>NC_086172.1:4782500-5382500 GCF_023053635.1 Elgaria multicarinata webbii
CACTATGTGCTACCAAAGGTTCAAATGATCCATTCTAGGTTCCCGTATGAGGAATACTGCATTGTTTATTTGATTTATTTATTATTACATTTATATCTCACCTTTTTCCTTCTTAAGGAATTCAAGGCAGCTTACACAGTTCTCCTCCGCCTCTCCATTTTATCTTCACAACAACCCTGTGAGGTAGGTTAGATTTAAAATCAGTGACTGGCCCAAAGTGACCCAGTGAATGTAATGGCTGAACGGGGACTAGAATCCAGGTCTCAAGTCCATGTCCAACATTCTAACCACCATACCACATTGGCTCTCCCTTACTACATGTCACAACTCTGTTGGACAGCACTACCGGACAAAATGGTGGTAGAGAAGCAATCTACCTTTACCACCATCACTGCTATATTTTAGGCCCTAAAATGTGCCTTAATTCATATCAGGTTGGACTCACATGCTGTCTCCAATGTGCATTCTAGCTGTCATCCTTGCTGTTTTGTTACTCCTAGCTCCCTGTACACCAGAGAGCCAATTAGACTCTAGCCATCAAGAGAGGGTGGTTATGGGCGACCATCACATCCATCTCTGGTTATCTCCATATTCTAGAGCTCAATTAACAGACACACCAGCTATATCATTAGGACACTGTTGTAGGGCCACCGAGAAACCATAAGCTCTCCCTTACTACATGGATCAACCTAAACTGGTCCCCTGACTCTCAAGATGTTACAAGTCAATATGAGTCTAAATCTTACCAAAAGTGATCTATCAGTGACAAAGCAGTTATTGGCACTTCCTACAAATACTCATCAAATCAACTGGATCCCTAGCCACACATGCAGGGCCCAAAATGTTCTGAGATAGCACAATAGTTGTCATGGCAGCCATGGCGTTTTGAGACAACCCAGACAAAGGGGCCTTGGATTTGAACAACTTGCAAGAGGTTTACTTTGGCTGGATCATGTCCATATGCTACTTGAAACGAGATGTCTCCTTTTGCAGTCTCTCTGCCGGAGCCAGCCTTCTGGGGTGTTTCATTTCTAACAAAAACATGGATTATATTACTGCTTATTTGGTTTTTAAGGTAATTATGCTTAAATATACTTGTGCTTTACTTTAATTTTCCTTCTGAATCTTCAGCTATCATCTTCAATCAACAAAACCATTCCAGAATGTTGTTGTTAGCAACTGTAACTATGGGTTTGTTTGGTTTTTAAAAAACAAAAAAACAAAACCAAAATCTAAAACTAAGAGCATTATGAAGGGCTTTTCTATTCTAACTTTGCAAATGAGGTTACACTGAGTTCCCGATCAAGTTCCACAAACACACAAGGAAACATGGGGACTGTGCTTTTTGAAGTCTTCCAAACAAAAACTTTATTGTGTAGGCTGAAGTCCAGGGCACATTTATGTCTTTGCATAAATCTGTTTTTGTTCCATTAGGATTATTCTTGAGTAAGTATACCAGCCATAGCCAGCATAGCCAATGGTCAGGAATTCTGGGAGTTGCAGTCAAAACATCTGGAGGGCACTAGGTTGGGGAAAGCTGGCCTAGACTTTACTTAGCCTAGATCAGGGGTGGGCAACGTGTGGCCCAACAGTTGTTTTGGCCTACAACTCCCATCATCCCTCAGCATTGGCTGTGTTGATGGAAGTTGTAGGCCAAAACATCTGGAGGGTCACAAGTTGCCTAGACAATAACTTCAAAGCTCTTCAAGGTCTTTCTGTCTTGATTTTCATTGCTCATGTGTCTCTTGCTTCCTTAAAAGTCCATTTCCATTTTCTCATTAAGTCCTCTTACACCTGCCCAGGGCTCTGGCTTCCCCTTCATTTTCTCTCCCTGCTGTATCCCCTCCATATTTAAATTGCAAGCTCCTTAGGGCAGGGACTTCACTTTCTTTTAAAAAGTGCTTTTGTTCCTCTGTAAGCAGAGCCATATGCAATCAATCAAAGTTACCAGCCCCTGATCCTCCTCTTACTTGCAGTCCTTAAAATCAGAAGTGGTTCCATCCATTATGCTTCATGTGCAAATTCTTCAAATCGGGACTGAATATCTTTTTATCTTAGAGGTTCGTGGCATGAAGCTGAAATACCTGAACTGGAGTTCTTTGGTGTGTATTATGCATGCCACGCTGTATTAGCATTGTGGTCTCTTCTGTCTTTAAAATAAAATAAAATTAAAAGGGATCTTTCTTTCTTTCTTTCTTTCTTTCTTTCTTTCTTTCTTTCTTTCTTTCTTCTTCCTTCCTTCCTTCCTTCCTTCCTTCCTTCCTTCCTTCCTTCCTTCCAAGACATTTTCCCTACCAAACATGAGGTTTCATCAGAATAAAGAATTATAGAGTGAAAAATGAATATTCCATTTTGATGAGAAAATTTTAAGTGATTAATTCTCTCACCCAATTGCCAATATTCTCATTTTGCTGTTGTTGAAATAAAGGATATACAAGCATTTGAAACGTCCAGATTGAAAACTCTGTATCATCATTACAAAGCTGAGGAAGCCTCCTTGTTTCTGCCACAAACTCTCCTACTGCTGCCTCATACCTTCTACATCAGGAATTAAATTTTAAATCACTCTACTATTGGGGCGGATCTACACTAGTGCTTTTAAGTTTTTTCCTACCACTGGAAATGTTTTAATTTGTGTCATTTTTAAAAATCACTCAGGTAATGTCATGTTACTAACCTTTTGCTTTCCTAGTTTTCATGGATTAGAGCAGGACACACCATTTGTTTTATCACTGTGAGCCAAGGATAGTTTCAAAGCTAGTAATGCATATAAAATGGAATAAATCAATCAATCAATAAATAAACAAAGGAGGGGTGGAATTAAAATCAGCAGTGTTGCTGAATAAACAACAACAAGAATTTTTTTTAAAAGGCTATATCTGTCTTTTACCAGTAAGAGGGGAGTGGACGTGCCCAAGAGGAGGGGAAATCATCTGCCAAGTTGACTGGTCCTGTCTAGGTATAAGTCTTTAAGAAGCAAACGATCACTTCAACTCATGATAGGCATTCTCTGATTTACCTTTGGAGGGCTCTGATGGCTCTCCAAGGACAGGAGAGTGCACAGGGAATGTCCATGCCCTAGGGGAGCTCATCCCCTTGCACCACATCTATTCAGTTGTTCCCCAAAGTTAGGGTGGGTAGCAGTGCTGTGCTTTTTCTATCTCTTATTATTGGCTTAGTATATGATTTCAGGTTGTGTTTGTGCATTTGGCGGGACTTCTGTTTTAAAAAACACTGGGAAAAGTCCGTTCAGACTAAGAAAGAGAAGTTCCCAGAATCCCAAGTTACCCGTTTTGCCTATCCCCTCCTCCAACTTTGGGATCATGTGATCATGACCGGGAGTTGACTCTGCCCCTCAGCCCTTCGAAAAAGGTATTTTCCCGCTGTTTTACCTGATTTTTCCAAAAATTCTAGCAAGCGAACCGCAGCACACAGAGAGCTGAGAGTGGGCTCAAAATGACCCCCAGCCATGAGTCTCTAAGCACAAGAAGTTTCAGAAAGATAGCTTAAAAAACAACACAGTTATCCCCCTTTCTTTTCCGCAATGCAATCCTATGGGCGAAATTTTTCAAAATGGCGATTGGATCGGTCCGCGAAAAAAGAAGCGCTCCTGTAACCCCTTGAATAAACCCCTGTAAAGGGGTTACAGAAGAAATTTCACAAAACAGCGGGAGTGAAAGCAACGGATCTGTCAAGATGGCGGAGAAATCTGGCACAGTGCCAACTTCAACTACAATGGAAGATCTGAAGAGGCTGATTTTGGACAGTACAGCAACACTGAGTAAGAAGATGGATGAAAATGATAAGAAGGCGGATAAAAGGATGGGGGTGCTCGCAGACAAGATCGCTCAGAATGATAAAGCTATAAAGATGCTAGATGCTGAAGTAAAATTAGTGGAGAAAAGGCTGTGAGGTGAAATTCCAGGAACAAGAATTAAAGCTGATTCAATTGCAAGATCAGGACCGACGTTTCAATGTATGTATTAAACACTTTGTTGAAGAACCAGCAGAGGATTTGAGAAAAATAATACTGAAATGGTTCAATGATATGATGCCTGATCTGGATATAAAAGACTGTGACCTGGAAAGGATCCACAGAGTGGGAGGAGCAAATTACAGAGGAACCAAGGACATTCTTGTGAAATTTGGCAGTTATTATAAAAAGGAGCAAGTGATGAAGAAATTGAGGTCCATGGCTATGATAAAATATAAAGGCAAAGCAGTGCAAGTATTCAACGATCTTTGTCAGCAAACACTCCAATGGAGACGCAGCGTTAAGCAAATAACTGAAACGTTAACAAGAAATGCAATAAAATATGCTTGGGGTTACCCTATTTTCTTAAAGTTTTCATATGGTGGGAGTCAACACAGAGTAACCTCTTTGGATCAAGGCAAGGAGTTGCTGAAGAGTCTGGGTTTATCTAAGGAAGCAAGTCTTGGAGCTGAAGCTGGAAACGGAGCTGAAGCGGGGGCGTCTGGGATGGGGTAAAATGTTGAATGGTTATGAGATAATAATACATAAAAGCTGTTAAGTATAGAGATCTTGCCGCTCGGGCAGAGCTCCGCCTCCCCCCTCCCCTAAGGCAGCTAATGGCCGGAGTGGTAGACTCACGGGGATATGGGGGGGAAGGTAGGGGGGGATGGGAGATTGGGGGGTTAATAGGGTGGGAGGGAGGGAGTTGAAGGGGGGTTTAGGGTTTGTGTTTTTTGTTGTGTATGTTTATGAGTTGCAGAGCACACGGGATCGGAAGAAAAATCAAAAGGGTAAATATGAATAAAAAAATTAAAGTATCAACGCTTAATGTTAAAGGTCTGGGGGCAGTCGTGAAAAGGAGGAGAATAGAACAAATGTTAAATAAGGAAAGATCTGATATAATTATGATGCAAGAAACACACCAAAAACTTGACGGCGTAAATGAAATACAGACAAAGTGGTCAGTTTATTATGAAAAGTCATTGGGGACATCAAAAAAAAATGGAGTCGCAATTTTGATTTTTAAAAAAGTGGATTTATATTGAAAACTATAAAAAAGGATGATAATGGTAGATATCTTATGATAAAGGGACAAATTGAAAGTGAACAATATACATTAGTCAATGTTTATGCTCCCAATGAGAGACATAGAGAGTTTTTTATGGAATTATTTAAAGAAATATTTAGGGAGGGGCATCTTATTTTAGCTGGGGACTTTAATATGGTAATGGATAATAGAGTGGATAGATCAAACCCCACTAATGTGGAAAAGAGAAATAATATTACTATATTGAATAAACTAGTAAAAGAAAAAGATTATGTAGATTGTTGGCGTTTACTGAATTGGTCGAATCCGGGCTTCTCTTACTACTTCTCAGTTCATCATACATACTCTAGAATAGATTATATATTGGTTTCAAAAGAGTTTGCAAGTAAGGTATGTAAAATGTAAATGGGGGTAATAAAAGTAACAGACCATGCATTGCTAAGTTTAGAGTTTATAGTTAGAAAGAATTATAAAGAAGCGTTTAGGTGGAAATTAAACACAAAACTTTTGAAGTATAATAAAGTGGTAGAAAAAATGCAAAGAGAACTGACAGAGACTTGGGAAATTAATGAGAAGGGAGGAATGTCAAGGGCAGTAGTTTGGGATACCATGAAGGCAGTAACAAGAGGGATATGTATTAAAGAAATGTGTAATTTAAGGAGGCAACAAATAGCAGAGCAGGAACAATTGGAGGAAGAGATAAAGAAATTGGAGAAAGATTATTGGCAATCTAAAAATAAATATAAATTAGTAGAAATATAAGCAAAGAAAAAACAATTAGAAAATTTAAATTTAGAGGAAGTTCAGAAAAATTTAATATATATGAAAAGGGAGTATTTTGAAAATAGCAACAGAAATTCTAGATTGCTTGCCAGGCTCACACAAAAGGAAAAAGCCAGGAATGGGATAGGAATATTGAAGGATAAACAAGGGAATTATTGTCATACAATGAAGGGTAAAATAAAAAAATTTCAAGAATTTTATCAAGAATTGTATAAGGGAAAGGATACTCAAAAACAGAAGTTGGAAGCTTATATAGAAAAGTATATAAAGAAGGGAATAAAGATAGAACATAAAGAGTTAATGGAAAAGGTAATAACTCAAAGAGAAGTAGAAGAAGTAATTGAGAATCTGAAAGTGGGTAAATCACCGAGGGTAGATGGGCTAGGCTCAGAATATTATAAGGTTTTTTTAAAAAAATTAGTACCAAAATTATTGAAGTTGTATAACTCCATATTGGAAGGAGAAAGAACACCAGAATCATGGGAACATTCATTAATAATTTTAATACCAAAACCAGATAAAGATTTGACTGTCCCTGATACAGACCTATTTCATTAATAAACCAAGATGCTAAGATTTTTTCAACTATTTTAGTAAGGCGGTTGAATAAATTTATAGAGGAATATATAGGGGAGGATCAATGTGGATTTGTAGCAGGTAGACAGATGCCTAATTTAGTGGGAAGGGTTCTAAATGTAATACAGGTGATAAATAAGTCTAGGGTTAAAGCGGGAATTCTGGCATTGGATATTTTCAAGGCTTTTGACTGTTTGAGCTGGCAAGCTCTAAAGATGGTTTTAAATAAAATGGGATTTGGAAATAAATTTAAAGCTATAATAGAACAGTTGTACTCTCAAAATACAGCCGTAGTGGTAGTGAATGATGGTGTGACGGATAAGATACGACTAGCCAGAGGGACAAGGCAAGGATGTCCACTCTCGCCAATCCTATTTGTAATGGTAATGGAATTATTGGCGAATGCAATACGAGAAGATGAGGAAATTGAAGGAATAGGTAGTATGAAAAAAATTAAACTGAATATGTTTGCAGATGACACGTTGCTGACGATTAAAAATCCAATAGAAAAGATGGGGAGAATTAAACAGCAACTGAGAGAATTTGAGGATGTTACTGGGTTAAGAATAAATTGGTCCAAATCAGAAATGATGTTGTTTAACTATACTAAAAAGGAAGAGAAGGATTGGGAAGGGAAGGGAAGAGAAATGAGAGTTAGGAATCAGATTAGATATTTGGGAATAAAAATTACGCAGAAGTTAGAGAATTTAGAGAAAGAGAATTTAAATGTGTTAAAAAAAGAGATTTTAGCAAAATTGGAAAAATATAAAAGATTAAACTTATCCTGGTTTGGAAGAATAGCATTAATAAAAATGAAGATTTTAGCAAAGATTAATTTTGTGTTAAGGATGCTATCAATAAAAATTTCAGAATTAGAGATAAAAAGTTGGCAAAGTATTATAAATAATTTTTGTAATGGTGATAAGAAAGCGAGGGTAAATAAAAGTAAATGGTATTTAAGTCAAAAAAAGGGAGGATTGGGTCTCCCAAATATTAAACTATATTATGTAGCTAACAGATTAAGACATATTGTGGAGGCAATTACAGGAATAGGAGAATTAGATTGGATGGAGGATAAAACTACAAATAATATAGAGATTAATCTGGAGAATGCATTTTTTAGGGAAGGGAAAAAAATGGATAGAAAGTATAGATAACCCGCTTTTGAGGTCTCACTGGAAAATTTGGAGTAAATATAAAGGGGAGCTGCTTTCGAGCAGCTCCCCTTTGTCACCGGTAATAACGTTAAAGAATTTTCCGGAGGAATTAAAGAGTAGATTAAGTAAAGTTTTAATAGAAAAAAATAAAATGAAATTAAGGGAATGGTTAAGAGGAATGAATACAAGAGAGGATATGGAAGAGGTCTTTAAAGATAAAAAATTAACTTGGTTAAATTATTGGCAATTAGAACAGTGGACTAAAAAGTGGGTAAGAGATAACGGAGATTGTAGAGAATTGACGAAGTTTGAGGAATTAATAGTTAAGAAAGAAAATGATAGGGAGAAAAGAACAGTGTTAAAAGGGTTGATGAGTGAAATATATAGAATATTGGTGGAGAAAGGGTTGATGGATAATTCAGGCAAAATGGTTTGGGAGACAGATTTGAATGTACAAATAGGACAACAGGGCTGGGAGGGACTATGGAAACAAAAAGCGTTGAGAAATATGTCAGCAAGAATAAAAGAGAATTATTTTAAAATTATATGGAGGTGGTACCTAACTCCGGTTAGATTGAATAAGATAAATAATCAGCAGTCAGCAAACTGTTGGAGAGGTTGTGGAGGTAAAGGAACGTATTTACATATGTGGTGGGAATGTAACTATGTTCAAAAATTTTGGAAGATGGTGTTTTTGGAGACTGAAGAAATTGTGGAAATGAAGATAGAACGAACACCAAAAGTTGCATTACTGTCACTATTTGAAGATTTTAAATGTAAAAAGGAAATCAAGGAATTGATAACGAATTTGCTGACTGTAGCAAGATTGATTGTAGCTAGGAACTGGAAGATTCAAGGGGAATATTCTATTGAAGAATGGTATAAAGAAGTATGGGATATAGCTATTAATGATAAATTGACAAGTAATATTAAATGGAGAAGAGGTATAGCTAAATCAAATGATTTTGAAGGAATTTGGAAACAGTTCCTAATATTTGTGTTTTCTAAAGGAAGTGGGAAACCACCAGCAGAAGAAAGTATGAGATTCTGGAATCAGGAATGAGATCCCGAGGTGGGGGGTGCACTTGTATGTTAATTTTGATTATGTATTTAGATAAGATATTATGTATTCAACGTTTCAATATTATGTAGTATGTTGTTGTTTTTTCTTTATGAGAGGATGTAATGTGTATGTTTAAGTATTGTAGAAAAATAAAATTATTAAAAATAAAAAAAAATAAAGAAGCGCTCCGCATATGGGCGCTTCTCTTCACCGTGCTTCTACGGGTCCCCGGTCCGCTTCTACTCCGCCTCTGGGCAAGGCAGAGCAGGCCAATTCGCTTCTGATTCTCCGCTTCTAATCGGAGTGGAGCACATCCCTACTTCACAGTACTCTTCTCACATTTGTTGCCCTTGATGTGCCTTTGCCCTCAGCAACTAGGTGGTCTGATAAAATAAAATTGCACTCTTTCCCCCACCTTCCTTTTTTGAAACAGAATTGGGGAGTTCAACTCCATTTTCACAGCATGCCATGTGCACGAGAACACTTTGGTCTTAAACAACAAAGGAATGCTGTAGTCCACTTGGTTACAAATAAGCTATAATTAGAGCGTTATCTCCTGAGTAGTGACCTCAGATAGGACCTTCCCCATGATGATGGTACCCCGTCTTTGGAATGCCCTCCCCCAAGAGGTACAGCTGGTACCAACCTTATTACGTTAGCACCAAGGTTAGTCCTATTTGCTCACCTGGGGGCTGTCTATACGCCTTATAAACCCTGTGGTGGCTGTGCAGTGGAGGCTTCATTGGTTGTACAATGCAGGCACCAACTCACAGCCACCACAGGGCTATTTCCCCAAACTGCACACTTAAGAAGTTGAGACTTTTCAGGCTCAATGAACCAAATGGCTGCCGGGAAGCCCACACTCCCTCCCACTGTAGAGATTTACTTTTCCCACCCTGCAGCTGTGATGCCGCAGGGTTTTTAAGGAACACACAGCCAAAAGCGGTAAAAACACCACCTGGTTATTTATGCCATAAAGACGGGGGGCGGAGCCAGCCTACAAATGGAGCAGTAGGGCAAATTGTTCCTGCCGGGAGGTAGGTTTTAATAATCTTATCATCTGAAGCAATTGGGCTGGGAATGGTGAAGAAGTGATGTGAACTTTGGTGCTGTAGACGGAGAGGCAAAGAATAAATCATTTCACTACGCGTAATGGACAATTAGGCTGAAAGAAAGGGGGGAAGAAAGGGAGAAGAAATTCCCCTTAAGAACTGTTTGCTTAAGAACTTCTGACGGAGCGCTTTTTTTGCAAAGGGAAACTTGTCTGAAGAAAGCTAGCATCAGAAGATTGATGGATTACCCCCACCTAACTAATTACTGTTAAATTATGGCAATAATCCCCCGTCGGACACAGCATTGTTTTGGTTAAGTGAAGTTAAGACCAGCCCGTAAATAAAGTGATTTATGCCACCCAAGAAGGATTTATCAGTGAAGCCGAAGTGGCAAAGATTACACGCTTCAAACAACACAGTTTCTCATCTTCATAAATTAGCGGAACAACAAGTTAACAAACAAGAGCAGAAAAAAGAAATGAAAGATCCTAAAATGGCTGCTAAAGTTGGCTCGGAGCCAGATATACAGCCAGTTTCTATGGAGCAGATGACGGCCCTTTTAAAAGGAGTCAAGGATGCGATTTTCACCAAAATTGAAGAGGAAGTTGGGAAAACAAACAAACGTGTGGATGACCTGGCGGCAGAGATGGCTAAGAGAGATAAGCAAATGAGCTCTTTTAAGTCAGAAGTAGATCAGATGGGAAAGCAAGTTAAGCAAGTCAAGAAGATCCAGGAGGAGCAGGAGGTGAAATTTAATGAACATGAGAAAAGGCTGATATCTTTGGAAGATAACTCCAGAAGATCAACACTGCGTTTTTGTAATTTGGTTGAAAAAAAAGGGAAGGACCTCAGAAAGTCCCTCCCAAGCTGGCTTAAAGAATTGGCTCCAACCCTGGAATTAAGGGAAGAAGAAGTGGAGCATGTCCATAGGGTTGGAGGCTACAGAGGAGGCTCAACTCCTAGAGATGTCTTGTTGAAATTTTCAAATTATTATAAAAAAGAGCAGTTGATGAGGGAGCTGAGAGCGTTGGGAGAGTTGAAGTTCCAAGGAGTTTCAGTGCAGGTTTTTAATGATTTGTGTCAACAAACTTTGGAATGGAGGCGCAGTGTTAAGTCCATAACAGCGGAATTGAAGAAGAGGGAGATACCCTATGCCTGGGGGTATCCAGTTTTTCTGCGTTTTTCATATAAGTTTTTTCTTTTCAGCAAGGCATGGAGCTTCTTGAGAATTTAGGCATGGGTCCACGAGAAGATGTTGGTGATGACGATGAGGAAGAAAGAGGTGCAGTAGGGGGTGGGATGTAAACTGGTTAATGTTCTGATGATAAGTAGTATCATTATATTAGATGCCTTACTGTTTCTGTGTTCCTGGCTCACTTTCCCCCCCAAGGGTTAACAATTATGGCCAGAGTGTTAGACTCCCGGGGAAGTAATGGGGGGAAAGAAATGGGAGGGGGTGGGGGGAGGGAGATGGGAAGTGGGGTGGGAGGGAAGGGTATGATTGGGGTTTTATGTTTTTATGTATATAAATTAGATTCTCAACACACAAGGGATTGGAAAGAAGACCAAAGAACTGAGTATGGATGAGAAGATAAGAATCTCAACGCTTAATGTTAAGGGTCTGGGGGCAGTCGTGAAAAGGAGGAGAATTGAACAATTGTTAAATAGAGATGGTTCTGATATTATTTTTCTGCAAGAAACGCATCAATGTAGAGAGGACACAAATATAATTCGCTTGAAATAGTCAGTTTATTATGAAAAGTCGTTGGGGACTTCAAAAAAAATGGGGTGGTTATTTTAATTTCAAAAAGAAGTGGAATTATGCTGGAGAATATTAAAAAGGATGGTAATGGGAGGTATCTCTTGATCAAAGGTCAAATTGAAGGGGAAATGTATACTTTGATTAATGTTTATGCACCAAATAATAAACAAAGAGAATTTTATGAAGAGGTACTCAGAGAGATAGAAGAATTTAAGGAGGGATATGTTATCTTGGCAAGAGATTTTAATATGGTTATGGATAACAGAGTAGACAGGTCAAACCCCACTAAGTTAGAAAAGAGAAATAACGTTACTATTTTAAATAAATTAATTAAAGAAAAAAGATCTTGTTGATTGTTGGAGAGTTCTTAGAGGGGCGGATCCTGGATTTACTTTTTACTCTCCAGTTCATCATACATATTCTAGGATAGATCATATTTTTGTCTCCAGAGAGTTTGTAACTAAGTTATGCAGAATGGAATTAGGGGTAATTAGAGTAACTGATCATGCATTGGTAAGTTTAGATTTTACAGTTAGTAAGGACTACAAAGAAGCATTAAGGTGGAGATTGAATACCAAGATATTTAAATATAGTAAAGTGATTGAAAAAATGCAAGAGGAATTGTCAGAAACCTGGGAAATAAATGAAAAAGGAGGAACAAGGACAGCAGTGGTTTGGGACACCATGAAGGTTGTGATTAGGGGGATTTGTATCAGGGAAATGTGCAACCTAAAAAGACAACAGGATATATTGCAGGTAACTTTAGAGAAAGAGATAATAAAGCTGGAAAAAGAATATTGGCAAACAAAAAAATAAACATAGAATTACAGGCAAAGAAAAAGGAGTTAGAAAATATAAATTTAGAAGAAGTTCAGAGGAATTTAATTTATATGAAAAGGGAATATTTTCAAAATAGTAATAAGAATTCGAAAATGCTTGCTAAGCTCACACAAAAAGAAAAAGCTAAAAATGGGATAGGATCAGTAAAAAATAAATAAGGTAATTACTGTCACATGATGAAGGACAAAATAAAAAATTTTCAGGAATTTTTTGAAGAGTTATATAAGGAAAAAGATACCCAAAAGATGAGGATGGAAATGTATGTGGATAAATTTTTGAAGAAGGGATTAGAACAAGAGCATAAGGAAATAATGGATAAAAATATATTGCAAAGTGAAATAGAGGAGGTTATAGACCAGTTGAAAGTAGGGAAATCACCTGGGGCTGATGGGCTAGGACCAGAGCTTTATAACAATTTTAAACCATTAATAGTGCCAAAGTTACTGAAGTTATATAATGCTATAATGGAAGGGGAGAAGATTCCAGAATCATGGGAGCACTCTATAATAATTTTAATTCCGAAGCCGGATAAGTATCTGGCTCTCCCTGATTCATATCGACCGATTTCGTTAATAAATCAAGATGCAAATTTTTTTTCAACTATTTTGGCTAAAAGATTAAATAAATTTATAGCTAAGTATGTAGGGGAAGACCAATGTGGTTTTATAGCAGGAAGACAGATGCACACTTTAGTAGGTAGAGTTCTGAATGTAATTCAGGGGATAAGAAAGTCAAAGATTAAAGCGGGTATCTTAGCGTTAGATATTTTTAAGGCTTTTGATTGTGTGAGTTGGCAAGCGCTAAAGATGGTTCTAAATAAAATGGGATTTGGAAACAAATTTAAAGCAATAATAGAGCAGTTATACTCCCAAAATACAGCCGTAGTGGTAGTAAATGATGGAGTTACGGACAAGATATGACTAGCCAGAGGGACAAGACAAGGTTGCCCACTCTCGCCTGTCCTGTTTGTATTGGTTATGGAATTATTGGCAAATGTAATAAGAGAGGATGGGGAGATAGAGGGGATAGGTAGCAGTAATAAAATTAAACTGAATATGTTTGCAGATGATACTTTGATAACTATTAAAGATCCTATTGACAAGATGGAAAGAATTAAACAGCAGTTGAAAGAATTTGAAGAAGTTACGGGGTTAAGAATAAATTGGGCAAAATCGGAATTGATGTTATTTAACTATACTAAAAAGGAAGAAAAGGAGTGGGAAGGGAATGTTATAGATTTGAAAAGTAAAGAAAAAATTAAATATTTGGTAATTAGGATTACTAAAAATTTAGAAGATTTAGAAAACGAGAATTTAAGTGGTTTGAAAAAAGAGATATTAGAAAAATTAAAAAAATATAAGAGATTGAACCTTTCTTGGTTTGGAAGAATAGCTTTAATAAAGATGAAGATCTTACCTAAGATTAATTTTGTTTTTAGGATGCTACCAATAAGAATCTCAGATTTAGAGTTAAAAAGTTGGCAGAATATTATAAATAATTATTGTAATGCAGAGAAGAAATCAAGGATTAATAAAAGTAAATGGTATTTAAGCCAAAGAAAGGGAGGACTGGGACTCCCAAACATTAATTCTTACTATGTAGCAAATAGGTTAAGACATATTGTTGAAGCAATTTTAGGTGTAGGTGATTTAGAATGGATGGAGGAAAAAAGCACAAGTAATATAGAATTAAAGTTGCAGAATGTATTTTTTAAGGAAAGAGGGAAAAGAAAATGGGTTGATTATTTAGGTAATCAGTTTCTGAAGTTCCATTGGGAACTTTGGAACAAATATAAAAAGGAATTGCTCTCAAGTAGCTCCTTTTTAACACCGGTGATAATGTTAAAGAATTTTCCTGAAGATTTAAAGAATAGATTAAGAAAAGTTTTAATAGAGAAAAATAAAATGAAATTAAGAGAATGGTTAAGAGGGATGAATACAAGAGAGAAGATGGAGGAGGTTTTGAAAGATATAAAATTAACGTGGTTAAACTATGGGCAATTGGAACAATGGACTAAAAATTGGGTAAGAGAAAATGGAGAGTGTGGAGAGATGACGAAGTTTGAGCAATTAATTGAAAAAAAAAAGAAATCAATAAGGGACAAAATATAGGGACAAAAGGGTTAATGAGTCAATTATATAATATATTAACTGAGAAAGGAGTGTCGGATAGTGTAGGAAAATTGGTTTGGGAGACAGATTTAAAGATACAGATAGGGCAGCAGAGTTGGGAAGGACTATGGAAACAGAGAGTGTTGAGAAATATGTCAGTAAGAATAAAGGAGAATTATTATAAAATTTTATGGAGGTGGTATCTAACTCCGGTTAGATTAAACAAGATTAATAATCAGCATTCAGCAGATTGTTGGAGGGGTTGTGGTGAAAAAGGAACATATTTACATATGTGGTGGGATTGTAAATATGTGCAAAAGTTGTGGAACATGGTGTTCACCGAGATTGAGCAGATTGTTGGAATGAAAATAGAGGACACACCAAGGATTGCATTACTCTCACTGCAAGAAGATCTTAAATGTACTAAAGAAACTAAGGAACTAATAACGAATTTGCTGACGGCTGCAAGGTTAATCGTAGCTAGGAACTGGAAGACACAAGGAGATTATTGTACTGAAGAATGGTATAAAGAAGTGTGGGATATTGCTATTAATGATAAATTGACATGTAATATTAAAATGAAAAGAGGTATAGTAAAAACGAATGATTTTGAGGGAATTTGGAAAAAGTTCTTAGTATTTGTGTTTTCTAAGGGAAGCGGGAAACCACCAACAGAAGAAACTATGAGTTTCTGGAAACAGGAATGAGATCCCGAGGTGGGGGGTGCACTTTTATGTTCAGCATGAATATGTTTAATAGACTAAATTTGAATATATGATACAAATGCTATTTTATGTTTATGTATTATGTTTCTTTATTTTTGTTAACTGTTGTAAAAGTTAATAAAAAGAATTTTAAAAAAATGCCATAAAGACACCCCTCCTGTGATTTATGACTGGTTAGCTCTGCCGTAGACTGATTAATTGGTTTGTCAGGAAAATAATTCTATTGTTGGCTGTTTTGATGCTGTTGCTTCTCACCTTATGATTATTTTATGAAGTTGGGGGATACAAATGGACATAATAAATACATAATAAGTAATACCATTCTAGAAGAAGCATGCTCTACGGAAATGCAAGAGGAACAAATTAAGTGTCAAACTAGATACAATGCAAACATCTGTAACTCCCAATATCTTTTTCTTTATGTAAATGCACCTGCAGAGGAGTGGGGCAAATTTGGTTCAGGGCCACAATACTGGGAGAGTGAAACTTTCCACCCACTGATAGAATTCTGCCCCTGAAGCTTCTGTGGGGGTGATAGAATACAGTACAGGTACAATATAGATATTCTCTCTCTCACCCCCAGCTAATAGCCACTTGGGGGGAGGAGATTTCCATGAGGGAATCCTTTCCCTTCAGAAATGTAAGAAGTTGAAGTCCCCCAGCATCACCTTCTTGAACCAAACCTCCTGAGGCAACTGGAGCCACCACAATACTGTGCCTCTTAGGTCCATCCTGGTGGGGTGGTCCAGAAAGATACAATAGTTAGTTGAGAGATACTGCAGGATGGCACTCAGCCCTTTGGTCTACTGTTAAAACTATTCCACCAGGGTGTCAAGGCAATTTCAGTGCCAGCAGTACATGCCAAATGTTCGCATTAGAGCTGTTCAAGAAAAATGGCAATCAATATCTACTTGAAGTTAGTTTCTACCACCACTGCTGCAAGGTGGTTCAACTACAAAACTCACTAGCAAGCAATATAATAAATCACACTAAGGCTATATGCTCCAGGCACAGCATTTATGATGAGTTAATCCCAGACAATTGGCCTCAGTACACATTGGCAGAACTCCAACTGGCAGAACTCAGTACACATTGGCACAGGACTGCAGGTTAAACTCACATGACCACCAGGCATAGTTGAAAGGTTTATGAGCATAAAGAAATCCTAACAAACAGTGGAAGAGGGGGACATGATCCATACCTTCAGTTATTAAACCATCCGTCCACACTCTCATTAGTAGTATCCATGGAGATGCAATTGATGCTGGCTTTGTAATCATGTCAGCAACAGCTCAAAACTTTCCTATTTGCCCAGGCATTTTAAGTTGATTACCCTGTCTTATTGTATTTTTGTATGGTTGTATTTATTTTATTGTTTTTATTACATTTTTGGTAGTATGGCCATTTTTGTTTCATGTATTGGTCACTACCCTGTTATCTTTTGCATCAGGACAGTTTACAAATATCCAAATAAGTAAATAAATAAATAGTGCTTACAATAATAGGAAACATTCTAAATAAGGGGCATTGTTAGGTATTCAAAAGAGCGGAGGCACATGCTATTTGCATTTGCTAATTTATGTACGTATATGGAGATTTAGGAATAATTCCTAAGCCCGAAGGAAATTCCACAGAAGGCAAAGCACTGCGACCTGCTCCTCTACTTTGCTCTGGTCCAGAGTGGTGTTCACCAAACAGTTATGGGTGGTGGCAGTGGGAGGCCCAAGTGCCCTGGAGCCGAGCAGAGTGGAAGCAGCACCACACCGGCCCATGTTTGCACTGAGTGAGCACTGGGTTTGTAAGCAACAAGGAAAGGCCTGATAGAGCAGCTACCAGCCCTTCCCTTCTACCTCCTCTTTTGCCACCGCCTTTGACAGCGCGCCATTTCTCCCGCCAGCAGGAGTGAAAAGGCATCGCTTGGTTGGGAGCCTCTTTGCCTGGAACCATGCTTCGACGAGGCCAGGAGGAGGGGCCCTGAAGGCTAATGTCGCCTTGTAAATCTCTCCTCCAGCAAGTGGCAGCACAAAGCCCCACCAATGCAGGGGCTTGAGGAGTGTCTCCTCATTGCCCCGCTCCCATCAGCTGCAACAGTCCTCCTGTGGTCAGGCAAGCCGAACGAGGAGCAGGGCGTCAGTGTCTTCAGTGTTTAAGAAATAAATGAATAAAAATAATGTCACGACAGTAAATGTCAGTAAATGTTCGCCTTAAATAAAAATAATCAGAATCCCTGGGTACACATCCTAATGAATTGTGCTGCACATGCCTATGAATATATGTCAGCTTCCTATGTTCCTATGCACGAGACATCCTGATGCAAGTGTGAGTAGTCATTGCCAGCAATGTGCTCCTGCTTATTGTTTCTTGTTTGCCAAGGAAATGTGTTGTATCCAAGGCATAGTGCCTTTTCACCCTAAGCTCAACCCAGCCTCTAGGCCCTCCATCTTTCTCAATAATAATAATAATAATAATAATAATAATAATAATAATAATAATAATTTTATTTGTTACCTGCCTCTCCCTCTGGATTGAGGAGGGGTACAACACAAATAAAACCACCATAAAGCCCTGCAGCAGGCCTGCATTTAGGGGCCTGCCAGAGCACTGAATATAACCCTGATTAATAAACTAACACATGTGTGGAGCCTAAAGCAGTCAGTACGGTTCAACATTTCAAATACCCCTTTTCATTCTGATCTGATATGCCATCATTTGTCATCACAAACATTTCAGATTCCACTTCGGTAAGCAAGAACTATAGGAAGAACTAGTGTTTGCTTCCTTAGACCTGTAATATATATAATACGATATGTGACTTGGAAGAAAAGTAGTATTAAAAGTGCAATGTACAGTGTCTACATACTCTCCAAATCATACACATTCAAGTGTAAACATTCCATAGTCATAAGTAGCTGCTGACATTATTTCATGGGTAAAGACAAATAAGCAACTGACTTGAAAAAATATAAATGGAAGAAAAAGTGTGCCTCTCACTGGCTTCTGTCAGCTCCACCCCAGCTGAAAAAGCAACTGCAATAGCGTATGGGAGAAGAAAAATCTAGTAAACAAGACAAAACATATCTAATTGGAAACAGGTCCCAGACAGTGCTATAAGATGGAAGGTAACCAAAAGAATGGGACAGTTTGAGAGATTTTTAAAACAGTAAAAATCTGGGCAAAAGCCCAAGGGGGTTGAATAAAAACATCAGTTCGCTTACAAAAGTAAATAGTGAAGGAAGAGAGAAAGAAGTAAAGGAAAAACAGATGCAAACCCAGACAGTGGATAAGTGGAGTAAAGAAAAGGAAGCCCAAAATGACAAGAGAGAGAGAAAAACTACAATTATTTTAAAATTGTAATATATGTAAAATTGAAAGAAAAATGGCCACCTGGGCCAAAATGGTACACGGCACGGTCCCCATTGGAATTCCACATGGAATTCTTATGGGCTCAGATTTACCACCATATTCACACATGCAAATAATGCCACACTAGCTGACACGCTATATATTGCACAGCTACTTTTAAACTTTCCCCCCTTCCTCCTCCTCCTCCTCCTCCTCCTCCTCCTTTTTTCTTCTTCAAGGGGGTGAGAGGGCAGTTGCAGAAAAGGAGTGGATTCATTGGCTGAGCCTTGAGAATGTTTGTCTGCTCCATCCCTTCTACACAGGTATTTAAGCCTTCAGGCTCCAGTTTATGCTAAGATTTATCATGTGTGACAAACCAACAATAGGGAGTGGCAAGGTGGTTTGATATTTCTGATCTCTCAGTTTCAAGACTATAAGTGGAAGACCTGGAATTAATAAATACTCAATACATCCAGACTTTGATGATTCACAGTATGAAGGGTAGAAAGTTTATATTAATGTTTACATTTATCCAGCAAAGCTGTTTTTATGGAATAGTCTGGACTGGCTTCTGGAAAATATCTCATTATGCTAGCCTGGTACTGATCACCTAATATTTGGAGATTTTAATGCTCTTATAGACATGGGTTTGAAATCTGAGGGAAGCCAATTTTCTATCTGCATTGAGGACATTTTCTTCTGGGCCATTGCTCATTAGATCATAGAATCATAGAATAGCAGAGTTGGAAGGGGCCTACAGGGCCATTGAGTCCAATCCCTTGCGCAGTGCAGGAATCCACCCTCAAGCATCCCTGACAGATGCTTGTCCAGCTGCCTCTTGAATGCCTCTAGAGTGGGAGAGCCCACAACCTTAAATTCTAGTGGTTGGGAACTACTGAAGATCCTCTAGAAACATAAATTAATGGGTGTGCATGAAAGCCATCTTGATAAATCTGATAGATACTTATATTTATTTACACTATTTGAGCTCTAAGGGTGGAAGTATGGTAGAATATATTTTTAATGATACACCTATTTGTTTATTAGATATTGATTCTAAATTTTATTCTAGATTCTTATTAAACAGTTTATTAGACTGGGCAGAGGCTAATCAGATAATCCATTCAGAACAAGCTATCATTAGGAAGTGATTCAGTATAATAGATCAGTGCTTTATTTTGCAGCATCTAATTCAGAAGTCAATCTATGATTCCTAGAATTCTATTTTTGCTGCTTTTGTTGATCTTCAGTTTGGTAAACAGGCAAATTGCAAGCCACAAGGAGACTTCTTATTTTAATTGAAGCGTTTTATACCCATACAAGTATGCTGGTATGTACGGCATGTTATAATGACCTGCAAAGACCAGTCATGAGCATGCTTTAAAATGCTTGTCTGGAGATGCTTTTTGGGCACTGACAGAAAAGATCACAATTCTCAGGGAGGTAAGACAGCAATGTTCGTTAACACCTTTTAAATTCAGTTTTCTACATTAATAGCTACATTAATAGCTCTCTTCTCCCTCCTTTCTCTCCCCTGCACCCCCCAGCACTAAGTAAGATCTCTATTCTATTATACACAGACAACATGGTCTTGTTATCCCTTACACAGATAGGAATTCGTAGATTATTGAAAAAGCTGGGAACATATTGTATAACAAAATTTCACAAAATTAATTCAGATAAAACTAAAATTATGGTGTTTGCCGAAAGACCCCCAAAACATAAATGGTTCCTGGATAATCACTGTATTGCACAATGCTCATCACATTGGGTGAACATTTCTCAGAGGATCTGCTCTGGAAGGCACATAAACAGACCTTTATCCAAGTTGCTGCTAGACTGGCAAACATTTGTTATAACTTCTTCAAAACTAAGGGAGGCCAGTTCATGTACCCAGCATTGAAAATATTTGAGCAGAAGATCTTAGCACAAATTCTGTATGGTGCAGAAATTTGGGTGTGGGTAAAACATGTATCTGGAGGTTATGCAGGAGAAATTGCTAAGAGGCATTCTAGCACCTCCTCCTACCATGCCACCTGCTCTTGGTCATGCTGAAGTGGGGCAGCCCACAATGTCTGCCAGAGCAAACAAGGCCATTTTCTTTCATCTGAAAACATTGATCAACATGGCTGACCACTGATCAACCAAACTTTGCTGTTTAGAATGCAAGAACAGCAGCCATTGGTATTCTTTCTGTTGTCTCACTTGCAATAGTCCTGCGTTAAGTGGATGAACCCATTTGGCTAAAGAGCAGGGCGGAGGAAGCCTTCACAGAATGAAAACATTCTGTGTGAACTGAACCAAATTGTGTGAACTGCAAACCTGTACATTTACTTGGGAGTAAGTCCCACTGAAATCAATGCACCTTGATTATTATTATGCCACCACATAGCCGAAGCTTTCTGGGCGGTTTACAATAATTAAAACATTAAACATGAAAATCTATATACAAAATTTAAAAGCATAAAACATAAAAATAGACAACATATAAAGACAATATATATTTAAAAACAACTTTAAACTGTCAACCAGGCCTAAAGTTAGATCTGGGGTCAATTAAAAACTCAACATCTGCTGTTAAATGCCTGGGAGAAGAAAAAGGTCTTGACATGGCACTGAAAAGATAGCAATATTGGTGCCAGGCAGGCCTCATTGGAGAGATCATTCCATAATTGGGGGGGGGGGGGGGGCGGGCACTGCTGAGAAGGCCCTCTCCCTTGTTGCCATCCTCCGAGCTTATGAGTAGACATGTATAGGATTGCACTGTTAGGCTATACTATTACGTGTGGAATAACTCCTATTATATACAGCGGGACATATTTCTACATAACCATGTATTGGATCAGGCTACCCAATGGACCCAGTGGCTATTTTTGTCCCAGTTGCTTTCAACTAGCTGTAGCTGCATCAGGGTCAAAGGGTAATGTAATATACACTCTGGTGAATGTAAAATTCTCTTTAAAATAATTTTTAATTAAAATAAATTAATCGTTTTTTTCTAGATAAAAAACCTCCAGTAACTCCATACACATTTCAAATATTTCTACACTGCCCTGCATCGAAAAATTATTCCAGGGCAGTTAAAAGCAAACAATAACAATAAACAATCACAGATGTGTAAGAGAAATCAATATTAAATTGGCATTTTCAATAGAATAGTGGAAGTTTTTCTACACTCCCTTCACCAGCCTTGAACGGGGTTTTGTTCTAAAAGTATATTGCTGATATAAGCAATTAACATTATTTGTTAGGAACAGAATCTGAAGGAGCCATTCTGTGAAAAGGAAAGTTGGAATTTTCTTATAACTTATGGAGCCAAGCGGTCATGTGGTCTACTCAGAAACAGACCTCACAGAAGTGTATGCATCAATTTAGGTTCTTTTAGAAACTGGTTGTGTCTGCTACAAATCATACCCATAGCACTCCCTATTGTCCTTAGCGTGCATAACGGCTGGCCGGTCAGAGGCAGTGGCATTAGGGAATGCATAGAACCCTGCTAGCCAACCCTCAGCTGTGCACCTCTGCTAGGCTGCTGAGGCATCCCCCTTCCTCTATAACCAACCAGCTCTTGATGCCTGCCCGGGAGAACCCCCTCGCATTTAATTGCTGATCAGCACCCCCCATTCCACGCCACCCACCAGTTGCATCTCCAGAATTAAAGGCAAAAAATGAATCTCCAGGTTGCCGGTTCACACTACAGCACTCTGTACTTTCACTGCAGCACCCTTCACTCATGAAATACAACCCCACTGTGAAAGACGATTTCTTTTTAAGCATCCATTTTCTGTAGCAGCTCTCTTGAGTTGATTAGCTTTGTGAGAGGACAAGAGATGAAGGCATCCGACCACCTGAAGGGAGTTGGGGACCTGGCTTGTCTCTTGTAGTTCTGGTTGACTCTGGCGTTAAGGTCATAAAATACCCAGTTCTGTGGGAGGGAGTGGGGGTTGCTTTCAGCTGGGGCTGTGTGAAAAGTGTCACCTCTTCTTTTGAGGAGGGTCAAGGGGGAGCGCGGGAGAAAGGCACAGTGGGAGTGTATAACTTGGGGTGGGGCATTGTGCCACTGGTCTTTGCCTGCCTCAGGCAAGGAGGTGTTCATGTCCAGCATAGCTTATGAGAAAGTCCGTACTAAGGTATGCACAGGTTTTTACTTTAAGTCAGTATTGGGTTTCCAACGGTCTCGTACTTGCATTCATTTGTTTGTAACAATTCGGTTTTGTCCATCTTCTCCTCAGTTCTAGAATCCTCTTCCTTGACAGCTAAATATAACAGACAAGGAATTGCAGGTAGCCATGTTGGAGCCTGTAGAAGGATTCCAAAAGCAACAATTGTGTAATATCTTTTATTAGGAGAAACTAAAATGTCACAAAGTAGTGAGCAGACTTTGTTTCCCAGAACTACTAAAATTGCTGGTTTTGTCTGGAGTTGCAGCACATATTTCCTGAAGCAGCTGAGCTGACTTCCTTCTACACTGGGAATGCCAATGACAGATATACTAATCAGTGAACTGAACACTGATGCAGCCAATTCTCTTACTGCTATCACTATGCTTCAGACAGACTGTACGTCATGTACATTCATTTCATTGAATATTCATTCCTTGCCTTATTTCTTTAAGACACACACACAATCAACTTATAACGTTTGAAAAACTGGTCTAGAAAGGGCGGGAGGAATGGCCTTGTGACATCAAAGGAAGTCAGCCAATCAGTTCTTCACAATTAGGAAGAAGGGGTTTCCTCAGAGCATGATCATAGAATCATAGAATCATAGAATAGCAGAGTTGGAAGGGGCCTACAAGGCCATTGAGTCCAACCCCCTGCTCAATGCAGGAATCCACCCTAAAGCATCCCTGACAGATGCTTGTCCAGCTGCCTCTTGAAGGCCTCTAGTGTGGGAGAGCCCACAACCTCCCTAGGTAACTGATTCCATTGTCGCACTGCTCTAACAGTCAGGAAGTTTTTTCTTGATGTCCAGCTGGAATCTGGCTTCCTTTAACTTGAGCTCGTTATTCCGTGTCCTGCACTCTGGGAGGATTGAGAAGAGATCCTGGCCCTCCTCTGTGTGACAACCTTTTAAGTGTTTGAAGAGTGCTATCATGTCTCCCTTCAATCTTCTCTTCTTAATTACATCTGAACAATACATGAAGAGAGCCCTTCCACCCACCACCCACATCATGTACATCTGGAGACACTCATTGTTTAAATATTTGGAAGCATCAGTTTATTCAGTGCAGAACATAAATAATTAATAGAACATTAACGTTATTCGGTAATTGAGGGGGGAAAGCCGTTTCCTATTTAGTTCAGATGGCCTCTCACATATTTCTGAATAGATGTGGAAAAAACGCTGGAATGTTAAGTTGCATAGCTGAAAACTCAGCTCCCTCTTAAACAGGGTCCAAACTAGTTATGAGACCAGGGTAGCTGTCCATGAAATAAAGCGATGTTGACGTTCTGCTTATAAACACTTTCAGCAGATGTTTGGTGTTTCTGACACGGCCAGACATGGCCTGCTCATCTTTAAACTCCGCTGGAGGCTACACACTGCACTGATCTTCGTGGAAGCTGAATGCAACAGCTGCCACCGCTCGATGTCCCGTTTTGGAGGACATCCCCGGGTGTTGCTGTGATGTTTACAACTTTTCAGAGTGAAATGGCAGGTGGTTTCTCAATCAGGCAGGAGTTAACAAGTGGTTCTAAATCTGGACGACTGGATCTCTTCATATTTCCTCTTCTTAAAAAAATGCTGTGGAGGGTAGCTGCATTCGATTAGGGCTGGGCCACTGGAGAAGTGGTATTAATTGTTTCCGTTGTATTTCCCCAATTTAAACCCCCCTTTCAAGTTGATATTTGCCCCACTGGGGAAACCTTAGGCCAATCTACATGGGCAATACAATGTGGGGGGAGAGCATATCAGGGTCGTTAGGGGCACATGACGCAGCAAACCCATACCTTACCTCTCAAAATGGCGCATTTTCGCAAAGTCTTTTTAGTGCATCTATTTTCCTTAAACGCAGCTCCAGCACGATTCCACTGCAATGTACCCCGTTCCCTCAAATTCAATTCTATATACTGGGAATGCCGAGGGGGGTGTCTGCAAACTGGTCAAATGGTGGGGCCCTCCCTCCCCTATTTTTTTTCCTCCCACTGGCTGTAGCCACTTTGGACAAAGGCTTCTTTTCCCACTTAGTACTAGTAACACTTAACTTTCCTTCTTCCCTGTTTATTTTTGCTTTTGCACTATTACTCAGGGCATGGCTAGACGACTGTTTATCTTGGTGATCACTCCGGGATCATCCCTGTGCATCCACATGATGCACAGGGATCCTGGGGGCAGGGATGGATGATCCCTTCCTTGCCTCGGGGTAACGGGCACCACTTTTGTCCCTCAGAATGATCCTGAGACCGCAGGACATGTGGGCACCCATCCTGGTTTTGTCTGAGCTCCTCGTGAGTAACAGTGAGGAGCCGGGAGCCAGGCACAGAGCTCCTCAGGAGCTCCGTGCCCATCGGGGGAGGGGGGAGGGGAGCACGAGTTGGTTTTTTAAAAACAACAACAACACACACCTCACTGTTTGCACTAGAGCACTAGAGTGTTCATCTTGAATAAAATTTAAAAAAACAAACTGGCGGGCATGACGTCCTTTGTCCTCCCAGGACGTCGCGTACCATGTGTAGACTGGGGTGAGGATTTCGCGATCACCATATCGCAAGATCCTCCCCCCTCCCTCCCTCTACACCGGGCTGGTGTAGACATGCCCTCAGTCACACTGCTTTAGTACTTTGGGGCAAGTTAGAGCTGGACTGCCATTTCTATGGAGAAGAGAGGCTTCAATGTCGCTACTTCACAGTCCTGTAATAGCACTATAGTGCAATAGCACACTGGTATGATTGAGTTGCACTGAGGCAGAAATGCCATCTTCAGCATTGCAATGAGTAAGGGCTCCATCACACCAGAGATTTATTGCACACTCCCCATGCCTAGTATGCGGTTCTGCATACCCTAGAAAGGGTATAGGGTGCCCAGGCAGTTAAATTATATTATAAATGTCTCCCAGTATATTTATTTATTTTACTTTACGTGCTCCCCAAGCCTGGATCCTTGTCGAATGTACATGTGAAAGTAATGTAAATATATTTGCAAACATCAGTTGGTCATACTCAGTTGTTACATTTTTAAGTGTCCATCATAGATGTATACCTACAACACCTGATGGATGAAATGGCTGTAAGAAACAGGTGTGTGCCACTAAGGCCTATGGACGTTTATCATTCTGCCCATTTGCTCGGGAAGCGCCTTTTCAAGCCCATTGCTTCTCATGGCCTCTTCCAAAGGAAGGGAAGATGTGCACTGGGCAGGGGGGAAAAGCAAGAAAAGCTGCCCAAGCCATTTCCCATCTCAAGCAGCAGCTGAAGCTCCTCTGCCTTTGCGGTCTGCACTCTGGGATTTGTCTGTGGGAAGCCTGCAGGGGTGTTGCAACCTGCCAGGGCCAATAAACATCACTTCCAGGAGCAGAGTTGCTCTGAGCCAGCAATATGAAAAGCAGGGGGAAGAAAATGAGCAGCAAAATGTGAAGTTAATAAAAATACTTTATCCAATCAGGCTTTCAAAGCGGAGCGAGCCCAGCCCCAGCCTGGAAGCAGCAGCCCAGAGGCCCTCTGATTTTTCACTCCACTTAATGATCTAATGGCTTGCAGAGGTTCTTCATGCAGCTTTTATGACTCGCAGATTTACCCTTTTTCATTTGCAAGTTCAACTGTGGTGTCTGAGCAGCTCCAACACTCCCGGGATTGTCGAAACCTTATGGCTGCTGCTCTCATTCTAGCACCAAGCTCTGAACGAACATTTATGAATTCTTAGCTTCCAGCCTTGTTCATGCGCACACGCACACGCACACGCGCACACACACACACACACACACACACACACACACACTGTACTGCCTTCCCTCACTGCCTTCAATTCAAAGAGGTGATTTTCTCTTTCTAGGGTGGCCACACATATGAATTGCCAAAAAAGAGGAAAAGCATAACCAAAAAAGATGACAAAAGGGGACACCAATTTACATAAGCTATGCATATGCATGCAAATTTATAAATAATTGGTGTAATTGAAATAAAACCAGGTTTTATCCTGGTTGTGCTTTTTATACTGTTTTTTGTATTTGTGTTTTTAGATTGTTGGTTGTTTTATTATGTTCTTCATGGTTTTAATTTTTGTGAACCGCCCAGAGAGCTTCAGCTATTGGGCGGTATAAAAATGTAATAAATAAATAAATAAATAGCAAAACTCCTCACAATATTGTGGAAAACTGTGTTCCTGCTCAGTCTGTTGTCCAGGCATAGTTGATGATGGGCAACTTCAGGCCCAGCCGTTCCTTCTGATGGTTCTTTCTCTTTAAGATGGACTTGGATTGGACATCACCTCAAAAAAAGGATGCCTTCAAAATTGAGAACAATCCTTTGGCAGCCTTTAAATAAAGGGCTGTCCTCTGTAAAAGAGGTCACGTGATTTCAAGTTCTGCATATCTGAGTGACTGCTGCTTCTTTGCTGCGTTGCAATCTTTAAGATCAGTTGAGTATCTCCTTGGTTGTTCCACCTCCACACTATAAATTGAGGGTATGTACAGAGGGCTCCTGCATGGCCCAGTTCACCCTACTGGTGGATCACTCTTGCCACCAGCTGCATCGCTGGGTTGTTTAGCATTATGTCTGAGCTCAGACCTCTGGCTTGCCTCTCTCCCGACAAGTCAGACAGACAGCCCTACAACAAACCATGGGGCTGTAAATATCTCACTATTCACAATTGTACAAGTTCTAGCTCCAAGAAGTTTTCTTTTTTCTGCCAAAATTCAGAATTATACAAGTTTTATTCATCCGTCCAATTTATTTTAGAATATTTAGATACTGCTTCTCATTTTAAAAACCCTGAAGTGATTTACAAGAAATTAGAAAACAATACGTCATAATGTACCATGAAGCACCTGACAAGGGCAGATGCCCTTCCATTGGCTAGCTATCCGAATCAGGCCCCGTATGCAATGCAGCCCCGTAAAGGGAAAACTGTGACACTTGTACCAACTCCCCTGAAAACAATGACTGTACTTGAAGACTCTCACTTACAAAGAAGTGCCCATCAGGAGTGGGGGGTGGGGAGGGGGGTCAGTTTCCCCCCCTTACCTTTAGCGCTGGAGCACGAGTGAGCTCCTCTTCTCCTTTTTTGAAAAATGGCCACAACGTCCTTCCAGAACTTTGCACGTCCGCCTAGACACCCAGGGAGGAGCGCGGAAGACGATAAGTCCACAATCCTCCCCCTACACCCTTGTGGTATAGACATGCCCATAGTAAAAATGTATGTGGGGATCACTCCTGGACCTGGAGCAGAGTTGCCAGTAAGTATGATTAGCTTGAGTAAATCACCCATGAAGTGCCAATTTACCTACCTGCAGTCTACATCATGAAGAAGGAAAAGAAAGGAACCTCTCGTGCAAGCACTTGAGTCATTGCTGACTCCTAGAGGGACATGTGCTTTCGCTGACATTTTCTTGGCAGACTTTGCAGCGGGGTGGTTTGCCATTGCCTTCCCCAGTCGCGGTTACCTTTCCCCTAGGTAGCTGGGTACTCATTTTACCGACCTCGGAAGGATGGAAGGCTGAGTCGACCTGAGCCGGCTGCCTGACATCCAACTTCCGCTGGGATCGAACTCAGGTCGTGGAGAGAGTTTCAGTTGCAGTAACTGCCGCTTACCACTCTGTGCCACATGAGGCTCTTACATCATGAAGAAGGGGCCTCTTCTATGAAATCCTTCCATATATTTACTTCACAGTCTTTCATTCCTTCCTTTCCTCTGGTCTGAGTATGTGCCAAGAATGGCGTCAGCACAGGGTATTTTTCTGGCGATTGATGACTAGTTAGAGTTAATAATGTTTTAACAATGTATAATATGTTCTTAATTCAGTTTTATGTATTTTATATTTACTGTTGTTCCCCACCTTGATCAAAATGGAAAGGCGGGTAAGAAATAACTTTTAATTTTTTTATTATTATTATTATTATTATTATTATTATTATTATTATTATTATTATTATTATCATCAGTGTGAGCCATTAGCCCTCCCCCAAGATGGTGGTTAATTTTATTTATTTATTTATTTATTTATTTATTAAACTGATATACCGCTCCCATAGCCAGGGCTCTCTGGGCGGTTTACAGCATTTATCCCCAGCATTTATCCCTACGTCATTATTGCTGCAGTGAAAAAAATGATAAATGTTTCTCAAACTTCTATGTATACACATGCTGGAAAGGGACAGACCCTATTTTCAGTCAAAGCCATTGATAAAGATAATTCCAGCAAGTACATCATGCCAAGTCTCCTCACTCAATGACTTTCAGGTGAATGCATGAACTGACTCTTTGGAAACTGTTGCGGCAGAAGTGATATGAGCTCACCTACGGTGTTTGAAATACGACTGCTTTTTCATATCTGCATCACTTGATAAGAGCAGTCACTGTTTTTGAAGCTGTTCTATGAAAATGCAAATAAGTCAGTCAAGTGATGAATAATCCGAGTGATGTGTGAATTCAGCCATAATAATAATAATAATAATAATAATAATAATAATAATAAAAATAAATTTATTTATTTCTTACCCGCCTCTCCCTTTGGATCGAGGCAGGGAACAACATTAGTACAGGAATCAACACATCTTAAAAATTCTTGATTCTGGTTAAATTATAGGCAATTAGAACAGTGGACTAAAAAGTGGGTAAGAGATAATGGAGATTGTAGAGAATTAACAAAGTTTGAGGAACTAATAGTTAAGAAAGATAATGAAAGGGAGAAAAGAACAGTGTTAAAAGGGTTGATGAGTGAAATATATAGAATATTGGTGGAGAAAGGGACGGTGGATAATTCGGGTAAAATGGTTTGGGAGACAGATTTGAAGGTACAAATAGGACAACAGGGTTGGGAGGGATTATGGAAACAAAGAGCGTTGAGAAATATGTCAGTAAGAATAAAAGAGAATTATTTTAAAATTGTATGGAGGTGGTACCTAACTCCGGTTAGATTGAATAAGATAAACAATCAGCAATCAGAAAATTGTTGGAGAGGTTGTGGGGTTAAAGGAACGTATTTGCATATGTGGTGGGAATGTAACTATGTTCAGAAATTGTGGAAGATGGTGTTTTTGGAGATTGAAGAAATTGTGGAAATGAAGATAGAACGAACACCAAAAGTTGCATTGCTGTCACTATTTGAAGAAGACTTTAAATGTAAAAAGGAAATTAAGGAACTGATAACGAATTTGTTGACTGCAGCAAGATTGATTGTAGCTAGGAACTGGAAGATTCAAGGGGAATATTCTATTGAAGAATGGTATAAAGAAGTATGGGATATAGCTATTAATGATAAATTAACAAGTAATATTAAATGGAGAAGAGGTATAGCTAAATCAAATGATTTTGAAGGAATTTGGAAACAGTTCCTAATATTTGTGTTTTCTAAAGGAAGTGGGAAACCACCAGCAGAAGAAAGTATGAGATTCTGGAATCAGGAATGAGATCCGGAGGTGGGGGGTGCACTTGTATGTTAATTTTGATTATGTTATATAGATAAGATATTATGTATTCAATATTCAACATTATGCAGTATGTTGTTGTTGTTGTTTTTTATGTGAAATGTAAATGTGTATGTTTAAGTAATGTAGAAAAATAAATATATATATATATAAAAAAAAAAAATTCTTGATTCTACATTGATCTGGGTAGGCCTGCCGGAAAAGGCTAGTCTTCAAAGCTGCCTTAAAATCACAGAGAGAGTTAATTTCACGAACCTCCTCCGGCAGGCCATTCCATAATCCAGGGGCGACAGAAGAAAAGGTCCTCTGGGAAACTGATGTCAGTCTAGTCTTGGCTGACTGAAGTAAGTTCTCTGTGTGACTGTGCAGGGAGAAAAATCGCACCATATAACGAAAGCGCTAAAAAGAGGCAAGCTCTTGTGCTTCAGGAATCATATAAAAGTTGTTTTTTGGTTTATATCCAAATGTGCTCTGCTCAACATTTCGGACTGCTTGTCCTTCGTCAGGAGCTATAATAATTTTAAAATTATTATTTAAAATAATTTTAAAATGGGCTAATACCCTTTCTTGAATCTACCCAAATGATGGAACATATGATATTTTTTGTATTTGTACAGTTGTGGTCTGGACTTAATATAACTAATTACTATGGTATGCGTTTAGCATAAGATATGCTCTTTGTAAATCATATATTCCATTGTTTGGGTAGATTCAAGAAAGGGTATTAGCCCATTTTAAAGTGTAAAGCAACGGTTGTGCAAACAAAAAACACATACCTGACTTTGGGATAGAAATATTTAGTTATTGGCAATAACAAACTGTAATATCCACTCTGTGGTACTGACAAGGCAAAATAGCTAGAAATATTCTGTGTATTAGTCTGGAATTCCTTTTTGCATTTTCATTAACAGCAAATGTGAATATAAGAACAGGCAAGACATATAGTTTTGGCTAAAGGAATGTAATTTAATTTTCTAGTGTTGTTCCTGTTTCTATTATAACTTGTACATTTTAAAATTATTATAGCTCCTGACAAAGGACAAGCAGTCCGAAACGTTGAGCAGAGCACGTTTGGATATAAACTAATAAAACAACTTTTATATGATTCCTGAAGCACCAGAGCTTGCCTCTTTTTAGCGCTGAAGTAAGTTCTCCCCAGAGGACCTGAGTGTGCGGGGCAGACTGTATGGGAGAAGGCGATCCCGCAGGTAACCTGGACCCAAACCATTCAGGGCTTTAAAGGTAATGACCAACACTTTGTACTTTGCCCGGAAACTAATTGGCAGCCAGTGGAGTGATTTTAATGTTGGGGTAATATGCTCACCCCTAAGTGTACTGGTGACCAACCTGGCAGCCATATTGAAGTTTCTGAACTAGATACAATGGTAGCCTTATGTACAGCACATTGCAGAAGTCAAGCCTTGAGATTACCAGCGCGTGCACAACCATCTTTAGGTCTTCTGACTCTAAAAAGGGCGCAACTGGCGTATCAGCTGAAGCTGATAGTAGGCACTCCTGGCTGTTGCGTCTATCTGGGCTGTCATTTGGAGCGACGGATCCAGGAGCACCCCCAAACTGCAAACACAGTCTTTCAGGGGGAGTGTAGCCCTATTCAGAACTGGTTTACACACCTCCAAACCTAGGTCAGAGCCCTTGACAGCAAGCAACTCTGTTTTGTCTAGATTCAGCTTCAGTTTGTTTTTCCTCAACCAGCCCATTACCGCCTCCAAGCATTCATTCAGAGGAGACACACTATCCTTAGCTGATGCTGTTATTGAAGGCATAGAAAAATATATTTGTGTGTCATCGGCATACTGATAGCACCCCACCCCATGCCTCCGGATGATCTCTCCCAGCGGTTTCATGTAGATGTTAAACAGCATTGGGGATAGGATGGCGTCTTGTGGTACGCCATACAACAGCTCCTTTTTAGCACTGCCTGTCAATCTATTCAGATAACAACGTGGCAGATGTTTTATGGAGTCTCTTTCATGAATTGAATTACAACAAGCATTTCTAATATTAACAGTGATTTATACTGTATATTTCATACATTAGCAATATTTAAGATTTTGACATTTTATATGGAATCACAAGACTCTGAAATGTCGTCAGCCGTAATCTAATTGATATCCTATGTTGTTGTTGTTGTTATTATATTGATTGATTGATTTCTATTCTGCCCCATAGTCAAAACTCTCTGGTCAGTTTACAAAAGAAATGTTGAAGCAGGAATTTTCTTGGTCTTAGGTAGGACTAGCTCCATGTTTTTGTAGTCATTTGAGCAAGAAATATGCAGTGCCTTCCTGCCCCCCACCCAAGAAAGAGCAGGAGGGGATCTACACTAGTATATGAAACATTGTTTTTACAGTCATTGAACGTTTTGTTTTTGAACGATTTAAAACATAGCAGTTTTTAAAACGTTTACTTACTTTTCTCTTTCCATGGGAATGCATTCCTTTTGGCCACACTAAGAAAAGAAATCCATTTGTTCTTTTCCCCGTCTGCCAGTTTCCCCTCCCACTTCCTCTTCTCTCCGAGAATCCTCCACTTACAAACAATCCAGCAAGCAGCCTCCCAAAAGTGAAACTAAAAATGTCTGCAAAAAAGAGGCTTGAAAGAAAAAAATGGCTCCAACTTTGGGCGCAGAAATTACATAAACATGCCCCCCCGGAATGCAATTGGCTAATTAAGAACTACAGGAAACCCATTTAATACAATGAAATCGACCACATTATACCAAATAGAACAACTTATTTCAGAGAAGTTCAAACTAAAAACCGGAGAACAGACACCAATAAAACATCACAAACTGAATGTCATGTGGCAAAATACTACCAAACGCACACTTAAAAATGGTAAGACACGTTCTAACTTGACTAGTGTAAATCCCCTCCAGGTCACCAAAGGGCCCCTCTGCCACTAAGAGCACAGTGCTATCATCACTTCTGCAGTCCTTCCTTCATCCACTCTGCTGGTCCCAGGTACAGAGACAGCAGCACAGACAGTGAAGCAGAGATCATACATTGTCTAGGGCTTGGAGAACCCTTGGAACACCCCGTGGCTGCTGCCCAACCCTCACAGCTGCTGGCAGCAGCCTTGTCTGTTCTCTGTTTGCCTAACTACTTCTTAAGACAAATTCAAATTAGCATCTTGTTTGTGTTCCGCCAAGGTATGATGGCTTATGAGCTCACCACCTGATGATGCCGTCATCTTTTCAGAAAGAAAGACTAGCCAGTGCCATCTAACACACACACTATGGGGACAGCAGTCAACACCTTACAATTGGGTGGGTAGGAAATGATACTACAGTCAACATGTCCAAGAACACGAATTCTCCAGTTCCCTATAAAATGTGTTTCATTGACTATTGCAAGCTATTGCATATTCATAGGAATGGGTGATACTTCTATCTTTCCTCCAATTATTGTCCTGCTTAGAAATTTCTTACAAGATTGTGAATGAGGAAATCATCTTTAAATGTAATGAGTGATTCTCCATAGCTTCAAAACAGCATTGCTTTGATTTCAGCCCTGTAGTGCTAATAGCGGTCCAGCTTACAACATGCAGAGTTTAGGTACTTTCTTGTTTTTTTTTTATTTTTAGGGCTCTTCATATGCAAGGCTTTCTCCAGGTATGGCAGATTTGTGAGTTCCAAATGTATTCATGTCACCAAACAGGGATTGTCCATCTGCTGCTCAGTGTGCACTTATGTTTTCTCTCCTGTGCTGGCTGCCAACTCTTAACAGACTGATCAAAATGGCATAAAACAAGATTAGTATCCAAAGATCAGATGGAATTCCCTGGTGTCAGCCTTTAAGAGTTTCAGGTGGGGGATAAAGAAAAGCTTGTAACCCTATCCCTTATGATGTCCAAATTGTTATGTTGCATAGGAAATCTCCTTTCTCTCTTATAGCCCCCAGCGGACTTTCACTGATGAGTGAATGGGCCATCTGTTTAATTTCATGATTAACATATGTGGTGTATGGCCACAAACACTTTCCTCTCACTGCTGTCTGGCTGCCCATATCTAAGCAGAGCTGATTTCCATCCAAGCACAACAGCACGGCCCAATTAATAAAGGGGGAACGTTGTGATAATGATAAGTTCCACAGTTCCGCATGTGTGGCTCCCTGAAGCCTGTTGTGACTTGGGATAATGGCTAGTTTCAAACACACATCTTAAACTTATTTACACAAAGCTAAGCTATATTAAAGCTTAGCTGATGAGACTTCAAAGTGCCTTTCACCCAAGCTCTGGGCCCGGACAGTGGCAGAGTGGCCATGGGTGGCTCTGTCATGAGACAACGTGGGAGGGTTCCCCCAGGCAATAGATGGCCTTAGATTTGGGTGCTATTAAAGTTGCCCGTTATTTAATGTATTACATACTTACCATGGCAATTCCTTGGGCCAATGTTTTTTGGGCCAGCTTTGACAGAGTCATGGCATAGCACTTTGTGCACCTAATTCTATCCTAAGCACTTAAATGATGGGTTTGGGTAGTTTTAGGACTACACTCTTACATCTGCCAATTAATTTATGAAAACTATGAAGCTTTTGAGTTTCATGGTATTGAGATTTTATCCATCATCCAGCTGGCCTGTCTGTTTGTCTCTAGCAAACACATCACAAACAGAGACTATTACTATTAATTATATTTATTTATATAGCACCATCAATGTTCATGGTGGAGTCAGCTCATTATCCCTCTAGCAGTACAATGGATTTCAACTGCATTTCAAAAAAACCCAGAAGCTTACCAGGTATCACTCAGTAACAGGATCAGTAATGGCACCATGTTTCTCTGAAAACTTGGCCATCCTGGCCCAACAGGCAACTGCAGGAGAATGATGGGTGTGTTCTAGAATGCACTCTGAGTTCATACATGGGACCATGAGGCCCAACACGTTTGGTCAATGCTCCAAGAGGAGTGCATATTTGTCCAAGAATGTGTCCCATTATCCTTTTAAGCTCGTAGGGTTTAAATGTGCAGCAAATGAGCAGTCCCCAGTCGGTCACTGAACATTAGAAGTGTCTGTCAACCTAAATGAAATTGCCCACCCCCGGGCTAGAGGGATATCCTCTGGTTGAACATAAAATGGCTGCAGCTACATTGAAGTTCACACTGGCACAACTAGCTGGTGTGTGATACTCTCCCAGCTGCAAGGTAAAAAGCATAATCATTGTAGTTTTTGGTTTTGGTTTAAAAGAGTACTAGCATAATAACAACGGACACTCGCACAGACACCTTAGCAACACTATCAACACCCACCAATCACAACGTTGTTCCAGATGATGCCCATAAATTGAATCCTTTCTAATCTGGGTTCAGGCTGGGATTTGGGACATAATGAGCCTTTGCACCTTGGTGGATGACCTCCATTGGGAAAGAGGCACAGAGGGAGTGTCCCTGTTGGTTCAATTACACCCCTGTTGGTTCAATACTATTGACAATGTCATCCTTCTAGGGCATTCAACTAGTATGGGGCATGGGGGACACTATGCTGTAGTGATTCCAATCACATCTGTCTGAGTTTTCCCAGAAAGTGGTGTTGGGAGACTATTGCTCAGGCCCATGGCCACTGACCTGTGGGGTTCCACGGGACTCTGTTTTCTCCTCTATGCTTTTCAACATCAACAGGAATCTACTGGGAGATGTCATCTAGAGTGTTGGGGTCGGGTAAATATCACTATGCTGATAATACCCACCCCTAACTCTCTTCGTCAATTGATGCTGAGGCGGCTGTGGAAGTCCTAGAACCTTGTCTGAGTGCAGTGTTGGACTGGATGGAGGTCAACAAGTTGAGGCTCAATCCAGACAGGACAGAGATTCTGTTGGTCAGTAAGCAAGGTAATCTAGGATTGTCAGTACAGTCTGTTCTGGATAGGGTTGCACTCCCTCTAAAGGATCAGGTTCACAGCTCGGGGTGCACAACAGCCACCCAATCCAGCATTGCTCCTGAAGGGTTGGGTGGCTGACATGGCTAAGAGCACCTTTGACCATTTTTGACTGGTGGCCACTTGTGTCCATTCATGGAGAAGGTAGATCTGGCCACAATGCTGATGCCTTAATAACTCCCTGTTTAGATTACTGCAAGACACTCTACATGGGGCTCCCCTTAAAGAGTGTTTGGAAACTGCAACTACTGAAAAATGCAGAAAGCCATTGCTTTTTGGTGCATGCTTTGTTGACCAAATTACGTTAGTCATGCATCAACTGCACTGGCTGGCAATTTATCTCTGGGCACAATTTAAGGTGTTGGTGCCAACCTATAGAGCCCTAAAAGTTTTGGGGCCAAGATATCGGAAAGACCACCTCTTCCCTTATGAACCCTACCCATAGATTAATATCTGCTTTGGAGGCCTTTCTGTATGTCCCACAACCAGGAAAGACTAGTTTGGTGGGGACAGCAGAGAAGTCCTTTTCTTTGGTGGCATTCAACTATGGAACTCTCTCCCTGAAGAAATTAAACTGGCTCCTTCTTTGTTAAGTTTTAGCTGAAGTGTTAAAACTTTGTGTGTGTGTGTGTGTATGTGTGTTCCATTTGGCTTGTGTTAGCTTGCTTTTTGTTTTAAGAGTGTTTTTCTTCTGCTCTTAAGTTTTCTGTTTTACAGTTTTAACTTGTAAGTTTCCTTTGCAGGGGGCTCTTTCTGGGCTTAAAGGTGACTCATAAATAACAATACGTGCACGTGTGCCCTCCCCCACCCCAGAAGAAAACAAACATTTAACCTGTGCAATTCTCCCTCCTACAAGCAAAGACCCAACCAGGCTGCATAGAAGTCTTTCAACTACTGTGGGGCTCCCCACATTGGATGGGACGTAGCCAATATATGGAGCAGGTGTGGGAAACACGTGGCTCATGGGCTGCAGACACAACCCATATTTTCTGCAGCCCCACCATCCTCCAAGCTGCTGCCGCCACATTGCTGCCGAATTTTGGCAGTACAGTGGTGAAAAAAAGCTGCATTTAACTTTAAAACGAAGCATGAGGAAAACCTGTGCCTTGTTCTAATGCAAATTTGTGCTCTTCTGGGGCTTCCGAGAGATTGATTACGCATGCCTTGTTTCAAAAGGGGAAGGGCCTGGGTTGTTTTGCCTCTGCCAAACTTCAGTGGCAATTTGGCAGCAATTTTGGAGGCAGTGGGTGTGGAGCACTGGAAGTTCCCCACCCCTGGTTTAGAGGCAAGAGTTCAAATTCCCTAACAGTAGAACAGCTGCTTTGCTGGGGGAACATGCAGGGTGCATGTTCAACCAACTCCTTACCCTAATGGGGAGGAGGCGTGGATGGAGCGGCAGTGATATTCTCCTGCAGAAGGGTTCAAGTGCCCCTAATGGGAACAACATTGATGTGATGGGAACAAGCTCTTTACAAGGCGGAGGGAAAGGTGCTACTTGGACAAGCAACCCTGGAAGGAAGCGACATCAGCAAGCCCACAGGAAGAAACGTTGTGAGCAGCCCAGTAGCACAGTGGAGAAGAGCCAGTTGGACTAGGGCCTTAAGGTGCTGGACTAGGGCCTTAGCTAGATGGGGCGAAATCCTGGGGTGATCCCCAGGATCATCCCTGTGTGTTCACATGATGCACAGGGGATCCTGGGATCAGGGAGGGATGATCTCTTCCTTGCCCCGGGATCTCGCCTTGCCCTTTGAGCCTGCTTTTCCATGGTCTCGGGCTGATCCCGAGACCATGGACCGTGTATGCAGGTGTTGTGATTTGTCCAGGCTCCTCACAGTTACTCTGCACCCATTGGGGGTGGGGTGGGGGGAGTGGGGAAAGTATTTTTTAAAACAACAACACCACACCTACCTTTGAGCAGTCTTCCTGGTCAATTTTCTTGTATGTTTCAGCTGTCAAAGGAAAATGACCAGGCAGGACGGCATATAGGCTAATTTGCAAACAGTTGTGAGGGACCGGGGAGAGAAATAATAGTATGAGAAAGGTGGAACCCATTCACACAATTCATAAACACTGAAAATGGGGCACTGAGGCAACTGTACATGCTGCCCATTGGCTATAGAGCCAGGTTTAAGGTTTGGTACTAGTGTACAAAGCCTAAACAACTTGGGACCAGATATTTGAGAGAGAGCGTTCTCCTTTACAAACCTGCCTGGTCACTGAAGTTATCCGAGGGCCTGCTCCTGGCGGATCACATGGACCTATGGCCCAATTGGAGACCACCTGGAGAAGAGCCTTTAGTGTGGTGGCTCCGTCCTCTGGAACTCCCTGCCTCTGGAGCTCAGGCAGGCGCCAACACAGTGTTGTTGGTGGCACCTCCTGAAAACAGCTCTTTTACAGGAAGCCTTCCTTGGCAGAACAGCCATGGCACTCTGCTTATTTATTTTTTAAGTAATAATTATAATATTGTTATAATTAGAGTGGGAAGAAAATCTGCTCAGTGTCCTCTACCCTCTTTTAACAGTTCCCTGAATCTCCAGCTAGTCCAGAAATGGGAGTTATTAAGTCCTCAACTTCCCCTGCCCCCCTCACGTTTTGCACATCCTTTTTGGAGCAATTACTGCTGTTGTGCAAATTTCCCCTCCCTTTACTTCCCAGCCTTTAAATTTGCATAAATATTCCTGATAGTTATTTTTTTTCCCTTAGATCCACTTATTCTGTTCACTCCCCCACCCACCCATATTTTTGATGCTTTGGACTTGCGCTAATGGCGCCTTCGTTTCTCTTACTATTATTTCTCTCCCGATTCTTCACAACTGTGTGCAAATTAGCTTATATGGGGTCCTGTCTTGTCAATGTTACCTACTCCACTTCAGTGCTCCCTTTGACAAGTGAAATATACAAGGAAATTAACCAGGAAAGGCTACACATAGCAGTCAGCTGAATCCGCATTCTTGCACATTTGTGAAAGACTGACTTTTTAAAAAAAAGAGTCCATTTGCACAGTTTGTGTGTTTGTGCAATGGAAGGGTTGCAAATAGGAGATAATGTCTTCTGGACCCACCTCCCCCTAAAATTTTGTGCGATCTTCCTGCCTGTGAATGAGGTAGGGGGATTGTACAATATAAATCTCTTCTGGAAGCACCCATAAATTCTGCTCCACACTTTTTGGAAGGAAGGTGGGATCTTGCTTTTTCTGAATCCACTGCATGGACAACCAGAAGGATGTTAGTGTTTTCACTGTCTCAGCAACAATAACACTGTCTTTCTACTCTTGCAATAATACTTTGTCCAAACAACTTTTTATAATCTTGTCCAATCTCAAACTTTTTCATGCCAAGAAGACTCATTTAAGACTTTAAATATTTACTCCCTAATCCACTTCTGTTCCATTCTGAACGATGAAAACCAATCTGGAGTGAAATGGACACACCTGATAACAGGAGGGCATGTGGAATTGGGTGAAATTCGAACTGGTAGTGGATTTTTCCATGGAAATGCATTGCTTGGAATGGGGGCAAAATGGTAATAAAGTTCTTCCTATGGACCAGTATACTTGAGAAACTGCACAAAGCATTCAAAATGTTTTCCTTGAAGTAATACTGATATTCAAATAATTATTGGGCTTCCTAAAGTGCAAAATCTACAAAGTCCTAGGAGCAGCAGCTAGACTATAAGGAGGAAATGCTGGTCTCATACACATAAAGGAGCAATATATGCTTCCTGATCAGTTTCCTGGCATGTGAGCAGTGGGCACACGTCGTTAAGTGTTTGCAAACTGACAGCAACTAATCACTTACAGAACCCTCTAGTCCATCTGAAAAGAATGTGCCAAGAAAGCTCACATCCAGGGTTTCACAGACACTTCCTCAGTGCCAGAGGATGATCTTGGAACATCTGTTTCAGCTCTGCACATGAAAGAACCATAAGCGCATTAGCTTGCATATTCAGTCATCCTATCTCCAAGGGGAATCTGCTTGTCAACTGACAAACTTATCTGCAGGATGTAATCATCTGTACGGCAGCAGGTACTTGGCAAGCATTCTTGTGATGATGATCTTGGCATCGTCAACTTGCCTCGTAGAATCAACTGAGAGTGGGAAGGGAGGGATTACACGGGGCAGGGCTGCACAATTACTTTGGATCCAATTTGAATCCCAAACAAATCAGAGGTGCTTTGTAGCAAGAGGCAATCGAAGCAGGGCAGGACTGGATGGAAATGAACTGCTTGGGAAACAAAGTTCATTTGTATTTTAAAAGCTCTGTGTGTGGGGGGGGGGGGTAAGGGAAGGATCCTTTGCCTATCTCTAACTTAGTAATAATTTCCAACTGAACTCTGCAGCCTTTGACTTAAAAGGAAGATTCCAGCAGTAGTGTGCGTTTGTGTGTGCATTAGAAAGAGCATGAGAGCATGTGCAGGCCTATATATCAATGGAATAATGCCTGGTGTTGCCTAGGGCTATGCTCTGCTTCGCTTCGGTTTGGAGAAGCGATAGCGGAGCGCCCTGATTCACCTCCGACAAAGGTGGAGACGGATCCGGTTGGGGGGGGTTGCGGATCGAGGCGAAGCAGTTCACCTCGATCCAGAGCACCAGATGCAGGTAAGTGGGGGGAAGGGGGACTCACCTGGCGCTGCCGACGCAGTCCATGCAGCGACGGCTATGGAGCCAAGTAAGAAGGGAGGGGGGCTTACCTGTGTCCGTCACGGTCCATCTCGGGATTCAATTGAGGCCCGGGCTTCAAGCTGGAACAGGCCGCGGCCTTCTCTTCTGGCTTGAAGCCGGGGCCTGAATTGAAGCCCGTGACGGACTGCGATAGACACAGGTAAGGGGGCGGGGGGGGAGTTGGGCTTATCGACCCCCATTTTGTCCCCCCTTCCCCACTTACCTGCCTCCGCCATCTGCCACGGAGGCAAGTAAGTAGGGAAGAGGGGCAAAGTCCCAATCCGCTCCTCCAGATCTTGCTCCGTGGAGCAGAGCGGGGGACGGGCGGATCGGCCTGAAGCAGTTCGGGCCCAATCCAGAAGTTCCAGATCGGGCCACAAAGCGGTTCAGGGGCGTCTGTGCACAACCATAGTGTTGCCTGTAGGCTTGCAGTTCTAAGGCTGCTGTTAATTGGTTCTCTTCCTTTCATGCCCTGATCTTCCAACGAAATGATTTGAGAGGGACATTGGGATCATTTAGCTTCCATGACTCTTAAATACCCTCACCTTTGTGTTAGTAAAAGAGAGGCTTGTCTGCCTGTCCCATTTTAGCAAAGGGAAGGAGAAGAGATTTTTACAATCAATGAAGCTGGTGTGCCTTGCCTTCTTCTTCTGTGTGTGGCACAACTACCATAACTGTTCTAAAAAAATTGCAAAGCATGTCCCTATGGTGACTTCTGAATCTGCATTTGCTGTGACCTTATGCCAATTGGGCATAAATATAATTATTAAAAGAAACCTCAAATATTGGTTTAGGGGATATTGGATAACTCCTGAACCGCTGCACAAATCCATGCATGTTTTGCAGCAAAATTGCAAAAGGGCTGCATGCTGTGCAGGTGCCAGGGCAACAAATGTTTTCTTTTTTAATGCTCTGGCTTTAAAGGTGCCTGGCACAAAAATCCTTGGAACCCTCAGAAGGGGCTCCCATCGTCCTTGAAAAGTTAATTCAATTTTTTTAAAAAATATAAGGCACTGGATTTCACATTTATTTACATGGGAATATCACAAATGAAGTTGCCTTTATGAAACAAAGCAAGTCTGTAAAGTGGCAAAGAAACTAAGCACTATACATGTGTGAGGCAAGAAAACGAAGTAGCTTCTCAAACGAATGCAACCAGGCAATGACCAGATACATTTTTTCCCCATTTGGGTGCTTCTTCAGATGTTAACTTAAGGCTGCTCAGTATGGCCACAACATTATATATCTATGTTTTCATTTAGACCAGAGGCCAAGTGCCTACTCCGAGGGAAGCTCGGAGGATGGCAACAAGGGAGAGGGCCTTTTCGGTGGTGGGCCCCCGACTGTGGAATGATCTCCCCGATGAGGCTCGCCTGGCGCCAACATTGTTATCTTTCAGGCGCCAGGTCAAGACTTTTCTCTTCTCCCAGGCATTTAATGGCATTGAACAATGCTAAGATTGTTTTTAATGGACCCCAGAATTGTTGTTTTAATACTGTTTTGTTGTCTTTATGTCTCTGATGGTTTTTAAATTTTGTATACTTTTAATGTTTACTGTTTTTAGCTTTTGTAAACAGCCCAGAGAGCTTCGGCTGTGGGGTGGTATGTAAATGTAATAAATAAATAAATAAATAAATAAATAAAATAAGACATAATTTCTTAAATGAGATGGGCAGAGTCTCACATCTGCCTGGAGGTCTTTTCTTTCGACTGACCTTTAACGATTGCCTCAAATGGAAGGTTCAGCTTAAGCCCTGTTTGGGGAACTGAGAGGAGGACGGGGCTGGCATGCTGGCTCAAAGCACCCTGTTAGTACTTTTTGTGTGCTCCAGGCGTTATTACTGAAAGTCTCTGTTAAGCAACGCTCCCTTTTACATGCAGAGGAATTAAGATACGGCACAGCTTTGAGTCAAATAAAATCACAAACAACATGAAAATTGGCTACATGGTTTGTAGAAGAAATGTATGCCCTTCATTTGCCAACTTCTCCCCTTTCCAGATTAGTTTTTTTTAAAAAAAGCATATGTGAATTGTGCAAACCGCTCCCCCGTTATCCTTTCGCACGAATTGAAAGATGTGGACAAAGGGAAACCTTAGAATTCTCTGTTAATTTGCTTTAAATAAATCATAAAGTATTACTGCAGTTTGAGTATTGAGCCTCATATCTTGAGGTCTCTCAAATATCCAGCAATTATACTGCTTCCTGTCATGCAGTCCCACATTTAAATGCAATGCAGATCAGTCGGAAATACGAAGATCGTAGGAGGCCAGGAGCCACTGAAGAGCCATTCTCAATAGGAGCCAAAGTTGAGCCAATCATGAAGAAAGCTGAAGGCCCTGCTCCAAGGGTGAATTTGGGTCACAGCTTAGGGCAACAAATTCTAGACAAATGTTTCCCAAGTTATGTTTCTCCCAGGGTCTGATTTCACCAGCTTTACTCTAATGACTAGTGGGAGAAAGGGAAATGTCTCCCACTATGGTGCTCTTATCAAAGGTACTGCTGCCCCCGAGCTACAGTTCACTATGAGCCTTTCTACATGAGGCTTTTATTGTGCGCTCTGCTTCCTCTCTCAGGGTAGTCTGCAGGTCATGTATATAACATCGTCATCCTCCAGAGCCCCTCTTGTGCTTTGCAAGCATTGTCATGCCTCCCCCTCCCCAACAGGGAAAGTCTAGTATTTTTTCTCAATTGCATTTTTCAACCCTTGTGTAATTGCACAATTCTGCTATACTGCAGCATCACCTAGTGGTTGTATAATGGAACATATTGAAAACACACACAAACACACACACACACACACACACGGACAAAAACATGTGTAAAGGAGCTGATTTTAATCTGGAAAAGAATCCAGAAGCAGAAGCCTCGGTAAAGGTGTGGTTAAGAGCCTCATGCAGAAAAGCCCTATGTGAAAGCCCAGTGCCAGCATGACGTCACTTCACAATGCTGGAAAAGACAGTCAATCTAATGCGTGGTGGATGGAGAAGGGAGGGTCAAGCTGTGGGGGGGGGGTCGACTGAAGACAAACGAAAGCTAAAAGCTTAGATCTTGTGTGATATCAGTAATAACTGATTTGTTTTCTTAGGCTTACAACCCTTCATTTCTCACCACGTGATAACACAGCATTGTGCTTGAACTGGCCGAAAAGTTATGTTTGTGTTGTTTGCTCTCAGAATGCAGATTCACACATTCAAATAATGAACTGATGAACAAAGTTGTGTGAATAACACTTAGTGTTACTCAGTTGGCCACACAGGAAGGATACAAAAATAGCCGCAAATCTAGTTAGTGAAGTTAAGACAAGTCTACTTGCCTTTTTCCCTATCATGGAAAACTGGGCTGAAGGAAAACATTTTCTCTCAAAACAATGGCACATGGTTACACATATAGCCAAGAACGGTTGCATGCCTTCGTGCACCATCTGGTGGCTTGTGTTGTAGCACTGTGTCCTATCTTTATTGTAAGCAGCAGGCTCATTCATAAATGTCATTTCCTTCCTCCACCACTAAGCACAATTTCTTCATTATGACCCATACTCACTCTCAAAAACAAACCAACAACACTCTTTGTATCACTACATTGAAAGTATGGAAGAGCAGATACACCAGATACATATGTACCCAGAAAGAAGTACAGTTTCAAATTCCTTTAGTTTTCAAAACTGGACATTCTCTCGGAGGAGTTGATGTTTTGAGAGTTTTAATACTTCCTGATTTCTGCTGAGCAAGCAATGTTGCAATAACAGATTTCACACAATGGGCTGGCATGTTCAATTCAAAGACTAGCCAAAAACCCAGAGTATACAGACAGCATGAAAAGCCTACTCCTCCTCCTCCTCTTGCTAGGAAATGCCTGGAATAAAATAATTTAAAGTACATAGGGTGGGCTGTACTGATATTTCTTTTGATAGACCAGCATCTTATTCCATATCTTTGCATCTCTTCTGCAAATTACAACATTAAGCAGATTGATGTTGCATTTCACACACTCACACACATCATATTAGCTGTGCCAGTGTTGTCGTTTCTTTCCTATTGTTACCACCAAAGTATTCTTTGCAAAGTATTCCTGCATTGAGCAGGGGGTTGGACTCGATGGCCTTGTAGGCCCCTTCCAACTCTGCGATTCTATGATTCTATGAAATAAGCCCAGATTGCTTGATGTTTTCTCTCCATTCTTCTTCTGACGCATTTGGTCCTGCTGGCTGCCCGCTCGTAGGCATCACGTTTGAATAAGATGAAAGAAGGCAAAATCCAATTCATGTAAGATTAAAAATACAATCAAGGATCCTTGAACAGGAATATACTCTCTGCCATTTGGGCCTACATGCATTAGGTTTTTCAGGTTTTCACACTATTCAAACTTGACATCCATGCAAGATTATTTGCAGGACAGGCAAGCCTGATAGCCAGGCAGGGGTGATCTTGCTCCCTTGATCAGGCATTGGGAGAAAGCTGGCAAGAAAATAATGAATTATGCCATAGACTTTCAACACACTTTGATGCAGGTCAGCTAAATCTGCATTTTGAATGAAAGCTTGGGAACGGCCAGGAGATGTGGGTAATAAGGTTTTTGCTCTGGAGAAATGTAACTAGTTAATAGAACTGAACTACAAAACCTATCATTAGTGCACATAGTTATGAAGTGTGTAAACTGAGAGGGGGCCCAACCCTTTCCTGCTGCCTACTTGTGTTTATTTTAATATGATGTGGCAATTAATGTCTACATGCATGTGCCCTTCAAAAGAGATGCACAATGTTTGCATTTTCTATGCGGGTGTCTGTACTGAAAGCTATTTCAGGAGTCAGTGTGCCTACGGGCGATGCTCACAGAACTGTTCAAAGGGCTGCTCTTGGATCCATTCAAGATTACACGGCAAACAAGCATACAACTACACCACCACCACCACCACCACAACAACAACAACAGCAACGGGTGTGGGGAACATAGCTCAGTGGTAGAGATACTGACCTGAAAGCAGGAGGTCCCAGGTTCAATCCATGAGGAGGGGGCATGGCTCAGTGGTAGAGATACTGACCTGAAAGCAGGAGGTCCCAGGTTCAATCCATGAGGAGGGGGCATGGCTCAGTGGTAGAGATACTGACCTGAAAGCAGGAGGTCCCAGGTTCAATCCATGAGGAGGGGGCATGGCTCAGTGGTAGAGATACTGACCTGAAAGCAGGAGGTCCCAGGTTCAATCCATGAGGAGGGGGCATGGCTCAGTGGTAGAGATACTGACCTGAAAGCAGGAGGTCCCAGGTTCAATCCATGAGGAGGGGGCATGGCTCAGTGGTAGAGATACTGACCTGAAAGCAGAAGGTCCCAGGTTCAATCCATGAGGAGGGGGCATGGCTCAGTGGTAGAGATACTGACCTGAAAGCAGAAGGTCCCAGGTTCAATCCATGAGGAGGGGGCATGGCTCAGTGGTAGAGATACTGACCTGAAAGCAGGAGGTCCCAGGTTCAATCCATGAGGAGGGGGCATGGCTCAGTGGTAGAGATACTGACCTGAAAGCAGGAGGTCCCAGGTTCAATCCATGAGGAGGGGGCATGGCCCAGTGGTAGAGATACTGACCTGAAAGCAGGAGGTCCCAGGTTCAATCCATGAGGAGGGGGCATGGCTCAGTGGTAGAGATACTGACCTGAAAGCAGGAGGTCCCAGGTTCAATCCATGAGGAGGGGGCATGGCTCAGTGGTAGAGATACTGACCTGAAAGCAGGAGGTCCCAAGTTCAATCCATGAGGAGGGGGCATGGCTCAGTGGTAGAGATACTGACCTGAAAGCAGGAGGTCCCAGGTTCAATCCATGAGGAGGGGGCATGGCTCAGTGGTAGAGATACTGACCTGAAAGCAGGAGGTCCCAGGTTCAATCCATGAGGAGGGGGCATGGCTCAGTGGTAGAGATACTGACCTGAAAGAAGGAGGTCCCAGGTTCAATCCATGAAAAGGGGGCATGGCTCAGTGGTAGAGATGCTGACCTGAAAGCAGGAGGTCCCAGGTTCAATCCATGAGGAGGGGGCATGGCTCAGTGGTAGAGATACTGACCTGAAAGCAGGAGGTCCCAGGTTCAATCCATGAGGAGGGGGCATGGCTGAGTGGTAGAGATACTGACCTGAAAGCAGAAGGTCCCAGGTTCAATTCCCGGCATCTCCAGGTAGAGCTTGGAAGGGATCCTGGCTGAAACCCTGGAAAGCTGCTGCCAGTCAGTATTGATGGTCCTGCTCTAGATGGACCAAGGGTCTGACTCCGTATAAGGCAGCTTCCCAGGTTCCTATGTTGAAGGACTGGGTAGCAGGTGGTGGGAAAGGCCCTGCCTAGCTGAGCCAGCAGTACTTGGCTTGAGAGACAAACCTGGAATAAAAAAGCTTCCCAAGAACTCAAGAACAAACGCAACCCTCCCCCAACATTTGAAGAGCTTGCATTCGAAGAGCATTTGTCCTGGTTACTTTTATAGTAATCTGAGACGTGGGTGCTTTTGAGCAATATAACCACTAGATGTGGAAGCACCTTCCCTCTGTAAATAGCACCCCTGTGTAAATACAACAGAGTCCTTCATTCCGTGGAACTCAGTGTAGAAAACCATCAGCTTCAGCTGCCCCAGGATCTGGAAATAAATTGTTCTTGTCACATTGTGTTCTGGGTTACCACTTAGCTGATTCCCACAGATATTACCACACCCTATCAACCTATAATATTCCGAGCATTTCCATCTGCCACCAAACGTTTGGGATCCGTGTGTTAAGAGTCAGAGCCCCTCCCCCTCCACACATACACCCCATTCTCTTATTCCTAATGCTTGAAAAACAAAGGACACCACGGTCCTTGTCAGGCATGTGGATCATCCAGAGGTTGACTGTAGGCTAAAACAGCTTTAGCTGTGTGCTAAATGTGGAGAAGGGCTGAGCCAACAGGGCAAGGGACATCAACAGCAAGGAAAACCTACCCTACAACAGAAACATCAGCTTTGTGTTTCGTTTTGTTTTTTTAAAGTAGGATGCTTAAACCTGTCATGGGGCTCATCTACACCAAGCAGGATATTCCACTATGAAAGCGGTATATAAAAGGCAGGAGCCACACGACAGCTTTATAGCAGTATTGAAGTGCACTGACAACTATTGGGACCCATTGAGACATACCATATACCGCTTTCATACTGCTATATCCTGCTTGGTGCGGCTCCTGCCTTTTATATACTGCTTTCATAGTGGAATATCCTGCTTGGTGTGGATAGCCCATGGTCTCCTAGATGATCTGTGTGCCTCACATGACCAGCATAGGCAGGGAAATATACCTGCTTTTCCTAGACTCTGGCAGCCAGCTAGGTCTGTTTACTTGAAAGAAGGTCCAATAGAGTTCAGTGGGATTTAGACTGCAATCCTAATCCTATCACCGACTAGGCCACCCAGGGAAAGGAGTCTTTTGTTAATAGGAGCCCTGTGCATAGGACTATCCTGTGGAGGCGGAGCAGGGCCATGCCTCCTAGCCTCACCTCCAGGGATGTCTGCTTGCATCCTTGTGAACACACAGAGCAGCTTCATGTGACCAGAGGCCCAATTGCATGGAGGGCATACACCTCAGTAACCACTCATACATAGGCGGACACCCCTTTGCAGACACTGCTTTGCAGACAATGTACAGGCATTCCGAAACATGGAACTGGCAATGCCACTGCAGCCACTTACCCATGTGTATGGTTTTCATGGGAGTAACTTCTTAAAAGAGCTAGACTCTTTCCTCTGGGTGATCTAAACCAAGAACATCCCAAGACCAGTGTGATGTTCAGCTGCCTATTATGCATTAAATGTAAATATTTGTCAAGTTATTGGTTATATTAGGCATAACGTTCCAGAAAGTAACTCAATGTACTTACAATTTGTAGTCACAGGTTGGATTCGTAAGGATTCATTTTTGAATCCTTACGAATTCCCCTCTCTAAGTACTGCATGGATTCATTTTTTGAATGCCTAAGTGCTGATTGGATGGTGGAGGGGGAGTGGTATGATTCTGTGAAGTGAAGGGTAGAAGTGGGGTAGAGAGAGTGAATAGTTGGGTCTGTTCGCGTAAGTATCTGGCAATTTGGGATAAGAAGGAGCCACTTTGCACAATTTTACTGTATGTCTATACAATTATTATTATTATTATTATTTATTTATATAGCACCATCAATGTACATGGTGCTGTACAGATAACACAGTACATAGCAAGACCCTGCCGCGTAGGCTTACAATCTAATAAGTTGTAGTAAACAATAAAGAGGGAAGGAGAATGCAAACAGGCACAGGGAAGTGTAAACAGGCACAGGGTAGGGCAAAACCAACAGTGTAAAGTCAGAACAAACTCAATATTTGAAGGCTATAGGGAAAAGAAAAGTTTTGAGCTGAGTCTTAAAAGCAGTGATTGAGTTTGTAGTTCTCAAGTGTTCTGGAAGAGCGTTCCAGGCGTAAGGGGCAGCAGAAGAAAAAGGACGAAGCCGAGTAAGGGAAGTGGAGGTCCTTGGGCAGGCGAGAAGCATGGCATCAGAGGAGCGGAGAGCCCGAGCGGGGCGATAGTGTGAGATGAGAGAGGAGAGATAGGCAGGGGCTAGGCAGTGAAGAGCTTTGAAGGTCAGTAGGAGAAGTTTATATTGGATTCTGAAGTGAATTGGAAGCCAATGAAGAGATTTCAGAAGTGGAGTGACATGGTCGGAGCGGCGGGCCAAGAAGATGATCTTAGCGGCAGAGTGGTGGACAGAGACCAGCGGACTGATGTGAGACGAAGGAAGGCCAGAGAGAAGAAGGTTGCAGTAGTCCAACCGAGAGATAACCAGTGCGTGAACGAGAGTCTTGGCAGAAGAGACAGACAAAAATGGTCGAATCCTGGCAATATTATACAGGAAGAAACGACAGGATTTAGCTACTGCCTCGATGTGAGGAGTAAAGGAGAGCGAGGAGTCAAGTATAAAGCCAAGACTACGAGCTTCCTTGACCGGAGTAAGCGTGACATCGTTGACAGTAAGGGAGAATGAGAGGTGAGGAGAAGGTTTAGGAGGAAAAACTAGCAATTCAGTCTTTGCCATGTTAAGTTTCAAACGACGATGAAGCAGCCAGGCTGAGATATCTGAAAGACATGCCGAGATACAATCGTGAACATCAGGAGAAAGATCCGGAGATGAAAGATATAATTGTGTATCATCGGCATACAGGTGATATTGGAGGCCGTGAGATTGAATGAGCTTGCCCAAGGGCAGCATGTATAGAGAGAACAACAACGGGCCAAGCACCGAGCCTTGCGGAACCCCAACTGAAAGGGGAAAAGAGGAGGACGAGCTGCCGTTAGCCGACACGCTGAAAGAGCGACCCTCTAGATAGGAGGCGAACCAGTTATAGAGAGAGCCACAGAGTCCAAGGTCGTGGAGGGAATCTAAGAGAAGATCGTGATCAACCGTGTCAAAGGCTGCGGTTAGATCAAGGAGAATAAGAACAGAATAATGGCCTTTAGACTTGGCAGTAAGAAGATCATTGGTGATCTTGGTAAGGGCTGTTTCAGTGGAATGTAAAGGACGGAAGCCAGATTGAAAGGGATCCAGAGCAGAGTTATTAGAGAGAAAGTCAAGACAACGAGAGTAGACCAGATGTTCCAGGATCTTTGAGACAAAGGGCAAGAGGGAGACAGGTCGGTAGTTAGACAGGGATAGTCGATCAAGAGTGGGTTTTTTGAGAATGGGAGAGACTGTAGCATGTTTAAAAGCAGAAGGAAATGAACCAGAGGACAGAGAAAAATTAATGATGTGAAGCAAGGACGGGAGGATAGCGGGGATAAGATTAATAAAGACGCGAGAGGGAATCGGATCACGGGAACAAGTGGAAGGCTTCGATGAGCGCAGTATTTTAGACAGTTCATCAGCTGAGACCGAAGGGAATGCCGAGAGAGTTGAAGGAGGAACTGACAGGTGAGGGACAGGAGCTGGAAGCGGAGCAGAGTTGGCTAGATCGGAGCGTATAGTTTGGATTTTAGCATTGAAGAAAGAGGCAAAGTCGTTGGCAGACAGGGACCCCCCCCCAAAAAAACCCAATTAGAAATCAATATGGTGGCTATTTTTCAAAATGGTGGACTCTATCTTAAAAATGGCGTAGATAAGCAGTTGAGGTGTCTTTTAAAAAAAATTGGTCAAAAAATTCAATGGTACTATTTTAAAGTAGGTATTTTAATAAATTTGCTTAAAAATAAAATAATAAAAACTTTTTTATTGTAAAATTTCTTCACTAATCAAACATTTAACAGCCCCATCCAATGTTTAAAATATCTCAATATTTTTTTTAATAGGGGGGAAACAACCAAAAATATGAACTAGTAACTGTTATTACAGTATTCCTCATTTCTAAATTTAATGTGTAACATTGGTATATATTGAAGTATTCGTAAATTAAACTACATTTAAGATGGCATGAGGGTCTCCTCTCCTCTTCAGGAAGTCTGTGTGAGGGGGTGGGGGACAGAGAAAGCCAATCCAAACTCCTCAACTGGGAGGGTGGGGAGCAAGAAGAGAAAGGTGCCAGGTGCCTGAGGAACTGGGGGAAGGTTGGTAGCTCCCTCCCTCCAAGTGCTGGGGGACCCTCACAAGCAGGCTTCCCCCCCCCAACACACACACACATGGTGGTGCATCCTAGCACCAGCTCGCAGAGAGGGATGTGGACTTGGGGGCAGGGGAGAGCACAGGGGCTGGGACCTCTGAGCCCCCCCTTTTTCCCCTCATCACTTTGCTCAATGGCAGCACCCACGCAACCACCACCACCCCTCTCTCTTCTTCTCTTCTTCCCCCAACCCCCCCCCCCAGCAGCTGGCACTTTTCTGGGCTGGCAAAGGCCACCTCGTGCGCAAAGGAGCAGGGAGCGCATGTGTGCTTTCGCCAGCCAGAGATGGGTGGGCGAGCGGGGAATGAGGGGTTGGCTGGCAAGGAGAAAGGTAATTTCTAGGTACTGATGGGCTAACGTCTTGATTGAATGACTGGCATATGAAGGGTGCCTCCCACGTGTGGATGTTCCTGCACTGCAGTACAAAAAATAAATCGCTGTTGCTGCTGCAGTGTGACGCTCTATACCTAGATTTGAATCGATGAAAATTCGGGTTTATATTTAATGAGGAGCAATCTTGTTGTCGTATAGACGAGAGCCTAGAGAAGGACCCAAAGCTGCTAGTGCTATTGATGTCGCTCTAGTATAAACCAACACTTGCAGACTATCAATAGCACTTGCTAGTGCAATGGGAATTTTGGTGCTGCAAACAAGGCATACTTGGAAGCCAAACCCTGACAACGACGACAACAACGACAACGACAACAACAACTCGCATCTAGTTTGCTCTTTCAAGGAATGGACAAGAAAGGAGCAGCTCTGAACTTCTGGGTTGGCCGGGGGTGGGGGGCTTGCTTCTGGTCCTTGATTTCCTTACTTCCATTAACAATGGAGGCCCAGTATTGGGCAAAAGGCGGGATACAAATAAATATAATAATAATAATGTGCAGGGCTGGACCTCTGACCATAACTACTATTGGGGCTCCTTAGAAAGAGATGGTCTGCACAGGATGTGGGTCATTGGATGGAAAGCTGAGCACCAGCACCTGGACTTCAGTGCAGAAACAAACTTGCAGACAATGTTAATTAGTTGGTTATGTGCCATCAAGTCCCTGTTTGCGCATGGAACACAGTTGCCACGCCTCTCTTACCCTACTTTCAGCTTCCTTTGGAAGGTGGAATAAATATCTAGAGAAGTATGGATCCTTCTGGAATTAATGAGCTTAATTAGTGAATGTTATCTGGAATCTGCATAACAGCTACATTAGCACAATCATGTCTTCCTAGTGTCTGAAAATTCTTGCCCCCAAAGGACTATTTTAGTCACTGTGCTCAAACTTGGGTGCCGTTTCAGTCTTCCTTTAAAAAAACACCAATGCTGCTTCCCAGCTGTCCCTTCCTTTGTTCTCTAACACACTGGGAATATTGAGCAATGATAAAAGCAACGACTCAAATCACCTTGTCGAGTTGTAAGAGACTTTAAACAGCTGGCATGATAAAATACCCACATTTCCCTTGACAAATCTGAGCCACACCAGTAGCTTTTAGGAAAGTGATTCATGCTGAGGTAATAACTGAATGGGTTAGAAGGGAGGAGGGAAAGGGGCAGAGTTTGAGGGACCTTGGGACTTCCCATGTTTCACTCAAATCACTAAAGATAAATTTAGCCAGGAAGCTATTATCACACAGGTGCACACAGTCAACATCAGACATCTAGGAAAAATAACCAACCGAAATAGCAAGAGCAGAGTTCATGATACGTTTGGAGACCAGGCCTGCTGGAGGTGTAATCAAAGATTTTCAAAGCACAATACACATTGACTCCCTGGTTTTAATCTGACAGGGGAATCTTATTTCCTGTCAAATGGAATTCTAAACATTCATTTTCATTAGCAGACAATTCTGCACTTCCTGCAAGCTTATTAATGGGACAATTCAGCTAGCGCTCAGGTTCAATATGCCTCTAAGTCAGCGATGGCAGGGATGTGCAAAATTCCTTTTTACTTATAACCGTGTATGTGTTATAGCAGAGAGACAACCTAAGGATCATAATGATCACATTTGGTATCAATGTTCATACATTAATTTTGAACTATTTAGTTTATAATGTTTGTTTGAGGGAAGAGTTGACCGTTAAAAATAACTAAACCTATGTACAACAGACATTTTCATTATCCAGTCAGAAGTAAATTTCATTGAGTTCAATGGGGCTTATTCCCAGGTAAGTGGCTCTACAACTTCAGCCTAAATTTGTTTGTTCTATACTTCAGTCTCTTGTGACATCATTTTATAAAGTTTCTAGAAGCACAGAAGAACTGGCAGTTTTCGTTGTCTCTAGTCTCCAGTATCCTGAAGCAAACAGGAATGAAGGACTAAGGGCATCACCAGAAGGGGGTAAATCACGTTTCCCTACCGTCATTTTTCTGTCCCACAATAGGGACAAGCAGCTTCCTCTTTCTTCACACAGGGAAGAAAGAGGAAGCAAACGACGACCGCGTGGTCCGGTTCAGTGGGCGTTTTTATCCCGCGGCTTCTCCTGCACAGCAGGAAGTGGTGGCACATTTTGCTACAGCCCCAAAAGTCAGATTTTCCAGGTCTTTTTTTTTTGTGACGGGAAAATGAGCAGAAGGAGCGGGAGATGAAAAGGACCTGTGAAAATCCGTGAGTGCCCAATAATGAGCATGCTATAAAACATGCGTCTGATGAAGCTCTATAGCAGTGTTGCCAGGTTAGCCAATCCATGAAAAGTGTTCCATCTATCTGGGAAAGAAAAACACACACACAAAGAATCTACGAACGAATTGAGCTGGCCTGACATTGGGGCTACTTCCTGCCAATCATAATCACTGCATGAAAAATCTTGTCCTTAGTTGCAATTTATTCAACACTCTCTGAACACTAAAGTTGTTCAGTTTATGGAGACCTACTCACCTACCTTCCTGCCTCTCATCCATCTCATACAGAAATCTTGATTGTCATTTCAATGTGAAGAATCATTTATTTTTATTTTACTTATGACATTTTTCTGTCATTGAACTCAAGGTGGCACATGCATGGTCTCTTCCCATTTATACACTGACCTGCTTAGTTCACCATGATTCCTGCATAAGGGGTATGGACACACTGAAGAAGTCCTGCATCTGAAGTGCACGTAGTCCTGTTTTCTGGGCCCCATGATCTTCATGCACCATTGGTACATGATACCATCTACCATTTCCAATTGAATGGGCCAATTGAAAATGGTGGCTGGAGAACAGTCTTTGCTGCGCACCAGTGTATGTAAATATAATGCAGAGAAAGGAAAAAAATATTCAGTACACAAGCACTGTAAAGATATTCCTTGAATTGTTTGTTCCTCCAGCAGAACTGTTCTGACCTCTATAACAGGAAAACATTTTAAAGTGACCCCATATTTAAGCCCTAAGCACGTGTTACTTCTTTTCCAACTAACTCGAAGGTTATGTGATTCTTAGCTACTGGTAGTGTCTGCCAAAAAGCTTTCAGGGAATTTCCTCACCATGTTACAAATTTTATGAGTCATATGAAAAACTGGGAAATGATTCAACCAGCTGCCTTGTGTTGACTTGAAGATTTTTACAACACCTTTGTGCCTCATGGGAGTCAACAGAATGTGTTATTGTAACATCAGATGGTCTTGCTACAAGGATGCTTTCTGCTACAAAATAGCTGGCAATAATGTCATAAGGCAAAAACAAATGAACAACTAACACACTTTTCTTTCATAATTACTGGATGTAGTTGGACATCAAGATGCAGATGTGGATATGCTGGCTATATGAACTGGCCTGTAGCAGTAGCTCCCAACTCTAAGCATGCCCAAAATTGCACAACAGGTCAAAGCTGGTGTTCTTGGACTCACATCTGCTAAAGGAGTAAACCAACTTTTGAGGGTCATAGAACCCCTCTTCAGGACAACAGATCATGAATCAAGATTCAAACATAAAAACAGGCAATAAAAATGATTAATATATATTAATTGGCTATTGGGTGGTATAAAAATGTAATAAATAAATAAATAAATAATAACTATATCACATGGCTAAGTGAGACCCTAGGTCAAAGTCTGAGAAGCAAGATACCTAGCAGATCACCTTCCCTTATAGATGCCCAGGCAACATTTAAGATTTTCTCAGGAGGTTTTGCTGGTCATTCCAAAACGAACAGAATGTCGACATTCAGTGGGCCTCCTCTGTCATGACACCCGCCCTCTGGAAAACCAGGGGTCGTGCTGTTTGGGAGGTGGGAAATGTAGCATTCTTTAAATGCCTCCTGAAAACACAGCTTTTCACACCAGGGCTAAAACTGCTGCTGGGTTTATTTTGGTTTTACATGATATTTTTTAAACTTTTAAAGCTTTATATGTTTTGATCTGTTGTATTTTATGGTTCTAATTATGAACTGCCCAAAGAGCCTCAGCTATTGGGCAGTATAAAAATGTAATAAATAAAAACAAATGAATGATAAATGAATGCATTTGTCATGACTAATTTAAGTCAAAACTAATTTCAGTGAGTCTACTCTATGGCTAAGTTTAGATCCAACTCATATTGACATAAAAACTAGAGTGTCCATTTCCTCTGACACACACACACCTAGAAAAAGTAAAGGGGTGCACAAGGCAGGGAGGGGGGAGTGGCCAGATGCCCCCAGTAAAGAACTCCATTTACCCCCATGCAAGCAGCACGTAGACACTTTCCCAACCCTCTAGACTTGTCAGCTTCAAAGAACACCGATTGAGTTAATCCCATCAAATCCAGACCTCACATATAGGGGAAAGGTTAAGTGCAGGTATGCAGGTCAAAGGATATCTGAGAGCAGGTATTTCACACTGATGGCAGCGGCCAGATGTCCCGTCCCCCCACAGCTCCAGCGCCACCTACCTTCAGGTAAACATCGCTTAATTGCCAGGACAACACCATAGGTCAGTTTCATTTCAGTTCCAAACCTATTTATTTATTTATTTATTTATTACATTTTTATACCGCCCAATAGCCGAAGCTCTCTGGGTGGTTCACAAAAATTAAAACCACAGTAAAACACCCAACAGGTTAAAACACAATTACGAAATACAGTATAAAAAGCGCAACCAGGATAAAACCACACAGCAAAGTTGATATAAGATTAAGATACAGAGTTAAAACAGTAAAATTTAAATTTAAGTTAAAATTAAGTGTTAAAATACTGAGTGAATAAAAAGGTCTTCAGCTGGCGACGAAAGCAGTACAGTGTAGGCGCCAGGCGGACCTCTCTGGGGAGCTCGTTCCACAACCAGGGTGCCACAGCGGAGAAAGCCCTCCTCCTAGTAGCCACCTGCCTCACTTCCTTTGGCAGGGGCTCACGGAGAAGGCCCCCTGTAGATGATCTTAAGGTCCGGGTAGGTACATATGGGAGGAGGCGTTCCTTCAGATAACCTGGCCCCAAACCGTTTAGGGCTTTAAATGTCAATACCAGCACTTTGAATTGGGCCCGGACCTGGACTGGCAGCCAATGAAGCTGGAAAAGGACTGGCGTGATGTGATCTCGTCGGCCAGTCCCTGTTAATAACCTTGCTGCCCTGTTTTGCACCAGTTGAAGCTTCCGGACCGTTTTCAAAGGCAGCCCCACGTATAACGCATTGCAGTAATCCAAGTAATCCAACCTAGGACTGACCCCTAGCCACATCACCAATAAGAGAAGGGCTACAGGCGCAAAGCACACCTGGGAAAGCACATGGCAATAGCGGCCGAGTAATTTCAGCTGCAATTCCCCTCTCTAAGTACTGCATGGAAGTATATAAGCTACTGTCTTCCTCAGCACAGGGTGACTCTGAATTAACAGTGTGAGCTAGAAGAGTCACCTTATTCTTGAGAGTAAACGTTTGGAGCCCAACACCTCGTCTGTGATCTTTCACGAGTGTCTCAATATTGGACTTTGGCACACTCGGATTTTGCATAATTTATGCAACAATATTCTTTTTTAAAAAGTTGGGAAGCCCACCTGAACCACAAGCAGTGGGGCAAAGTTGACACTTGAGCCAGCATTCCATTTGCAGACGTGTACCTGTAAGGCAAAGATGGTTCACATCATTAGTGAAGAACCCATTGTAACGTTTATTAAAAGCACTGTTCCTAGGATTACTTTTATCCCAACTTTTCACTGTTAAGTAAATGCCCAAAGCAGCTAGACTCAGGCTTTCAGCCTGTAAGAGTTACATATGTATGAGTCAAACACCAAAGAGCAGGGTTAAGGTGATTTTAAAAAGCCTCTCTTGCCTTTTTCTTGCTTTGAGGGTGTTTATTTTTCCATTTTTTTCACAAAGCATAAGTAAACATGGCCAATTCTTCTGCTGGAAATAAGAACTTCACTGGCTAACCAATACAGATGGCATGCACAGTCACAGATAATTATATAAATGGAGTAGCCAGTATGCAACAGGAACACACAGGAATACATACTTGCAAAATTTAAATTCCCCCCCCCCCACCCCCCAAAAAACACCCCATTTTGTTAATAGGGCTGAGATAAACTTGCTCCAAAAGAGGCATGAATGGCATATTGGTCTGTCTTTTTGGGGAAAGGCATGAAAATATTTCAGTAGAGAGGACAGCTTGTATTTCAATGACTTGGACTCATTTGTGCCTGCAAAGTTCAAAAGGATTAAGAGTTTTGGAGAACATTTGAAAGAAGGCTGCTGTGTTTTTGCCTGTGAAAGGCATTTCGCTTGAAGAGACAGACATCTGACGCCTCATATAAGCTCATCAATGAGAAGGGAAGGATTTTAATACCTCTGCCGGTACATATACAATTAAAGAAGATCAGGCTTTTAAATTGGCGAAGAACTTTGTTTTACTAATTGCACACAATACCATGGAAAACTTCCTTCTTGCTGTCATACACCAATCACAAACTTGGCTTCCCATGGAAACACAAAACTCTGTCCAATCAACAGGTTTTAGAATATAATAATTGTTAAAATCCTCTCCTCCCCATTCACCAATCACTTGGTGAATATACCAGACCATTATGACTACATTCCAGGGTGTGTGTTTTTTTTAAAGGAAAGGGGTTGATTTAGTTGGTAGAGGAAGTAATAGCAAATAGTTTAATCAAAACCACCACCATCCTGGGCAATTAAGAATAATTTTCTCATTATGAACTATAAGATGCAGTATAATGAATGTTCAGTCATATGGCAGCTACAAAACCCCATGAAGCCAATGGAACTGAACAGCACTTTCCATTGCTGAGAAATGCTGGCATTAATATATCTAACCTCATTCTGCCTGGTTCTGGCAAACTTTTTAAAAAGGCCTCCCCATGGCTAAGCTCTCTTCCTGCCAAAAATATGGGTTGGAAGGAAGAGCCCGGGCACTGCCAGGGCCAGATCATGGGGCACAAGTTCAGGGCTCTGCAGTCCTGAGGTGACATGGTGATGGCGGCCGGTGGTGGCTCCTCTTCCTTCTCTTAGCTTGCTGGACAAAGGAAGAGCGGCAGCAGCCGGCCAGGCAAGGGTACAGCAGCCCCTCAGCCTGGTCTTTTTAAGGAAAGCTGTTTTGCCCTCTTAACTTTTAAGTAGCAGCAATCCAAACAAATCAGAACCTGCCTTTGGGGTGGCAGTCAATGAAGGCAGAGAAGGAAATGGTATAATTAATTACTGCCTGTGCACCAATCCTACCAAAAATATTTGTGTGTGAGTAAACAAACAGTTATAGGGTGCAAGTGCTGTCTCACAGGCAAAACCCATTGGACAAGCCCTGCTCTGCTGTTGTCAGTGAAGCAAAAGGAGGCCCATCATTTGCAGAGATGTTTGTTTATATTTATTTAGAAAATAATTTATATCTTGTCTTTCGGTGGGCATTCTGGATTGGCAGATTGTGTAGTCAATCTGAGCTGAAGAATGAATCCAGAATGAATCATCATTTGTTGGCTCACACATTTGAAATGGAAGGCAGAAGAAACTACAGATCCCATGCTCCCTGTCTCTCATTTCCCTCAGTTAGAAGCACCACCTGCAGTTAAGGAGAGTCTGGAAAGACCATAGCAACTAAATGGCTTTGTATCGTCTCTTAGCGCTCAGTGACGTTCAGTGGTGCCTGTTCAGTCACCTCAAAGCAATGATATCAACAGAGGGCACCTTTATTCATATTTGCTTGCCTGTGACTAAAACAAATTAGAATGTTTTCAGCGTGGATTTTTAAAGCAGCATGTTTTGGGGGAAAGGGCTCCTCTTATTGGGTTATAATACAAATCAAAGCATACAATAGTGTGTGTGTGTGCGTGTTGTATGGTGCTGGAAAATGTTATGCAGGGAAATATAAACCAAAAACCTGTTTAATGTTCTCTGTTTGCCCAATGAGGCAAAAACGACTTTCCATAAGGTCAGCTGTAGTTTATGTACACAGACATGCACACACTGCCCCATTGAATGAGTTGACAGGTATGCCGGAAGGGAGAATGCCAGCCACAAGCAGGACAGTGTTCAGTACTGACCTATTTAGCCTGCTAACAATTTTTATTAGAGAAAGACTAAAGGGAAAATTATTAGCATCCTCAAATAGCACTGAAACAAATTCTGCATTCCACATCTGCCTCAGAACTGAACACAACAAATTCTGCTGCATTTGAAATCTCCATGAGAATTCAAACACAATGATTTCTATGTATGGAGCCCCACCCCCACCCCCCGGAACCTACCTCTGAAATTCTACACCTAACTTGATTAAGGAAAGAAGTGTCATCAGTGATAAAACCAAGATACATAGGAACATAAGAACTGCCTTAGACCACATCCCCGCAAAAGTTGCATGCCTTTAAATCCTATTGATTCCAATAAGGCAATTGATCAAACGCTTAGCTCTCTACCGTTGTAACGAATGGGACTTAAAAGTGTTTCAATTTGGTTGGATTGTGCCCAAATTCCTTTATTATTCAAACAGAAGATTTGAGTACACATAGAAGCTTGCCTTCAAAGGTTACACACTTATAACAGTGAAAGCAAGGCATAAGTGTGAATGTCATCACTGTGTCACAAAGTATGCCTGTATGGTGTATTGTTGATAAGTATTCATTGTATTTCATAAGACTGTTTGTTTTTCATTATAGGCAGGATTTATAGTACTACTGCTTTGTAGCGGTATTGAAGTGCACTGACTACTGTTGGGGCCCACATACCATTTCCCAACCACTTAAATAGTGTTATATCCTTCTTGGTCTATATCTGGCCAGTCTCTGTGTACCAACTGTACGTACAGAGTGATTCATCCAATATGCTACAAGCCAGCTTTAAGAGCAAAAATATGTTCTTTTGACTGGGCGAGGGAGCTTGTTGCTGCTGCTGCTGCTACTGCTGCTGGGTTAGTTGCTACTTGCAAGTGAAGAGCTCTGTCTCTCCTGAGGGGGTGGGCCTTTGCAAAGGTGCTTCTGAAGACAGCTGTAAACTTGGTTGTGTTGGGGAGAGACCCTCCTGAGATATCTATCTATCTATCTATCTATCTATCTATCTATCTATCTATCTATCTATCTATCTTTGTGTTATCTAGTTTGTAGGGTGCTTTGAGAACCAGAACCCATAAGTTAAATCTTGAAGCCCAAAGCACTCACCTAGAATGTATACATTTGTTGCTGAGTGGAATGTGCCATATAACTGATGTTTTCTCTCTTGGTCAGGTGAGTCATACACACACCTGTTCAGGTAAGATAAATAAGCTAATTGGATGGAGCATGAATGTTTTATTTGTCTCAATTGTATTTATTTATTTTATTTATTTATGTATTACATTTCTATACCGCCCCATAGCCGGAGCTCTCTGGGCGGTTCACAAAAATTAAAAACATTCAAAGTATAAAACAACAGTATAAAACCATAATATAAAATACAATATAAAAGCTAAACCAGATAAAACAGCAGCAATGCAAAATTACAAATTTTAAAACACCAAGTTAAAATTTATTTATAGACTGTTAAAATCCTGGGAGAATAAAAAGGTCTTCACCTTGTGCCTAAAAGCATATAATGTAGGTGCCAAGCGAACCTCCTTTGGGAGCTCATTCCACAGCTGGGGTGCCACAGCAGAGAAGGCCCTCCTCCTGGTAGCCACCTGCCTTACTTCCTTTGGCAGGGGCTCGCGGAGAAGGACCCCTGAGGATGACCTTAGGGTCCGGGCAGGTAAATACAGGAGGAGGCAGGTACAATTGTATATATTGTTGCAATAAGAAATGGTTCATTGTTCTCCATAAATTTATCAGTGACTTGAATATATTTGTAAATTTATCACTGACTTGAATATTCTTGCCAGATTCTTGTAAGGCAATCATAAACTTCTGAAATTGTAGAACAGTTCCAGATTTATCCTTGAAGCATCTAGTATGCTTATTATAAATTATTCCAATTCTCCACCTTCCCTCTCAAGACACATAATCAGATAGTAATTCAATCCCAAGGAAGTTCATAGGCATTGACATCCCCAAGGAACTAAATGTGCCCACCCACTCACCCCACACCAGTAAATCTTAATCTTTGGTTGGAATCAGCTAATGGCTGGGAATCCAAGAGCCCCTTCGGTTGCACCCAGCGCTTTGAGCATGCCAGTAGTGATTTTTGATTCACCCCACCCCATGAACAGCCACACCCCCGTGACAAGTTGCAAATGGCTTTTGTTTCAAAAGCAGTTTGCCATGTGGCACAGCTGTTTGTGAAACACATGTCCAAAGTTCAAAATCTTCCTGCTTGGGCATGTGGAACTAATGATGCAGTTCTTTGAATCCTGGTCATAACGTATAAAATCTTCCTTTTAAAAAGACATTTTGACAAATTTCTTCTTGGAGAGAGGGGAAATGAGGCATGTTGTATCTTGGACAAAATAGTACAGGGCTCCCCCTCCTCCCTCATATGATATATTTTGATTTTAATCAGACGCTGCCTTGTATGGTGAGCACATGTTTTATCTTGTCAGTCTTTTAACTGTTAGCAATCCTTAATTTTAGCTGGCTATAACTTAAGGCTATTGCTTATACTGACTCGTGCATAGAACAAAATAATCTCACACCAAAGTCTCCAATATAACAGGAGTGTGTTTTTCCCTTTGATTCGACCACATCCGCCTTCTGCCAATTGTAACATAGAACTTCAGAACAGGGCATTGAAAACTGCTGTCAGAGTAGAGATGCTTGCCTTGTAAAATAATATTGCCACAATATCAGAATGTCTCATTTAAATTTGGTCCTTCTTCGCTGATCCAAATCATCTCCAGGAGACCTGAATCCTTTGGAAAGTCAGCAACACAGATAAACAAAAATGTTACTTGCAGTCATGAGATATGGGAGATACTATGTTGGTGAACCAACATCCAGAAAAAGGGGGAGTCTATAGGTATGGTTCATGTTAACACTTAGCAGTGTGTGTGCGGTGTATATGTGCCATAGCTGCACCACAAGCCTAACCTTGCCATTCACTTTTGCCAGAGACTTGGACAGGATCTAGGCGTCATCTACACTATTCATTACACCGTTGTTTAAGTGCATTGTTGCGTCCTTCCTTGCTATGTTAGGAAATGCAACTTGAGCCCAGTCAACCGAAATACCTTTTCTTCTAACGTTTTACCCCGGCACACTCTTCTTTAGAACGTTCTTCATTATGCTCATACCGTCTCTGAAGTAAACCTCCTTCTTCCTGTGACTCTGAGCTTTGCTAGACCTGCCAGGATGGCAGGGAGGCGGGGCGACGCGTAGGGACGAGGGAAGCCCTGCAGCGTTTTAAAGGGGCCACGTGCGCCCCGAAAGATAAGCGTTTTTTAAAAAAATTAAGCCTCTGTCCCCTCTTTCACCGCCCTCCCTCCCCCCTCCCCCTCGTCGCGTTGTGCCAGCTCTCCCTCCCCTCATCTAGCAAAGCCCTCACTTGTGCGCCTCTGCCTTTGGCCGTTTGCATAGCCATTCACACATATCCCCCCCCCTCTCTCTCTCTCTCTCTCTCACACACACACACACACACACACACACACACACACACAGGATCACTGGGGAGAGGCTTTAACCTCCCCACTCCAGTGATCTCAACACAGCCAAAATCACTGTTCCCAGACTGCGTGGGATCGCTGGGGGAGCAAGATTAAAGCCTCCCCAACACACAACACTCCCTCTTCAGCCAAAATTGCTGTTCACAGGAAGCAAAGACGAGACATGGCTTTGAAACACGGCTTTGAAAACAACGAAAGGTTGGGGCACATTGTTAGTATTAAAACGATTTTAACGGAAAGTGGAACGGTTTTAAAAGTCAGAAGAAACGTAACAACAACAGCATCACGTGACTGCTGACGTCATCTCTGCCAACTTGTTACGTTTCATCTAGACAAGTGTAGATTGTCTCCTACACTGCTGCTTTATAACAGTTTATACCAGTACTGATGACTGCTGGGGCCCATGACACATTCTATATACCATTTTCAAACCACTTTCAAAGTGTTATATCCTGCTTGGTGTAGATCTGGCCCCATAGTTCTTTGAAAAGGTCCAAGCTGGTGGACACTAAGAATTCTCAGCACCCTCACCAAACTACAGTGTCAATGGGTTCTCTGCAAAAAATGGAGACATGGACTGTAACGTTTCTTTCTAAAGACATCCTGAACAGATTCCTGCACAGCTTAAAAGCAAAACAAAACAAAACTCCCCTATTGTTTCACCTTGTGGTAGCTTGTTCTTTTCCTTTATTGATTATAGGATCAAACTAGACAACATGGCAGCAGACTCATACATTAGTGTCAGATCATTGTCAAATTCATATAAAGTGCGGAAGGGCTGATGGAGGGCTGGCTGGCCCAGGTCATTCTGCTGCTTGAGGCAAAGGACCAGATGGCCCTCCCTCCCAATTCTATGTACAGCAGCCAACCAGACAGGCAGCTGAACCCCATATCAACACTGGCAATGGGGCAGTGTCCATGGGACTGTGGAAGGTGGGTGACCAGAGGCGCAACCAAGGGGTCACCAGAGGCAGTACTGCCAGCAACCCAAACAACAGGACTGGGCAACGTCTGACCCTCTAGATGTTTTGGTCTACAACTCCTATCAGCCTTAGCCATCATCAGAGTTGTGGACCAAAATCTCTGGAGGGCCACAAGTTGCCCACTGTGATATATAACAACGCTTTGCATTTTGCTAAAATGCATTGCACAGGAAATGGAAACTGAGCCGTGCACATCAACATAAAGATCAGGAGTGCAAAGCCAAGGTTTTGAGGGAGGAATTTTAAAAATCAGAGGCTATAGGCCACCCTGATGTTGCGCTCTCTCTCTCTCTCTCTCTCTCTCTCTCTCTCTCTCTCTCTCTCTCTCTCTCTCTCACACACACACACACACACACACACACGTACACGTTTAAATCAATCACACACACTCAGTCACTGAGATCAAGGCTTGCTTGGATCCAGTCCTGCTCCTGAACTTCGCAAAAGGGCTCTGCTCTAGAGTAACGCTGCCCAATTTGTTTTCAGCCGGACTTCCTTTATTACTGCTGACCCACAGCACTCTAAAAATGAATCCCAGAGATTGGCTGTGGGCAGTCCCCTTAACACCTGTTTCCTGCCTTAATTCAAGGGTGAGCAATTTGTGGCTCTCCAGATATTTTGGCCTACAACTCCCATCATTCTTCACCATTGGGCTGACTAGGGCTGACGGAAGATGTAGGTGAAAAGCAGATCTACACTAAGCAGGATATAACACTTTGAAAACGTTTTGAAGACTGTATATGTAGTGTGTCCTGGGCCCTAACAGTTGTCACTATTGTTATAAACCGTTTGAAAGCAGTAGTGCAGATCCTGCCCTGGAGAGTCACAAATTGCCCACTCCTGCTTTAATGCCTTCAGCCAAAAAAGAAAAAGAAAAAGAAAAAAGGAAACCTCTGTGTGTGTGTGTGTGTGTGTGTGTGTGCATGCGCTGTGCCCGTATATGGCATTCAGGTAGTCCAGTTCAATCTTATGACCTCCCTGGATGCCTGAAGAAACCCTGTGCCTGCGTGCTGGCCACGCTTCCCTGCATGTTAGCAACTCTGCCCAGTGGTAGAGGAGGACACAAGGCGTGGGGCCGCTTTCCTCTAAAATGCACATGCTGCCCCATGCATTAAGGGAAGCAGTGACAGGGAACAGAGAGAGGACTGTCATGGCAGGAGATAGTCAGCGAGGAGAAGGAATGGAAGCTGTGTGCATGCCATGGTACACGGGGGAACAGTTTTTTGTCACCTCCCCTTCCACACTCTCCCCCCGCCAGAATTGCTTCACTCCGGCACTACTTCTATGATAGAGTTTGAAGGCTGGCTGTACCCTCCACTGAAGGAAAACATCAGAGAAGTGATTTCGGAGGGATGGCCTCCTGTTTTCGATGAATTCAGCACAACCGGAGTTGTGTTGCGTTGCTGTCATATGTTGTTTTCCATAGTTGGATTGTGGAACAATACTTAGAGCAGCAGCATTCAGAGATGTTTAGATTGCGGAACAATAGTTAGAGAAGCAATGAAGCATAAAGTATGAAGAGGTGACGTACCATAGACCAAGTCTGTGTTTTGTATACAGAATCCTTAAATCGAAACATCTACCATCCCAATATGCCTATGTTTTCCTAATCAGGGTTTCAAAGTGTTTCCTTCTGCACACACCAGAAAGCAACTCCAGTACCACAGCCCGCCGCCCCGTTCCATGCCATTCCGCCAAAGAAGGTATGGAAGCATTCCTCCCACTCCAGGCCCAACAGGGAGGTCCTGGACTTGTTACAACTAACTCAATAGATGTGGCACTGTCCTTTGTGGGGAAAGGAAGTGCAGTAGTAAAGCACTAGAGGGAAATGGAACTAGAGAACAAATATCAATCCGTATGCAACTTCCTAAGGCAAGAAATGCTTTGGAGTTTCTACTTTTCATGTCAGATGCTTCTCACTTGGCCTCCCACAAACATTCAAGAGATATTCAATGAAAAGGGGGGGGGGACACCTATGTGGTGTGAACAAGAGAACTGCTCCCCACAATCCTGGTAGAGACTTTTGCTCAACCAGCTCTAAGTCCTGGACCATGTGGTTTTTTGGGGGAGAATCATCCATCAAAGTCTCAGGTAGGTGTATGCTGAGCAAATATGTAGATATACCATTGGCAAGGAAATGGATATTTTAAAATGCAAACTCAAAATGTTTGAAACCGATTCAAACCATGTTATAAAAATAAATCACTGTAGTGCTGCGGTTCAGTCACTTGAAGCATCGAACGGCAGTCAAAGGCCATCTTTTATGAGAGGAGATGAGTTGGTCATGAATTAATCATGATCTCCTACATCACAGCTCCACACTGTGGACACACCATCTTCCGCTGGGATCTCTGCGGGATCTCAGAGAGTCTGACCTGGCGCAATCAATGCTTTGATGGAGGGACTGAAAGGAAAACCAGACTAGGACATCATGCACAAACCAACTCAGTAGGGGGCGCTCTTCTTTTCCCCCACTGAGCTACTGGAGCCATTTTGGAACATTATATAAAGAGCTACAACTTTGAGCAGAGCAGCGATTTCCCACAGGCATATGATGATGGACGTTTACTTTACCTTTACAGTAACCATTCCAGTGTCTGTCTCCTCTCCCTTTAGTGGTCATCATGCAGGACACAATTCCCCTTTGGCATGTTTGATTCGATGTGTGGCTGAAGTTGCAATAATTTCAAGAAACTTTCTTATTTCCTATAGTCGAAGTTCTTGCCTTTTTTTGTTTTTGTTTTTTTACTGATGAACTAACAGAAACTGGAAATTTTAATGGCAAATAAGTATATCAGGCTTTGGCAATAGATCATGGGATAGACAGGAATTCTTTCAATACATTCCTGGATACACAACACAAAAGTCAGGGGCAAGAGAAAGTTGTAAAATGGGGTGGAGTTCCCTTTTTAACATTTTCTTCTCCACAGTGGAACAGGTATAATTCAGAGATAGTGTCACTCCCATGGGGCGTTGTGTCCCAAACTGCAAAGTGAACATCTTTTGTCACTTTATCTTTAAAGGTAGCCCACACCACGTGTGAAAGTTCATAGATTTGTCCTCCCTGGAGATTATTATTATAGTTAGTGCTGTGCTGAAAATTTTGATGCTTCAATTTTTGTCATTTTGTGGGGGGAAATGAAAACTCTGGCAAAAGAGGCTGGGAGAAGTGAGAATTTGACCATGTGACCTTGCCCTCTCCAACAGGCATTCCGGAAGACCTCCTGGGGGAGGTGGGGGTGGTGTTGGGGGTGGTGTGTTTTTTTAAAAAATAATAGTAAGAAGATCCTCAAAACTTCCTACACTTAAAAAAGCATGTAGAAATCCTGCCCCCTCCCCAAGGAGAAAATTCCCCAAAATTTCCTTTCCTTGTGAAAGAGGCAGAAAAAAATGACGCCTCTTTCGCAGGGAGAGAGAAAAATCCTGAAAAGAGGGGGGCAGGATTCAGCACAGCAGTAATTACAGTATGACTTATTAAATGGACTATTTTTAAGTATTAGATTCTAGCTGAGTCTGCAGGCAAATAATTCACTAGGGATATGCATTGCTCTTGGACTGTGGGGAAGGCAAAGGAGGACTGATGGCACTGTGCAGCCAGCCGGTACTTTGAGGCCCCAACTGTCTCCGCCTCGCTCCTCCTCTGCAAGGGAACACGAAGGAGTGAAGTTGGCACCTTGCTGGGCTTGCTCCACTGGGGCTTTGCTCTAGCAGTTCCTCAGCCTGAGAGTATTTTCCCCTCTGATTGCTGCTTCAATCTGGGGTAGCATCAATTGGAGAAAGCCTACATGGAGTAAAGCAGTTTCTCCAACCAAATTGCTGCTGGAGCTCCAGCCAGCGCTTTGCCCAGGCACCCACCCCACCCCACCCCAATGTCATCCAAACCATGGGGGCAGGGTCTTGGGGGCAATCCAGTCCCTGTACTCAAAATGGTTCCCCATCCTTGCTGTAACGGGTGACCTGGCTGTTTCCTACACATCTGGAACTTCTAGAGGTTTGAACCATTTGGGGGACTTTAGATTTTGGTTTCCTCTTCCCAGCAGGACTGGTCTGGTGCTGCCTGGTCAGGAGACAGACTAAACACCAACGCTCTCCAAAGGCTTTCTACCCCTTTGCTCTTCATTTCTAAAATACTGCAAAAACTGGGTCATTTCCCCATCTCCAGGAACAGGGCCAAGCTGCTTATTATCCTGCTCATGTCAGTGATCACATCATCGCTAGCTTCTCTCTCCTAATTTCTTTACCCCATTCCCAGTAGCATTCAGGCTCCCCCTCCTTTGATCCCATTCTTCCTCTCTCAGCTTTCCTTAATCGACTATGGCAAGAGTTTCCAGCACTTTGGGGCTGGTGGAAGCATGTGGAATTTGGACTATCAATAGGCACCATTTCAAAATGGCTTGGGATGGGGTGGGGGTGGGGAAGGCTGTTCCTAAAATGTGGTGGACACACACACACACGCACCCCACCCACCTATTCACTCAACCATGTACAGCATTCACACAAGCCCAGACAGCCCCTCCCTTTCCTGCCACTCTCCTGCAATCCAGCCCGGGTCATTCTCCAGCTCTCTCCAACAACCCCCCCTGCAGCTTCCTCCAGTGGTTCCCAACCAACCCTGGGTCAACCTCTAGCCCTGTCTGCCACCCCCTCTGGTCACCTCACAGCCCTCTCTGACCCTACCTCGGTCACCCTGCAGCTCTTAATTGTATGTAAACATACAATTAATTATGTGAAGCATGCCTGAAAAGTAATAAACACCTTAAATAAAAAATATATAGTGCAGGCAAAGACCCTAAGCAATTCCAGATCACAAAACTAGAAAAATGACACCGATGCACTCCCTTCGGCAGTAATAATAGGGGACCATATCATTCACTTGATGCCTGCACATTGGTTTGCGACTTGGCTTTACTAGGGAAAGGGCCTGTTCAGAGGTGGTCCACACGGAATGCCCACCCGGAGAGGTTTGCTTTTGGCACCTAGAACGTCATCACATGGGGAGGGGAAATCACGGTTCCCTGCTGTTACTTTGCCGCCCCTGCTTCTGTCCCACGATACTTCCTCTTTCTATTAGAAGAAAGAGGAAGTAAACAAAGATCGCGTGACTGTTTTCATTGCACCGCTTTTCCTGCACTCAGCAGGAAATGGCAGCCCATTCTTTTCTTTTTCTTTTAAGTTGAATTAAAAGGGGCCCATTCTGAGATGGAAAGCAGGCTAGGAGCAGGAGGCGCATGGGAGGCTGACATCATCATCTCAAGGATGCCCGAACACTGTCAGTGGGCAGCAGCGAGCGTGTGATAAAATGCTCATCTGACTCTCCTAGATGCCAGTCTTTTCATTGCCAGGTGAAGACCTTTTCTAATTTACTGGACTAATTTACTCTTCAGGAGCTGTGGTGTTAGCAGGGGTTTAACAATCTGAAACAAACTGTGGGCTATGCAAGGGTTGTTTAACTTTCAATAGGCACCATTGAAAGCTATGTCAACTCCCAGTTTGGGGATGCATTCATAATTATATTACATTCATAATGGCAGCCACATGTCCCTCGGTTCCTCAAGGGTAATTTAACCCACGATGGGGTAAACCACATCATTATCTTTAATTATACAGAAATGATCTGTATAGGAAACAGCATAAAAACAGTTGCGTATGAACTGTGGAACAAGTGTTTATTGCTGCAAGTACGTGGATGGGGCAAATGTTGTGCACATGAGCTACCTGCTCTGTGTACTTGGGACATAATTTTTCCCACAGAGATGATATTGAGATAGACAAAACATCCTGCGTGAAGCAGTCTTGAGTGATTTAGGCCACTGGTTTATCTCCAATGCCTGTAATAAATGAAACCATTAGTATTGCTTGACAGTGGAATTTTCATAAACATGGTAGAGTCTCCCTACAAGACAGACTCAGCAAATATGACCATGTATTAAATGATTTTAAGTGTTACCAGAACAATGAAAATGCACCCCACATGTGCATTGGATGGAAGTGGGGTGGGGAAAGAATAGTGGAAAGAGATATAGAGTAAAAGGAACTCTTCAGGATCCCAAGAGACATTTACCTAAATCACAAATTTGGCAGGGATTCCAAACAACATATGAACTGAATAAATAAGAAATATAGCCACTACTTCCAGGCATCACAATTCATAAATGCTAGTGATGGGCAAAATGAATTTAAATAAACATTGCTGCGTCTTTTGAGGAATCTTTTAAGTAATTTAAATACATCAGAATTGTTGTTCTAACCTGCAGACATTAAAGTGATCTAATGAGGCAGGCTCTGTCTAAGCTGATATACTGAAAACTTTTGACTTAAACTTGAGAGATTTCTCCCAGAGCCCAAGCATGGCAAAGCTATAGAAAGGCTTTGGGTTGGGGGCGGGGGGCGGGGGGGAGAGAAGAAAGGAATACTCTTGCAGCACTCAGAAGTCTGGATAAACGAAATGCAGGTGATCCTCTATCAACTATTGTTCAGTGTTCAATTGAGAAGGCTGCTGGCATCTATTATGAATCACCTAATTTCATTCATCTGCAGATCTAACAAAGCACACACACACACACACACACACCACAAACCAGGACCCTTTGAATATTGTACATTGTTAACAGCAAAATGCACTGCTCATCATTTATTTATCTTGTTAAAGCAGTTGGCAAATAAATACTGTTTATTTAAGCAATTTATTAATCCTAAGACATTGTACCTGCCCAACCAAAAACTATGAACATATTAAGAGTAAAAGCTGGTATAACAATTAAGAGTGTGTGTGTGTGTGTGTGTGTGTGTGTGTGTGTGTGTGTGTGTGAGAGAGAGAGAGAGAGAGAGAGAGAGAGAGAGAGAGAGAGAGAGATGAAAAGTGATGAAGTTCGAAGGCGGGGACATGCAGTCAGCCAATCCCCAGAGTATATTCCCTTTTCTTTTCCAAACTTTTCCACACAAAGGAGATCAGTGTGGTTTGTTTCCTTTGGAAAGCACAGGGCGTATGTCCATTCTTGAGCCTTCAGTAGGAAACATAACGCAGAAACAGATGATTTCTTCAACACTAAAAACTACGTCTGAATTTTTTATTACCATATATTCATGTTGGCTTGCTAGTGTTTGAAAAAAACAACCAATGAAATAGGGGTGGGTTGGGGTGCTCTCAAGATTTAACAAGAATCCATAAATGGCAATAAAAGTATGTGAGAAGTTGCTTTTTTCTTATTTGAAAAGCTTCGTTGTTATTACCCAACATTTTGAATTCTTCTCTGCCATTTGGCAAGGGGCCGGGGAAAGGCTGCAGGACCAACTTTTTCCTTTAATGTAACCATTTTGTTTTAAATTACGATAGTATTTTCACCACTTCTCAATACAGGTGAAACATACGACTACCTAACAGTACAAACTTTCCCAGCTATCAAATGATTTCTGCCTTAGGAAAAGCATATTTAACATATGATCTGATTGAAGAGGATCTGAGATAACAATGCTATCACACTGAAACCCCATTCACAGATTAAACATTCATATTTAATCTGTTATTTAGTGGATATTTTTAGTCTTAGTGATATACAGGGGACGTCCCTTCTTAGATATATTTACCCATTATGTACCAGAGCCAAGGCTAAACCCCTCACTGGTTGTATTAGATAGTATTTCAAGAAATTTCTTCCAGGCAAGGTTTAATCAATATAACCAAATCATTCTGATGCCAACAGCTCCTTTGCTGTGCCTCTGATTGGAGTGATCTTGTGGTTTTACAGAGTTCCTCTCTAAGACCCAAGTCTACACTTAAGATTTTAACTTCTGCTCTTGTATTTGTTTCTCTACTGCACCGTATTTTCTTTAAAAATAATAATAATCTAACATGCAAACATCTGTAACATCACTGAATTTTAATGACAATTAGGAGCTCGTGTGCTTTTTGGCACAATCCTTCAGGAGGTTCTCCTGTTAAAGCCCCTTTGGAACGAACAAGAGCTGAGCACTGCCGTGCTTTCAGGGCTGCACCCTTTCATTTCACAATGGGGCTTTGCCTGCGAGAGTTTCGCATTGGCTTCCTCCCCTTTCTTGTCTCACTGGCGAGTGTCAGCTTTTGTTCTTTACATCTATAAACATTACAGCTAAGTCTCTCCAAGTCACAGTTTTAGATTCCATTCAAAGTATTGGGCACAGACACTGTAATACATTGCCTTTGCATTCCAGACTCACAGTACTTTACGGCACACAAACAGTAAGTGTACACTTTTTGTAGATGTTTACAATGGTAAATTTGAGGAACACAAGGAAACAGTAACTTCAGCAAATGGTGATGTGACTAAATAAGAGCCAGCCAATTTCTCCTTTTAATATCAAAATATCCATTTGTTAAGGGGCACACACATGTGGACCTGGTTCAGCAAGGATCAGCACGTAACCAACACCAGGTGCTGTAATTTTTAACCTGCATAGCAAACTTCAGTGCATGCAAATTATACTTGTTGGATCAGTGTGTGTGTGTGTTTAATTTCACATCTCTCTCATTCCAAAGGAAAAGGTGTATGACCTTAGCACATAGTACAACGAATCTACTTAAGACACAATATGGGTTTGGTAGCAAGTTTGTCTGTGCTTGATTTTAGACACACATGGCAAATCGTATCTACTGCGTTTGAAAAATGTTACAAGCAATGACTTAAGCAAGATGTGAGGCTTAATATTTTGACTGAAAAGTTTCCTTGTCCAGCATGAATTCTGCAAATCTCTGCTGAAGCTCCTTTTCTCTTTCCTGTTGTCGCTGAACATCTTCCTTTAGACACTGCAACAACAAATGTAACACAGTCAGCTCATAAATGCCCCAGGCATAGCAGATCCTACACATTTACACAAGCAGGGAGTTTCAAATTATGTCACAGTAAGGCCCCACAAGACACACATAGAAGCATTTCCACCATGATACGGTTGCAAACCTCTGGGGAATGTCAGAGAGGCTCAGCATAAGCACAGAGAAGGTGCAAATTGCGCAAAGCCATTATAGTAAAATGTTCCAAAATTTATCGAGAATCCAAGAAAAAGATAAAAATCAGAAAAAAAGATCCTGGATGATGTGATGAAGAGAAACAGAAGAATCTAAATAAAACGGGCACAACTAAAGGAATAGACTGTATCTTTTCCAGAGGCCACCAGTGAGGGAGGAAGCTGCAGCCAGGCCCCTCTCCATCGTGCCTGGGTCCAGCTCCAGCTGAGAGCCCCCCTTCCCTCCTGCTACCAACTGTCACTGCTGAACTTTGCAACTAAGAATCTCGTGCCTGAATTTGCTTTTCTTCCTCTCTCCTCTCAATCCCCTTTCCTTTTGTGTCATGTTTTTTTTTAGATTGTAAAATCTAATTTTTTTTTAGATTTTTAAATTTTAGCAGGGACTATCTTAAGAAATATTTTTGTAAGCCGCCTTGAGAGCCTTTTTGGCTAAAGTGCTAAAATAAGTAAATAAAATGCTGATATTCCACTTTTACAACATTCTGTAATAAAATAACAATGTTTAACACAACTTTTTACCATTCCTTTTAGAATTTTTACCATTCTGTTTAGTTGGCCAACAGTCATAGCATTTCACAACTTTACCTCCAGTCTCCTTGGGATAGCAGCATCTTCGTGCTTCTTTAATTCCTCAAATGTGCGCAATTCAAGGTGAGCTTGTTCAATTTGGTCCCACAAGTCATTTAATTGCTTTATGAGCCCCATCGCTCGAGATTGATAACCACCAAGTAAGATTTTCAGCTTTTTCTCCATTTTAGCAGCCCTCTTTGCTTCTGTCGTCATGTGACCCCTGTTGATCTGTTGAGGCAATCACAGCATGTATATTATGCATGTGTTAAGCTTATGCTAATGATTGCATTTCTGTAGCGTACTGCTGGCTTTAATACAGGAAAAGCTTGAAAAGGAAGAGGTAACATAGAGGCTGAGGTCTAAGCACAAAAAGGGCAGCAAAATAGAATGGGCAGACATTGGATAGATGCATTAAGAAAGCAGAATGTCACAGTAAGGGGGAATTGAGGCTCATTTGATTCAGAATGGCTGCTACTGGGAACGACACCTACATGACATGGCTTTAAACAGGCATTTGCACGCAGTCCATTGCCACATAGACAGAACGCTGCCATACAGTCTTCTACAAACTTCCGGTTTTCCAGCCCCTACTAAATAAAACTAACGTGATATACTTAGACTGAATGATATTTACAGAGAAGGTGGCTGACTAATAACTTTGAAGAGTAAAGATGGGGTGGGGGGTGGGGAATGATTTGGAAGTTGTTGATGAGCTTCTCCAGAAAAAGATGTATCGTGGAAACTAAATAATGGGTGAAATCCTGAAGGGAGGGTTTTTTTTTTTTGCTGAAGATAGGTTTGATTTTAAAAAACCCAATGATTAAAATAAAATCAGATTTAAAACTTTTTTTAAAAAAAAAATGTTTAAGTGTCTTTAAAAATATAATCTTAGTTAAAGTGAAATTTGGGACGGATTCAGCCATTTTAAAGTGTACATTTATAAACTCTTAAAACTAAATCCATGATTCTGTAAAAGAAATGGCCAAGAGGAGAAATATCTGACTTCTGAGATCAAGCATTAAATTAAATTGCTTCTCGACCCAAAACGGATCCATCTGAGATACTTACAAAAAGATAAACAACACTCCCAAGAAAACACCAGCAGTTAACACGATTTATTAAGTCAGTTGATCCTACAAAGCTCTCTGAAATAAAAATGTCTTGACCCAAAGCTTAAACATTAACAGAAAAGTAGCAAGGCCAGCCTCTCTGAACGTATTACAACAGTTTGCATATGTTATTTATTATTGCAGGAAATCATCGTATTGATTACACTACTGTATTAAGCAAATAGCATGGACCTTCTATGTTAGAGAAAAACACTTTTCTGCCCATTACTGCATTTCTTAACATTTCTTGGCACTAAGCCCATAATTAGGGATGTGGGAATCAATAAAACCTTAGCGTGCCAAAGTTCTCTGAATTCCATCTCAAAACTCATTTTGATTTGAGTCCGTATCAGATTGTGGGCAGTGGGTTTTTTTTACGGATGAAAATTACGTTCATATTTTCTAAAATGTAAGCATCAAGTGTGCGCATCTCTGAAATGTATACATTCTTCTCCCATTGATTAAAGTGTATTTGTGTGCATTTTTCAAAAGCATGCATTTTTTTCATGCACATTTTTTCAAATGCGAATTTGTAATTTTGTTCCGTGAATCACACTGCAATCTCAGAAATGTACAGACTTTGACTACAGATCTGTGTTCGGTCTGAAAGCTAGAAACTCAATTCATGCTGATTAAAAATGAACTGTAATGAATATCTCATACACCCCTACCCACAATTCAATACACTTAATTCTGTCTTCAGGATTCCTTGTCTTGAACTGCATGTTACAAAGAGTGAAATGGAAATCTATTAATGTCACAATTATTCATGTTGTCTTTGAATATATATTATTTCCTGCTGCAAAGGATGCAGCATGACCAGAGGTTTCGGATTACCGTATTTCTTCGATTCTAAGACACACTTCCCCCCCCACCCCCATATAAACATCTCTAAAAACGGGGTGCATCTTAGAATCGTGGGTGCATTTATTATTTCTTAGAATCAAGGCTTTTTTTCTATTGGTGGTACTGAAACTAGTGTGCACCTTACAATCAATGGCGTCTCAGAATCGAAGAAATACGGTACGTTTCTAGGAGTGTATAATTGCAAATTAAATGTGTTTCAGCAGACAGTATATACTCTTGTTCAGAAAATACATGAATTATAGAATGGAGAACTATTCTGAACCTGGTTTTAACTAAGGCAGATTTGTGTTGTTCTCTCTCTACAGGAGTAGGATAGTAACCACAATGAAAGGTAGAGTTTTTAAACAGATATTTACGCAAACTTTGAAAATCACAAAGATGAACTTATGATTGGCGTCTCTGCCCTCACACATTGACTTCCAGAGGTAACTGTATGTAATATGTCACCAACAGCACCAGGATACAGCATTCAAACTCTATGGCTCTTTACTAATAAAGACTAGGTTTTTCCAGAACTTTAAGAACCCTTAGCCTTTTAAAAGCATGAGCTTGCAATAACTAAAGCCCATTCGGGTACCAGACAAACTATAATTCTTTTAAAAGCAAATGATCAATCTTATAGGGTACCACAGGGGGGAGACAAGCTTTTTGATCACATCTGGAAATTTTAGAAACTGTCAGAGGCAGTTTTACAGAAAATGTGTAAAAAAAATTTTTAATAGGGTGCCCATGGGAAACCAACAAGCAGGACATTAGTGCAGCAGCACCCTTCCACCCATGTTCCCCAGGTACATCGGTTTACTGCCTCTGATACTGGAAGTAGCACATAGGCTTCAGGTCTAGTAGTCACTACAGTTTTCTCCTCCAGGAATTTGTCTAAACACCCCTTTAAAGCCATCCAAACTGGTGGCCTTCACCACTTGTAGTAGCAAATTCCATAGTGTGAAAAAATCCTTCCTTTATCTGTCCTGAATCGCCTATCAATCCTATCATGGGATGACCCCAGTTTCTAGTATCATTAGAGAGGGAGAAAAATACAGGACGTATGTTTTTTTCTTTCAGAAGTATTTTTACCTGTATGCAAATTAATCAGTTACATCTTTCTATATAAATCTTTCTATATAAATAAAAATGTAAATGTTCGTTTGTTCCTAATCTAAAATCTCTGAAAGTTCTTCACCGATTGCTTTGAAATTTTGACACAACTTTGCATTCGAATACGCACGTGTTTTATGTAACTATATATTATAGAAGGGGACAAAAGTGTGTCTTAGAATCGAAGAAATAGGGTATATAAAAGCCCAGAGGCCTCCTCCAAGCCACTTATGCAAATAGGAGAGAAGTCATTGTGACATCGCCAACCAGTAGGCCAATCCACTGCCTCTGCATTCTCTCCTATTTCCATGTTCTCTCCTATTTGGCGCCATCTAGCGATGTTTCTCGGAACTGCGGCCTTCTATGGAAGTTCCAAATTCTGAAGAAAGGTAACTGCCAGGAGATTCCGGCCTAGCAGAGGGGCCAAAACCCACTAAGCTCCTCACCACACCTGTGACAGGTAAAAACATTCTTTTTAATCTAAAATCTCCAAAAGTTCTTCACCGATTGCTTTGAAATTTTGACACAACATTGCATTCGAATACGCGTGTGTTTTTATATACCTATATTATATAGATGTCACACCTGTGACAGGTAAAAACATGCTTTTTTTGAAAAACAACGCCATCTGTTGGACGTAAAAGGAACACATGCTGGTCAGGCTGGAAGATACATAAGCAGCAATGAAGCTGTATGGCGAATTCTTTCATTTCCCATACATGAACGAAGTCCAGCTGTTGTTCACTTAGCAGTACATCTAGAAAATGGACAATGCATTTATTTCACAGCTGCAAATGTGCAACAAATAGCCCTGAATCCACTGGCTACAACGTTAACTGCTTTCTTCACGTTATGTCAAAATGCTTAGTTCCATGTAAAATTGCGTCGTGAACAAAATTACAACACGGGTGATCTTTTGTCGTATGTGCAATCAAATATTCCTAAGCTAATGCTTGAGCAAAATGGCATTTACGATCAAATAATGCAAACTGTCAACGGGGATGGAGACATCTTCTTCTTAGATGCGCCAGGAGGAACTGGTAAAACGTTCCTAATTACATTGATTCTGACAGCAATTCGATCCCAAAATGACATAGCCTTATCTCTTACATCGTCCGGAATAGCTGCGACATTGCTACCAGGTGGAAGAACTGCTCATTCCGCTTTGAAATTGCCATTGAACATGCAATTCATTGAAACTCCCACATGCAACATTTCCAAAGCATCCGGCATGGGAAAAGTATTGCAGAAATGCAAACTTATTGTTTGGGATGAATCCACAATGGCGCAAAAAAAAATTGCTCGAGGCTCTTGATCGATCATTGCAAGATTTGCGTGGAAACATCAGACCATTTCGGAACGTAATAATATTGCTTGCAGGAGATTTCAGGCAAACATTACCTGTAATTCCTCGATCGACACCAGTGGACGAAATAAATGCTTCCCTGAAATACTCTGTGGCGACACGTAAAGACGTTAAAATTAACTACAAATATGCGTGTCCAGCTGCAAAACGATCGATCAGCTGAGATATTCTCACGTCCATTGCTGGAAATTGGGAACGGAAAGGTGCCGCTTGATTTGACCTCAGGACAAATTTCATTGTCTCATAACTTCTGCAATTTAGTGACGTCAAAAGAAGAATTGGTTCAAAAAGTATTTCCCAATATTCAAACCAATTATAAGAATCACGATTGGCTGAGTGAACGAGCTATTCTTGCGGCCAAGAGCAAAGACATCTACGAACTTAACAATATTATTCAGTCTAACATTCAAAGCGAGGCAGTCACATACAAGTCCGTCGACACTGTTGTGGAAGCAGATGAAGCGGTTAATTCCAACAGAATTTTTGAATTCACTCGATCTGCCAGGGATGCCACCGCACGTACTGCAATTGAAAATCGGCGTGCCAATTATCATGTTGCGAAATATCAACCAGCCAAAGCTTTGCAACGGCACGTGGCTTGCAGTAAAAAAATTACTGAGCAACGTCGTAGAAGCAACAATCTTGACAGGACCTTTCAAAGGTGAAGATGTCCTCATTCCTCGCATTCCTATGATTCCAACGGATATGCCATTTCAATTTAAGAGATTGCAATTCCCAATTCGATTGGCGTTTGCAAGCACCATCAACAAAGCTCAGGGCCAATCTTTAGAATTGTGAAGTTTAGATCTAGACATGGATTGCTTCTCACATGGACAATTATATGTTGCGTGTTCTAGAGGCGGCAAACCAGACAATCTCTATATCTTCACAGACAATGGAACAACAAAAAATATTGTATACCCACAAGCATTCTGAAATTAAACATATTAGAAACGTGCGCTTTCTCTTTTCTTTCTTTTCCATTTAACCAGACTGAGCCACAGCAACGTGTGGCCGGGTACAGCTAGTCTATTAATAGAATGATATGCACAGGATTGAAGAAATTTTAATCAGTTGACAGTCCCACAAACCCCCACCCCCCAGCAGAGATGCTCAACAGGAAGGCTGCAAACAGTAATGGGCTACACACTTCTCTGGCCTGGCAAAAGAAATGTTCAAAAGTACAGTGCTATACAAACACATCATAGTCCAACCAGTCATCTGTATGCACCCAATAACAGGCTTATTGAAAAATGGTGGAAGCCACCTGAATGGTAATAACCCACAGCCGTATTGCAGCATTCTACTGGTTGAAGACCTTCGCTCTTCCAGCATGGTCAATTGATGTCTTCTTTTAAAGCCAACATGACCAAACACAGCTCAGGAGAGGTACAGAATATGACATCTCTATAAAAGGGAATATGGATTTACTTTGCTTTTAAGACTATTTTTTATAGAAAATGTTAAGATGGCTTTGTGCAAAAGTTGTCAAATTAAATGAGTAAAAGCATAACATTTCAGAAATCCGCTTTTCTACACTAAAGGATTTTTCACTGCACTTGGAATAGAAATACATTAAAAAAAACATACCGAAAAACAGAGCTGAAAGAATTTTGAGCATTAAACCTTAATTACTACGAACTTAAAGGTCCAGTGGCTACTCTACAATGATTTGTCCCCTTACATTTAGATCAAACACCCCTGGAGCCAACTTTTTTTATAATGTGAAAATGGACTACATTATGAATTAATGTTTGAAGAACTAAACGTTATATTCCTTCACTTAAAACTCTTCTAATATGCCAAATATAAAAGCATAAGCAAAACTGTAAGGCAGGGGAATAGACTAAGAAGAGAAAACAACAAGCTTTAAAATTACTACCTGGCTGGCTGGCTGGCTCTTGTGTATCTCTGTACTAACTTTAAAGTACAATTCATTAGAACAGAACATGATTTTTGAAAAATAAATGTAAATAAACATTTATCAAAAAAGATTTAAAGCCACAACTGAGGTTGTTGGGGATGCAAGTTAACATGCCCACAATTGAACGCACTGACCACAATCCAAAGGGCTGGAGGAAGGGAGCAAGGAAGGGAGGATTCAGTTTTGGAGAAGCTCTCAAAGGCTTTGTGCCAGCAGTGGGTGGGGATGAAGGCAGGGGGGGGGGGGGGAGGCAATTTAAAAAATAAATAACTAGCCTATTGTAGTTTAAAGCTCTTACGGACAGTAACTAAGCCTTAAAAGAAGCATTTCAACCTTTTACAGTGGAGGAAAACCTGGGAAACCACCGCACAATTGGTGGCTGGGAAAAGGAGGTGGGGCTGGCAAAAGGGGAGCCTTGGAGGACAGGTTTGGGACCCCAATCTGGCAGGATCTAGACACCAGTGTGGTGTAGAAGCTGGAGTGTTGGACTGGCAGTCGGGAGGTCCGGGTTCTAGTCCCCACTGGGCCATGGAAACTCACTGGGTGACTTTGGGCCAGTCACAGACTCCTAGCCCAACCTACCTCACAGGGTTGTTGTTGTGAGGATAGAAATGGAGAGGAGGAGGATTGTGTACACTGCCTTGAGTTCCTTGGAGGAAAAAAGGCTGGATATAAAGGCAGGCAATCAATCAATCAATCAATCAATCAACCAACCAACCAACCAGCTGGCCAGATTAGACCCATGGCTGGGTTTCCCCACCCTTGCCTTACCCCTACTGAAATTAATGATCTTACAAATGAACTTACTCTGTGCTTGATTGTGGCTATTTCAGAATGTACTATTTCCCCCCAAAATAGATACTTTAGGTATGAAAGCTGTCTGAAGAAGTAGTCAATTGTGATGGTAGCAAAAGACTACTTCTTGAGAGGGCGGAACATTGCTCTTTTTATAGAAATCACAATGCATATTCCATTACAAATTAAATTTAAAATAAATTCAAAAGTTGCCTCTTAGAGAGGTGGCAATGATTTCCCAAATATTCTGTTTTTCAGCCTATCAAGCAACAGACTCTACTTGTTCCTTGTTAATATGGAAGTCCTTAGAAGCGAGTGGCCTCACTACTTGTAACAATCACCACACATTAAAACTTGCTGGCACTTTAATAAACATTTTTAATAATATTATTGTAGAAGATTACTTGGTTCCGCCCTTGCCTTTGGCTATTTTTTACTCACTCTACATTCATGCCAGCTACAACAAATAATTTTAGTCTATAAAATTTTAAAGCTCAGATACCAGGCTGAAATTCCAATCACTTATATGGACATATGCTTAAACAGTAGTTTGTATCCTCTACTTAAAACATAAGAAATGTACTCCAGGAAAGGCAAGCAAGTGCTGTTCCTTTATGAACATGAAAAAATAAAAAATAGAAGAGAAAAAAAATCATTTTACATTATTTCCTACAATTCCTGAACTTTTTGAATGATTTATATGTATGTAAGCTTATTTCTGAGTAGACATGTATAGGATTGTTCTCTGAATCTTTAAGAGGACTATTTAAAACAACCAGGAAGAAATAAAAAAGAACAAAACCACACATACCATTCTAAATTAATGTTTCCAAAAGAAATAATAAAATCTGCATTTGACAAATTTATTTGACAAATTTATTCCTATGGGGAAAGTACATAACTTCTTTAACTTGAAATATAATGACTTCGTTTGTACATATTATAGAGCAGGCAAGCATAAAGCAATCTGTAAACTGTCTTGAGTGTTTTGGCAGAAAGGGGATAAATAAATGTAATAAATAAATAATAAAGGAATTTGGGGAGGAGACTGAAATGCATACAGCGCCACAAATAAAGTCAAAAGACAGGCATAGAAAAGAAGTTATAGAGAGCAGATGTTCTGACCTCTGGGAAGAGCACATAGGTTCCCTCTTGTTTATATGGGCTACCCATACATTATGGAATTAGCAGGTACCCCCATGTGGAAGAAGGAACATTTTTGGTGCATGCACATATTTATTTATTTATTACATTTTTATACCAGCCAATAGCCAAAGCTCTCTGGGCGGTTCACAAAAATTAAAAACCATGAAAAGGATAAAAACAACCAATAAATTTAAAACACACATACAAAATACAATATAAAAAGCATATGTATGATGACGGTTCATAGCAGGCACGACTGTACTCACTAATGACATAGGAGAGGATCCAACAGTGCCAGCACTGCCCGTCTCGGCGTGTACATGATCCCTACCACCACTGGCAGCAGCAAAGTAGCGCTTCAGGGGGCAAAGCCCTCAAACGACTGGAAAGTTTCATTTTGGGAAGGCGCGACCTGCCCTTTTCAGAAACGTGCACTTCTGGTCATTTGGGAGCTTGCTCTTAGAAGTGCTACATCACTGCTGCCGGTGGTAGGGGCTGCACGTGCACCAAGACTGGCGGTGCTGGCCACCAGCAGTAGGACACCGTTTGAATCTACACGCAGTGCAGAACCTTGTTGGCAGATGCTGACTTGGTTTGTATGTAAAGGCAGCAAATCATGGGTTCATTAACCTGTAATTTGCAGTGTCGCACGAGCCACTTCCACTATTTATGAACAACCTCCAGTTGTGGAATGTTGAGCGACGTGCAAGCTAGGACATTATGGGGATGTTCACACATAACAACTCTTCAGTTTAAAAGGCAATGGGTTGTCAGAGATTAGTGGATGCAGTGCCAGCAGCATACCCAGCTCTTCAACTTCACAGCACAAACCACGATCAGCTCCTTTGTAGGTGTGCAGGATGACATGCGAACCCACACCCAGTTAATTAACTCACAGTTTGCTACTACATGTGAACTGGGCCACGGCATACATGGCTTCATCCTTTGAGCACGTGTAATGTCTAACCTCTAATCTGCTTATTACCGAAACCTCAAAAGCCTTTTTTGAAATACTGAAGTATGTATAAATAAAAGCTACCAGACTTAGAAAGGCATCATTAATCTTCTTTATTCCTTATTGCAGCAGCACGCTAGAACCAAATAACTTCAAAAAACCCAAGTGTGTCCTCACTCCCAGCACCACCAACATTGAGACTTTCCAATGATGTATTGTACTGCCTTGGGATGGATCCAGAGAAACACATGAATAACAGAGCTAGCTGAAACCTTCTTCTTCCCCAACAGCCACCCACCCACCCACGCACCAAAAAGGCTCTCTCTAGGATTAGGGGACCCTGTTGAATGGGATGGATTAGGGTGTGGAGAGCTATGGGGAAAGTGAGAGGAATTCCCAAAAACTGGACAGAGGGACTTCTGGGAGGAAGAGAGGTGGGGAAGTCAGCTTCTCCTGGCCCCATAACGAATGTGTTTTTCTGGATCCAACCAATTGTTTCATAGGGTTGATAAGCGACACAATGAATGAATGTAACACAAAGCAAACTGAGCAACTGGAATGGATAAAACCAGCCAAATCCAACAGTTAACATTTTTCAAGTGACTATCTCTAAGAAGCACTTACATTTACAGGCATGCTAAAATTAGTATTCTAACAGTTTTCAATTACTTTAATATCCCCCTTAAAATCTGTATAATATCAATTATGTCATTTTAGTAGTTAAAAAATTTACATGTATTCCAATAAAAATAATTTCCAAATAAAGCCATGAATTTGCCCAAATATATTTAAACCACTAAGTTGCTGAATGTATGATTTAAAGCATTTCATTCCCTCCCCACCCCAATCAAACTCTTCATTTCAAATACTTTTGCTTACTAAGAAAAAAAAACCTGCTGAAATATTTCTATAGCATATACAACATAGCATTTTTTTGTTTACTAAATAGAAATCAAATGAAAATGCTAAATCAAGTCTCCATGAATTTAGGGCAACGGCAAATTTTCCAATTCTAAATTTTCCAGAAAATTGGCTGCCAATTAAAATTTCTTACTCACTGATGTTAACGTTGACCCTTTTAAACTGGTTGATTGACTCAGAAGTAAACCACACAAAGTTCAGTGGGACTTACTCTCAGGTAAGGTTGAATAGGAGTGCAGCCTAAATGTTTGCAACCCTAAAACTGCTGTCTGATCACTGGAAACACTACATGGGTCCCCATCATGTTGCAGTGACCTATTTATTTATTTATTACATTTATATCCCGCCTTTTTCCTCCAAGGAACCCAAGGCGGCGTACATAATCCTCCTCCTCTCCATGTTATCCTCACAACAACAACCCTGTGAGGTAGGTTGGGCTGAGAGTCTGTGACTGACCCAAAATCACCCAGTGGGTTTCCATGGCCGAGTGGGGACTAGAACAAGGATCTACGGATGCCCAGTCCAACTCCTCAGCCACTTCACCACAATGGCTCTCGTTACAAAATTAGCATGCCTGTCTATGTGAAGGCAGATGCCACTTTTTACATTTTTAAAAAATAATAATAATTACGCATGTACATTTGAACTTCTCAGGCCAAACTAGCACAGGTTGCCTCCATTCATTTAGCAGTACATTCCATGTGGTTAAACCACAGAATTTTGTATTAGAATTCTTCATTACACTATAGAGATGGGGACTTCTTAATGTACCCCGGGCACATGGTTCAAATGCAGCTAGCACTGGGGAATAATTTTTCATCCAATAAGAACGTGAATGTTGCAGAAGTCTTTTTTTTTTATCCTGCCCAAATAAGTTTACTTAGGATTTACTTAGGAATCTTAATTATTCATCAATTTACTTAGGAATCTTAATTATTCATAAAAGCCGGGCTCACACCAACATCCCCTGAGGTGCGATATTACCCAGAACGATTAGCTAAAATTGGACCAGATGTGAATGGCCTGCATTTAATTTTTTAAAAAATGGCTGGTTTGTGTTTTACATTTTGTTTAATCCAACAATCAGAAGGCCTAGGGGGTGAATTACAATTTTGCAATTTACTACATGGATTGCATTCCACTGTTTATTAACACTTGAGTTGAATGTCCCCTGAATAATGTAGCTAAACCTCAGTTTATAACTCAACAGCAAGCCAAGGTGCTGGAATAATAAATAAAGCTCCGCTATGTTTTCAACAGAACAGGCATGGCTCAATACAACAAGCGACACAGAGCAATGTCAACAATGGAAACTTTTACCCAAGCAGGTGGTCACATTCGGTGACATAATAGCTGATCGAATGGCCCTTCCCATCACCTCATGCCTTTCCAGCTTTTTGCCCACTTCTCCCCACATAGAACCCCACTTTCCCTCAGATTCAGGCCACAGCTAGACTTAAGGTTTATCCTGGGATCACCCAGGGTTCGCCCCTGCCTGAGCACTGGATCCCCTGTGTGTCACTTAGATGAGCAGGTTTGACCCCTGGACGATCCAGGGATAAACTTTAGGCCTAGCTATGGCCTCATTCATCCTTTGGTTTTCTGCTTCTAAGACTTCTCTATTCAAGTCTCTCCATTTTTCCCTTGAGGTCCAGGCTCAGAGGCAGACAGATACCAGCCAATCTGTATTTAATCCTTTCAGGATGAATGTAGCATATCACCCGCACCCCTCACAAGTACCTTTCTCTTCCAACTCTCAGTTCCCCCTGGCCCTTTTCTTTTGTCAGCCTCTATACTTGATCTCTTTCTGCCTCACCTCATCTCTACTCTTCCTTGCTGTGTTCAGCCATAGAGGCGTACAAGGTTTTCATTCTCCCAGCAATTCCTACCAGAGAAAGAGTCTCCTGGGTGGGCTCTGCAGCATGGCTGGCTGCCACGGCCTGGAAAAACTAGCAGCAGCTACACTGTAAGCCCTGAAACCAGGCAAAGGAGGAACAATATAGATAAAGACATTCACCTTCCCTGATTATGCAGACCTTATGTGTTCCCACAAAGAGATAGGAAAGGCCCACATATAGGCAGGGAAATGGCTGCCTGTGGGTCTTGTGTTCTGCAAGCTTGTCCTACAAACTTACCTTCAGATATAGTAGCTTGGCCAAGCCATATTTATGATTAAACTGCAGCAATTTGAGTGAAGCTTTTCAATTAACAGCTAAATACAAACAAAATAATCAGCTTACCACACTGTGTTCTATCATCTGAAATTACTATGTGGCCTGGAGGATTGAGAAGGAGGCACAACAGGCCCTCCTGCCTTGAAAAATGGAATCACCAGTAGAACAATTGACAATGCTGAGTGTATTTTCCTCAAACTTCTGTATTACACAAGCAGTTTGCTACACTCAGTCTGGGCCAGAGCCAGGGAAAACTCTTATGTCTCAGCAGACCACTGGAACAGTCCTAGAACCCAGGCAATAACATAGCTCGGTACTTAGGATTTGGGTGTTATAGAAATATATTGGACTGGGTTCATGGCTCTGCTGGGTTGCCATGCGTAGATAACATTTCAGCCATATCCATTTAAATTGGACTCTAAGGAAGAAATGATAGTCAGCAACATTTTAGTAAATCACTCAGCTTTGCACAAAAACAAATACCCACTCTCTTATGACATACATACAGGTTTTGTTTACTTAACAAATCTGACCTGCATGTTCTGTGGCAATATATTTGATCACGTACAGAATGGATTTGGAATACAAAATGTAACTGGGTACATTTGCAAGGCATGATGTATGTATGTTTTGAATATTTAAAGAGTAAAGCAAGCAACGGAAATGCCAAAAACCACCACAATAGTGCTTCAAGGTGATGTTTGCAGAATAACTGTATTCTAAATTCTAAAAAGGAATTAACTTGTTTTAAAAAGGAGTCACCTAAACTAGAAAGTTTTTTTTACCAGAATGCAGTATTCAGAAGCCATTATTTCCATGAAAGGAATATTAGCTTGACAGCATACATCTGAAAGACAGACTTTGAAATTCCTCATCCAAAAAGGCGGAGAAGGAATTCCTAAACTCAGTAGTTCCAGAAGACCTTGTGCACTAGTTCAAATAAACATACTGGACTCTCACAGAAGAAAAGCTTGTGGTTAAGACTGAATGCTAGAATTCTTGCAGTCTTTTTCACGTATTGATTTCCCATCTGCTGATATATGTAAGCTGCATTGAGAACTTGTTAAAAGTGGGGTAAAATGTTTTTTTTTAAAAAAAATGTACTGCTCTTTTACTGCTGTCAACAGACCAGAGATATATTCACAAAACAAAATATACACATAAATATCAATTCAAATGAACAATTATATAAAAAGCCCCATGATATCCTAAGAAAGCCCTCCAGAAGCAATCTTCCAACATCAGATAGTAACTTCTTTGTTCTCATAACTATAGACGAGGATTAATAATGAAGCTAGAACCAATACTAAGGGAAGTGTTCAAAAGCAGTGACCATGCATCACAGTCACACAGATGTTTCTTATGATGCAGTGAGGACTTATTCTTGGAAGTAAATAGGGTAAAATTACTCATGCCTAAATTCCTATAATGTACATAGCCATTTTTAAACTTTTTTTTCTCATGGCCAAACATTCTGCATGAAACCACTGGGTACTTCCAGGCTTCCTTAGACTAGGAGTCCTAAAAGAGGAGACTACATTAAGGCCTCCTTGAGGAGATTAATTAGCTCTTCATATACCGTATTTCTTCAATTGTAAGACGCCATTGGTTGTAAGATGCATACCGGCGAGGGTTGCACTCTCCCTAAAGGATCGGGTCCGTAGTTTGGGGGTGCTCTTGGATCCAGAACTGTCACTTGAGGCACAGGTGAACTCAGTGGCAAAGAGCACCTTTTATCAGCTTAGGTTGATATACCAACTACGCCCTTATCTGGACAGAGATAGCCTAGCTACAATTATCCATGCTCTGATAACCTCTCGCTTGGATTACTGCAATGCGTTATACGTGGGGCTGCCTTTGAAAACGGTCCGGAAGCTTCAGTTGGTACAAAACAGGGCAGCACGTTTACTAACAGGGACTGGCTGGCGAGATCACATCACGCCAGTCCTTTTCCAGCTTCATTGGCTGCCAGTCCAGGTCCGGGCCCAATTCAAAGTGCTGGTATTGACATTTAAAGCCCTAAATGGTTTGGGGCCAGGTTATCTGAAGGAACGCCTCCTCCCATATGTACCTACCCGGACCTTAAGATCATCTACAGGGGCCCTTCTCCGTGAGCCCCTGCCAAAGGAAGTGAGGCAGGTGGCTACTAGGAGGAGGGCTTTCTCCGCTGTGGCACCCCGGTTGTGGAATGAGCTCCCCAGAGAGGTCTGCCTGGCGCCTACACTGTACTGCTTTCGTCGCCAGCTGAAGACCTTTTTATTCACTCAGTATTTTAACACTTAATTTTAACTTAAATTTTACTGTTTTAACTCTGTATTTTAATCTTATATCAACTTTGCTGTGTGGTCTTATCCTGGTTGCGCTTTTTATACTGTATTTCGTAATTGTGTTTTAACCTGTTGGGTGTTTTACTGTGGTTTTAATTTTTGTGAACCGCCCAGAGAGCTTCGGCTATTGGGCGGTATAAAAATGTAATGAAATAAATAAATAAATAAATAAATAATTTCAGTACCACCAACAGAAAAAAAAAAACCTAAGACACAACCGTGATTCTAAGACGCACCCCATTTTTAGAGATGTTTATATGGGGAAAAAAGTGTGTCTTAGAATCGAAGAAACAGGGTACCTTAACAACGGCAGAAAGTGATCAGTGAGCAGCTGATGATCACTCTCTGCTCTGGAGCCGGTTTTAGAGTTGCAGATGGCTTGTCAACCACCCCAAGAACCCACCCTCATGTCACAAGAAGCTACGGCGTGCCCAGCCACCCTGCATTTTCAAAATGGTGGCTGCCACCATAATGAAAAGTCCCGTGGGACAAGTCACCCATGTTAGCTTCTCTATGTGCAAACCGGACCTACATCTCTGGAAGTGAAAGTATGTCTAAAATGGTTTATATTGCTGCTTCATGCATTTCTCAGCACGCCCAGAAAGATCTCTCATAGCTCACACTTACACATACACAGGTAGCCTTCTGCAGACTTCAACAAGAATTTACACAAGCAATTTCACAGAAATAAATTATATATGCTGAAATATCCTTACTGATATCTAGTGAAGGCTATATAATACCCCACTCCACTCTATCTAATAAGCATTGCACACAGTGCTAGGAACTGAAGTTTGAAAAAGCAATATATTACAATTGCCATATGGCTTTTCAGATTCCAGCAGTCAGTGGGCTCATGCACAGCCTGTCAGTAGGGGCAAACAGGGCATCGAATCACTATGATTCTATACCTAGGGAGGTTGTGGGCTCTCCCACACTAGAGGCATTCAAGAGGCAGCTGGACAACCATCTGTCGGGGATGCTTTAGGGTGGATTCCTGCATTGAGCAGGGGGTTGGACTCGATGGCCTTGTAGGCCCCTTCCAACTCTGCTATTCTATGATTCTATGATTCCCACTTACCTCCTCCAGTCTCCCAGTCCCCCACCCCAAACCAAAGTGTTACCTGAAGCCTAAAGTAGCGCTGCAGCGCTCCAGACTCTCTTCCCCTGCTTCTTCCTCTCTTGCTGGCATACATGGCTTCACATGCCTAGAATGTTCCCCAGTGCAGCCAAGAATGAGCTGGGTGGCAGCCACAGCTTACTCACATGTACAAAAGGGTTACAAAGGCTTTTCCTGGAGGGCATTCTTTGGAATGATCCTCTGAAACTGGCCTGTTTTTTTTTTTAACACTGCCAGGCTCAGCTAATCACATTAGGAACCCATCTCTCCCTATAGATGAGCTCCATGGGCATTGGCGAATGTGCACAATCAAGGAGGAGTAAAAAATAATGTGCTGTGTCGAAGGTGCTGATCTTTTGGCAGGCTCAGGAGGAAGTGGCACCGCACCAGCGATTTGTTTTGCCATGAGGTCTGACGGCCAAACTACATATTTTCTTACTCTCAAGTAAACACAGACAGTCCCAATTTGGAATGGGACAATGATGCTCCAGGAAGGGGGTAAAACCTTCCCCTGCACCTGTTTTTGTCCCAAAATTCACCTCCCCTCCATAGAATGCCTCCATTGATACCAATGGAGTTTCCCTACTTTTTTAAACTCAGGATGGGGTTTGTGTGGAATTTGGGGGCAAATATGGGTGGGGAGAAGGTTTAAGAAATGTTTTTGTAAGCCGCCGTGAGAGCCTTTTTTGGCTGAATGGTGGGATAAAAGTGCTTAAATAAATAAATAAATAAATAAACCACTTCTCCGCAGAGCCCAGTAGTCCTGATCCAAAGTGGGGCTACACATGCTTACACAAAGGTAGAGAAAGAAATCATGCATAGTTCCACTATGCGTGATTACCTGAACATATACTTTGGCCCTGATTGGATTATTTACAGAACAGAAGAAACAGGAGCCTCTCTGGACGTTTTTTCCGTCTGTGGTAACAAGTGGATCATAACGGATTTGTTGAGCAATTGAAAAGAATGAGAGAGAAAAAGACAGAAAGAGTAAGTGTGTAAGCGTGAAACCAGAGAGGAAGCAATAAGCCAAAACCAATCCAGCAGGTGTGTGTGTGTTTCTGAGGAAGCATGGAGCTGTGGCACGCTCATATTAAAGAAGAATATTTTGGACTCTCAGGACTTGCTGCCCACACTTACTCACCAGAAATCATGCCCTCCTTACTTATGAGAAGACATTAATGAGACAGATTTTGCACTGTGCTGCTTTTCACTGTTACTTCTGAAGAACCATGGGCAGGGGGTGAGCTAGGGAGGTGCTCATGAAAAAGAAGAGTATTTTGAATGTTCAGAATTTGTTGCCGGGTTTCATAGACTGCTTTTCTGAGTTACTCTGAGGATATCAATCATTGTATTATATTATTATCTCTCTTTTCTCGTGTGTGGTTTTTCTAGACAGACATGACAGGCTTTGCCAAGTCATGCTGTCTTTTACTGGTTTAGAAATTTCCTGACTATTGAACATGTTTTAAGTATTACTGTTTTCTGGATGTTGGTGTGGATGTAGTTTGGTAGGCCTAGTTTCTGAAGTGTTTATAGTTTTTTGATGTGATGCCAGTGACTGATGTGACTAACAGAATAATTGTAACCTCTTCCTGTTGCCATAGATCTTTAATTTCCATAGCCAGTGGTGTATATTTTTCTCTCTTTTCCTCTTCCATTTCTGCATTTTTGTTATTAGGTATTGCTACATCAATAAGTTAAGTGTTTTTTTTCTTTTTTGTCTATAACTGTTATGTCTTGTCAATTGCATCGTATTGTCTTGTCCATATGAATTGTACTGTCCCAGTGTATTTTATGATCTGCATTTTCCAAGATTGTTTCAGGTGAGTATGCATAGTATGGCGTAGATTGTTTGAGGTTGAATTTGATGGCCAATTGTTGGTGAATTATTTTTGCAGCTGTATTGTGCTATAGTCCATTCCTGTCAGAATTTTACATCCTCCTCTTACATGGTCTATTGCTTCTTGGAATTGATTACATTTCCTACATGAATCTGTTGTTACACTGTTATGTTGTATTTTTGGTAGTTCTTGGTTGCTATGACTTGATCCTGTATGGCTATTAAGTATCCTTTTGTTTCAGGAAACAGCTCGCCCTTCCTAAGCCATTCATATTGTTGTTCTTTGTTTATTTGTGTTTCCCGTGTAGTGCTTTTTCTGCCCTTTTTTCTCTGTGAGTGTGAGTGGTCATGTTTGGTCTTCCATTTTGTAGTGCTAGGTTGACTGGGGTGTAATTTTAATCTGCTTTTACTATGGCTTTATGAATGGGGATGTTTTCAGTGTGAAAGAGTTCTTTTAAGTGTTTTTATCTGTTTTGCAGGAATTGTGTCAATGTCCAGCAAACCTCTTCCGCCTTCTTTCCTTTTGATTCATATTCTTTCAATGCATGAATTGGGATGGAGCATGTGGTGTTTTGTGAGTTCGGTGCGACTTGAGTCTGTTTACTTCTTCGAGTTCAGTGTGTGAAAAGTGTATGATTCCGAATGAGTATGTGAGGGACGGGTATTGTGTAGGTGTTGCTGGCTATGAAAATGTTTTTAGAGTTGAATTTGGATTTTAGGATTTGTGATAGGCGCATTTTATATTGCATTCTCAGTTGAGTTTTTACTGTGGATGTATTTTGTATATTTTGAGTACTTTTTTCAGCCAACTGTGTGGGATGGAGTCAAAAGCCTTTTTATCGTCTGTTGTGGAGGTTTCTCTGTTGTTCTTCTGTTTGCTTTGTAATGAAACTGTCTTTTATTAACTGTTCTTTGCATCCTCTGGTGTTTTTACATCCTTTTTGTTCTTCTGTGAATATATTGTGTTGAGCTGAGATGTGTTGAGCTGAGATGTGTTTCAGTTTTCTATGTGAGTGTGGCAGTTATAATTTTGTAGAGTGTTGGGAGGCATGTGGGTTTTGGGTGTCTGGAGTTTTTGATTTAATGCAGGTTTTGCCTTGGTAAGGAATATAGGGAATAGGTGTGGGTGTTCTATGACTGCATTAATCTGTTAAATAAGGTAGTTGTGTGTTGATGTAAACTGTTTATATCGATATGTTTTAAGTATGACTGCTTTCTGGATGTTGGTGTGGCTGTAGTTTGGTAGGCCCAGTTTCTGAAGGTTTTCTGTATAGTTTTTTGATGTGATGCCAGTGATTGATGTGACTAATGGAATAATTGTGACCTTTTCCTATTGCTATTATTATTAGGCTGAGTGGATCCCCACCCCTGAAGTGTTTTTTTAAAAAAGAATCGGGGGTGGGGTCATGAAGGGTCTAGATTGCAGCCTTAACCTAGGGAGCCATAGGACAGATTGAATATCTTAGGCACCGTGCCAATTTCATTTATAAGAAAAATATTGTGTTGAAGTGTATGTAAGAAAGCAATTAACAGTTCATCTTTCCCTGTCATAGGAAAACATATCATGAAGTGTTCTACAGAGCAATAGTGCACTCTGCTGGCCAACGAAGAATACAAATACATCCAATACTACAAGGTTCCTTAACAGGGAAATGAGAGTCATTTTTACATTTTATCTGGAAATCGTTTAGGGTGGGGTGGCTTGATTATGGTTCAAGACTAGATAACCCGGTCACCCCTGCACATTCCCATCTCTTTAGCCCCACACACCTAACCTACATGTTACCCATTTAATGGGAGAAACATTGATATTAGTGTAGCCACGGCAAAAACCACTGCCATATAAAGTGTGAAGCAACTTTAAGATGGCAGTACACTACTATAGATGATGGGGCTGCATGTCATCGTACTCGTCTTTTTCTTTGCAAAACTCTTGTAGGGATCCCCTTCTTGGATTGCGAGTTAAGACTACAAGGCGGACAGCTGCTGAAAGCAGTTTTCCCATTGATTGAAAGCCTTCAAATGGAGCACTGCAGAGGGGAGGATTAGACTTCTTTGGACCCACTGGATCCATAGCTACCTTGTTCTCCCAGGTCTGATTCTGGCCTGTCAGCTACACCAACCCTGGAGCTGGCAGAGGGAAATTCCCTCCAGTTCTGGCTAACAGGAAGGGAATTGGGAAAATGAGAAAGAACAATGCCCCTTGACCTTCTGACTTGGCTTCATTGCTTAACCCCATCTCCCACTTCAAAATGCTCTGTAATTCTGCCACAAGATGATTGATACTTGTCTTTTAATGGAAGGATAAGTCATAAAAGCTCTGTAGAATCAGTGATATCCCCAAAAGTTATACTAACCTCTAGTCTCTTCTCAAGGGACTCAATTCTGTCCTTTTTACTGGCCAAGTTGGCTCGTGTGTAGCGATTCTGTCCGGGCAGGAATAATACCTGGCTGTAGCATTCTTCCCACACCTGGTTATAAGCTTCACTGGAAAGCTCTCCGTGCCCCATCCCTTGCTTCACTACTTCCATTTCTTGGGCCAAGAGTTCTTCAGCCTGTTTGAAATAAGGGTTTAGTTACAACTTAAGCTTTCAAATAAATGCACAACTTACAGGGGCAGCTTCTCTATACGAAGAATAGTATCATCTTTTATTTGGGCCAATATACATTCAGTATGTAGTAAGGAAAACCCTCATGGTGGCGACACTTGCCCCTGGGTTTTCACATACCTTTGCTGTACCTAATATACAAGGTGAGTACGCTAGCCCCTCCCCTGCCCCTCCAATCCCTTTTGCTTCTCTTAAAAACACACAAAGAAGTCCACACGTGCATGCACATGGCCATTTTCCCGCATGAAGACAACTTTTTGGTGTCAACTTTCATTAGAGACCCAACCTCTTTTCTTGGGACTTGTTCCAATACATTTTGGAATCACATACCAACATGAGGGAGATGAAGGTATTATCAGAGTATGGGGTGAACAATTCAAATTTTGTTTTAAAAGACTCCAATATGCAGCAATAAATACTTGCAGTAACTTCCTAATATGAAGCTGAATATTAGGGATAAGGGCTGCTTACTGAATCGACGGAACTACTGCCAAAGCAATCCCAGTTTGGCGATTTTCCGATCAGCTGGGGAGGGGAGGGCTTGAAAAGCACAAAACCATGCTACATAGCGGCAAGGCAGAGAGCACAAGTGATGCAAAGAAATGTTCTATATATACCTTCTTGAGATCTTCCTTTGAGAGCTTCTCATAAGGACTGTGTTCCAGGTAGGACATGTGTTCTGTACTGCTGGCTCCAAATCCTGGGACCTTCCCCTTTTTGCCTCCTGGGAGCTCTCCGTAAGGGTGGTGCACAAGGTCAAAGTGAAGCATAGTGATCATCTCTTTTTTAATCAGCTCCTCACTCTTCTGTAAATCCGTCAGGGGCGGCTCTACGTTTAAAGGTCTCAGGATTGTTTCATTTACCTACGCCAAAAACATACACACAGCCATTTATGGGCAGCCTCTCCTACTAATCAGCTAACACAGTTTATATTCGATTTAAGTCCACATAATTCGACATTATTTTTTCATATCTTTATTAATTTCACTTAGCTGTACTACAGCCCTGATCAGCAACTTAAGGAGCAGTACTAAGGATGTTTAGACAGAAAAAAGTCCTACAGCTCCCAGCATTTTCCAGCCAGAATGGCTGGCTGGGGGATGATAGGAATTGTAAGACTTTTTTCCTGTCTAAATATGCAGAGGGCTGTGCCCTTATTTTCCAAAGAAACTACTTCAAGAAGGAAGCAAGGGAAGATGGGCCAGCATCTCAACATACACCTTCCTACTGGCAGCGAATTCTAGAGCCACAAATGCCACTTTTCTGTACTTTAGATTTGGCCCTAGTGTTCCAGTTGCTGATTCCCATAATGCAGCTTACTAATATCTATTTCTTTGCCATCTTACTGACCGATAGCAAAATGTCTCTTGCTTTGAACGTATTATACCTTTATTAAAATTAGGAATAACTTACTTCAGAAGGTCTTGGTAGATCTTTCTGAACTGCTTTGTGTGTCCGTTTTAGCGCCTTTATACGCTCCATTTCTCGAATGGTCTAGAAAGACATTTAACATGTAAGCCAAATACTACAAAAAGCTGTTTAAGGTCTCTCAGAACACAAAGGGCAGTTATAAGGTCACAAATCTCTGCTGTAAGAGTGTCTTGATGGAAAGCAAAAAACTAAAAAAAAATGAAATTAGAGCTGCAAAGGTAGAAAAAGGTAACGTAACACCATGCCAGAATTTCGAAGCCTTATTCCATAATCCCAACTACTTTGTCCAAAGCAGAGATTGGTAAACTGCAGGAACATGCCTGTGGAGTAAGCTGAGTCATCTGCTACAAAGGGTGGGGGTGGGGGAAGGAACCAAGCTAAATCTGACTTGGGGAATATTCATTCTCAAATACAAGTCTGGCAACTGCCGGACCAACTTCTCTTCTCCCCTAGAAAATAGTTCCATGTAGTTCTACTAAGATGCTAGAATACGGTCATGAATTCTAGCTGACCTCAACCCAATGAAAAAATTGTGACAGGTTTGGGATCATGCTTGGAAAATATGCCCTACAGCAGCAGTTCGCATCAGAAATCACACAACCCCAATATATTCCGACTAGGAAGGGTAAAATGTAACATTATTTTGCTTGGTACCTGCTCCTCAGGGCTTACAACGTCTAGCAAGATTAACCGGTTGCATCTAAATTATTACTAGCTCCTTATTTTATTTATTTATTTCATTTTTATAGCGCCCAATAGCCGAAGCTCTCTGGGTGGTTCACAAAATATGAGAGGGGTTGGACCTGGACACACTGAAGGTAAGCCCACTCCTAAAGAACGGAGATTTTAATGGCTGATTACTAGTAGTCTCTTTCCTGGGCAAGGTGCTTAAACATGTAGTTGTTGTGCAATTTCAAATACTCTTGGATGAGAATGATTTTTGGCTGTATTTCATTCTGATTTCAATCTCAATTTTGGCACTGAAACAGACTGGGCCACTCTGATGGATGACCTATGCTGGGAGAAGGACAAGCGCAGTCTTCTTGGACCTCTCGGCAGCTTTCAAACCACTGATCATGGTATCATTCAGGATAGGCTTTCTAGGTTGCAGAATGGGGGCACCACCCTTCAGTGGTTCTGGCCTCACCTGAAGTGTCACCTCCAGAAGGTGGTGCTGGGAGACTACTGTTTAGCCCTGTGGTTTTTATGCCAGCAGTCCTGTAGGGTTGCATCTCATCTTCCATGCTGTTCAACATATATATGAAACGGCTGATGTCACCCAACTTTACTTAAGCCAATTCAGGTGAGGCAGAGGAAGTGCTGAACTGATGTGTTGGATTAGCAATGGACTGGATGAAGCCAATAAACTAAAGCCCAATCTTGACAAGATGAATGTGAACTGGCAAGCGCTTCCTCCCACTAGAGAGATGTTCTGGATGGGGCTGCACTCCCTCTAATCAAGTTCAGTCTGGAAGTAAGAACTGATTGAGCTTTGCCACTGCAGGACCCTGCCTTTGGAATTCTTCCCCCAAGGAGGCTTGTCTGGGGCCCACTCTTAATGGCTTTATAGCACCAGGCAAAGACTGGCTGCTGTGATGATCTTGTGTTTTATTGACTCTTACTGATCTGTTGTTTTGAAGTAAGTTTGTTTTAATTCTTTTGGATTTTTAGCTTCCTTTAGTGTGGCGCAGAGTGGTAAGCGGCAGTTACTGCAGCTGAAACTCTCCCCACGGCCTGAGTTCGATCCCAGCGGAAGCTGGTTCTCAGGCAGCCGGCTCAGGTCAACTCAGCCTTCCATCCTTCCAAGGTCGGTAAAATGAGTACCCAGCTAGCTGGGGGAAAGGTAACTGCGACTGGGGAAGGCAATGGCAAACCACCCCGCTACAAAGTCTGCCAAGAAAACGTCAGCGAAAGCAGGCGTCCCTCTAGGAGTCAGCAATGACTCAAGTGCTTGCACGAGAGGTTCCTTTCCTTTTCCCCTTTAGTGTACATTACTAAAGGAGAGGGGGACATAATTATTTTAAATAAATAGTAACATGGCAGGATGTACGGTGTCCTCCTTTTCTCATCTTGTCCAGTGTCCTATTCATTTTTAGACTCTTCTCAACCACCAAGCCCCTCTGCCAATCCTTCACACGTTCAAGAATCCATTCCTACCTGTTTGCGAGCATCTGCATCAGCTGCATCTTCTATGTATATATCATCTGCGTTATGATCCTCAAGTTCCTTTTCTGCATTTTCAGGCAGAACAATTTCAAAGTCATTCTTTGGAGCAGGAAGACCCATAAGCCCTAGGCGCAAATTTTCACGGGATTCTCTTTCCTGTGGAATGTTAAAGCAATTTAATATAGTTAATATAGTATATTCATTTTCCTTAAATCAACAATAGAGGAAAAAGTTATTTTAGTTTTCAGCCAGCCTGGTGATTTTAATTGGCTGTGGATCAGCTTCCATATTGATTTTCCTGTAAGTTCAGAAGTATGAAGTGACCCAATTATCAAAACCAATTAGAGGTTTTAAGCATACTTCTCAATTGGGCAGCCTGGGATATGAGAGATGATCTGGGTGCCTGAGATTGCTTCTGTCAGTGCCTGTGATCATACTAGGTACATAACAGAAATTGAGAGACAACAACCTCTGTGATTGCCCAATGATGTCCACGTAAGTGTGCACCCAGAAGTCAGGACTGCTTGTATGGGTAAGAAATTAATTATGTGACCTAGCTCTTATTCTTAACTTCACATGCAGCTCCTTAACTTAAAAAAATACTGAAATAACATACCCTGTAGAGTATGTAAAATGCTGTAAAATGGTTGTAAAATGGTGACCTAATGTGATTGATTCCATTACACATCACGCCTCCAGTTTTCTGGCAGTAGCTAAAAAATAAAATGTGTCATAGCGATTTAATGTCAAAGATCTGGATACTTGGTAAATTTATGTGATGTTTATATTACTAGCCAAGATTTCAATGTCCGGACTATCCTGTTCAAAAGAAACAAAAAAGATGGACCTCCAATACATGACAGGCAGAAGTAACATCGGGGCCTGCTCCTGCTGGACTCTTCCCCCACCCCACAGGGCAAACTGCCATCTTGGCCCTGTGGGGAAGAAGAAGGACCGAGGGGACAGGAGCAGGCAGAAGTAACATCGGGATCTGCTCCTGCTGGACTCTTCCCCCCCCCCACAGGGCAAACTGCCATCTTGGCCCTGTGGGGAAGAAGAAGGACTGAGGGGACAGGAGCAGGCAGAAGTAACATCGGGACCTGCTCCTGCTGGACTCTTCCCCCACCCCACAGGGCAAACTGCCATCTTGGCCCTGTGGGGAAGAAGAAAGAGCAAGGGGACAGGAGCAGGCAGAAGTAACATCGGGGCCTGCTCCTGCTGGACTCTTCCCCCACCCCCACAGGGCAAAGTGCCATCTTGGCCCTGTGGAGAAGAAGAAGGACCGAGGGGACAGGAGCAGGCAGAAGTAACATCGGGGCCTGCTCCTGCTGGACTCTCTCTCCTCCCTCCCTCCCTCCCTCCCTCCTTGACTCCTTTTCCTTGTGTGTCATGTCTTTATTAGATTGTAAGCCTGAGGGCAGGGACTGTCTTTTTTGCTAAGTGTAAGCCGCTCCGAGAGCCTTTTTTGGCTGAGGAGCGGGGTATAAGTATGATAAATAAATAAAATAAATAAATAAATGTAAGAAAGCAATCTTTAAACTTTTAACATAACATTAGGGGGAAAGCAATGTCCTTTTAAATGCTTTACAAAGCACTTTGGCTATGCTTGCCTTGAAGAGCATATCAAAAACCACAGAATATTGCAAAGAATCAAGCAGCAAATGTCCAAGAGAATACTCATATCAGGTGGTGGTGGTGGTTTTTTCACCACAGGTAACTGGGCAGCTTTAGAATCATAAAGCTGTAAGCAACCTAATCTAACTCCATGCTTGATGCAGAATCCCAAATAGACGGCTGACTAGTCCCTGCTTGAAGACCTCCAGCGAGGGTGAGCACCTCCCTCTCTCATCGGTTCCATTGTTGAACTGCCCTTACCACTGATAGAACATGGTAGCACCCCACTGAAGACACCCCTCCTGTCTGATGAGAAACCACGTATGAACACTCCTTAGTACAATTTTCCAACTAGCTGAGAATCCAGTTGACAGTATTAACATATAAGCCTGTATTTAACCAATCTGATTACCAAAATATCACAAAGAACTTTGTCAAATGTTTTCCTGAAATCAAGATAAATTATTTCCACAGCATTCCCATAAATAATGCCCACAATTATTGGTTAAGCTTAAAACCTGATTGATAAAAAAAAAGGATAGGATTAATCTGTCAGGTTTGATCCTTCACAAACCCATACACTAAAATAGTGTACTAGACAATTCGAAGGATTTAGAAATAATTTAGAACCTCAAAATTAGACTTTCCCAACCTTAGACTACAACTCTTATGGCCCCCACCCAGCCTGACCAATAGTCAGGGATGATGAAGCTGTTAATCCAACATCATCTGGGGACTCAAGATTGGGAATGCCTGTAGAATTGAACTTGTGCATAGATCATCTTTCCCCAACCTGGTGTCTCCCAGATGTTTTGGACTTCAACTCCCATCATTCCTAGCTAGCATGAATTCCTAGCTAGAATTCCTGACCATGGCCAATGGTCAGGAATTCTGGGAGTTGTGGACTAAAATATCTGGAAGGTACTAAGTTGAGGAAGACAAGCATAGAGGAAGTTCAACGGAAGGTGATGCTTCATTTTGGGAGCCAAGATGAAAAATGTCAGAAGTGAGCAAGATTAGAGAAGAGTCTCTCTTTCCTTGAGATTGAATATTTCCTATTCAATGAAGTCTCATTATGCGCTTAGGATGGTTTTGAAAACAGTTTCACTGGACATACAGAATAATACACTGCACTGATTTTCCTGTATAGATTTTGTTCCCTCTCACAATTATGTTTCTGAAGCCAGTTCCTCGAACTGTGAAGTGGGCCTCAATAAGGCAGTGTGTAAGACTGCCTGAGGGGACACAAGTGCTTGTGACTCCAACCCAGTTATTCATTGCATTTCTGGTGAGCCAAGGAAAAAAACTGCCAATCATTCCCAACAGGGCTAGAAGCAGCTGGGAGAAGGGGGATTAGACCAGGAAAATGTAGGTGAAGGGGAGGGAGAGGTTAGAGCACCACCTTTCCCTCTATCTGATCCTAATCAAAACTAGAATCCCCTCTCCTGGCTTTAACACACACACACACACACACACACACACCAATCAGAAGATCCAGTCAGAGATTTCCTGTACCATAAGTACGCTTGCAAAAGGTTCAAACTAATTTCTGTTTGGTTTGGGAAGAGTATCAAGTCACAATTTTTCATAATCCCAGGCTATGCAATACAATGGATAACATTAACAAAGTTAAAATAATTTTCTACTTACCATATGTTTTGAATATGATGGATCGCTATAATCTGCCATTCCCTCTTCAGGATTAATATTCAGTTTATCGCGCAGGGGTGTTCTGCCTGGAGTCACTCCCACCACTGGCTTTGGAGTCATCCCGCTATGAGGAGTTAGACCTTCAGCCCCATGAGTAGGAGTCCTGGAAAAAAGGGTTTTCTCACATACAACATACTTTGCGTCTATTGTGAGACCTAATTTATGCAATTGTCAGAATGCCCGTCTATTTTAGGTTTGCAGTTCTGAATCAGCGACTCACCCATTTTGTATTTCAACAACTACTATACTCCAAAAAGCACAGTGGAAAAAGTGAAGTCAGTTGGACAATTACTTGTAAATAGCATTATCTATGTATGTAGTGCTTTAAAATGAAAAGTAGTTTTTTTAAAAAATTAAGGAGTTTACAATCACATGGTCAGGGTGATAAGAGCAGCAAGGAATTTCAGCAACAGAATTCTAGATAGACCAAGATGAGACCATGGAAGATAAGGAGTAGAAAAATGCAGCTACCTAGGCAAACCATGGGACCAGAAATTTTGCGAGAAAACAGAGGAAGTGCATTTTTTGGTAATGTTATAAAGCAAGAAGCAGCTGAATTTGTGCGACAAAGGAGAGAGAAAATGAGAAAACAAAGGCTTTCTGCCTGATTAGCAGCATGTAGGATAATGTCATTAGTGGATAGTGAACGAGTGGAGGAGTACTTGAGAGGGAATTCCTCTGGTCTTGCACATATTGAACTTGAGATGATGATGAAACAACCAACCTTAGCTAGACCTAAGGTTTATCCCAGGATCGTCCTGGGGTCGTCCCTGCCTTATCACTGGATCCCCCGTGTGTCATTTACATGAACAGGGATGACCCCGGGACGATCCCAGGATAAACCTTAGGACTAGCTAAGGCCGTAGTTGGAGATCTGGGACTGGGTAAGGGAAGAAAAGCTCTGGGGTAAAGAGATACAGCTGGGTGTCATTAGCATATCAGTGGTACTCAAAGCAATGGGATGTGAGGAGGCTTAATGATCAATCATACAGATCAGAGGAGAACCAGCTAAGGGCAGAAACACAGAGACCTAGGGCAGAAAGGGAATCCAGTAGGGAAGAGTGATCCACAGTTTCAAAAGCTGCAGAGAAGTCAAGGAGAATGAGGACTGAGCAGAGTTGGATTTGGCATCAAGGAGGTCAGCAGTGGTTTCTGTAAAGGCCGTTTCAGTGGAGAGCAGGAGGCAGAAACCAAATTGGAAAGGGATGCCAAGAGCAGAGTTGAAGGCCAGGAAGTTGAGACAGCGGGAATAAGCAGAACATTCCAGACATTTAGAGAAAAAGTTTGGAATGCCAATGGAGTATAAAGAGCGGTGAAAGAGCCTGCAACGGAGAGCCCTTGGGGGAAGTGGAGGGAGGTATGTGTGTTTGTATTATAGATGAATGGGGTACATGGTTGTGAATCTGGGAATGGATGGGTGGGAGAGAGGGAGGGAGGGAGGGAGGGAGGGAGGGAGGGAGGGAGGAGATTGAGATTAGGTCCAGAGAAAATGAAAGTGAGCATTTTGGGGGATGATCCCAAGTCAGCCAGAGAGAGGTTTTTGTGTGTTGGTAGTATGGGGTGTGTGGATGTTTTATGTGTTTGGGGGGAAATGATTTGGGTGTGTGTGATCTTCCTATTTTGTGGAAATAAATCTGGGGGACTTTCAGAAGAATTTATTCAGAGATGTTGTAGGGAAACCGGCTTTCCTTTCTGTGAAACAGGTGTTTTGTTGGAGCAGAAAACTGTCGTTTCAAGAGTGTGGTTTGTCTTCTAGCTTCACCAGCTTGTCTTTCTATAAAAGCGGTGTTTTTTTGCAATATAAATTATATGACTGCCTACAACTGATCAAAGACTTTTTGTAACCTGCTTCTGTGCCAGTCATTTTGTGATGGTGCGCACAACACATTCCCAAAAATCCAGACGTGCTCATGTGCCCAAAGAGATTGGAGGCTCCTGGTCTAACCTACAGCAAGAGGATCACTACACACAGCATAGTAAGATGTTCAAGAGGAGTTTATGAAAAGCTTCTAAATTCATAATTTCTGCCTTTATGATGTACAGAGGATTAGGAAATGGACCAACTATCAGTTATATGGGTTTTAGTACTGGAGTTATAGTTACTGAGACTACCAAGAGTCATATTAGTGCCAACATGACTTTAGAACTAGCCATACACATATGTCTGGAAAACATGAAGATTTTGCCTGGGATATCAAAAGTTTTAATAATCTGTCTTTCACACCTAAAATCCTATGGCAAACAGCAGCCTGTTTTAAATTCTACTGTGAAAATGGTGGTGATCAAAAAACTAGAATCATAGAATAGCAGAGTTGGAAGGGGCCTACAAGGCAATCGAGTCCAACCCCCTGCTCAATGCAGGAATCCATCCTAAAGCATCCCTGACAGATGGCTGTCCAGCTGTCTCTTGAAGGTCTCTAGTGTGGGAGAGCCCACAACCTCTCTAGGTAACTGGTTCCAATGTTGTACTGCTCTAACAGTCAGGAAGTTGATAAATCTGTTCACCATGGCAAATGTGTCCCCAACCCTGTCATGAGCATGATGAACAGCCAGCCATGCAGGGCCAGATCAGCAAATCCCCTCCCGAAAGGCTTTCCTGAGCCTTGCAGTGCTACCCAATCAGCCACTTTCTGTCAGGAAAGGCTGGTGGGGGTGTTGGGGGCAGAGGGGTGTTGGGGAGACTTGCCAGGAGAGGGGAGCTGGTGACTATGATTTTTGGCATAGCCAGCAAAAATTTGTAGACCCTGATAATGAAGGCAATTTTTTCTGCTGTTGTACAACTACATTCATAGAGACAGTAAACCTATGAAATTTTGAGATGCAACTTTGCTCTTCCCATTCAGGAAAGGGAAGCTGAAATGCATCTTTGCCCTACCCAATAGCTCAGAGTAACTTGGCATACCTGAAAGGAGTAGAAAGTACAGTATTTGGCGTTTGAACAACTTGTCTCTGAGGTGTTACCCCAGAGAAGTCACTCTCATGAAGGGGTGTATTAAGACCACCTTTCAACGGGGTGTCAACATTTGTAAGAGCCATCAAATTCTGAGCTTCCTGTATGACAAGACATACAAAGCACACAAACATTTCCAAAATTATAACTCTACCAAAATAATAATAAAAACCAATATATCAGATATTAAAAGAAAAAATGATTAAAACACTTAGCACCACCCACTGATGAGTAGTCTTAGGAGGAAAAAACATGTTTTTCTCTTAAAACCACCAATGCCTATCTGAAAAGTGAAGATGCACTTTTCAAAAAGGATCTCAACATTGCTAAAGCATCAATTCTCAGTTTAATGAGAACCTGACATTTTGCTTCTTTAAAAGTGCATTTAGTCATGCAGACCTTCTAGTATGATTAAATGAGAGAAGCATCCTCCACTAAACTTCTTGACTGCCTTTTTTTTGCAGGGAATCATAGAATAGTGGAGTTGGAAGGGGCCTACAAGGCCATCGAGTCCAACCCCCTGCTCAGTGCAGGAATCCACCCGAAAGCATTCCTGACAGATGGCTGTCCAGCTGCCTCTTGAATGCCTGTAGTGAGAGAGGGCCCACAATCTCCCTATGTAACTGGTTCCACTGTTGTACTGCTCTAACAGTCAGGAAGTTTTCTTGACATCCGGCCGGAATTTGGCTTCCTGTAACTTGAGCCCATTATTCTGCGTCCTGCACTCTGGGAGGATCGAGAAGAGATCCTGGCCCTCCTCTGTGTGAAAACCTTTCAAGAACTTGAAGAGTGCTATCATGTCTCCCCTCAATCTTCTCTTCTCCAGGCTAAACATGCCCAGTTCTTTCAGACTCTCTTCATAGGGCTTTGTTTCCAGATCCCTGATCATCCTGGTTGCCCTCCTCCCTGGTTGCCCTCCAGCTTGTCTGCATCCTTCTTGAAGTGTGGTGCCCAGAGATGCAATACTCTAGATGAGGCCTAACCAGTGCCAAATAGAGGGGAACCAGTATCTCGCACGATTTAGAAGTTATACTTCTATCAATGCAGCCCAAAATAGCATTTGCCTTTCTTGCAGCCATATCGCACTGTTGGCTCATATTCAGCTTGCAGTCTACAACAATTCCAAGATCCTTCTCGCTTGTAGTATTGCTGAGCCAAGTATCCCCCACCTTGTGACTGTGCCTTTGGTTTCTATTTCCTAGATGTAGAACTTGGCATTTATCCCTATTAAATTTCATTCTGTTGTTTTCAGCCCAGCGCTCCAGCCTATCAAGATCACTTTGAGGTTTGCTTCTGTCTTCCAGGGCATTAGCTATCCTGCCCAATTTTCTGTTGTCTGCAAATCTGATAAGCGTTCCCTGCCCCTTCTGTCCAAATTATTTTTGAGAAGGTACCATTGATGAGCACTCTGAGTCTGATCCACCTAATAGTTGTTCCATCTAGCCCACATTTAGCTAGTTTGCTGATCAGAATGTCAGCTGGCAGCAGCAGTCTCCGCTGCCATCTGCCTGGAACTTGGCAGTGAATCTAGCGTGATCATGACTCTCTCACACAGATCTACACTCTATACTTGAGCTGTTTCTGCCATCTATCCTTCCCCCCATGCTCTGTCTGTGCTTGAATGAGAGCAGATATAGGATGACATCACTACTAGCCAGGCTATGTTTGAATCCAGAGAGGAGACATATCAAGCCCTTTTCAAAGAACTTGTACAGCAACCTGCTAGGACACCGGACACATTCTGCCTGGAGTCAGTGGGAGACTGGTTACTTTATAGAACTGTAATAAAGAATAAAAGTACAAAGGATAATAGGTTTGGGATACTAGGGTGATCTTAAAATGATGTGTTATAAAGCGTACCTGTAAAATCCTGTCCTGTGCTGCTGGTGTTTTGGGTGTTCGAAGGGCAATGCTGTTGTTGGTAACATTATATTCCGACAAGAGTGTGCTGGAAGCAGAGTTTGTGATCCCCGATTCCTCTGCTGTTTGACGTGCAATCTCACTTGCTTGGCCAACTTTTACTACTTCTTCAAGTTCTGTGTCTGAAATCTTGAAGAGGAAACAAACCTCTTAAACTGAACTGCACATAACAGAATTCTCAAAGCATTGTAAAACATCCAATAAAAGCTCAACCTTGACATCACGCATACTGGGCCCATCTGCATGTCATGCCAGCGAATAATGTGGCATGGCGTGTGCTGCTGACATTTTGAATATGCGACCTCCAATCGGAGGCTGCTCTGTGAAGTCCAAACCTAGACACTATGGGTTAATGGTGGTTAAACAAACCAGTTAATTTAACAATTAATTGTGGGTTGTTTAAGTCACAATGTTCAGGTTTGGATGTCATGGAGTTTTGGATCAATCGCTGGTTGCATATTCAAAATGGTGGTGGTACGTTACAGTTACACGCAAACCGGGTCATAATTTGCCACCGTTACATGCAAACATGGATGTTATAGCGGCATAGGAACTACCTTAATGAATATTCTAATAGCAAACAAGAACTGCCTCAACTGATTTCTCCTTCAATCCAGCTGGGGGCAAATGTTATGTGTCTAGCTGGTTTTGCAGTGCAGGGTCCAGTCCCAGCAATCTGGCAGGTTCAAGTTCAAGAATAGCAAGTTCAAGAATTCGTAGATGTAAAAAGGGAATTCACACAATACATAATGGGAAATGCGCATCAGGAAATACCCTAAGGGAAAGATGCTGGTTCGATATACACATCTGAAACTTAATTTCGAAACGGTCATTATTTGGGTGCAATATAAGCATCTACAGTCACTTAAATAAAGAATAAGCTTGATTTGCACCAAATGTCAACCATCAGACAGTGCTAGCAACATGCAATTTACCTGAGGAGCCGGAAGCACCAACTTGCTTCTTTTTTTTGTAAATTCCGACACCCCACTAGTTTGAAGAATTGCTGAAGGTAAATCAGATTCCTTTTTCCGTTTTAGTTGTTGCTTGTCCTTCTTTCGCTCTCTTCCTTCCTTTTCTCTGTTGACACAAAAGACCTTCAACTAAATACCAACAATTAATAAATTCAATTCAATAATTAATTCAGAAAGGGATGAAAGGTTTTATTTACTTAAACGTGATATTTTAAAGCATATAAAAACCCTTACTCTTATTTTTTTTAAAGAAAGATATGTAACATAGGTAGCTGGTTAAAGTGTTATTGTCATTTATAGTATTTAGGATTCATCCAGAGATAAAAGTGTCATTAACTTTCAGAGAAATAGATCTGAATTATGCCCTCTAAAGTTCCATTTCCCCACTTACTATGCCATATTGGTGAGCATGCAAACAGAAAGGGGGAGGAGGAAGTAGAAGTTATCTATAGGGGGCAATAACCCTATCGCTAGCAGAACTGACCACCAGCCCAATGAGAAAGCACTATTTCAGAAATATCTGGGAACAAGCAGAAAAACTATTTTCCCAAACATGGAAAGTGGCAAAGTTCTTGGAAAGGAGCTCCACTAACCTGCTCTGTCCCAGAAATGAGTGTTGGTGCTAATTTCCAAGGTTATTTTTGGAACTGCCACTTCCTGTTGCGCAGGAAGTGAGTTCCGCACGTTTAAGAGAACCTGCAGAGGCACCATGAGAGCATCGGATCCTGCCCAAGGTCATCTACTTTCTTTCAAAAAATGAATACTATACATTCTTTGAAAAGCAATTCATGAGTGTCTGTATCTAAAGCTTGTGGGTGGTTTGGGTTTTTTTCTTGAGATCTTTACACCCAAGTATTTCATTGTTGATAGCTTGTTTTTAAATTTGGTCTTGTCTACATCATTAGTATAGAAATTAATCTTAATTAATTTATTACTAACAGAGATTCCAGTAACTTAGTTTCTCAAATCAACGTAGCTGGTGGTTCTACACGAGGGGGAAGGCAAGATGCAGCCCGCAGACTGAATGTGCCTCCCGCTGCCTTTCGGGAGATTCCTATTGCTGCTGAAGTTTGGTAGCACAGAAATGGCAGGACAAAAAATAACATCTGTTTGGTGCTGTAATTTGGTGCGCCACAGTAGCAAAGGGAGCTATTTTGGGTGGAATCCAATGGGGCGCTTACACTTCTGGTGATTACCTTACACCCCGCCAATTCCTGTTCACAAGCAGGACACTCCACATGCAGAATTAAGATTTAGTGCTTCTGGAGCAGCCAGAAACAAGTAAAAATGCTTGAAATGGGGTAGGTTGAAGCTTACATAATGGAGGTCTGCCAACTTGCCCCAATCAAGAACAAGAATTTCCACTAATTGTAGGCCTTTGCCTAGGAAGTGCTAAATTGCTGTTGCACAAGCCATGGGTTCTGCTTGCGCAATGTAATCAGTGGGACCCACTGTATGTGCAAAAGAATCAACCAGGCGCAAGAGAATCGGAGGAGGCATAAACACCCTGTTGGATTCTGCCCCATGCATTATAACAAAGCAGGCAGGGCGTATACTCCTTGTTTTAAAGGAAAGTCACACTCCTGGAACCCTCCCAGGAACATAAAATTAATCTTTCCCCAAGCCTTATTTTAAAGCAAAACAGCTCCCCGCCCCCTGCATTTTAATGTCAATATTGGTGCAGTATCAATTTTGCCAGTAGCGGGAAGGGCTGCAGTACCCAGTGGGTTGTGGAGGGGGGATAGGATTGGACACCAGACCTCCCAAAGTTGCCCATCCATTCTAGAGCCATCACAAATAGAAATGTTGGTAGGAGGCATCCATGTCAGGGACCTTTTGATAAGGTAATAAGGAAAGGTGACATACGTCCTGTAGTCATAGCAACATGAGCTTTTGCTCTACCAATCTAAGATGCAAGGAATAGGGCTGTGTAAATTTTACATGAAAACCTGCATTTGGCACTAAGAAATTCTAATATACTTATAAAATACTCTCACTGCAAGATTTGGATTTTTTCTATGACAAGGACTAGTAAAATAAAGGGGACGCAGAGTAGCGAAGTCTTGAAAGGAGCAGGAGCAAAGGGGTAAAACATTAAGAGTTGTCAACATAAAGAATTCCCCCTGCAGCTGTTGTGTAACACACACAGCCCAAATCTGCTCCAGAGGGTTAAGGTACCCCCAGGAGCAGATGTTGGGCACGAGGGGTGCAGGTGAAAGGAAAGGTTTGTTGTGTGAGTGGAAGTCTGTTCACCCAATGTTGGATCTCGCTCTAGATATAGAGATGTGAAAACCCAGGAAAAAAATGGAAAAATTTGGTGGTGGAGGGGATATGAGTTTTTCCCATTTCCACACCCCGAGGACGGTTTTTGTTTTTTTCCTGAAAAATTGAACAGCCTTGGATAATGAAATATTTTTTTTAGAATTCAAAACTAAATATTTATATAGTGTAATGCAAATTAATTTCTAAAAACTATGTAACAATAACACTTTTATAGAAAGACTAAAGATGTAAAATGTTTGGAAATAATGAAGCCATGGGGGGGAATTTTGTTTAATCCTCTCTGTAAGATTCCCAGCATAGTTATTTCTTTCATTCCTTATTACAATAATTGATCTGTATATTTTACAGATAAGAAATTTATGCTCAATTTCCCAACAAATGAATAGAGATACCATTGTGCATTCCTGACAGTAAATGTGCATTCTTGAGTTTTATAGAGTCCTGTTTCTGATGCTGCAGCAGTAATTTAATGTACTTCTAATCTATTCAGACAATAATTACAAATTTACTGAGTTTACTTCAACAAAATTAAAATATAATGATCATTTTATGAGTTTTACCTAAAATAACTTTAGGAACAGAAAGGCTGCTTTACGTTCCTTAAACGACTCTTCCCAACCTGGTGTCCTCTGGATGTTTTGGACTACAGTGTCCAGCATTCCTGACCATTGGCCATGCAGCCCGAGGCTGATAGGTGCTGAAGTCCACAATATCTGGAGGGCACCAAGTTGGAGAAGGCTGCCTTAAAGCAACAAAGTGACTTTAATCTAAAAAATAAGCGTTGTTTGTTTTCAATTTTTTCCAAAATTTCCATTTCCCCCGGAAAAAAAAGTGGTTTTCCCCCCATGGTTACAAAATTTCCAGAAATTTTCCATCTCTATCTAGGAACAGAGCAAAGTTACTGTCCAAGGCAGCAAAATATTTCCTTCATCAGTGTGACCTTGATTTTTTTGAAAATTCAATACATATATATTTTAATTATTTTCATTCCACAAAAGTGATGCTTAGAAACTTGAGCAGCTTAATGCTTTCTTTTTATAAAAACTAAAAATATTACGTTTTGTAAGAATTTATAAGAAGTACAGCTAAGCATTAGTATCACAAAATGGCTTTAATATGCCACTCATTGGGCAACATTACACAAGCCTTTACCATGCACCTATACTGCCCCATGTGAAGACAAACTTGTAATCGAGAACCAACTTACGATCGCAGTTCTCCGTCTAAGTCTTGTTGCCTCAGCTTCCTAAAATCTGCATCTAGGGCCTGGTAGTTTTCTTCTGATGTGTCATAAAAACCTGGGGCAGGCTTCTTCTCAAATGGGATTTCAGCATTGTAGTCTACACCTCTTTTCTTCTTCCTTTTTTTCTGGATCTCAATCCCTGCAGCTCGGAGTTCCCTCCTCTTTTGCAGAGCAGCAAGGCGCCTAAAGAGATGCAATAAATTAAACCAGATTTGAAATGAATGTTACTGGCTACAGAATATAAACCATTACTGACGGAGACATTAAGAGTGGTTTACTGTGTAAAATATTAGCACAGTCCATATTGAAAATTTGAGTTCCATAAAAGTATTCCATTTTACTTGAGAGAGACTATGCCTACCTAGCTTCTTCCAACTGCTTCTCTCTTGCTTTTCTTTTGGCTTTCTTTCCCTGAGTGTTAGCCAAACGAGCTCTAGCTTCAGAAAGCATCTCAAGTTCATCTGTAAATATATACAAATATATATAAATAAATTTAATAAAGTTCTCATTTATAGCTGGCAGCAAGAAATAGATAAAAAAGGCCTCTCAAGAGTCAGGAATATCTATTGGTTAGCAAAGATGACAGGTCACCTAAACTTTATTCAATCTTATTCAAAACCTGACTTAGGTCAACAAAAGTCTCTTTTAGTAGCTTTAGTCAATATCACTTACGTTGCCTCTCTTAGGAATACAGCGATATTATACCAAGGCTCCAAGAAGAGACTAATGTTAGTCTCCAACATTATTTCAGCAACATAGAGAAAGCCACACTACCACTCAACCACCACTGTTCAATTGCTTCAAGCATACCCTCATCCATATCAATAGGATCTGGCCTGGCTGGCTTGGTTTCTGGGTTTGGGTCAATTTCTCCAGGTTTAAGTTTTCGAGGATCATCAGCGGTTTCTTCCTCATTGTCTCTCTGAGCAGCCTTATCCCTGAAAAGATGACATAAAAAACCCAGTTCAATTATCTGAAAAATACATACATGCTAAGAAAACATGACTTTATTCTAAAGAAAATACATCACACATGTCAGTTGTCCTCAGCAATCATTGCACTTGTCTTCACTACACGAGAAGAAAGATTGTCAGAGCAGAGTTTCAGGACTGGGCTTATCACTATATAGCTATAAAATGCCCTCAAGGTTTCTTCTGCAATCCTAGGTCACTTCTGTAACTAGAAAGCTTCCATAGGGCCTCCCAACATCAAAGAAGCTGTGCTTCCATTACAGAGCAGAATTACTTACAGTAGAAATTCATAGTGTTCCAAGCACTGGGCAGCTGTTCTTCCAATAATTGGTGCAATAGTCCTCCACTGCGTTGGCATAAGTTTGGCCAAATGCAATAACTTCTCTTCTTCTTCTCGCGACCATTCTGTCTTCTTGATACTTGGGTCTAGCCACTCATACCTTATTCAAAATTATGAAAAAGATAGGATTTTTGGTAACATTAAACTCTTATCAACCAGCTCCATATCAGTAAGCAGATTTCACACCAGCACTTCTTGATTCTACTGTAATATAAAAAGACCTAAATAAAACACTACATTCACAAATTTACAACTGTTATGTTTATATTTACAGTAGTTGCTAAAAGAAGGGGTAACATAACTTTCTTTGGGGATAGGAATACTTTGAGTGGACGGCATGAAGCCCACCATACTATATACTAACACTGGCATTATGTTGGTTCTGACTTCCCAGATCAGAAAATATGTGATGACTTGACAACGTTAACTTGGCTCATGGTTTAATTTGTTTTTAGCTGAGTATATTTGTTTTATATACTGTATGCTTTTATCTGTACGCCACACTGAGATCCTAATGATATAGGGTGGGATACAAATGTTTTAAAATAAATAAATACAGAATACTCATCACTGGTTATTTCTAATTACCAGAGGCCCCCCAAAATAATTAAAAGTGGTATCACATGTGTATAGCAAAGACTGCTGATATCAGAAACCATCCTACTGTATCTACATGGTTGTGCATGGTTGCTACATTCCAAGTAAGCACTGTAATGTGCACTGCAAAACTAATGCGACCCAACCCAATGAAGCTTGCTTTAAGCTGCTTTTCTCCACCAATATTAATCAGGATACAACTGAGAGCCAATACATATTACACCCGGCCACTTGTGCTCTTTTCCCCAAACTAGGGAAAGGTCCACTTGGAAGTACGCTTTTTTCTGCAGCTGAACTTTATAAGCTCCTAGCTCACAAAAGATACAACATATATAGACAAGCCACCCTTGTGAGGAAGATATATATGAATATGTGGCTAAATATCAGGCATGATTCAGCAACGACTATCATCTGCAAAAAGTTGGTCTCATACTTGGATTTTGTGAACTTTTTTTGTTGCTGTTGCTGCACAGACAGAAGTATTACATGAAAATTTGATTTCCTTGAAATAGCTTGTAAAGATTTCTGATACATACTATACACAGCCCCAGTCATAGAACTGAACTATTTCCTACCAAAAACACATCCAACGTATCCTAAATAATACACTACATTCACAAATTTTTATTACATACCATCTGGCTTTGCACTGCTTTGCTGATTTTCTGTGCAATAAAGAGGCAATACGAGACCATTGGTTTTTGCCATATTTCATTACAGCTGCTTTAAGAATTTCATCCTTAAAACAAAAAGAGTTTTTTATTGTTAGGTATTACAACATTTTCCTCAGGCAGGAAGGGAAAGGTAAGCTGCTTCTTCGAAACACTACCATAAGAGTAACACTACTGTTACTAAGAGTGGACAGAGCCCATCCAGCTTGCGCAGCAACATAGTGCGAACAGAGTTCTGATGGGATTCCTTTACTAGACTAACATTCCCTTTTTGGAGCATCCACAGATAATAAAAAGCTCCCTCCAGTTCAGTCTTTGTTTGGAAGAAATGTCACACTGGAGCACAACATAACAGCACTATCGGGTTTGTCATTAACCTGTTAGTGGTTGCTATTAGTTACTAGAAACTGTCCTAAGGTTATCATTTTCTGTAAAGAGGGCAGTTTTTTGTGCTGGTAACACCCCAGTAAATGAGAGCCAGTAGATAGTGTGCGCTCTGTAAGTGTGGTTTTTGGCTTTAGGAGAAGTTTACCTAGGGCTGTCCAACTGCCTGCCCCCCACCCCACCCCAAATTCAAGAAAAACACCACACAGTTCTTAACTGACCAGTTAAATATTGTCAAATAATAGTTAAGTATTTTAGAGCTTTAACTTAATGGACTTATGGGTGTCTTAGGCCTTGGCCACAGATTACTTCTTGTGTTTTGGTTCAGAGATGTCAGAAGTGGGTTCTCCAAAGATCTGTGCTATATATTGTGTTTATGAATTATCTGGGAATAGGAACCTATTTTGAATTGGCCTAATTTGCAATTTAAACAAAATTAATCAGAATGTTGAAAACCAAAGTGGACTGTGAAAGCTTTCCAAACATGCAACAAAATGTCAAATGACATTCAATGTAAGTCAGGTAAAGTGAAACTGCATTAGGGCTGAAAATGCTAATTTCACTTACTTGTAAGGCCTGAACTGGCTGTGACTAACCAGTCAAACTCCATGCTAATAAATATTAAGAAAGAGAGCGAAAACAAGAAAGCCTGTAACAGTGTGCCTTTATACTAATCTATTGGGTGGTTACATTTGGAATACTGTGCACAGTTCTGGTCATCCATCTCAAAAAAGAACATCCTAGAGCTGAAAAAGGTACAGGAAAGGCATCCAAAACATCATGAGGGTGAGTACTTTACTTAGGACAAAAACTAAAAAGCAACCAACTGACTAAATAGAGACAAGGACCCCATTCAGACGACACACTAAACCATGCTGCTTAACCACAAAATGGTTAACAGAATGCTTAACCCTGGTTAACGGTGTCATCTGACACACGTTTTCCCTAACCTTCTGCCCCATTAACCACATTGTGGTTTGGCTCACTAACCATGTTGTGTAACATGGTTAACGGCACTAACCACAGCTAAAAGTGTTGTCTGACACGTGTCTGTGGTTAAGGGGCCGTGGTTACGGCACAGAGCTTCCAGTACAGAGTTGCCTAGCTAGGCGGGGCCGCTCTAGCCAGCAGGCTCTATGGCTGCTCTGGACTGCTGATTGATACACTTGCTGTGGCTGCCATTTCATGTTTCGCATTAGTTTTTTGGAGCAATTTTTGCTCTTCTTAGCAGAGCATGCTTCAGTAGAGCTTTTTAAATCCCTGCTTGCAAGTTCCCCATACGAAGCATCCGTTTCTCCTACCTCGTTGAAGCGCCATTATTACTCCCCTCAAGTTCTGATTACTGTGGCGGCACTGCCTGATGCCGCAGCTAGTGCAGCTGTCCTGGAAGGCTTCCGCCTCCCCTGTGATGACTGTAGAGGTATAGCAGGCATGGCGATGCAGAAAGCAAAGGAACCTCTCACTAAACAGGGTGATGCATGCTTGTAATTGCTGATTTCATTGGTGCTCTAAAATGACACCCGTAACTGCCAGGGCTCCTAGCACTAGGGCTGCTGGGATACAGGGTGGATCAGTTGGAGGAATCAGGTGCTCCACTAACCACTTTGTGGTTAGCGTGTGGTTAAGGAAAACTTAAACACAAAAGGGTTAAAAGTGTTGTCTGCAAGCATTCCGCATTTGGTTAGCATTAACCACAGTTGAACATGGTTACGCTAACCTCACAGCCCAGAGTGTTTGTCTGAACCAGGCCAGTATAAGAGTTTTATAGAAGAATCCATGGTATGGGAAAGTGCATACAGAGACCGTTCCTCTTGCCTCTCTCCTAATATTAGAACAAGGGATTATCCATAGAAATTGATTGGCAACAGATGCAAGACAGACCATATTATTTATGATGAGCAGAAGAGGGATACTGCCATCATGCCTACTTATTGACTTCCCCATAGGCATCTGGCTGGCCACGGTGGGAAGTAGTTTGCTGCACTACATCCACCTTTAGTCTGATCCAGCAAAGCTCTGCCTACAATAAGGCTTGACTAGAAGGAGAATTACGTTTCAGTCCCCTGTGCAATTATTACAGGTAAATTATTATTTTACTAAGATCTATATCTGAATGAATGTAAGTAGTAAAATACTGTGGGTTTCTTGCCTTTATTTTCACATGAATAATGTAATGGGGGCTTAAATTTCAGCCTAACAATCTGATCTCATCCACATTTGCGTCGCAGCAATCCCAACTGAATTTAATGGGGCTCATTCCTAAATAAGCACGCATAGGATTGCAGCCAGTCTCCATCTCCTGGATTTTCATCTGCAGGCAGGTATGTTTTCCTAATGGCCACTGCTGAGCATAGAGCAAATGATCAATATGATGTTTTTTTCCTTCATGAAGGAATATACACAAAGCATTACAGAATACAAGAAAACTTGAGAACAAGGAGGTAGAAATATTTCCTATAAAATCCATATAAAATTTGCATTTTGGGCTGCTCATTCTTCCCTGACAGAAAATCATTGCAAGGGAATCAGCTTCTATCCTCTTTGAGCTTTCATCATAGAAGCAAGAGGAGATATAAGGCTAACTAGTCAGAAATGGGCACCTTGGTTTGTAATCTTATACACATGTACCTGTGGAATTCCCTGCCTCTAGAGGTCAGGCAGGCGCCAACCTTGTACTCCTTTCGGCGCCTCCTGAAAACATCTTTATTCCAAGTAGCCTTTCCTTAATATGCAGCCTTGAATCTCTGCTTTTTCTTCTTTTAAATTTTGTTTTAACTGTTTTATTCTGTTTTTATTTTCATTTTATCTTGTACACCGCTCCGAAATTTTTCAATGGGGAGCGGTATATAAATATTCTAAATAAATAAATAATAAAGCCCATTAAGCATATAGACTCATAGGATCATCATAGAGCTGGAAGGGGCCTCTGAGGCCATCGAGTCCAACCCCCTGCTCAATGCAGGGATATATATATCCCAGTCACATCCCATTCTTAAAAGGTTGTTCTTTACAATGATTGGGATAAATGTCATTCTCAAAGATGGTGTGTGGCAATTGGCTAACAGTTTCTCATATATCATATTGCATATTATTATTATTATTTTATATAGCACCATCAATGTACATGGTGCTGTACAGAGTAAAACAGTAAATCGCAAGACCCTGCCACATAGGCTTACAATCTAATAAAATCATAGTAAAGTATGATATGTGAGAAACTGTTAGCCAATTGCCACGCAGCATCTTTGAGAATGACATTTATCATATATCATGGAAATAGGATATTACAGTACCCTGTTGCAGTATACCTCTCCTCATGTACTGTTGTTTTTAAGTGGATACTGTTGTTTTTACACTGTTTTTGATGGTTTTTTAAATTTTGTATACTTTTTAATGTTCACTGTTTTTAACTTTTGTAAACCGCCCAGAGAGCTTCGGCTATGGGGCGGTATATAAATTAATTAATTAAATAAATAGTATATTGGGATAGATTTCCGAGTAAACATGCACAGGACCAGGCTACGCGTATGACACCCTTTTCAACTTCTGCCTTGATTTTTATTTATTTATTTAAGGGTTTATTTAAGCACCAGCGGTTGTGCTACAACGAAGAGCTGCTTTTTCCTCCCACAGCAAAAAAAAAAAAAAAAAAGGGGGGGGGGAAGTTCCACTTCAAGGAAAAAAAACCATCAATAACGCGCATGCGCCTTAGCCTTTGGCGCATGCGCCTTACAGGCTCGTGGCTGCCGTTGCGGGGAGGCCTCGAGAAATAGAGAGAAAAGACGCACAGAGGAAGAGCGAGGCGGCGGACGCGGGGAACGGAGCGGAGTGGGGCAGGACGGGCCACTTACCTCGGTGTTTCGCCACACGCCCCCCTTAATCATTATCCGCGGCATCTTGGCGGCGGCGGCGGCGAAGCACGTAGCTCCCAACGCCGTGCACGAGAGCGGTGTTTGGGGCACTGCGCAGGCGCAGTCTCTGGAAGCGGGCGGGCCCAGGCGCCCTTGGGATTGGAGGAGGCGGAAGCGGAAGTCTTCTCTACCAGGGAGAGACCATAGAGGTTCGACTGTCTGGCGTCGGCCGTCACGGCGCTTTTTTCTGACGTCACGAGTTAGTGGACGCCAGGTTTGGGAATGGCGGCTGTAAACGGCCCTTCTTTCTGCCTGTCATTTCCCTCTTGCTTCACCGCGTGTCTATGAAGGCTCTGCTATAACTCTTCTGGGACACGGATGTATTTGTCGTTCGTAAACACAAAATCATAGAATCATAGAGTTGGAAGGGGCCTATAAGGCCATCGAGTCCAACCCCCTGCTCAATGCAGGAATCCACCCTAAATGAGGGGAAATGCTGGAATGCCATTGAGACCCTCGCTTGTCTCGGACATAAAAATTAAGATTTTAGTTCCCTGCATAGGATGATCCCAGAATAGTTGTTTTAAATGGATATTGTTATTTCTATGCTTTTGGCGATCTTAAATTTTTTTATATTTGTTTTTAATGTTCACTATTTTTAACCTTTGTAAACCTCCCAGAGAGCTTCGGCTATGGGGCGGTATATAAATGTAATAAATAAATAAATGTATAGATGTGCATCAGAAGGAAGTTGACTCCAGCCCACGAAAGCTGATCCCATAACAAATGTATCACAATGTACACTGTTGCTTATGCTCCCAACACTACCTGCTTCCACTCCAGAAACGAATTTCTTTACACACACACACACCCAATATGGAAGAGAGTTGCCTATAGAAATTAATGTAGAAATCCTGATTTTACTGTAGCTGTGTTTGAACCACCCAGGAACAAAAAGTATCAGCAGAGACAGCAGTTCTCTGTGCAGGACTTACTTTGTACAATCAATTGTCCCGCAAAACACCCATATTATAAGTTAGGGCTGAGCGTGAGTGACTTGACAGCTTGCAACAAGCCTGCTGTTAATATTGAAGTTTAGAGGTCGGCCTGAGGTGGTTTGCATTTTGAACCAACCACCACCCGTACAAAACACCCCAGTTTAGAAACAAAGATCAATCTAGTTAAATTGCCTCCTTAGATGCCCTGCCAGCTCAAAGTCAGCACTCTATGGCATGCATAATCTACATGTTCCATTGATTGCCATGCAGAGGAATTGCTCTTTAAAATGCTTTGAAATTAAAAACAAAGTAAGAATCGGTTTTCATTTTCAAAATAACATGAAGGTAACATGATACAGCAATTAATGTCAGACTAGGACCAGTGAGCCCAGGGATCAAATCCCCATTCAGCCATGAAACTCACTGAATGAGCTTGGACCTAACAGACTACTCATCCTAACAGACCTTACAAGATTGTTGTAAGGAAAAAGTGGAGTGGGATAATTCCCCAATCTTCTTTGAGGAAGGATGGGGTAGAGATGTAATAAACAAAAAATTTACTGGGTCCAAATGATATCCAGCAAGAGTTTTTAAATAACTCAAACGTGAAATTGCCAATTTTCTAACAAAAACATGTAACTTGTTTTTTATCTGAGGTCTATAAAGTGCCCAATGTAAAAAAGGATCCAAGGGCGAAAAGTTGAATTCCATGTTAGAGTTCATTAGGAAAGGGAGCAAGAACAAAATTGCCAATATTTCAACGTCTCTATAAATCTATGGTGTGATCACACTTGGAATACTGTGTACTGTTCTAAAGATAATGTAGAGCTGGAAAAGGAGCAGAAAGGGGCAACCAAAATGATTAAGGGACTTGAGCAAGTCCCCTATGAGGAAAAATTTGGGGCTATTTAACAGTATCGGCTCCAAATTTTGGGGAGCTCCATGCTACTGTGACTACTATTTGTTGTCCTCTCTTTCTGCCCTATAGTAGCAAGCTATTTGGCATATGACAGATTTTTGCCCCAGTATTTTGTGCTGTTACTTAAGAGGTTCAGACTGGCTCGGTGTAAAGATGAGCTAGGAAGGCATGCATCTCTGGCTGAATGGGCAAAAGACCCAACAATTGAGTGCCTCCTAGGCCATTAGCATCTAGTCATATACAGAAGTAAAGTTTCAAAAACATGACTTAAGCCACACTCAAGTTGAGAGCCTCATACTGAGGCACACTGATCAGGAACTTGATGTTAATACATATCAGGCAAAGACTTGCATACCTCCAAGGTGCTGCATAATCTTCTATATAAATAAAAATGTAAATGTTCGTTTGTTCCTAATCTAAAATCTCCGAAAGTTCTTCACCGATTGCTTTGAAATTTTGACACAACGTTGCATTCAAATACACGCGTGTTTTTATGTAACTATATTATAGATGGGGACAAAAGTGTGTCTTAGAATCGAAGAAATAGGGTATATAAAAGCCCAGAGGCCTCCTCCAAGCCACTTATGCAAATAGGAGAGAAGTCATTGTGACATCACCAACCAGTAGGCCAATCCACTGCCTCTGCCTTCTCTCCTATTTCCATGTTCTCTCCTATTTGGCGCCATCTAGCGATGTTTCTCGGAACTGCGGCCTTCTATGGAAGTTCCAAGTTCTGAAGAAAGGTAACTGCCAGGAGATTCCGGCCTAGCAGAGGGGCCAAAACCCACTAACCTCCTCACCACACCTGTGACAGGTAAAAACATTCTTTTTAATCTAAAATCTCCGAAAGTTCTTCACCGATTGCTTTGAAATTTTGACACAACATTGCATTCGAATACGCACATGTTTTTATGTAACTATAATATAGATGGGGACAAAAGTGTGTCTTAGAATCGAAGAAATAGGGTATATAAAAGCCCAGAGGTCTCCTCCAAGCCACTTATGCAAATAGGAGAGAAGTCATTGTGACATCACCAACCAGTAGGCCAATCCACTGCCTCTGCCTTCTCTCCTATTTCCATGTTCTCTCCTATTTGGTGCCATCTAGCGATGTATCTCCAAAAGTTCTTCACCGATTGCTTTGAAATTTTGACACAACGTTGCATTCGAATACGCGCGTGTTTTTATATACCTATATTATATAGATGTCATACCTGTGACAGGTAAAAACATGCTTTTTTTGAAAAACATCGCCATCTGTTGGACGTAAAAGGAACACATGCTGGTCAGGCTGGAAGATACATAAGCAGCAATGAAGCTGTATGGCGAATTCTTTCATTTCCCATACATGAACGAAGTCCAGCTGTTGTTCACTTAGCAGTACATCTAGAAAATGGACAACGCGTTTATTTCACAGCTGCAAATGTGCAACAAATAGCCCTGAATCCACTGGCTACAACGTTAACTGCTTTCTTCACATTATGTCAAAATGACGCATGCTTTGTTTCATGTAGAATTGCGTCGTGAACAAAATTACAACACGGGTAATCTTTTGTCGTATGTGCAATCAAATATTCCTAAGCTAACGCTTGAGCAAAATGGCATTTACGATCAAATAATGCAAACTGTCAATAACGGGGTTGGAGACATCTTCTTCTTAGATGCGCCAGGAGGAACTGGTAAAACGTTCCTAATTACATTGATTCTGGTAGCAATTCGATCCCAAAATGACATAGCCTTAGCTCTTGCGTCGTCCGGAATAGCTGCGACATTGCTACCAGGTGGAAGAACTGCTCATTCCGCTTTGAAATTGCCATTGAACATGCAATTCATTGAAACTCCCACGTGCAACATTTCCAAAGCATCCGGCATGGGAAAAGTATTGCAGAAATGCAAACTTATTGTTTGGGATGAATCCACAATGGCGCAAAAAAATTGCTCGAGGCTCTTGATCGATCATTGCAAGATTTGCGTGGAAACATCAGACCATTTCGGAACGCAATAATATTGCTTGCAGGAGATTTCAGGCAAACATTACCTGTAATTCCTCGATCGACACCAGCGGACGAAATAAATGCTTGCCTGAAATACTCTACTTTGTGGCGACACGTAAAGACGTTAAAATTAACTACAAATATGCGTGTCCAGCTGCAAAACGATCGATCAGCTGAGATATTCTCACGTCCATTGCTGGAAATTGGGAACGGAAAGGTGCCGCTTGATCTGACCTCAGGACGAATTTCATTGCCTCATAACTTCTGCAATTTAGTGACGTCAAAAGAAGAATTGGTTCAAAAAGTATTTCCCAATATTCAAACCAATTATAAGAATCACGATTGGCTGAGTGAACGAGCTATTCTTGCGGCCAAGAACAAAGACGTCTACGAACTTAACAATATTATTCAGTCTAACATTCAAAGCGAGGCAGTCACATACAAGTCCGTCGACACTGTTGTGGAAGCAGATCAAGCGGTTAATTATCCAACAGAATTTTTGAATTCACTCGATCTGCCAGGGATGCCACCGCACGTACTGCAATTGAAAATCGCCGTGCCAATTATCATGTTGCGAAATATCAACCAGCCAAAGCTTTGCAATGGCACGCGGCTTGCAGTAAAAAAATTACTGAGCAACGTCGTAGAAGCAACAATCTTGACAGGACCTTTCAAAGGTGAAGATGTCCTCATTCCTCGCATTCCTATGATTCCAACGGATATGCCATTTCAATTTAAGAGATTGCAATTCCCAATTCGATTGGCGTTTGCAATCACCATCAACAAAGCTCAGGGCCAATCTTTAGAATTGTGCGGTTTAGATCTAGACACGGATTGCTTCTCACATGGACACGTGTGTTCTAGAGTCGGCAAACTCACATCTCACGTGAGTTCTAGTCGGCAAACCAGACAATCTCTATATCTGCACAGACAATGGAACAACAAAATTTTTTATATACCCACAAGCATTGTGAAATTAAACATATTAGAAACGTGCGCTTCCTCTTTTCTTTCTTTTCCATTTAACCAGACTGAGCCACAGCAACGCGTGGCCAAGTACAGCTAGTTACTAATAAATGTGATGGTTGGGCAGAGGGCCCCACTGTTGAGTGGAGCACCAGGGGAAGAATATGTCTTGATTAAATGTTCTAATTGGATAGAGGATTCTCCCAATTCACCATGGTGAATTTGCACAGGGACTGGCAGCTGCATGCCAGTCATAGCTATTGACAAACCCCAGTAAGCCATTCCATCTTTTTCTCCTTAATGGATTTTCCATTGTAAGAGAAAAGACAACAAACAGTGGGGAAATCATGCCATCTGAATGATGGGACATTAAAGACAAAATGAAGTACTTTTTCGGACAGTGCTTAGATGAAACTGTTTATTTACTATATTTATATACTGCTCACCATTGAAAATTTTGGAAACTATGGAACAGCAGCATTGGATCCAACCTGTGGAAGGCTCTTCTGTGAATGTAAGGAGGAGGAAGCAGTTTTCACAAATCCCCCCTTTCTTTTGCAGCCCCCCACATCACCTCCCATGCTGTTCCTGAGGATGCTGATTTTGGGGTGAGGCACAGGACTGCAAAGGGAAAGGAAAATCACTGACACACATGAATGGAAGGAGACCTTTGGATACAACCATCTGATTTTTTTCCTACCTTAAGTTAATGGGCATCATAGCAACTTGTCACTGGTTTGGATGCACTATTCGCTGTGCATTTTAAGAGACCAAGAAAACTGAAGTTATTGGGTTTTTTTTAAAAAAAAACTTGCTTTTTTCACCATCTGAAGAGTTTGTTATAGACAGAATTACAAATACTATAATGACATTATAGTATTTGTAGAGGCATTCAAGAGGCAGCTGGACAACCATCTGTCAGGGATGCTTTAGGGTGGATTCCTGCATTGAGCAGGGGGTTGGACTCGATGGCCTTGTAGGCCCCTTCCAACTCTGCTATTCTATGATTCTATGACATCAGCAACGCATTACAAATAATCATTCCAGTAGTGAGCAAGTCAGTTCAGAATTTAATGGGAGTATAAACTTGTTTACAAAAAGAGAAACAACAATTTCAGGAAGCCGATTAAAAATGACACATCATTGATTTGTCCAGTATGTCATCGTTATACAGTTGGGGTGGTGAACCTTTTTCCTTTGAAGGGCTGCTGACCAACAGGACCAACAGGAAAAATAAACTGTCAAACCACAGCTGATGATGTGTGAAGCCAGAGCCACACATAGAATCATAGAATAGCAGAGAATCCACCCATAGCAGAACTTGCACACATACACACAAAGCAGAAAGGGAAAAGATTCCCAGAGGGGGAATCCAGAGAGCAAGAGTGGGCACACAGTATCCAGAGATAGAGTATACTATACACTACCAAATCATTTGATGGTACCTTGATTCAAGATGATGTGAGAAGCCATACATTTATGCAATATATAAAACATCCACTGAATACAGCGCATTCCAAATTGTACAATTGCTATTACAGTGGAACAGTTTCCAGCTTGATTTTCAGTGGACTACATGAAATAGTCAGTTTTCTATGCCTGGAATAGCCACAAGTGCAGCACAGTTTATAAAACAGAAGCTATTTTTAATTTTTATCAATTTAATTAACATAGGCAAGCAGCAGTATTTTGTAATTTCTCTTGAATACAGTGTTTTAAAGGTCATCCAAAAACAGTATAAGCACAGTACATTAAAAAAAAATTAATGTCAGCTCTTTCATCCTCCATCCCCATTATAGGCTACAAACATTTTGAGGAACTGTAGTAGTCTTTAATTATATATTTTGTATTTTGTTCAGACAAGATTCATACATTCCGTAGTTGTTGTTTTTTACAAATGTACTTTACAAGTAATCATTACATTTTAGGAAGTCCTAGTGATATACAGAATAGGTCAAAGTGCTTTGTACGTTTTTTTGTAGAACACTCTTACTTATAAGCGTCTTTCTTCAAAGTGTACTCAGCTGCACAGGAATATATGAAAAGAACAAATACAGATTCCTTGGCATTTCTACAATAGGATGCCCTCAAATCTCTGACTCGTGAATCAAATCCCTAAAACACATTTTTGCCAAACTGAGAGCGTCAATAGTATTTTGGGATTGTATAAACTGCTTCAAATCCCGACACAATGGAGTGGCTGGATGACAATGCCAAATTCACTATCCACTTCATGTTAGCAGGTCTTCTACTTTTTTATTTCCTGTCTTCAGAAAAAGCTTAAAATAAATAGTTTTGAGTATAAAATACTCATTTTCCTAATGCTAGTCCTTTGTGGTTGGAACGCCACTCCAGAGGCGTTCAACATCACCTCCCATCAACCTTGACCACTGATCATGCTGGCTGGGGCTCATGGGAGTTATAGTCCAAAACATCTAGAGATCACCAAGCTGGGGAAGACTGAGCTAAACCATTGAGATAAGTATGGCAGCTATAAGGCTTTTCAATCCATGCCTAGACAACTGTTGATGTAATACTCATCTAACTCAGGTTCTGGTAATCTGCTGGACAACTCCCTTGCTCTTGACAAAACGTTGCTCATTGATTTGTTGGATAGAGGAGATGCAGCATGGCGGTAAGAACGGGAGAGAAAAACAGATGAACACTAAAGTTAACCAGGCCTGGAAGCTCTCTCCCCAGGAAATACAATGACCATTACAATAATGGCAACTATTACTGTAAAAATTTAATACCAATTTTGAGTGAAATGTTCAGATACATTAAACAAGCATGGTAGTTAGCACTGCCATTGTCAATTTCTTTTTTAATACCAGCAAAATTAAGTTGACAGGCATAACCATTAGAACTCAATAAAAACACACAGAGAGCCAAAGAATAGGCTACATTCTTAACCAGTTTCCTCCCTTTAAGTTAGTTGTCTAACACAGATATTACCAAGTTCATCATACATTATCAGCCACACTAACCAATACTAAAGTGACCAAACACTTTGTTTGAAGTACAGTTTGTACAACTATTGTTACAATTATTCTCACACCTACCCTTTTCCTGAAAATTAAGTTATCAGCAGGCAAGTTTTTTTAAATATCCATCTGACACTCTTTGTAAGGAGTTACCATCCTAATACCAATCAAATCTCAGATTCAGCCATGTGTATTTTAGTTTAGCAGAAAATGTTCTTCTCGGATAATACTAAGTAACTAAGCAACTTGGTTAGGGAAGTTCCTTCTTGGAAAATATACCTTTTTAGTTAGCTTCAGCACCTGCTGCCTTTAGAATTCAAATAGCCTGGCTATCGCAGAAGTGTGAATGCTGCACAAAATACCATGCTATTTTGAAACAGGGAAGTAGACTATCAATTGATGCTCTAGCCATCTTAATTTAAAAGCAAGAAGCTTGTTCAACATAGTACATTACACAAATTGTGCTTCTACTTTATTCATCATCCCTTGACTTATACTGTATGCTTTCTGGCAATATCCAAGATCCTGGCTCATTATTATGGCAATGTGAATTCTAAGGTCAGTCAATAATAATAATACATTTATTTCTTACCCGCCTCTTCCTTTGGATCAAGGCGGAAAAAAATAATAATTTCTGAAATACAATTTTAAAAAGTAAGTCAAGGCACAATTCAGAGGGGCTTTGGGGCAAAGCAAGACTGTGTGTTCTGCAGGTAGGGAGAAGAGAAATATGCTCAGGACAAATTACATGCTTTCTGGATTTTTCTAATAAGCCTCTTGTGTGTTTTTTATAGTGTTTGTTCTTGTGCACCTGTAAAAGGTGTGGTGTTGAGAACTTCTACACTTGGTGCATTTGTAAGTTGTCTTACCTTACGTGTTTTCTTCTTCTGAGTCTTACGTCTTTTCTTCTTATGAGTTTGTGCGTGCTTCTGCAGAACACACTTATTTGTGGCAGAAAACTTACATTTCTTGCACTTTAAATGAGTTCCTAAATGGCGGCTTAAGTGGCTAGATGTGCGGAAGGCAAGGCTGCAATGAGGACATTTATGCGGCTTCTCGCCAGTGTGTATCCGAAGGTGTATTTTCAAGTTTCCGTTACGGATAGTTGTGTAGTCACACTCTTCACACTTATATATTTTGACATGCCGTGAGGGAGGCTGCTTCTGACTGTGGCCACCAAGTGGTGGCTGTTTATCTCTGTGTGAAGCCAGGTGTTGTTTAAAAGACTGCCAGTTGCCCATTGCCAACCCACAGCTGTCACACTTGAGGAGCTCCAAGTTCTGATGTACAAACTTGTGACGTTTCAGGTGACTTGATGTACTAAAGTTTTTCTGGCAAACATCACAACTGTAAGGCCTTTCACCTGTGTGTATTCTTGTGTGACACTTTAGCCTGCCTAATATGTAGGTGGCATAATCACAGTGCTCACACTTGTAAACTTGAACATGGCTTTCAGGCAACACGAGTGTGCTTTTGTTTCCTCTTCCTTTAGACATATTTATTTGTTTCTCGGAGTTCTCACAGCTTGAAGATGATGATCGACATATTTTTCTTGCTGGACCCTCATCCTTGCAGGTTTCCTCATGCCGCTTAAGGTCTTCTAGAGTCGTGCCAATGAAAAGGCACTGCCTGCATTTATAATGCTTCCACAAGTGTGAGAACCTATGCCGCTTTAAGTGGCTGGAGTTTCGAAAGGACTTGTCACACTCTAGGCACTTGAACGGTTTTTCACCAGTGTGGACACTAAAATGCACCCGTAAGTTGCTGAAGGAGCTAGTGGTATAAGCACACTGGTGGCATTTGAAGAGTTTAAGAGCTGGTCCGCAAGAAGGCTGCCCCACGTGCAACCTACCATTTCTCTCAGCTTCCTGGTATTTACAAGTCACGTTCTCACTCGGTTGAGCTTGGAAGTGAGTGCCCCTGTGGTAAATCAAGAGTTCTTCTCTGCGAAACACTAAGTTACAATGGTCACAAACGTAAGTGTTTGGAACCACATCCAACATCTCACACCCTAAATTACTCGGGCAGCACTTTTTCTGCGCATGTGTCTCTTCCTGTGAGCCATCTTCCTGATATTTTTCTCGCGGCATCAATTGTTTATTTGACTGAGAAGGGTTTATTGGTTTCTCGTTGTCAGAACACAGAGCCTGAGTCTTTTGAGAACAGCTGTTCTGCTTACTCTGCTCACACTCTTTAACACAGTCATTTCGAAATGTTTTATCACTGTCCTGAACTTGTGTGTGGTATTTCTGATGACGCTGGAGATGTTTGCGTGTGTAAAACGCTATGCTGCACTGAGTACACGTGTATTTCTTTCGAGAGCTCAGTCTCTCCTTCCTAGCTATAGGCAAATTATTGCCCTTCTGCCTTTGGCTATGCATAACTGCATGTTTATTTAAGCTACTTGCACTTGTGAACCTCCCCTCACAGACAGCACACCAATAAGGCTTGGCACCTGTATGGAGGAAGCTGTGTTTTACCATGCTGCTAAAATACTGAGACAAAAAAGTACAGAAAGTGCATTTGTATAGCTTATATCCAGCATGCCAGTACAAGTGTTTGAGCACATATGAATGGTTATCAGAGGAATATTCACACCGAGGACACTGATAAGGTGGTCTGTCATTATGTTCTTTCATATGATGTGTAAAGTGTTTGGGATTGGGGGAAGCAAAGGGACATATTGTGCAACAGAAGCTCTTTGAAGGCTTTAGTTCCCTTCTCATTTCACTAAAGAACTTCTCATACTTGCTTTCCTTTTTCTTCTTAGTTGTCTTCTTCTTCATAGCTATTTTATTCTTGCTCCTTCTGTCTTCTCCAGTATTATTTCTGTTTTTTTCTCTCTTTTTTAATGATTTTATTTTCATGTGAAACATATGGTGGCGCTTAAGATCAATATAAAAGAAAAACTTTCTGTGGCAAAAGTTACATTTGTGGATTTTTTTATCCTTATGAGTAGCATAGATGTGTTCTTTTAGGCATATGGAGGATGTATGCCTCAAGTTACAAAACAAGCATTTCCAAGCCCCTCTTGTTTTGGTATGCATTTCCATGACTGAGAGCAGGAGAGTGTTGCTCTCGGGCTTATTATTTAGTAGCAATGCCTCTTTTAGTTGCTCCACCTGCAGCTGTTGGCCATCTTCTGTACTTTCACTGGAACCATTAAGGCTTTCTTGCATGTCGTACTCTTCAGAACAACCAGCTTCCAAGGGCTGAACATCATGTCCAACAACATCTGGCTCAGGATTAGCACAATCATTCACTGTCAAACTCCCAGCCTCTCTCAGAGAACGATCACCATTACTAAAAGGTAAGAGACATTTCTCATTTTCAGCCTGTTGTTCCTCCAGTTTGTGACCTAGGAGTATGTAATCCTCAAGCCCACCACTCTTTCTAAGTCCATTATCAGTTCTATTAAATCCGATCTCCAAAGGGGCAGCACCTGAAGAATTAAGAGAATAAACTCATATGATAGCCTCTTCAAATATTTCCCCACTCCCCACTCAGAAGAGTATAAGGCTTTGCTTTTTTACAGAAGTTCTCAGCTTGCTTTACTGTCAGATATAATCAAGGCATAAATTTCATTTTGTTAATTCCTATTGTACCTCTCCAAGGCAGGTTATGCTTCATAAAAGCATCAAAATTAAATTCTAATAAAATGTAATAGAGCAATTACAACCTAATACAATCTGAAAAGTTCAGCAGCAGCAATAACCAGTAAAATGACTCCTGAAGCCTCATTTCAGCCCAGAGGCTCTCAGCTTCAGAGGTCAATACTTTCTAATCCCAATAGAGCTGTGAAGGCTTGAGTGGGAAAAACTGGGGGGACATGGCAAAATTCAGGAAAAACCCATTTCTATCCCCACCCCCGCCACTTTTTCTAGATTTTTTCCAGGCCTTCGCATCTCTACATCCTACAATGAAGTATTTGACAGAGGAGAGTGCAATCTGGCTAGACCCAAAGAATCCCTGGATTCAGGGAAGCTACGATGCGCTAACATGGATAACGGAAATGGGGGGGGAATCTAGCATTGGGCAACTTGCTAAAAATTTGGCTGAATCTTAGTGACAATATATCTGAGACCAGGTTTTGGACTAGAACTCCATGGCATGACCAATGGTTAGGCATGCTCGGAGTTATAGTCCAAAGCATCTAGAGGGCAGCTAAGGTTGGAGTAAACCCAATGAAATCAATAGGACTTTAGTCATGAGTAACTTATGTCCCATTGGCTTCAATGAGTCTACTCTAAGACTAAGTCTAGGTCCAACCCAATGTAATTCACTAGTGCCTATTATTTGACAGATACTGTTTATCAAAGGCACAGATGATCAACCCAAAACTTTTGTATTTACTGTAGATTTGATCGGTATGATAGATGCTCACTCTGCCTTGCCTTTCTCTGCAAGCTTTCCAAATGTTGCTAGATCTTAACTCAAAGAGTAAGATCTGATTACAGGAAGCTAAAGAAGGTCAATCCTAACTATACAGTAAGTTACAGACTTGATTTTAAAGTCCCCCCACTACATTGATTAGCTTTGGAATGTATGAACATGTTCACTAATTTGGAGTAAAATCTGATTCAAGTCCTTCAGTTTTTTAGGAGTTCCAAAGCCCCTGACCAGTTTGGGAGCTTTTCAGCTTTCCAACAATTGAGGTTAGGAATATTCTTAAAACAGAGGGCAGCATATATTGTTTAAATCCCATCTGGTGAAGATTATATCTAAGTTGACATGCCTTGTGTGCCAGACGCTTAGATCTTTCAGGAGGCATTACTGTGTATGTGAGCATGCTTCCTCTTTGCCCCAACCATTTATCAACATCACAATATTTTCTTCTGGAAAAGGAAACTTACCTTCATCATTAGCACCTATGTGCATGCAAGCAGGCTCTGTGAGGCTCTCTCGAACAGATTCATTTGCAACTGGTTCCATTTCCTCTGCAACTGACAAAAACATCTGTATGACTCCATCTGCCACATGACCTCCTCCTTTATTCTGAGTGTTCAGACAAGGAGCTACCATTCTTTGGTGATAGTTATGATCATTCTCAAACTGATTTATTTTTACACATTCATTTCCAGTCCCATTTTGTGTCCTGCAGTCTAAGAAGCCCATTACCAAGCTTTGATCATGGTCAGCATTATCCACTGCATTCTGAAATAAGACCACTTGGACCAAATTTAGGTTTTCACATGTAAGAGGCACTTCTTCATCATCTTCCTTCATTTTTGCAACTTCAATTGGCATGGCCGGTTCTTCTCTATTATTCCCTTTAAAGCCATCACCTCTCATCTGCTCTTCCTGTTCATTTCCCATCCTTCTGACTTCTTTTGTCTGACTTTTCAGGCACCCATCTTCATTCAAAGCTGTTTGCTCTTCATCTTCTCTTTCCAAAAACTCGTCATCGCTCAATTCAAAGATAGTGATAGGGAGATCAATTTCAAACACTTCAGGCTCTGCAAATAAAATACAGAAATAATTAAGGATGTTCTCTCTGTTTTTTCCTCTTGGAAACATGGAGTATACGGAGAGCTTATTTGCAAGAGCAAAGATGGTTACTTCACATCATAGCTGTTGCAATGCTCTCTCAGCGGCCTGAGGCCATCACTGGAGCCCATTGACAGGCCAAGCCTGGAGTGTTCCTTGCCTTCCCTACCTCTCTCAAGGGTGGTGACAGCTATACCTCCCTGAAGGCAGAGTTGTTACTGAGTTGGTCAGGAGGCAAAGTACAGTTTGGTATTCATGTATCTTGCTGAGGGTGCCTGCCTGGAGTGACTTAGGCTTGGTCTCACACAGGCTTTGCCTCTTTCCCTTGCAGAACTGTGGAACTCAGCTCCACTCTTCGCTACCTCTTGGTCTTTGCCCTCCCTTATGGTGTACATGTCCAGACTGAGAAAGGCCTTGTACCTTTAAGAATTCCATAAAAGATAATTGGAAAAGAGAGAGGGCTTAATAACAGATACCAACCACAAAATATGTATGGTTCAGTGAGTATGCAGAGTAATAATGGCAGTCCACAAAAATCACCTTTGCTGGACCAGTTATAGATTTATCTTTATCACAGCTCATAAAGAACTTCACTTCTCTCATACATTGAGAATATTCAAACAATAACCCACTGGACAGTGCAACTCCACAGGGGCTGCAATTTAAATCTAAGCAGTAAATCTTGCCAATAATTTGCAGTTGATGTGTTTCATAGAAGAAAACAAGAGATGAAATTTATATTTCCAACATCTCCATTTGGCGAATGGAAGTTCCTTCCACTGTCAACCCCACTCATAATAGATTCGTGGCTGAAGGACAACATTATGAATAGTCAAGCATCTAGGCCTCAGGCTTCAAATATGTTTTACACAAAATTGGGTTTTTTAAAAAGGCAAAGATCTATTAATACAAAGGGGGGGGAACTGTGTTACAGGATTTACCCCGGCATTAGGAAGTCAATTTCTAAAGTCCAACTCAGTGGTTTACAAAGGGGGGGGGGGGGAAACCAGCCATTCAGAATTTGTAGGGATGAATTTCAGATGAACATCTTTAGGCTGTTGAACTTTGTCATTTGATATGTTATATTTATTACATTTTTATACTACCCTTCCTCACAAGTTTCAAGAAAGAACCAAATATACTGCCGTGAGCTCCCCGGAGAAAGGTTAGGCTCTAAATGCAGTACATAGATAGCTTCAGCACCCATGCTGGGAGCATCCTCATCACTGTCCTATCACCCACCCACTTGGTGACCTTCTCAATGCTTCCCAAATGCAAATTACATACACACTTGGGAGTTTTGAAAATACACACCGAGTATTGTGAACCGCCCAGAGAGCTCTGGCTATTGGGCGGTATAGAAATGTAATAAATAAATATTCATGCCTGCCTGAAACAGAACCTTGGGAATCGAAGCCCATTCTACCTGTCCCTCTTATGCCAGTGATGGAAGCCTCCATTTTTACTCTGTATGTCCTTGGCCAGAAGTCTGGGCATTGAAAACTGATTCTGGTGGGTTGAGCTCTAGAAAAATTAAGCCCCAAGTGCAAATCGGCACACTTAGGGTGACCATCTGGAAAGGAGGACAGGGCTCCTGTATCTTTATCAGTTGTACTGAAAAGGGAATTTCAGCAGGTGCCATTTGTATATATGGGGAACCTGGTGAAATTTCTTCATCATCATACCAGTTAAAGCTGCCCTCTTTTAAATCTGGTCACTCTAGTATAGCTCCTGCAGCTTTAACTGTGGCGATGAAGAGGGAATTTCACCAGGTGCTGCATGTATTCAAATGACCCCTGCTGAAATTCCCTTTCCTGTGCCACTGTTACAGATACAGGAGCCCTGTCCTCCTTCCCGTAGGGTCACCCTCGCACACTTATTTGTCTCATTCGCAACGCCCCCTTCCCGCAGGGCAGCGTCTCACAACAACCTTGTGAGGTAGGCTACCTTAACAGCGGGAGGGACAGAGATCTCTCTCCCCTGGGGTGCTGTTCTCAACCTGATAGGGAATGGGATGAGGGTGGGGGGGAACCTATGTAACTCCACGGGAGGCAGAGATCGGGCGGCGTGGAGGCGCCCGGCACCAGGCAGCCCTTTCCTTCGCCGCGCGCTCACCTTCGGGACACGGCCGGGGGGACGGCGGCCTCCTCGCCGCCACCGCCGCCGCCGCCATGACTGACAGCCACCCTGAGAGCCCCCTCGAGGGACGAAGGAGAAGCCGGTTGGAGCTGAGAACGCGGCACTGCGCCTGCGCCGCGTCGCCCGGTTTCAGCCCGCGAAGAAGGAAGAGGAGGGGCCTGCGGCCACGAGCACTCCGCACATGCGCACTAACCTGCACGAAGCACCGTCGGAGTGGCTGCCCTTACCTTTGCCCTCACTGCTCCTTCGCCTTTCAACCTCTTGAGTCCGCTCGCAAGGGATGATACTGAAGCCTAGACGGTTTTAGTGTCCCCTTTGATAGGCTGACAACAAATTGGGAGCTTAAAAATTTGTAGATGACACAAAATTGGGTGGGATAGCTCATACCCTGGGAGACAGAAACAAACTTCAAAGTGATCTTGTTGTTGTTGTTGTTGTTGTTGTTGTTATTATTATTATTATTATTATTATTATTATTATTATTATTTGTATCCCGCCTTTTGCCCAATGCTGGGCCTCAAGGCAGCCTTACAAAGTTTTTAAAACATACATGGGGGGGGGAACAAAACCATAAACATCTAAAATACACAACAAAATTATAAGACATTAACATAGATGGAAGGCTTGCTTCCAAAAGTCCATCAAGGAGGGAGCCAGCCTAGCTTCCCCGTGAAGAGAGTTCCAGAGCACTGGAGCAGCCACCGAGAAGGCCCTCTCCCATGTTCCCACCAAGCGTCCCTGTGAAGAAGGTGGGACTGAAAGAAGGGCCACTCCAGAAGATCTCAAAGCACGGGCAGGCTCATAAGGGAGAATATGTTCTTTCAAATAACCTGGACCCGAACCATATAGGGCTGGAGTGCTGGGCTGAAAACAACAGAATGATATTTAATAGGCATAAATGCCAAGTTCTACATCTAGAAAATAGAAACCAAATGCACAGTTACAAGATGGGGGATACTTGGCTCAGCAATACTACAAACGAGAAGGATCTTGGAGTTGTTGTAGATCACAAGCTGAATATGAGCCAACAGTGTGATATGGCTGCAAGAAAGGCAAATGCTATTTGGGGGACGTACTAAACCGAAGGACACCGAATGGCCATTGAAATGCATTGTGTCATTCCGAATGGCCATAGGAAATCATTGAAGGAGTTTAGGGATCATCTACAAATTAAAATACTTAAAGGAGTTAAACATTTAGTTTTCATAGAAAACCACACAGAATCGAAATACAAACTAACAAAGTGGTTTTGGGGAACAATTCCTATGACCCCCAACACAGTGGTTTCTAAGGATCATCTCCAAACATAAAAAGAAAACAATACAATAAAGAGAAGGTGACTGCAGTTTCATGCAATGCTTCATAGGCACCAGTTCAAAAAGACCAAAATAAGTGGAGGAGGGGTTGCCAAAAACTGCCACAGATCATTACCATTTTACATCTCCCTGCCCCCCCCCCCCCAGCACTCTCCTCACAACAATGCAGGCCTGCACTTCAAAGTAGCCATAGGGATACATGGGAATGATACCACAAGCCCCCGAAGAACCAGATGAAGCTGAAAATGCTTGAGGAGGTTGAAATTAGCAACCCAAGCATCCTAAGACTCTGGGCTTGATACATGTTTCATTGAACTTGCCCCTTGCACATAGCCATAATATGGGGTGTCATTCAGAATGGCCATAGGAAAGCATTAGGCTGTCACAAGCAGGCACAAAGAAAAGAGGGGGAGCCCCAAAATTCTCTTAGAGGCTTGTAATAGCACACTAAGCATCCTAAGAGTTTTTGCTGCAGGCAAGCTCCATTGGCATGGCCCCTACGCTGCGCACGGGCACATGAGGTTTCTTCAGAATGGCCATAGGAAAGCTATCTGGAGCCCCAGAAAATCAGGGGGAGCCCCAAAATTCTCGTAGACATTTGTAATGAGACCATAAGCATGCTAAGAGTTTTTGCTGCAGGCATGCTCCATTGGAATGGCCCCCACATTGCGCACAGGCACATTAGGTTTCTTCAGAATGGCCATAGGAAAGCATGGCGCTATCTGGCAGCCCCAGAAAATCAGGGGGTGCCCCAAAATTATCATAGAGGCTTGTAATAATACACTAAGCATCCTGAGAGTTTTTGCTGCAGGCGTGCTCCATTGGAATGTCCTCCACGTTGCGCACGGTCACAAGAGGTTTCTTCCAAATGGCCATAAGAAAACAATGTGCCTATCTGGCAGCCCCAGAAAATCAGGGGGAGCCCCAGAATTCTCGTGGAGGTTTTTAATAAAACCCTAAGCAGTCTAAGAGTTTTTGCAGAAGGTGTGCTCTGTTGAAATGGCCCCCACATTGCACACAGGCACGTTAGGTTTCTTCGGAATGGCCATAGCAATGCATGGGGCTAGAAAATCAGGGGGAGCCTCCAAATTCTTATGGTTGTTTTTAATAAGACCTTAAGCATTCTAAGTGTTGTCCCCACTTCAAACAACCAATAAACGGTAGGAGGTACAAAGAATATCTTGGGGTGGGGATAACAACATGTTTGAGTCAACCTCAAGAGATCTCCCCAACGCACTACAGCAGAGGTGTAAGTTTACAAGTTTTCATATGCTATATAAGCACTATATAAGTACTATATAAGCGAAATGAGATAATTCGATGGTAAACCAGAACAAAAGTGTACGTGGGATGAGGCTTTTTGTCAACAGCTCTTTTGAAATCCAAATAAGCAATATTGACTGGAGCACCCCTGTCTATCCTTTGAACAAATCCTACTGAATAATTGGACGTATTCAAAGGATAAGAGTAGTACAGGCTATTATTAATTGCCAGCTGCTTGTAGCACTGATAAACCAGATACTTAGGATAGATATTCCAGACCGTCCTCTATGCAGAATACCTAAAATGGTCGCATGACTGCTGAATTTGCTCATGAGTCTTCATTGTAGGACTTTATTGAAAGCCTTTTGGAAGTCCAAATACACAAAGTAACTGGTCTGTAATTTCCAAGATTCCTTGAATCTCTTTTTAAAATTGGTGTTACTGTGTCCATCTTCCATTCCTCTGGTACAGAGGCTGATCTTAGGGATATGATATATATTCAGGCCCCTGTCTTGACGTCCTTGGGTCTATGCCCCAAGGCCCCAGGTTCCCGAATTGGCTCACCTTCCCACCACCTGCTTGTAAAGGAGCGCCAATTCGGAGTTGCAACATATAGCTGTCCATGGGAAAATACCAGCTCTCTGAGGAAAACACCCACATTGTTGAAGGATTGTCCTTGCACTTTATTGATGGTAATAACAAAAGCCGGGATGATGGGGAACTGTCGTTTTTTTAGTGTGAAAGGTAAGACACATGAAGGTGACAAAGAGATCAGGTTTTCCAAAAGCTGAGACTATGGCCATTGCATCATGGTAACGTTTTTTCATGTGACATGGCGACCCTTGGAAATGTGAGGGCAGAATAACACTTCTGCCGATTGGAACATTTTTCGCTGCAGTGTGCGACAAAGGGTCCATAAGACCCTTGTAGCATTCCACCTTGAGCTTGGCCTGTTGTGTGCAGATGTAGTTGAGGTTGTTCGCTTCAACCTGTAAATAGGAGTCAACTGCCCACTGCTGAAACAGTTTCCCTCCATGAAGGATGGGATTGAACTCGTTAGCCCTTACAGCGGTTTGGGCTGAGGATTGTTATGTTGTTGAAGGGTTGTGCATCTCTCGGGTAGATTCGAATATCTCTCTGAAAGGGTGGCTCACCATCATCATTGATGAAAATCATAGCCACCTCATCCACAGTGGGCAGATTGAACCGCCGCCTGTCCACATTCCTGTCTCTCCTTAGAGCCATGCTGACTGTTGGAATGGAAAGGTTGCTGGTCTTAGCTTTCGCCACATCCTCCTTTTCTACCTCTCCCAGCATCTTATATGTCTTAGCGAAGACACTAATGCTGCGGATTGTTTCATCCAATAATTTCATCAGCCCTGGGTCACACCCTTTGTTGGCACTATTGCCTGTCCTCAAAGGATTGCCTTCAGCGGAGTCAACTACATACAAGTGGGTGTATTTCCTGGTCTCATCACCAGGTGGGTGCATGTGAGGGGTTCTGTGATAAAACTGTCCATGTACCCTGAAGCAATATGGACCATATATCCAGGCAGGTGTACTATTTTGGCCCCCATGGAAGCAAAAGATAAAGCATTGTTGAAACTCCGAATATTTTCTGTAAAATTTCAGCCTAATGAACTTTCAGAGTCTTCCATTAAATCTCTCAGGAGCTGAGGGTAGATTCTCCTTGGAGGCAGATCCACTTTTCCCTTGTGGCAGCAGATGGCGAACTTGCCATCCGGAGGCTTCTCTGCCTCGAAGTTCAAGGAGTGACAAAATTCGCACTCCACAGTCATGTCCCCACAGCTGTATCAATCCTCATGCCATTGCCTCTTTTTTCCATACTTTCTCTCCCTGTCAGCCTGTTTCGCCTGTTCCGTCACATGCCTATCTCTATCATCTGACAATCTTTTCATTTTTATTTCCTGATCTTCATTCCTCCCAGTTTGTCTTTTACTAGCCTTTTCTCTTTCTTTCCTGCAATTAATTTGCTCTTCTGTCTCGCACTCCTTTGCCTCCTCCCTTCGCTTTTTCTGCTGAAACTTCTGTCCCTTCTCTGTGGTTGACTTTTTTATTCACTCAGTATTTTAACACTTAATTTTAACTTAAATTTAAATTTTACTGTTTTAACTCTATATTTTAATCTTATATCAATTTTGCTGTGTGTTTTTATACTGGTTGTGCTTTTTATACTGTATTTTGTATTTGTGCTTTTAACCTGTTGGTTGTTTTATTATGGTTTTAATTTTTGTGAACCGCCCAGAGAGCTTCGGCTATTGGGCGGTATAAAAATGTAATAAATAAATAAATAAATAAATAGACTTTCTTTTATGTTTCTTGTGAACGGAGTGGAATGCAGGGCTTTCCAAAGCTGGTGTGCTGTCCGTTTCAATTTCCTCCAATACATCGAAGTGGCCCCCCGAGAGTCTTCCCGACAACTTCATTCTCCTACAAGGGAGGTCACCTGGACCTTGAGTTGCAGTTGTGTCATAGAGGGTACCATCCCTCCACACCTCAAATACAAATGGGAAGATTTCAGCAGCTGCAATCACCTCACACAGCATGCCATAGGTACCAGAAAGACCCAACTCTGCCCAATTCTCTATAGCACTCGGGTAGTTGTCCTCACCGGGAGTGCAACTCAGGATGTGGAAGACATCCCAGCTGGAGCAGACGTGGTCTACAATGGGCCCCCGCACCATTGCATGTTCTGACTCTGTACCATATATATACAGCATGAGAGGGCTCTGAACAGACAGTTCCCATCGCCAATCTCAGAGACGATATGATGGAACACAATTCCCATTTCCATAAGTAGACTCTCCATAGTAAGGGTGTAATCGAATCAAAATCCAGAATTAAATAGAAATGCCCAGTCAGTAACCAAATGAAAGCCAAGTGAAAGCCCTTAATTAAGGGATCAGCAACAGTGAAACAAAGAAGCACTCTCAATGCATTTGCCTTGCGAGAGGACGTGAAATGGAGCTCGCTGGTGGGCTGATGAAATCAGGTGCGTTATACAGCTTGTGCAGTAGCAAGAATGCGCATTGTCGGTGAGGCGCCATGTGCGTCGAGCCAGCAGCCCCCAGCTGAACCTGACGTTACTTCCTCATACAAAGTACTCCTTCTGCAATTTCAGATTTTTGGGGGGAGAAATACCTTTCGTGGAAATTTTCGGTCACCAAGTATTCCAGCACCCGTGAGGGTCAGGGGCTACCTGCATACAAACTTGCAGCTTCCTAGGCCTTCTAGTCTTTGAGAATTTTTTGTTCATTTTTTTTTGGAAACCCCCCCCCCCATTTTGCCCCCCTAGTGAATTCTTGATTCCAAACTGCCCAGGTAGGTTTTCTTAAAAGGGAGTCAATGAATACAAAGTATGAGCTCTTTACGAGAATGGAAAAGACTCCTTTTGCAATTTCAGATTTTTTTTTGGGGGGGGGAAACCCTTTCAGGGACCCCCATGGGAATTTTCGGTCACCAAGTATTCCTGCACCCTTGCGGGTCAGGGGCTACCTGCCTGCAAACGTTCAGCCTCCTAGGCCTTCTAGTCTTTGAGATATTTTGGTCTGGACAGAGGACAGAGGAGCTGGCTATTATTAGATAGGATTATTATTTAGAGAAGGTAAAAGGCTGTCCTCATTCAAAAGTTACGTGCAGGATTTAATGCATAGGCTTTATGCATGACGCTGTTATGATTAGAAAGTCTAGCCATTCTCATTTACTGAAACATTCAAAGCAGAATATGACATATAGCAGCAAATAAACCATTATATTTTTTTAAAAATATTAGAATGAGAAACTAGTTTCAGAAATGAATGGTCAATAACATTATGCACATCATAATGCAAGGACATTTAACTCATAATAATGGTTAGGACATTAAACATAATAATGGAGCAAATTGTGTAGTTCCAAAAAAGACCTGCTAGCATTCTACTTGCAAGAAACCCTTTATATGAGCTGGTGAACTGGTTTTAATTACTAAATTAAAATTCCACAATCATCAGATACATTGGTAAGAAACGTAATACATGCATTTCAGGGTACTAAGTCTACCACTTGGAGCAGTTTGAGGCTTCTTCTCATTTCTGTAGGGCTGCCTATACCAGCCTAATGCATACCGATGTCCATTCTGAAGGACTACTCATAATATAGACTTGCACAAGGAGGGGGGCCAGTTTGAAGGAGAATGCACCAAGCAGAGACCCTCAGCCAGTATAAAAAGACAATCAACCAATCAATACATCCTGAGGGTGATAATTTCAGCGTGCACAAGACTTTTGCGCCTCCCCCTGATTTTCGGGGGCTGCCAGATAGCCCCATGCTTTCCTATGGCCATTCTGAAGAAACTGAATGTGCCCGTGTGCAACGTTGGGGCCATTCCAATATAGCACGTCTCCAGCAAAAACTCTTAGCATGCTTACGGTCTTATTAAAAATCTCCATGAGAATTTTAGGGCTCCCCCTATTTTTCTAGGGATGCCAGATGGCACCATGCATTGCTATGGCCATTCCAAAGACACCTAATGTGCCTGTGCGCAATGTGGGAGCCATTCCAATGAGCACACCTTCAGCAAAAACACTTAGGATGCTAGTGGTCTTCTTACAAACCTTCCCGTGAATTTTGGGGCACCCCCTGTTTTTCTGGGGCTGCCTGACTGCCCCATACTTTGCTATGGCCATTCTGAAGAAACCTCATGTGACCGTGCGCAGCATAGGGGCCGTTCCAATGGAGCACGCCTGCAGCAAAAACTCTTAGCATGCTTAGGGTCTCATTACAAATGCCTATGAGAATTTTGGGGCTCCCCCTGATTTTCTGGGGCTGCCAGATAGCGCCACGCTTTCCTATGGCCATTCTGAAGAAACCTCATGTGCCCGTGCGCAGCATAGGGGCCGTTCCAATGGAGCACGCCTGCAGCAAAAACTCTTAGCATGCTTAGTGTGTTATTACAAGCCTCTATGAGAATTTTGGGGCACCCCCTGATTTTCTGGGGCTGCCAGATAGCGCCACGCTTTCCTATGGCCATTCTGAAGAAACCTCATGTGCCCGTGCGCAGCGTAGGGGCCATGCCAATGGAGCTTGCCTGCAGCAAAAACTCTTAGGATGCTTAGTGTGCTATTACAAGCCTCTAAGAGAATTTTGGGGCTCCCCCTCTTTTCTCTGTGCCTGCTTGTGACAGCCTAATGCTTTCCTATGGCCATTCTGAATGACACCCGATATTATGTAGGGTGATCATATTTTGGAAACCAAAAAGGAGGACAAAATGGCCACCCTCAGGAGGCATGGCCACCCCAACATGCCCACCCCCAAGGCAGAGCCAACTCAACATGTCCGGCCCCCAAGGGGGTGTGGCCTCGGTCACATTTATTTATTTATTACATTTTTATATGCATTATTATTATCATCACCATCCATTATCAGCATCACCAAGAGAAGGAGGAGCATTATTAATATTACCATCACCATCCATTATCATCATCAACAGCAAGAGAAGGAGCATTATTCATATTAGGATCATCATCCTTTATCATCATCAACAGCAACTGGAGCATTATTAACATTACCATCACCATCCATTATCATCAAGGTTATTTTTTTTCAGGGACATCTTGAAAACTTGCAAATAGCCAGTTTTAAAGTGGCTGAAGTAATGAAGCCCCCCCTCACAAGCTCTAGCCTCCCCCCTAGTCCTACGTCCAAGCCTCTCCCCCCTCCTCCTCACCACCCCCATGCCAAGTTAAGGAGGATGGTGGCCTTGCCTCGGCCTACCTTTTCCCACGTTGCAGCTGCCTCCTCCATGCGCACCTCGTGTCCTGCTGCTGCCTGGTCCGTGGCCGTTCGATGTCCTCCTCCTTCCTTCCGCTTCCGCTAGCCTGGTCCCTGTGCTGCTGACTAGAACTGGATCAGAACAAATAAATATTATAAGGGAAGCCATATTGATCAAATGTGAAGTCAATCCTATATTGTATGTCATGATTATTGCAGCATGCCAAATTCTATTTCTAGTGGATACTAAAAAATGACATGGTTAATTAATTATCTGATACCAAATTAGTCTCATTGGATCTGGCTGAGCTGGAACAAATTTATTAATTTAAGGTATTTTTTTTATCACACTCCTCAGTCAAAAAGGCTCTCTGAGCAGCTTATGTACCATCAGTAAAGCAAGACAGACTATAAAGTTAGTTCTTGTATACCAATTATAAGGTGTGCAACAAACCATGGATTGCTTAATAAATTGCCATTGAAATCTGTTGAGGGCAACAACCGTATCAAGAACTTTACTGCAAAACATTCATGTCTTAGGCAAGTTAGCTCTGATGAAACTGGTAGGCAGAGCAGAACGTTTTTTGTTTTAAAAACAAAACAAAACACAGAGACATTCACTGGCTGTTCTGTCCATGCAAAGCCTCACCTATGCCTGTGCTCAGTGGTTTTCCCAGCAGCTGCCAGATACGTAGTTAAAATAGCAGCTATACCTAAACCTCTGATCCATTACCATTATCAATTTAAAATGAGAGGAAAGCTTTAATTGTTTTCAGACTTGGCTCAAGCTTTAAGTTCATATTTACTCATTAAAGAAGATGGATAATTTTGAATTTCATCATGTTTGACGACCAAGCTGTAAATCCCAAACACATTTACTAAGAAGGAAGTCCCACTGCTGGGGCTGTTTACTCACAAGTAAGTCCCATTGGTGGGGCTTACTTGTGAGCAAATATGGTTAGGATCTAGCTGTAGCAACAAACTGTGACACTGCTTACATCCAGGCAAGCTTTCAGAAAGTGCTGTGTGCAATAAAACCAGTACTCAAAGGGCTCTCATGCTATACAATGCTAAAATCTAAGCAGATTCAGTATTGTGTATACATATATATGCATAATGACATGTGTTTGCTTATGCTACCATACAGCTGTCCTAATTAATTGTTGATAATATTTATTTATTTATTATTTATTTATTGCATTTCTATACCACCCAATAGCTGAAGCTCTCTGGGCGGTTCACAAAAAGGCTTAGCACAGGCACAACAGCCACTTAAAATCAGAACTGCACATCAAGTCTCACCATAAATTTGATCTTCTTGGTGCTTTCCAGGTGTTTTGGACTACAACTCCCAGCAGCTTGAGCCAGTGTGGCCAATGGTTAGGGATGCTGGGAGCTGTAAATCCAAAGCATCCAGAGGGCAGCACTTTGGGAAAGACAAGCCTATGAAAATGTCTTGTGGTTTTTCTCGCCCTGTTATTAACTCACAACTTGTTAGGTTATTAATCCCAGGATGTACCCCTCTAGAAGGAAACAGGGGACATACAGGGCGTTGGGGCTATTTTTACCATCCCTAACCACAAAACATGAAGGATGGGAAGGGGCACCTGCACTCCACCCAAGGATTTCTCACATTTGTTGTGGCCCCTCATGCATCTTCTCATCAGAGAAAAACCCTCCACATAGACACACACACACCTCCCCCACTCTCTCTGTGTGTATAGAGGTGGGAACCCCACCCCTGTATATCGCAGGCGGGGTGGGTGGGGGAAGAGTGCAAGGGCTGACTTGTTTGAAATAGGAATGAGTGCCTCTGAACACATGCAGAGTTCCTTCCTTTCACCACAAAGTAACCACAGCCTGACCCGCCACACAGAGTCCTCTCTTTGAAGCATCAGGCACGGAGCCCTCAGTCACCCCACCAGCCGCTGTCCAGCCCAGCAGCAGCTAGGAAGCCCCACTCACTCGCTCGCTCCTCTCCCCCTTGCCCCGCTGCCCCCCAGGGCAGGAGGGCGCCAATCCCGCCCCGCGCGACGCCTGCTCCTCCAAAGCGCGCTTCACCCCTCACCCACCTCCATGGCTGCCAGACCGCGTCCCTCCTCACTGCCTCAGACGCCGCTCCTGTCCTGCCCAGCCATAAGCCAACGTGCCGCGTGTGTTTCCCAAACAAACCCCCGGCTTAAGACCTGCCTTCCTACCTCATCCAATCGGGTCTCTCCTATGACGTCGTAGGAGAGACCCGATTGGATGAGGTAGGAAGGCGGGTCTTAAGCCGGGGTTTTTTTTTCCTTGTTTGGGAAATGCGCCGCTCTCAGGGGCTTCTATTGGAGGAGACGCTCCAATAGAAGCCCCTGAGAGCGGCGCGTTTCCCAAACAAGGAAACCCCCCCCCCGGCTTAAGACCCACCTTCCTACCTCATCCATCCAGGTCTCTCCTATGACATCGACGTCATAGGAGAGACCCGATTGGATGAGGTGGGCGGGTCTTAAAGCCGGGTGTTTCCGCGTTTGGGAAGCACGCGGCTCTGGGGGCTTCTATTGGAGCATCTCCTCCATGGAGACGCCCTAATAGAAGCCCCGAGAGTCGCGTGTTTCCCAAACGCGGAAACACCCAGCTTTAAGACCCGCCCACCTCATCCATTCGGGTCTCTCCTATGACGTCGACGTCATAGGAGAGACCCGGATGGATGAGGTGGGCGGGTCTTAAGCCGGGGGTTTCCGCATTTGGGAAACACGCGGTTTAAGGCTCCCCTGGCTTCTATTGAGGCCTCTCCTTGGTCACCATGGTGACGACGACCAAGGAGTGGCCCCAATAGAAGCTGGGGGACCCTTTTTTTTCCCTGGCAAAGGGGGGGGGGGAAAGGCCATTTCCTGCCGGATGGGGATTCCCCCCCCCATTTCCGGTCATGTCCGGACAGATCCGGATGATTAGTCACCTTATATTATGGCTATGCGCAAGGGGCAAGTTCAATGAAACATGTATCAAGCCCAGAGTCTTAGGATGCTTGGGTTGCTAATTTCAACCTCCTCAAGCATTTTCAGCTTCATCTGGTTCTTAAGGGGCTTGTGGTATCATTCCCATGTATCTCTATGGCTACTTTGAAGTTCAGGCCTGCATTGTTGTGAGGAGAGAGTGCTGGAGGGGGGGGGGGCAGATGTAAACATGGTAATAATCTGTGGCAGTTTTTGGCAACCCTTCCTCCACTTATTTTGGTCTTTTTGAACTGGTGCCTATGAAGTATTGCATGAAACTGCAGTCACCTTCTCTTTATTGTATTCTGTTTTCTTTTTATGTTTGGAGATGATCCCTAGAAACCACTGTGTTGGGGGTCATAGGAATTGTTCCCCAAAACCACTTTGTTAGTTTGTATTTTGATTCTGTGTGGTTTTCTATGAAATGTTTAACTCCTTTAAGTGTTTTAATTTGTAGATGATCCCTAAACTCCTTCAATGGTTTCCTATGGCCATTCGGAATGACACAATGCATTTCAATGGCCATTCGGTGTCCTTAGGTTTAGTACGTCCCAACACTTTGTGAAGCCCTGTTTGGTGGACTCTCATCAAACAAGTCCACCAAGCAGAGCCTTTCTTATGAGACTCTCTTGTCTCATTAGAAACAAGCTATGCAAATTATCTTCTTTAAGTCCCTAACTTGACTAGTGTATCCTCCATGGCTCAGCCTTTTGTCCCTATTTTAACGTTTGTTTGTTTTTACACCTCTCCTCCATTTTTCATTCCCATTGTCCTTATGCCATCTTACTCTGCAGAGTCTCAGATCTGTTGTTTGTCTCTCTTTGATGTTTTATCTTCTGTCCAATCTCACATACAGGTGTTCAATGCATCCTTTTCCTTTTGGATGTCCCAGTGACAAAAGCAAAAGAAGACAGTGGCCATTGCTACATCTGCCTTCCCCCACCCCCAGGATCGTCCCTGTGCATCCAAATGAGCAGACAGGGATGATCCCTCCATTTTCCTGGGATAACCCTTAGGTGTAGAAAGGGCCCCAGTGTCTCTAGACTTTTCATTAAGCAACTAAGGTGTGTTCTTCCTTTGCTTGCTAACACTTACCTACTATTGGTGGTGCACCCCCCCCATATGGTGCTCCAATATGTTGAGCAGGGCATCCATCAGGGCCCATGAGAGGGGGGTGCAGGGGGTACTTGTACCTGGGCCCAGGGTCAAAAAGGAAGGGAGCCGGAAATTTCCTGGGATCTCCGAAAATGTTTGCATATATTGTGTGAAGACTAGCATCCACATTTTGTGTAAACCTACATAGTTTTATATATTGTAATCCATAAAAATTGTGATCCATAATATTATTCATTAGACAAAGAAACTACAGTTTACAAAACAACATTAAGGCTCTACAGTTTCCAATCAAGCACCAAAAAGCAGGGGAATTGGGAATTAAGTCTCACAAGCCTTAACACCACATCCTCCGTAAGGATGCAGAAATTGCAAGTGAAATTCTCATTCTCCCAAAGCAGATAAACCATGAGGACAGGATGGAGAATAGGGTATGCAGTGGTGACTAGTCCCAGATTTGATAACCTTTCCTCATAGAGAAGTCACCACAGGCTCAGATCCCATCATTGTATTTGTGAAGTTGGGATGCTTTGCTCCAGTGTGCATCACTTTACAAATGCTTATGTATTGCCCCCAGCTCTTTAGAGCAGAGAGATTGGGAATCTGCTGGCCAGGGCCGTAGCTAGACCTAAGGTTTATCCCAGGATCATCCCGGGTTAATCCCTGCCTGAGCGCTGGATGCTCTGTGTGGCACTTAGATGAACAGGTTTGACCCCAGGACAATCCTGGGATAAACCTTAGGTCTAGCTATGGCCTAAGCCTGTTGTGACTGGGATCTAGCAGTCTGGAGTGGCTTGGTGGGGGCTTCCATTTGGGCAGGAGATTTCTCCTCAGTTTGGCCTAGAGGGCAAAGAAGTAAGAGGCCCAGAGGACCTGGCTCAGAGCACTCCTTTTTTAACAGGCCTTAACCCTTTTTAATTCAACATCCTGTGTTCGTTTCCCCCCGGATTACTTCTTTAGTTTATAGAAGAATGTAAGTTAATATTCTTTCTTGTCTGTTAAAGAAGTTGTTTAATAAAGACTGTTGAGTTTTAAGAAGAGGCTTGCATTTATTTGGCTGAGAAGGGACTATATAGAAGTATAAATTATAAATCATCTCTCCAAAATGTATTCTTACAAAGCAGGAGCCTAGAAAAGACAAGACAAGAAAGAATGAGCGGAAAATGAAAAAAGCGGTCAACAAACAAACACTCTTTCAATTTGGATTAAGTACGGCTTCAAAAAGATTTTCATTGAACTCGCCTATAGAATTGGAGCAAGAAGAAGCTTTTGGAATCCTCATTCCCAAACAAGGAGCAGTTGATTATCATGCACAGTATTTTGATGAAGGGGCAGATGCAGAAAACGAAAATGGAAAACAGAAAGAAACAGATATAAAGATGCATGTGGAAGTGAATTTAGAAGATGAGAGGAGTAATCATAATGTAGGCCTTGATATTGGATGTCAAGCTAATTAAGAATTATTTAAGGTCTACAATGTCTCAGGAATGTCTTGTGGATTTGGCCATGTAAAGTATTCAATCAAACATTGCCAGAACAATTAATTTTCATGCTGTGATAAGATTTTTTTTCACAAAAAAAGGCCAGGAAAGCTCTTTTTTAAAAATAAATAGCAAATTTATTTACCATTTTTTTTACTAATACTTATGTTTTCTGATGATCTGATCTGCATTGCAATATAAAAGGATGTTTCAATGTGAATTCTTTCTCCTTAACTGTATTGTAGCATAAACAAAGATGTTCAAATCAAATGTGCTTTCTTATCTCTAACCCTCTTTCATTTTATTAATATTTATTAATATTTTTCATTTGACCTTTCAGGCTACAGCTCATGGCATAAAAACATAGTGGATAAAAACAGAATGACTAGTGAAGAAGGGATGGGGCCCAAAAGAACCTTTGTACCCCCTGATAAAATTCCTCTCAGAGGCCCTGGTATAAACCTTTTGATTTTATTGCAGGGGCATGAGATGGCATCTATCACCCCTGTCGAATTGCAGGTTAGAAAGTCTTTGGTGATTGTTAATCTATCATTGCAGATGTTCTTAAAAGACAGAGTCTTCTTGGTGTGTTTACAATACACACAGTGCCCACAGGGATGGAATCCCTGGGGTTTGGACAAGTTCCCCAAAGTGGATTGGGTTATAGCTTTGTTGCGTTCTTAGTGTGGTCAGAATGTACCAACCAGTCTTTTAAATTCTTGGTCCTTTTATAGATTACCATCAGTCTTTTATCCAGGCCCCTTAGATCTTGTAGAATATGCCAATTTGAACGTATGTGAGTTTCAAGTTTCTTTGTTACTGAGTTGAACGGCAGCACACAGGAAATTTTGTTGATGTTTGTGTCAGATTTTGTTCTGGGTTGCAGAAGATTACCACGACTAATGCTCATGGCCTTATTCATGGCAAATTGAAGGATCCTTTCCGGGTAGCCTCTGTTACACAGCCGTCATTTTAGATCTTGTGCTTCTTTTTTATAAACTTCGTTGTTAGAGTAATTGTGCTTAAGACGAAGAAACTGACTGTATGGCAGGTTGTTTTTCAGGTGCGCAGGATGATGACTGTCACATTGTAAGAAGCTGTTTTTGTCCGTAGGCTTTTTATAAATTGTGGTAGTGAACCCTTGTGGTTGTTTCTGTATCACATTGTCCAATAAAATGTATCTCATATTTACTGAAGGTACTTTCAAAGGAGAGATTGGGATCCCTATTGTCGAACCATTGAATGAATTTTTTAAAACCCTCTTCTGTTCCTTTCCAAATTAGGAACACGTCATCAATGTAGCACAACCAGATGGTCAATTCTTGTCCAAAGACATTGTTGGCAAAGATGTGTTGTGTTTCAAATTCTTCCATATGACAATTTGTAATTTCAGGTGCCATAGGGCATCCCATTGCTATTCCTTTGGTCTGAAAATAAAACTGCTTTTTAAAAGAAAAATAGTTCTTGTCCGGGATAGGATTTCCATTATCCATAGTTTTAGGTTTGCCCACAGAAGAAGATTGTGCAGAAGGCTGTTAAATGTCAAGGCCAACCACCTGGACTTTGACAGGCCATTTTGTGGGGTGACTTGATTGCCAATTAGTGGCTAAATTGGTTGTACAGATAATCTGATATATATATATATGTCCAGTGTTTGAATGTACCTTACTTCTCTCCTGTGTATGCACTGTTGCTGTGAGTATTATGTTATGTGCCATGTATGCTGTAAATATATTTTACCAACCTAAGTTAAAACCCCAGTAAATGTTATTGAAGACTTCAAGCCTTCTGTGGTTTCTGGTTATCTTTGCTGTCTTTGGCTGTGTCTCCGCACATTAAATCTTCCAGCTCTCTTCTCTCTAACAAGAGAAACTTAGCTACCTCGACAGGGTTATGGGCCCAGTGTGTGACCAGCCGAGACGAGTGAGAAGCCAGTAGCAGACCATTGAGTTCAGTAACGCCAGCTGAGACGAACTGTGGAACTGACTGTAACCCTGGAGCGACTGGTTTGGTCGTTGAAAAGGCAAGGAAGGCTGCTTCGAGAGCCGTTTGTCTTGAACGTCAGTGTGGTAGTCTGGAAAACTGGAGGAAGAGGCTAAGTTTGCTGACTCTAACGCCAAGGTTTCTGAGGAAGGGAGCCGGTCAGACGTGGAAGAGTTGAGCGGAGCAAAGGTTGGAATTCAGCTTGAGATGATGGCACAGGTCCAAATGGGTATGCATGTTCCCATGGAGCAGTTAACAGACAGTAACTATTTGTCCTGGTCATTTAAGATGGAGATGAGTCTAAAGAAGGATGATTTGTGGTATGCAGTAGCTAATCCGCGGCCGGGGGCGCTTGAACCAGATGAACAGCGTGAGTGGGATCTTCAAGCTGAGCGTGCGAAAGCTATGATTGTGCTATGTATGCAGAATGAACAGCTGTCTTACATAGAGCACACAGACGCACCAAATGTGATTTGGAATAAAATAAGGACGGTGTATGTAAGAGAAACAGCTGGTGCACACATAAACATTACCAGACAGATTTATCGCACCAGAATGCAAGAAGGTGCAAGTGTGGCAAAACATCTTCAGTTTCTGTGTGATTGTTTTAGCCAGCTTAGCGCTGCAGGCATGAATTTTTCAGAAGAAAACAAGTGCTATGTGGTTTTGTCAAGTTTGCCAGCTTCATATGATGTACTTGTAACAACTCTTGAAAGTGCGCCTGTGCAGGACTTGTCTTTAAACTTTATTTCTGGACGTTTGCTCATTGAGGAACAGAAGCGGCTTGAGAGAAAAGCCACTGAAATCCAGGAACGGAAGCATGCTGGTGAGGAAAGAGTTAAAAGTTTGATGCAAGGAGAAGGAGCTGAAAATGCTTATGCTGTTGCCAGGAAACCGGAGCGGAAGCCGAAGCTGGAATGCTTTTGATGTGGGAAGACGGGTCACTTCAAGAAAGACTGCCGTGTTCATTTGAAACCTGACACTGCCCATGTCAAGGAAGCTCAAGACGGCAAGCATTTTTTGTTTCAGATGCAGTTCGGTGTGAAACAGACGGAATATGGCTTATAGACTCAGTGTGTAGCCGTACCATAAGCAACCAGAAAGATTTATTTGTCGGCTTGGAAAAATCTATGCTCAAGGAAGTCAGCCTAGCAGACGGAAGAATCGCCAAGGTCGTGGGCCGAGGAATCTGCACCGTATCCTCTTTGAATATGAACTTGAGTGATGTTTTGTTTGTGCCAGATCTTAAGTATTGTTTGCTAGGAATGTCAACGCTGACGGAGCTTGGATTCACTGTTCGATTTATGGACAACAGATGTTTTGTGGAGTGAGATGGAAAAGTGCACGGGACAGCTTTGAAAAAGGACGGGCTGTTCTATATGGAATCAAATGTTGAAGGGGAAAAGCCATGTGTGGCTCAAACAGGTCGTATGGCTAACAATATTCCTCCCCATAACAATTGTATGCATTTACTCCACAGAAGGATGAATCATGCTAACTTCAAAGCCTTAGCAAAAACTGTTGAGTGCTGTGAAGGTGTGAAACTGAAAAGCTGTAGCAAGTGCCTTGACTGTTCAGTTTGTAAGCTTTCAAAATCCAGAGTTGCTAACATTCCTAAAACCAGGGAATGGAGAGCAAAGCAGAGCCTGGATTTAGTGCATATGGATCTCTGCGGCCCTTTTCAAAAGAGTATAGGGGGCGCAAAGTATGCTTTGGTTCTGTTGGATGATTGTACCAGGTTTTCATGGGTTTATGTGCTCAAACAAAAGAGTGAATGTGTAACGTATTTTAAATCCTGGATAGCTTGGGTGGAAAGATCTTTCCAAAACCAGGTCAAAGCCATTCAGAGTGACTGTGGAGGAGAGTTTGTGTCTGCAGAATTTCAAAAGTTCTGCACAAGGCTTGGCATAAACCACAAGCTAATTGATCCAAAAGTTCCCTGGCAAAATGGCTTGGTGGAAAGAAGAATTGGGTTCCTGCAAAGTATAAAAGACTGTTTGTTACAAGACAGTGGAGCTTAAAAAAGTCTTTGGGATGAAGCTTTTAGAACTGCAAATGTGTTATGCAATCTGACGTGGTCCAGTGTGAAAAACAACACCCCGTATTACTTCTTGTTTGGGCGAAAGCCGAGTTTAAAACATCATAGAATCATAGAATCATAGAATAGCAGAGTTGGAAGGGGCCTACAAGGCCATCGAGTCCAACCCCCTGCTCAATGCAGGAATCTACCCTAAAGCATCCCTGACAGATGCTTGTCCAGCTGCCTCTTGAATCTTCGAACCTGGGGCAGTTACACAGCTGTAAATATTCCTCTTTGCCAAAGGCGAAGGGTGGGGGGCAGAGCTGTAACGTTAAGGTTCGTGGGCTATCAAGACACGAGCTGGAGGTTTCTGTTAAGCAATGGAAAAATTTTGGTTTCTAAGGGCCTTGCTAGACCTGCCGGCTTATGCCGGCAGGGAGGCGGGGCCGAGGCGCGCTAATGTTAGCGCGCCTCCCCCAGGCTACCACACGGCAGACGCGTAGGGACGTCGCGTCCCTGTGGCGTCCACCATTTTTTTATTATTTTTAAAGGGGCCGGGTGCGGCCCGAAGACGGCAGACAAGGTAAGTGTTTTTTATTATTATTTTTTATGGGGGGGGGGCGAAGGATGACAGGGTGGGTGGCAGGGTGGGTTGCATGGGGGGAGGGCGGGTGCGATCACGCCACGCGCCGCCCGAGCCCGGGCAATGCCTGGCATGGGGCGGCATTGCCCGGGCAAGCGCCACCCCATGCCAGGCATTGCCTGGGCGGCGCACGGTGCGATCGCACCCGCCCTCCCCCCGTGCCATCCACCCTGCCACCCACCCTGTCATCCTTCGCCCCCCCCTGCCGATGGGCACAGCACTTCTATGAGCACTGTGCCAGGTCCGCGGCTTTTCGCAAGGCGAGGAGCTGCGAAAAGCCGCGGAACTCTCCACACTTTCCCCAGCCCCAGCCTGAGGCCGGAGCTGGGGAAAAAGCGCGCCATAAGCGCATTGGCTTATGGCGCCTTGGAGGAGGCCTGTCTCCGGATTCCCCTGTGCGTCATCTGGACGCACAGCAGGGAAACTGGGTCAGAAGGCCTCATCTAGGAAGGCCCTAAGTCTAGGAAGGCCCTAGACTAAGGCCTCATCTAGGAAGGCCCTAAGTCTGCACAGTTTGAGGAACAGAATTGGGCCAAAATTCATGGAAATTCTGGCGTGTTGTTGGAGCTCAGCAGCAGCACTGAAAGAAATTCGGTTCCTCAGGAGTTAACAGAAAGTACTGTGAAAGCTGAACCTCAAGTTAGCCAGGAGCAGGAATCTGCCGCGGGGGCAGAACAGGAGGAAAGGCCGTTGCCAAGGAGATCTGAGAGGTCCACGAAAGGAATTCTGCCTGCACACTTTGCAGACGAGATTTTCCGTGTAGGCAGCGATCCTCAGTCTAATACCAAGGTCATGTCTTTGAATGCCCAAGAGAGACAACTTTGGCAGAAAGCTATGCAAGTGGAGCTTGATAGTTTTAAACAAAACCACGTGTATGTAAAAACATAGTTGCTAGAAGGAAAACGTGCCATGACTTGCAGATGGGTGTTTAAAAGAAAGCATCTGGAGTCAGGGCAGGAAAAGTTCAAAGCACATTTGGTTGCCAGAGGTTTCAATCAAGTGAAGGGGGAGAATTACGACGAAACGTTTTCTCCAACATGTAAAGCTGAATCTTTAAGAATGTTAACAGTTGCTGCCAAAAGGAAAATGAAAATTTCCCAATTTGTCTTTGAAACCGCGTATCTGAACAGTGAATTACCAGAAGAGATTTATATGAAACATCCTGAGGGGTTTAGTGGTCAACCTGGAAAAGTGTGGCTTCTAAAGAGAGCAGTCTATGGTCTTAAGCAATCAGCTAGATGCTGGAATCAATGTCTAAACCCTACATTGGTGGATGACCTAGGATTCAAAAGAAGCATAGCTGATCCATGTTTGTACACTAGAGGGAAAGGCAAGGACTACATGTTGATTTTAGCCTTTGTTGACAATCTTCTAGTGTCAGGGAGTACCACTGACCAAATTCAGAAATTTCAAATCTGTTACAAAAAAGGTACAAATTAAAGTCTTTGGTTGAAGTGAAGCACTACCTAGGGGTAGACATCACAAAGGATGATGATGGCAATTATCAACTGAGTCAAAAACAAAAAATCCTAAATCTGTTGGAAACTTGTGGGATGAAAGATTGCAAGAGTGTAAAGAGACCTCTGACTGTTGATGTTAGAAAGAATCTTCAGGGGGAGAGTTTTAATAACCCAGATCTTTACCACTCAGTAGTGGGCACGTTGCTTTATTTAGCTTTTTGGACACGCTCAGATATTGCAAACGCAATTTCAATCATAAGCAGATTTGTTGCAGCACCAACTGTGCCAGCCTGGCAAACTATCAAAAGGGTGCTAAGGGGACACTTGAAGGGGACACAGGATTTTGTTTAATGTTATCAGCAGAGCAAAATGAATAAATTCAGTGCTTCTCAGACAGCGACTGGGCAGGCTGCATTGACGATCACAAATCAACAACAGGTTTAGTAGTGCTGTATGGTAAATCTTTAATCACCTGGAGAGCCATGAAACAAGCTTTTATTTCTACTTCCTTGTGTGAAGCAGAGTATGTGGCTTTGTCAGAACTCTGTGGTGAACTGACATGGTTTTTACAGCTGCTAAAGGACTTTGATATTTCTTTTGCTTTACCGGTTCCTGTTCATTGTGATTCCCAGTCCTGCATTGCTCTGGCAAAATCTGATATGTTTAAGTCTAGAACCAAACATATTGCCATCAAATATCAGAATGTAAAAGAACATATAAACAATAAAACCATCAAGCTGGTGTACTGTGAAACAAAAAATAACATTGCTGATTTGTTCACAAAACCATTAGGGATGGTAAGACATTCAGAGTTATGTGAAACATTAGGTTTCAGGGAGAAATGTCTGAATGTGTCTGTACAATGTTAAAACTGTTGGAAAAATGTAAATGAAGGGGTGTCTGGAATAGGATTTCCATTATCCACAGTTTTAGGTTTGCCCACAGAAGAAGATTGTGCAGAAGGCTGTTAAATGTCAAGGCCAACCACCTGGACTTTGGCAGGCCATTTTGTGGGGTGACTTGATTGCCAATTAGTGGCTAAATTGGTTGTACAGATAATCTGATGTATATATATGTCCAGTGTTTGAATGTACCTTACTTCTCTCCTGTGTATGCGCTGTTGCTGTGAGTATTATGTTATGTGCCATGTATGCTGTAAATATATTTTTATCAACCTAAGTTAAAACCTCAGTAAATGTTATTGAAGAATTCAAGCCTTCTGTGGTTTCTGGTTATCTTCGCTGTCTTTGGCTGTGTCTCCGCACATTAAATCTTCCAGCTGTCTTCTCTCTAACAAGAGAAATTTAGCTACCTCGACACTTCTGCAGTGCTATTTCAGCTAGTGTGAGTAAAAAATGAGAAGGAGGCTGTCGTGTCTTTCTTTTCAGTATTTTATAAGATATAATATTCTGGGATTCTGGGATTCTTTTTGAGGAGAAATTCATATTGTGATGTGCTAATCCACTCCATGATGACGCCTTCTTCCAAGATGTTATGGACTCCGGAAAGTATATTTTTTGTTGGGTCATGGTTTATGGCAGGACAGGTGACTGCAAGGTGCCCCATGGTCCCACAGCAAAAGCAGAAACCATCTTGTCTCTGATGGTCCTCCTCCCCACTGGTCAATTTCTCCTGAGGCCTGGATTCCCAGGTGTGGGTCTAATGGTACACAAACTGCTGGCTTTCTAGCTGTCCATCTATTCTTTGGCATAAGTGAATCAAGGCCTGGAGAGCTGATGGTCTTCCTACTCGATGCCATCAGACAGGCCTTCCTGAAATTGGTTTGTTAAGGCCTGTAGCAGGTGAGCCATCAAGTTCTTCAGGAACTGCTTCAGGGCACTTCCGCCTGGGAGGTGCAGCTGCAGGCAGTTGCACAGGCAGTGGCTGAGCCTGGAGCCTATTGATATCAGCTGTCAGCTGGGCCATCTGCTTCTTTAACAGGATGGTTTCCTGAAAGAAGGAAAACATCTGCTTCTTTAACAGGATGCCAAAGAATAGATGGACAGCTAGAAAGCCAGCAGTTTGTGTACCATTAGACCCACACCTGGGAATCCAGGCCTCAGGAGAAATTGACCAGTGAGGAGAAGGACCATCAGAGACAAGATGGTCTCTGCTTTTGCTGTGGGACCATGGGGCACCTTGCAGTCACTTGTCCTGCCATAAAGCCTCCACCTCCACAAAGGCTTGAATCAAACAACCCTGCATTGGCTGTAGCAGTCGTAGTTCCAGGGCTGGCCACAAGGCCAAGCATTAACCGAAGCCAATGTTCCTGAGAGGGAAGGACTGGAGCTGTCTCCCCTGATGGCCCAGGGTCCTCCTGGTCTGGTGCCAGGGAATGTGGTGGTGTCCCCCTGGTTTGTGGAGGCTCTGAGGAGGATTGCAACAGGGCATTGCAACAGGTGATTTATTGCTGTTCAACATCAAGGTCCTCCACCAACACATCACCTGGATGGGAGAGAAGAGAAAGGGGATGTAATTATATGAGATTCGGGACATGGTAAGGAAGGAAAGGTCAGCAGAGCAATAGTAATAGCAGATGGGGTCCTTTTTATCCCTCCCTTCCTCCAAGAAGCTCAGAGTGGTGTACATGGTTCTGTCCACACCCATTTTATCTTCCCAACAATCCTGTTCGGTTAGGGTGAGAAATAGTAACTAGCCCAAGGCTAACCAGTGAGCTTTGTGACTGAATGGGAATTTGAACCTGGGCCTTTGGGAGTTGAACCTCTTAACAGTCCACCACTCTGACCTGTACACTAGATAGGATGTATTAAAATGTGGCAACATTGTTTATGGCTTGGTGCTAGCATTAAAGCTCCCAAAGTAGGTGGGAACTACTGCTTCCAAACCTGCAGTTTGGGTGTAGGGACTTTCTCAGCAAGAATGGTGCTTGCCAGATGGCATGGCCGGTGGTTCATCTAGTGTAGCCTTGGGAGAGTAATGAGCTACAGAATACAAAAATTGCAGCTAGAGGAGAGTACCTGGGTCAGAAGCTAACCAGGGATGGGTATCCACTCAAACCCTTCTGGAGTCATTGTCCAGATAGACACCCAGAAAGTTCATTCAAACTGGATTGTCCAGCTTGGATGTCTAGGCCCTTGGAGGAGGAAGGGGGGGGGGGGCTGGGATGGATACAGCAGGGTCCAAGGCCCCTGGATACTGGCACATGTCCATGGCACACCTGCAATGACTCGGAAGCATGGGAGCTGATCTGCCATGGTTCCCCATGTTCTTGATGTGGTGCACACAAGGCCAGTGCCAGACTATTTTGTGCCCTAGGCAAGGTGAGCTACTTGCACACACACCCAAATGCCAATCTGTAGTGCTTGTAATGCCATGCCAGGAGGGGGGAGGCTAGGGAAAACACAGGCCTCTCTGCTCCAGATACCAATTGTGCCTGCTAGGCCTCACCAGTTGGGAGTGCCCACTGGGTAGACAGGGTCTGGTTAGGTCTGCCCTGCTGCTCCAGCAGCGCCTACAGGCCCAGTATGGGCTGCAACGGCCAGTCCGCTGCCCTGCCTTCTTACAATTGAACTCCAAAGCGCTTGCCAGGCCACACCGGGAGGTGGGGTGGGTGCGCCCACCGGGACAAACCCCAGCTGCTCCACTCAAATGGGCCTGGGGCTAGCTAGGCCACACCGGCTGGGAGGCACCCGACAATGAACACGGGGCCCAGCAGCACCAGCCCAGATGTCCTGGCTGTGCCCGCCAGCCCAGTCCAGGCCGCATCTTCCTCCCTGCCCAAAAGTCAGGCGCCTCTCCCCGCTGTGCATCCCAGCTGCTCCTCGCCCGGTGCCTCACGCCAGCAGGGAGCGTCCCAAACGCAGCTCCACACATGCTGCTCACACCCACGCACAGTCAGGCAGGCCAAATGCTGGGCACGTGCGGGATCCTTTGGGGCGGCTCCGGTGTGACTAGCAGGGACTCAATGTAGGACTTGTGGGGGGAGGAGGGCCACGCCGAGTTCCAGAGGGTGAGGTCATGCCCCGGCATCACTGCCGCTGCATGCACCATGTACTGCTGACCTGACCCTCCCTCTGACGCCACGGCTGAAACGCCAAGCCACAAAGCTCCCCAGCAGCTAGCCAAGCCAGCCAAAAGGTCTGGGAGAGGGAGGCTGCAGTTGTTCCCAATTCTGGCTAGGCCAGGAGAGGGCTGTGACGAGGATCAGCTGCGCCCCTCTTAGGTTTGCGCCCTAGGTGGCTGCCTTGTGCGCCTAGTGGTAGTGCCTAGTGGTAGCACATGCACACGGGGTCAAGGGAGGACTGATCTGATGCATAAACATGTTTCTGACCAATCTAGACATGACCACTAGGATATTTGGGTGCACACACACTACAGCAGGGATGGACAGAAGGTAGGTTTGTATCTATTAGTAGATCTCTGGGCAATCTGTAAGGTAGACTGGCAAGGACATCTTGCAACAACAAAATATCTCCCCTTCACCCTAAATTAATCCTTCTGAAATGAAGAAAGGTTTGGGTAACCTGGAAAAGACTCTGAGCTCTGTTTAGTTGATTTCTGGCCTGAGAATGCTTTAATTCTAAGTATATGTCTTATGTACCAGTGTGTAATTGGTGGATTGCAAGGTTATAGTTTTAAAGAAGTAGATACCTTTGTGTGCTGAGAGGCTCTGGATGGCTACAGGCAACTCTTTATGGACCTGGATTTTCTGGAGCTGGCGAGAGATCTTATCCCTTACTTCCTTTGCCTGGAGAGGTGGGGGGGAAATTCCCCCAACGTCAGAAACCATTTTTAATCCCAGAAAAGGGCTGGCACTTAAAGGTGGGGTCTTCAACATGGAGCCCACGGGCACTGATTTGTTCACAGACACCTGTCTCTCTTTGGGCCCTCCAAGCTCCCTCCTGATTTTTGTTTTATTTCTTAAGATCTTTAACTCCACCTCCAGTGGGATGCTGGCAAACTGCAAAGCCAGGGGCTTCCCTCCAGCACCTCCTATATTTGGTTTCAAAGCGTTTTGGTGTTTGTTTTAAACCTCAGGCCCCACCTCTAACCTGTACTTAAGTTCTTGGGCACTTTGCCTTCTGGGAAATGAGCATTTTGTAACCATCCCCACCCACCATTTTAGCCACTTCATGATCGGTAAACAACCCCATGGTAGCCATTTTGTGTCTGGGAGAGGCACAGCACTTTCAAAATCCCAGATGTGCCCAGTGACCCAAAGGGTTTGGGGAGCCCTGCTTTGAGGCCTGCCCCCTCCCTGCCCAAGCAAGCCACACCCTGAAGCTCACCTTGTTCCCCATCAGTTGTTCTCCCCTGCCCAGGAGGGAATATACCAGGAGGAGCCCAGCTTCGGATACCCTTAGCAGGGGATGGTATACGGCAAGCAAAGCCACATTAAGGTACGATCTTCGTTGGTGTTCCGTGAAGATCCTTCCAAACACGTAAGAATAGACAATTAACATCTCTTTGGCCCTGTTCAGAAGACACCTTAAACCACAGCTTTAACCATGGTGAATAAGGCTTTTTGCCTTATTCGTCATGGTTAAAGCCATGATTTAAGATGTCTTCTGAACAGGGCCACAGTCTTTTTCTCCCACCAAAACCAAGTCAAAAGATGTCTAATTGGACTTGCATATATATTCACCTTTCCTCCTCTCTTTCAATAATTTCTTGCACACTCACAATTTAAACTGTATGTCCCAACCTGTCTCTTCTGCTCACGTTACTCTGTTAAGGGCCATGTACTTTGGTTGTACTAGGTAAAAACGTAACAAGTAATACCGTCGTCACAGGGGCAGGGGAGCCTTCTCAGAGGGACATTCTTACCTCTCCAACTCTTGCGATGTTTATATAAGAGAGCAGCATCAGTTTGTGTTGGTATTCTCTGCTCCAGAGCTCTTTGGCATTGTCCATGCTCATCCCTGACAGAGAGACACCAAGAGATAAAGCTTTATTGCTCTGAACATGGTGATCTATCACAGGGGAGGAGAACGTGTGACCCTCCAGATATTTTGAGACTGCAACTTCCATCATTCCCAGATAGCCTAACCAATGGTGAGGGATGATGGGAGTTGAAATCCGGCACCCTCTGGAGGGCCCCAGGCTGACCACTCATGATGTTTCTGGGTCTTTCTCACATAGTGGCTCTTGATGCAGGGGTTTGTGAGGGCTGCCTCCAGACTTACCTCTAAGAGGATTTCTCTGGCGCTTCTCCTGACTAATTGTCACAGTGGTCTGAGGCAAGACTGAAGTAAAGAAGGTTCAAGTCTGCCTCACAAGAGGGAATCTCACATGCTCCTGCATGCCTATTTCCCACCACTGGAATTAATTCTATGGTGAGGCCTATTAATCAGATACATATTGTACGTTTCAAAGGACTGGACAAAGGGAATACCACACCAAATAAACAAAACACTAGAAAATAAACAAAATAAAGAAGAGAAACATACATGAAGTACTCAGTGTGGACCCTAGGCCTCAGGATCCTCCAACATACCAACAAAGTTTGCTCTGATGTTCTTTCCTGATAGTGTAAACATTGGTACTCTATAGGTAGCTGCTGTGTTCAGGTCAGGTCTGACAGAAAATAACAGATTGGATCTAATCTGGTGTAAACTTATGGGATTCTAGGATATCAGCTATAAATATAACTTGAATGCCAAGGAACAGGGGACAGTTCACAAGGCAGGGCCTATGGTAGTGTGGGCCTTCCCATCAGGCAGAGTAAAGGTGGCTTCCTCAGGCAGCAGACTCTGAGGGCAGCAAATCTTTAGTTATTCAGTTTGTTATCATTGTATTTTTTCTACTGGGGGCAGGTGTGTGTGTGTGTGTAAGATTTTCTGCCTCAACTGCCTAAATAAATTGATTGGGTTTGGGTGGCGGCTTTGGCTGGTGGGGTGGAATGGGAGGGGATGGGGATGGGGATGGGGAGGGGAGAGAAGGGGAGGGCACTCCTGGTTGTGCCTCAGACAGCCAAATGTCTTGGTCCAGCCCTCAGGAAGGGAGAAGGGTATCAGGAAATACAAACTGAATGAGGCAGTAGTCTCTTGTGTGAAGAACTGAGACTAGAAGTTGCTCTTCAGTTTCTCTTGGTATGTGAAACCCAGGCATTTGGTAGAGCGCGTAATGTTCCAGCAAGTAGCTGCTGTCGCTAACTTACCTTTCTGGTTGACAAGTAATTCGTACAGGCGGAAGACACCCTCCCTGGCCTGGCGACTGATGTGGGCTTTGGTGTCAACAATGTAAAGTGAGAGCTCTGCTATGTAGCGGCCCAGCTGTGGGAGCTCACAGGTGTTCTAGGGGGAAGGAGAGAAATTGGGATTTTTATCTCCATCTACCTGTATGTTGCCAGAAGAGCAACTCCCTCCCACAGCAAGCTGAACGAGGAAGCTCAGACCGATGGCACTTTATTATTATTATTATTATTATTATTATTATTATTATTATTTATTTATATAGCACCATCAATGTACATGGTGCTGTACAGAGTAAAACAGTAAATAGCAAGACCCTGCCGCATAGGCTTACAATCTAATAAAGTCATAGTAAAGCAATAAGGAGGGGGAGAGAATGCAAACAGGCACTGGGTAGGGTAAACAGGCACAGGGTAGGGAAAAACTAACAGTATAACTAACAGTCTAAAGTCTGAGTAACATCAAGTTTTAAAAGCTTTAGGGAAAAGAAAAGTTTTTAGCTGAGCTTTAAAAGCTGAGATTGAACTTGTAGATCTCAGATGTTCTGGGAGAGCGTTCCAGGCGTAAGGGGCAGCAGAAGAAAATGGACGGAGCCGAGCAAGGGAAGTAGAGACCCTTGGGCAGGCGAGAAACATGGCATCAGAGGAGCGAAGAGCACGAGTGGGGCAATAGTGTGAGATGAGAGAGGAGAGATAGGGCGGAGCTAGACCGTGAAAAGCTTTGAAGGTCAACAAGAGAAGTTTATATTGGATTCTGAAGTGAATTGGAAGCCAATGGAGAGATTTCAGAAGTGGAGTAACATGGTCAGAGCGGCAAGCCAAGAAGATGATCTTAGCGGCAGCGTGGTGGACAGAAACCAACGGACTGATGTGAGAAGAAGGAAGTCCAGAGAGAAGAAGGTTGCAGTAGTCCAACTGAGAAATAACCAGTGCATGAACAAGCGTCTTGGCAGAAGAGACAGACAGAAATGGTCGAATCCTGGCAATATTATACAGGAAAAAGCGACAGGATTTAGCTACTGCCTCAACATGAGGACTAAAGGAGAGCGAGGAATCAAATATAAAGCCAATTGCTATAAGGAACCCAAATGCACTCCACACAGCAAAGGGAAAAAGCAATGGGAATTGTGGCCCCCTTTTCTAGGTTTCGTGCTTACCAGCCCAGAATTCTGCAGCCCTTTCACGCCAAAGCAGGTCGTCAGCATCTGTGGGCTACTTACGTCAAAGTCCGCCATTACTGTGACATAGCGCAGCAGGGAAGCACTGCTCCTGGTGGCCCGGGCTCTCTCCTTCACATTGTTGGAGTTGAACCAAAAGTGGATGTGCTGCAAGGGGAAGCAACACCTCAGAAACTTTGCACGGGGCGAACATCTTACACAGTCTTGACGTCATGCTACTGGCAGTTGTGCAACCCCCAAATAATTTGCTCTACAGATATCCATCTTATTAACCCGTCTTGTCCTTCACCTCCAGCACCAAAACGTCTTTGCCAACCTTGCTTCAATGTACTTACATCTAAGATTCTGAACAGGTGTGGTGCTGTTGGGTCCTCCTCCAGCATGGACCTCAGCATTACTTCCAAGGCTGTGACACATTTCCTGTATGCTGCCTGGAATAAAGAGAAAGCCACACTGTGCTTGCTGGAGTCTCTCCTTAACAAGGCCTTTCTACATGCAGGCGACACAAAGCTATGTTGCTCTGCCTGCCGAACAGAGACTTTTGTACTAGAAGTGGTCCTGTGGATTCTGGACAATAAGATGGAGCTCATGAACAATAACTCTCCCCTCCCCAGCCCCTTCCTGCCTTTTCTGGGCACACAGTTTTGTCCACTGCGCCCCAAATACAGAAACTCTCTCAGAGATTCAAGTAAGGAATCAAGTACCCCAGGCTCTCAAGTAGGAGCATTTGACACAGTGTTGATGAGCTCAATATCATAGAATCATAGAATAGCAGAGTTGGAACGGGCCTACAAGGCCATCAAGTCCAACCCCCTGCTCAATGCAGGAATCCACCCTAAAGCATCCCTGACAGATGGTTGTCCAGTTGCCTCTTGAATGCCTCTACTGTGGGAGAGCCCACAACCTCCCTAGGTCACTGATTCCATTGTCGTACTGCTCTAACAGGCAGGAAGTTTTTCCTGATGTCCAGCTGGAATCTGGCTTCCTTTAACTTGAGCCCGTTATTCCGTGTCCTGCACTCTGGGAGGATTGAGAAGAGATCCTGGCCCTCCTCCGTGTGACAACCTTTCAAGTATTTGAAGAGTGCTATCATGTCTCCCCTCAATCTTCTCTTCTCCAGGCTAAACATGCCCAGTTCTTTCAGTCTCTTTTCATACGGCTTTGTTTCCAGACCCCTGATCATCCTTGTTGCCCTCCTCTGAACACGCTCCAGCTTGTCTGCGTCCTTCTTGAATTGTGGAGCCCAGAACTGGACATAATACTCTAGATGAGGCCTAACCAGGCCCGAATAGAGAGGAACCAGTACCTCACGTGATTTGGAAGCTATACTTCTATTAATGCAGCCCAGAATAGCATTGGCCTTTCTTGCAGCCATATCGCATTGTTGGCTCATATTCAGCTTATGATCTACAACAATTCCAAGATCCTTCTTGTTTGTAGTATTGCTGAGCCAAGTATCCCCCATCTTGTAACTGCGCATTTGGTTTCTATTTCCTAGATGTAGAACTTGACATTTATCCCTATTAAATTTCATTCTGTTGTTTTCAGCCCAGCACTCCAGCCTATCAAGATCGCTTTGAAGTTTGTTTCTGTCTTCCAAGGTATTAGCTATCCCACCCAATTTTGTGTCATCAGCAAATCTGATAAGTGTTCTCTGCACCTCCTCGTCCAAATCATTAATAAAAATGTTGAAGAGCACTGGGCCCAGGACTGAGCCCTGCGGTACCCCACTCGTTGCCTCTCCCCAGTTTGAGAAGGCTCCATTGATAAGCACTCTTTGAGTCTGATTCTGTAGCCAACTGTGAATCCACCTAATAGTTGTTCCATCTAGCCCATTTTTAGCTAGTTTGTTAATCAGAATATCATGGGGCACTTTGTCAAAAGCTTTGTTGAAGTCAAGATATATGACGTCCACAGCATTCCCACAGTCCACAAGGGAGGTTACCCGATCAAAAAATGAGATCAAATTAGTCTGACAGGACTTGTTCCTGAACTTACCTGTTTGCTGGTATCACTGTTGGCCACATCCACCGAGATAACGCCATGCAGAGCCAAGCGTAGGAGACTCGACTCCAGCTCCGGGTCAAGAGGAGGCCTGAATTTACTGGCAGGGTGGAGGGGAAAGTATTAGAGGGAGGGGCGGCCATCCAGACTCCATCACAAAGTAACTGATGCCCAAACTGATAGCTTGCCTGGCATTTGCCCATTCCAAATCATGTCTATTATGCCAATTACATATTATGATCAATAAGGAAATTTACTGCCAAACAAATCAAACATTTTAACTCCTAGATCATACACAAGACATGAAGTCCTTCGACAAAAGCATTAGCCTTACAGGCTTGCCTAAGTTGGGAAGTTTCCTTAGCAAATTTTGTGGCAAGTTTTCCTGTTAAACCTAACAGGCTTAGCTCTGCTAGATAGCAGATACTTGATTTTATCCATATCAAGATGATTGGCTACCAGTTCTAAACTTTCCTTTGCAAATCTCCTACATGGAGGCTCCACTTGGGCCTGAAGAAACACAGACCTTCAGACTCTGAACACCCAGAAGCACAGAGACCAGGTCTGAGGGTGGAAGAGGAAGGAGGAGGAGTTTTCTGGGCACTGAGGTCATGTTCCCCAAAGTAATATGAGGCAAGCGCCCGTACTTGGGGATACCATTCGTGTACTGTCCATCCTGCTACCCAGTGGATTCACTGGCTGAGATGGTCTAAGATGTAATGTTGGAGAGCTCTAGGATTCTGGTCCCGAGAGATTTCAACACCTATGCCTTAACAGGACCAGATTGGGACAGCATGTCTTTCATGACAACCATTGAGTTGTTCCAGTTTGTCACTGACCCAACACAGAGGGACGGGCATACCCTTGACTTGGCCTTTGCCTGTGGATCTGAAGGTGTTAGCAGAACCACCTCCATTTTTAACAGTAAACTGTAAAATCTCCATTGCACTCCAAGCAAAATGTCAAAATGCCCTGTATGAGAATGTCTCCTTGTGTGCGTCCTTGCATCCTTGATTACTAATATAAACAAGAGTCCTGGCTCCAGCTGTCTGTGTTGAAGTTAACTCTCTGTAACTTACTGTCAGGCCAAAGGTATTGTTTACAGGACTGTTTAGCATAATTAGCTATGCCTCAGTGTTATGTTCTGATTGGTTAATGCTGCTACTGGGTCCTGCCCCTTGAAAGCTTTAATACTGTACCATATTCCCTATGTCTTTTGTCTGATTGCTCCCTTTGAAGAGACCAGGCCTTGATTACTAATCAATAAAGCGCTTTTGAACCCTCTGTCGCTGGAATGGTGGAGTCGTGCTTAAGGGCTGTTTGGATCTCGTCCTTGGGTGAAAAGAACATTGATCTAACAAATGGCGCCTGACTCGGATCTACCCCAAGACGGATTCATGCCTGCCAGTGGAGCCTAGATTGAGGAGCGATCGCCAAGAGAGATTTCTCTTGCCTCTAGTAGGCTGACATGCACTGTGCAGACATGGAGACCGAATTGACGGGACCATTTGAGCCAAGGTTACAAAATCGACTCCACCCGACAGATGGAAGGGAACAGGCAACAACAATTTGCAATCAGACGTGATTAGAAAGGGCGAAGACGGGAGACGGCTATTTGGTGAGTGAAACCTTTAATCCCATGGACCCTGACGGGAAATGGAGGGAGTGGGTGTTCACAATTGACCTCAGAAATGAGAAGCTTATAGTTCGTATTGGAAAAGAGTCCCCGAGCCCATTGTTGTCTTTGGGAAAGCTTTCATTGAAATTGAAATTGAGATTTTGAAACTGTAACAGTGTAACAATGAGTTAAAAATGTTTGTGACTGTGAATGAATGTCTTTTTTATGTTAGATTGTGGATTTTTTTGAACTTGATCCAAAGTTAATTTCAGCTGTGTCATTGGAATCAATTTGCAAACATAGAAATGTAATTGAGTAAATGTACCTCTCAAAGGATCGCCCTTTAGTGTTGGAATGTGAATTACATAAAAGTTGGTGTTGTGTTAAAGTGAAAGAAAAAATTGTCAGTTTGTGTTTTCCACCCGGCCCAAGTGAAAGAAATTTGAAGTTTTTGTTTTCCTTCTCCTCCCTAGTGTTTTTTGCTTCTCCTATGCTTAGCAGCTAGAGATAAGCAGTGAAAAGTTTTTGTTTTAGATTTTGAAGACTTTGTGTATTTTCTCTTTCACAAACCTCAGATAATTAGAACCCCATTTTCACGGAAGATATAGTCTTCCATAGCTTTGAAGATTCACTGCCTGAGTTGAAAAGCTCAAGTCCTTGTACAAATAGTTTTGCCAACCGTTTTGCCAAGATGAGAGAAAGAAAAAGTATGTTGTTAAAAGTGGATAAGAGAAATGTCTGAAAAAGAGAGAGAGAGAGAGAGAGAGAGAGAGAGAGAGAGAGAAGGCTGTGCAGAAGAGATAGTTTGAAAGACTTTTAAAAAGGTTGTTTTGGTTGTTTTGCAAAGATGTTGATTTGAAGTGAAGTTGATTTGAAGAAGAGTAAAGTATGTGAATAGCAGAAGTGAAGAAATTGAAATGTAGTGAAAAAGGAAAGTGTTTGAAGGTCAGTGTACGTGGCATGGTTTTTGACCAGAAGGAAAAGGGGGGTGAAGAAGCCCTGCCTTGAAAAAGTTAGTGAATGGACAATCTTGCATCCTCTGCTGATGAAGATTGGAAATACTGAATTGCTATATTTTTGTGTGTGTTTTGAACCTTGTGTTCTGAAAATTGCCCAGTGGTTCTTTTTTTTGGGGCAGAGATATTCTAACTTTGGCCTAATAGAACTTTTGAAATGCTTTGAGCCCTGAGCCTGAGCCCTAAATGCAACTACAATTGAAGCCTAAAAGCACCCCTGTGTTCTTGCATCAGTATCCTTTGAAATTAGAAGCCAGAAGAAGAATACAACTATTGCTTTTTAAAAATGGACTTGTGAAATGATTAAAGCAATTAAAAACTCCAGCTTGCATCACTGTGTTTGCCCTACCAGCCTCAAGTGTGCTGTGCCAAAAACGTGGCACAGACCAGTGGAGTACAGTGGCAGAAGCTAACACCTGAACCCTGCCTGCCAGTCCAGATATGAGATCAACCTCCTCGTGGACCCAAGGCTTGCCTCATTGAATCCTGCCACGTTGATACCTGAACTACAAAGAAAAGAAGTTCCAGAGCATGAATGCCTTGAAGTCTTGCAACTTGGCACCAAACTTCGCCCAGACCTATATGATGACCTCGAGTTGTTTACTGATGGATCCAGCTACAATTGTACAACAAGCAGCTGAACTCGTAGTATGCACAGAAGCCCTGATGCTTGTTTCAGGCAAAGGACTATATTTACTGATTCAAAATATCACATGGACAGATTTGGAAAGAAAGAAGATTTGTGACTGCCCATGGAGCAGTGACCCATGGAGAATTAACAGTTGATCTGTTAAAAGCCCTGATGTTGCCAAAAGAATTGGCTAATTTGTCTACAAGCGAGCTGCCATAATTGGAGCTAGCCCATTTCTCAGTATTTGAATCCACCTTAAGAAAAAGAAGACTTGGAATTAGCACAATAACTCTAAGTTTTCGAGAACCCAGAAAGATGGGATTTGTTACCCCTGATGTGCCAAGAATCATCATGACCTCCCTGTCATGACCTCCCTGAATCAGCCAAAGAATATAAATGCACAGTGAATTGTTTTTACTGGCTTCATTTGTAAATGCATCAAAAGAAAAGCCCCTGCAGACATGGACTTGTTATCTTTTTTTAAGAATCCAGATTGACTTTGTTGAAATGTAAAAGTTTTTGAACACCTACTTGTTTTTGTTCAGGTTTTTTTCTGAACACCTACTGTTTTGTTCAGGCCTGAAACCATAGAATCAGATCTAGAAAGCTATTTTACTTCTTAGGTAGTGTAGAACATGGCACTTTTGTCCTAAAAGTAGGCTGGCATCTCATGAAGATTCCAGTCTGGAAGGCAGATAGAGTTAATAGGACCCTGAAAAGAGACCCTAGCAAATTAGAAATTTCCTTGAAATGGGTGGATGTATTTCCAATTGCATTGTTAAAATCAGAAAAAGGTCTTAAATTGTTTCATTTTGAGCTAATGTTTGGCTTTTCCTCTCAGGTTTTAGTGGGGGAACAAGAAAGAATTAAATAGGAATTGGGAAATGTTTTATTCCAAGAATATGTAATTGCCCTGCAGTTTTCTCTTTTCCAGCTCCATCGTTACCTGCACCTTTCCAGAGATTGTCGTTAGAAGAACCCTGCTTGTTCCAGCCTACCTGCTTAAAAGTAGGACCCCAGGATTGAGAAAGCCCTTGCTGCTTTGTACTTGTAAGTTGTAAGTGAAATTATTATAGACAGATAAATGGACACATTGTTCTAGAATAAAACATTTTCATCAACCTCTGCCTCCTCTGAGTAGCCGGAGCTCAGAGGACACAGGCAACGATCATCTGCCTTCTGGTGCACCGGAAGCCACCAGCAACATAGGCGAAGAAACCAGCACGGAGCAACCTAGGTACTCAACCCAACATCTAAAAGACACTAAAGTTATCTTACATGTGTGTGAAGATTATGTAGCTGTAATTTTGATAATTGTTACTTTAGTAGTTCTAAGTGTTTCTTTAATTGCCATAGCAAATGTTTTTAAGAAAGGAGTTGTGCCTTTTACCACTCATAAGTGACTTGGCTTCGTTCCACAACTGCCAAATGTTCTTTGCAAAAGCTTATCTTCCTGCCCTGCAAAAGCTTGTGATCACCACACAAGCCAAAATATCAGAATTGTGTACACATATTATGATTCTACCCAAGGACTTTTAGAGCCCTACGGTAGTTGTAAATGAAAGTTAACAAAGAATAGCAGAGTTGGAAGGGGCCTACAAGACCATCAAGTCCAACCCCCTGCTCAATGCAGGAATCCACCCTAAAGCATCCCTGAAAGTTAGTTGTCCAGCTGCCTCTTGAATGCCTCTAGTGTGGGAGAGCCCACAACCTCCCTAGGTAACTGATTCCACTGTTGCACTGCTCTAACAGTTAGGAAGTTTTTCCTGATGTCCAGCCGGAATCTGGCTTCTTTTAACTTGAGCCTGTTATTCCGTGTCTTGCATTCTGAGAAGAGATCTTGGCCCTCCTCTGTGTGACAACCTTTTAAGTATTTGAAGAGTGCTATCATGTCTCCCCTCAATCTTCTCTTCTCCAGGCTAAACATGCCCTGTTCTTTCAGTCTCTCTTTATAAGGCTTTGTTTCTAGACCTCTGATCATCCTCGTTGCCCTCTTCTGAACACGCTCCAGCTTGTTTGCGTCCTTCTTGAATTGTGGAGCCCAGAACTAGACACAATACTCTAGGTGAGGCCTAACCAGGACTGAATAGAGAAGAACCAGTACCTCACGTGATTTAGAAGCTATACTTCTCTTAATGCAGCCCAAAATAGCATTTGCCTTTCTTGCAGCCATATTGCGCTATTGGCTCATATTCAGCTTGTGATCTACAACAATTCTCGTTTGTAGTATTGCTGAGCCAAGTGTCCCCCATCTTGTAACTGTGCATTTAGTTTCTATTCCCTAAATGTAGAACTTGGCATTTATTCCTATTAAGTTTCATTCTGTTGTTTTCAGCCCAGCACTCCAGTCTATCAAGATCACTTTGAAGTTTGTTTCTGTCTTCCAGAGTATTAGCTATCACACCCAATTTTGTGTCATCTGCAAATTTGATCAGCATTCCCTACACCTCCTGACAAATCCATTTCGGCTTCTAGTAATCACTGCATTGATTTCAAGGTGTTTACAGATTGACTTCTTTACAATCTGTTCCAGAATTTTCTCAGAGATGACTGGTCTGTAGTTCCCAGGTTCCCAGGTTCCTTTTTGCCCTTTTTGAAGATAAGGACAACGTTAGCCCTCCTCCAGTCGTCCGGCACCTCACCCATCTTCCATGATTTTACAAAGATAATAGACAAGAGTTCTGAGAGTTCTTCTGCTAGCTCCTTCATTACTCTTAGATACAGTTCATCGGGCCCTGGAGATTTAAACTCATTCAGGGAAATTAGGTGTTCTTTGACCATTTCTTTATCAATCTCAAACTGCAATCCTGCCTCCTCAACTTCACTTTTTCCAGGAAGGAGTCATAGACCCGCTTTTAGGAGAAGACCGAGGCAAAATAGGAATTAAGCACTTCAGCCTTTTCTTTGTTGTCTGTTATCAATTTGCCTTCCTCATTAAGCAGTTGAACCACCCACTGATGATCTATTTAGATGGCTCACTAGTTAGTTGTCCAATATAGAGTAGTTAAAAGAGGGATTTCTTGCATTGTATTTTGTTCCATTGTAATGATTTTTGTTTATCCTTGCTTTTTGCCTTCCCTGTATTTTGTCTTTTGTGAAAAGTCTTGCAAAGTCTGTAATCCACCAGCAAATGTATTTGTATTGTGAAGCCTTAGCCACAGATGATCTAAAAGAAGCTAGCAAGCTTAAGTTTTAAATTGCTTTAAAGGGGGGAAAATGTTAGCAGAACCACCTCCATTTTTAACAGTAAACTGTAAAATCTCCATTGCACTCCAAGCAAAATGTCAAAATGCCCTGTATGAGAATGTCTCCTTGTGTGCGTCCTTGCATCCTTGATTACTAATATAAACAAGAGTCCTGGCTCCAGCTGTCTGTGTTGAAGTTAACTCTCTGTAACTTACTGTCAGGCCAAAGGTATTGTTTACAGGACTGTTTAGCATAATTAGCTATGCCTCAGTGTTATGTTCTGATTGGTTAATGCTGCTACTGGGTCCTGCCCCTTGAAAGCTTTAATACTGTACCATATTCCCTATGTCTTTTGTCTGATTGCTCCCTTTGAAGAGACCAGGCCTTGATTACTAATCAATAAAGCGCTTTTGAACCCTCTGTCGCTGGAATGGTGGAGTCGTGCTTAAGGGCTGTTTGGATCTCGTCCTTGGGTGAAAAGAACATTGATCTAACAAAGGGGTGTCAGGATATTGTGTGTGTGCGTGTGTAAATTACCCCTTCATTTCGGTCAGACCACTTCCTGGTGAAATTTGATCTTACCGTGCCAGTCCCTCCCTGCAGGGCTGGGGGACACATTAAGATGGTCCACCCCTGGAGACTTATGGAATCCAAGCAATTCCTGATTGCTCTGGGGAACTTTTCAGTAACTAGAGCTGGCGATTCTGTTGAGTCCCTTGTCGCACGATGGGATGGTGAAATGCTACAGGCCATTGACACAATCGCTCCTGAGTGCCCTTTTCTGCATTGTGAAACTCAGAGGGTTTTCTGGTGTTTTGATACCATTGAGGGCTGCTGGGACAGACTCTTGCTTTTCATGGGTTAATTTCTTTCTGGCTTCCTCTTGCGTTTAGTTTATGCTGTTCTGTTTGCTTTTCTGAAAATGTTCTGTTTCCTGCCCTTATCTGTCCCTTATAGAACTCCCCTCCCATCTGCTACTCCCTGGCCTTTCTCCCCCCAAAAGACATACCTCAAATGATGGATTGCGTCCATGGCGCTTAAGAGCACTGGTGATGGTGCCGAAGGAATTGGGAGCTTTTCCATCACCTCCTAGGAGAAACCAAGTGGGCTGGGCAGAACAGAGCAAGTGAGGACCAGTTCCCCATGGACTCCAGGAGGGCTGTTCCAGGCCCAGGCCTACACTTCCATCCCAACCTCACCCTCCGACTGGTTTTGTCTGAGCCCTCAGGCATCTTGGAGCCCTCCGCATAACCCTCAGGACAGGAGTAACAATTCTGTACTATCATTGGTAGAATTAGTTATCCTATTCTAAATGGTTCCATAGTCTTTCTTTCTAAGACCACCACAAAACCTCCCCGAAATTCGAACCCTGGGCTCTCCACCCGCCGCCTCGCTGACACCTCTCCTCTAGCTTTCTGGTGCTGCCTCTCACTCACCACTACTGCCCACGCCAACTCCGTCTTGGAGCATGGAAGCTCCAGTTGCTCCTGGTGGTTCTTATTGATTGCTTGACATATATTGGCGATGCTGTTGAGGAAGCGAAGGTCCGCTTTGTCATCCTGATTGATCTGGAGGTAGTAAGAGATTCAGGCTGTTAATCAGGGGAGTTGTTCATTAATATTCTTTTCTTCTCATCATAATTGCTCAATTGTGATTATTCAAGATTTTAATTGAAAGAGGAATTATTCTGGCTACAAATCAAAAACAATGAATGAAAGCCCACTTTTCTACAGGGAACAGGACGTGAATAATTCCGGGCTGATTCTTGGCTACACAAGTAAATAAGAAGCAACCAACTAAAGGGGCAGAAGCCAGGAAGCGGAAGCTACTTTAAAAGAAAGGAGGAGGAAAAGACTAAATAAAGACACAGCTACTGAATGGGTGTTACTTCTGAGTAAACGTACAGTAGTGTAGGCTCTTGTCCATGGGGATTTTTATGGGGAATATAGCGGTGGATTTAGCACCACTGGTTTAATTGCAGTTTTAATGCAGTTTCCACCTGACTGCTGAAAGGCAATGGCTGGGCAGCCCTAAAGGTCTCTTACATGTGAGGGGAATATCTCTGCGGAAGTGTTTGTTCATTTGCTTTTGTTTTTACCTTCTCTCCATTACGCATACGCTCGAGAATAATGCTGCATGGGTCCTCATCTTTGCTTGAGATGTTCTGCTTGGTCTGTGATCCGGATTCTTGGTGGAGGGAGGGAACACACAGATCATGTAGACATAAAGCTCCATCACACCGGAGGTTATCACTCCCCCTACCGTAGGGTGACCATATTTTGGGAACCAAAAACGAGGACAACATGCTCAGCCCCCAAGGGGGCGTGCCCACCAACATGCCCAGCCCCCAAGGGGGCGTGCCCACCCAAACATGGCCTTGGTCACAGCAAACAATTAAGACAAACCTGTTCTACATAACATCTTAATGTTAAAATCACTGGAATAAAGAACAAGTGAGACATTAAATGTATCTGAAATTAACTTCACTCATTCCTACTTTCATAGCTTTTGCTGTACTTTGAAGCTTTTGCTATACTCTGTGTGATACAGTCTCCCCTTCCCTCAAATATCTTTTCTGACTAACAACACGAGCTGTGAATGCAGAGACAGTTCGTATGGGAAAGAAATGGTGTGTGTGGCTTTCTTGAGGTGGGTTTGGGGAGCTGGGCTCCTCAATGGGCGCAGGCACACGGCCAGAGGCAAGACAGGGCAGTATTGCCAAAGGGCGAAGGTCACCTGAGGCAGGCCTTGAAAAGAAGTCCCAGCTTGGAGGAGGATGGAAGCAGGGAGTGGGGAGGAATGGGATTGGACCTTCGATGCCTGGAGGAGCCAGGGGAGCAGCTCCAGCCCATTAACTGCTGGACCCAGCTGGAACTGAGCAAAGGATCCAAGTCTGTTTTGATGTTGTCTGGGGATGAGGGCGGGAACCAGCCTTAAAGGACCAAGATAACTCTGTCTGGATATCTCTGTCTCTGCCTCTCTCTCTCTCACACACACACACACATGTACACCATGCTGTGAGGTCAGCGATCATAACTGGAACCAAAAAATATGAGTTTCCCCGGGTAAACATGGCATCAGCAGTTTGTCAGAATCCAGGAAGACGGACATGGATCTGACAGAGCGCCTCTCCTGACGTGAACGTTCTGTTTCACTATGCTCTTCATCTCTGGCCCTCCTCTGGGTACTTCCTGCAAGGGAGGCTCAGAAGGTGGCAACAAAGGAGGGGGCCTTCTCATTGGTGGCCCCCAATTATCTATCTATCTATCTATCTATCTATCTATTTATTTGTTTATTTATTTATTACATTTTTATACCACCCAATAGCTGATTTTACAGCACACATTTAAGACATATCTGTTCTACATAACATCTTCATGTTAAAATCACTGAAATAAAGAACAAGTGAGACATTCAATGTATTTGAAATTAACTTCACTCACTCCTACTTTTGTAGGTTTTGCTGTACTTTGAAGCTTTTGCTATACTTTGTGTTACATTCTCCCCTTCCCTCAAATATCTTTTCTGACTGTATCTTCACACATTGCAAGCTGCTGTTGTTGTTAACAGGGTTTGCTACTGGCCAGCTGGATGGCTGGCTTTTTTTAATTTCAATTTTTTTAAAAAGCTTGTGTATAATTGTCACAAGTTTCTCTACTCTAACGTTACGGTGGGTGTTGTGGCAGTGAACACTACTTGGCCCATTCACACTTCTCACTTATATACATTAGCTTCCCGAGGCTTGTGTGTTGGCACCACTGCGCACATCCAGACTTTGAACTCCTGTCTACTTCCTGCACAAACATGCAGCTCTGAGACCCGCTTCCTAATGCCCTGCGTTTCATGCCACCACCATGAGGCTAAGTTACAATAGATGTCTCCAGGTTGTCTGTGCAGCCTCTGTTGTCTCTCACTCTAAGGGCGTCGCTAGACGAGGCCTTAGCGCGCCTTGAGAGCCGGTTTCCCTGCTGTGCTTCCACATTACGCACAGGGGAATCCGGCCCCAGGCCACACTGAAGCCTCCTCTAACGCGCCATAAGCGAAGTCGCTTATGGCGTGCCTTTTCCCCAGCCCCGGCCTGAGGCCGGGGCTGGGGAACTTCTAGCTACTTCCGTGGCTTTTTGCGGCTACTCGCTCGCGAGTAGCCGCAAAAAGCCGCGGACTGGGCACAGCGCAGCGCTGTGCCCATCGGCCGGGGGAGATCCCAGGAGGGAGAAGGAGGAGAGACGACACAGGACACACACACACGTAGGGAGAAGGAGGAGAGATGACACAGGACACACACATGGAGGGAGAAGGAGGAGAGACGGGACACGGAGGGAGAGAAAGATCAGGAAGGGATCGGGAGCGGATGGGGGGGGTTAACTAAGAAAAACCCCTTACCTTCTCCGCAGTCTTCGGGCCGCACGTGGCCTCTTTAAACTTTTAAAAAAATGGGCTGACGCTGCAGGGCTTCCGTCGTCCCTGCGCGTCGTGCATCTAGGAGGCTGGGCGGCGCGTTAAAGTTAGCGCGCCGTCGCCCTGCCTCCCTGCTGGCTTATCCCGGCAGGTCTAGCAAGGCCCTAAGTCATTGCAGACAAACCAAAGCCTCCAGCCTCAAACAATCTCTCTCTCTCCCCACCCCTCCAAAGTCTCCCAATGGTCCAGCTAGGCTGCACACTTGTGGCTTGGGATATTGCTTATTGCAGGTTATTGCTTGGTCAAGTCTGTTGACTCTTGCATCATCATCATCATCATCATTATTATTATTCCCTGCCTTTTGCCCAATACTTTAAAAACCTCCCCCACCAGCCGCCTCCACCTCCTCTCCTCCTGCACAACTCTGATGCACTCTTAAAACACTCTGGGTGGCAAGCCAGCCTGAGGGCCAAGCTACAGGTGCATCTGGCTGCCTTCAGCCTCTCTCTGCCTTATGCCAGCCTGCCAACATTTCCAGCCTCAAATGATCCCCCACCCCCCGCTCTCTCTGCTAAAGTCTCTAATGGTCCAGCCAGGCTGTGCACTTGTACCCTATAGCTGGGGGTAGGGCAACAGCTTATAGCTTGGTTGCATCTGGTGACTCTTGTTTTTTTTAAAAAAAAATCCACCACCAGCCACCTCTGCCTGCAGCAAAACTGGACTCTGAGACACTCTTAAAAAGGCTCTGTGTGGTACAGCAGCCTCTCAGGGCTCAGCTACAGCCATTTCTGAGTTGTGTCTTCAGTCTAACTCTGTCTCTGAGAGATATGCCAGCCAGCCAAAGCCACAAATCTATCTATTTTCCTCTGGTATGCACTTCAAGTGTTCTGTATTGCATCCCAGCAGTGCAGTCAGAGCCTAGCTCACAAGTGTACAAAGTGAAGTGGAAGGGAAGTGGTAGCGAAGCAACGCAATGATATGCCAGGTTCCAACATTCGCAGCAACTGGGCATCCGCAAAGAAGAGAGCCTCTCTCTCGGCTGGCACCTTACTGTTGGTCGTGAGAGTTTTTCTCTAAAGATGACCCTTCATCGCCCATGATGTGGAAATTTGAGGAAAAGGACCTCTGGCCCATTCTGTTTTGCCCTGTGGGCTGCTTTGACTGACCTCTCCTTTCCCACATTTTGATTTGTGGATGCCTTGCCTCTGCTAAGCTCCAGGTACTCGACTGCACACCAAATCTGCAACAGGAAAGGTGCCCTGCTTGCCCAGGACTCTTACCTAAAGACTGGAGATCCCCTTAATGCCAAGGGCTGAAACTGCTTACTCCAAAGAGGAGGTTTGACAACCTGAGTTTGATGGCTCCAGCAGTTTAAAAAAAAAAAAAAAAAAAAAAAACTTGGAACTTTTAAAAAAATCCTAAAAAAAACACTGGATGAACAGATCTGTTTCAAACTTGGCATGGCTAAATCTCTCCTTAAGAGCTATCATGGTGCCAACTTTCATCTCTTTATCTTTAAAAATAACATTTTTAAAAATTAATAATTTTAAATCATCAAATTTTAAAAAATTCCTAAAAATCAATGTTACAAATTTGGTATGGCTAAAGCTCTACACAAAACCTTTCATGGTGCAAAGTTTCATCTCTTTATCTTTAAAAATGACAATTTTAAAAATAATAATTTTAAAACCTCAATTTTTAAAAAATTCCAAAAAAATCAATGGATAAATGGATCTGTTTCAAATTTGGAGAGGCTAAAGCTCTACCTAAAACCTATCATGGTGTGAAGTTTCATCTCTTTATCTTTAAAAATGACAATTTTAAAAATAATAATTTTGAAACCTCAATTTTTAAAAAAATCCTTAAAAATCAATGGATAAACAGATCTGTTTTAAATTTGGTATGACTAAAGCCCTACCTAAGAGCTACTATCATGCCAAGTTTCATGTCTTTATCTTTAAAAATGACAGTGTTATAAGCATTTTTGTTAATTCCTATTAGAGCTGCTCTTTGAATGGGGAAGACTGCAAAAATCTGGATTTCCCCTCCCCTCCTGAATTTGTCACCAAAAAACCAGACAAATCCGGGCAAATCCAGTCATATGGTCACCCTACCATCACTTCTCTGTCTGTGTTTTCATTCCTCAGTTACTTCCTCTTTTCAAAAGAGGGAGTACCCAACGAGCACGAGGCCCATTGAGTCTGCTGCTCTAATGGCGCTGCTTCTCCTGCACACAGCAGGAACGAGCAGCAATTCCAAGTTTTTTAAAAAATCAGACTTAACGAGGGGTTTTGTCACGCAAGGAAGGCCAGAAGGGGCAGACGATGTCATGTGAGGGACATGAGCAAACTCCGTGAGTGCCCAGTAAGGAGTGTGCAATAAAACGCTCGTCGGATGGAGTTTATAGTCATATTCCCTTCCTTCACCAAAGGCAGAGCCAGATTCTTCTCAAGGAAGCCCACCTTACTAACCTATAGTGCCTTTGTTTGAAGCCTTTGGGGAAGGTTTTCAGGAGTGGGGATGGGATATAAGTGGGCACTTTCATTCCTGCCTTCCCCTTCCTATTATTTTTATCCCTAGTGGTGTTGGGGAGGGGCAGTTCTATTTCCTTTCCTCTGGTACTCATAGATCCCTGGAGGAATCCTCTCTGTTTCCTTCCGCCCAACCTGTCTCTCCAAAATCCCATGTTACCCGAACTTTCCATGCCTCAACCTTTCTCAGTTATAGATGCAATTGATCAAAGACTATTCAGAAACTGCAACTAGCGCGAAATTAGGGTGACTGTATGGAAACGAGGACAGGGCTCCTGTATCTTTAACAGTTGTATAGAAAAGGGAATTTCAGCAGCTGTTATTTGTATGCATACAGTACCTGGTGAAATTCCCTCTTCATTAAAGCTGCAGCAGCCCTGCCCTCTTTTGTATCTGGTCACTCTAGCTATACTAGAGATCATTATACGATTGCTTTCTAGTAGGTCCGTTGTCATCCATATTACACTAGTCCTATATCAGCTGCAGGGGTTGCCCATCTGTTTCCAGGCACAACTGAAGGCGCTGGTGCTAATTGTAATGCACTAAATGGCACGGGATTGGGATATCTGAAGGACCACCTCCTCCCATATGACTCTGCTAGGTTGGTGGGCACAGAGTTCTCTCTGCATGGAGAGAAGCAAAATGGCCCAGATGCCAAGGGGTGGGGTGGGGCTTCAGCTGTCCCACCCTGATATCATCCGGCTGTCCAGACTGACACTGGTGGACAAGCTGATCACCAGGACCAGTCCTGTACCCCACCACTGCTTTAGACATGATCTCCCACCCCTCTCTTTCAGCCCCACTGCCATCAACATTCTTTAAGCTCATGGGCTTTTGTCACGCACTTTCACAAGATGTGGAGTGCTTCCGGTTCATGATGGCGGCCTATCTATTCCCTTCAGCTCCCCCTGGGTTTCCATTTAACCTAGCAGTGATCTGGGTTGGTGGGTCCCCCTCCCACTTTTCAGGCTTTCCGTCAATACTTTTTTACTTCCTCAACCCTTGCGGTTTCCCCCAAGCCTACTGACACCTCCCTCAGGCGTGTGCGTAACGTCATTTTATTTATTTACTTTTTATTATTTATTCATTGCATTTTTATTCTGCTGAATAGCCAAAGTTGGATATCTTGGCTAGATAAACAACAGTGCTGCACTTACCTGATGAGCTTCCCCCTCCCCTCCCAAGTCCCGGGCTTCTCCTCACCTGCAATCAGGCATCTCTGTGAGTTGCAGCCTTTTTCGTTGCTTTGTGGAGATGCATCTCCCTGGGTTGTGGTTTTGGGGGCTCCAGAGCGTTGTCCACCATTGTCCACCGAGATGGATTTTATCCATGGACAAAGGGACAACCATTTTGCCTTTGGCCTCAGCCCACCATCTTTTGGCAGGGGCCTGATCTTATTCCTTTTCAGGAAAGATGTAAACTGCCAGCCCCTGCGTTTTTCACAGGCTGCAGCTGCAGCGGCTCCCTGTTCTTCGCCCCTCCCTTCTTGTTTGGGGTTCACCTTAGAATGGTCGGGGTGAAATAAGCGCTGCAGCTTTGACAGCCTGGAAGAGAGTGAGGAGAACATGAGGAATGGGGCATGCTGAAGTCTCCTGATCTGCATGACTAAACTGAGTTTGGAGCTTACTGTGGCTGATACTATATTGGATTGTGGGATTTTGCTGTGGCTTAGTGAAGACTTTCAGACACCGGGGAGAATCACATTTCCTTGCCATCACTCTGCTTCCTGCTTCTCTTCCATATTTGAAACAATGTGAAATTACATGGGGAAGAGAGCTGTGATCGTGTGGCCCATACAGTTCAATGGGACAGCACCCTCCGGTGGGCGTTTTGTAGCGCAACTTCGCTTGCACATGGCAGGAAATTGTGAGGCTTATTTTATAATGCTAAAACTGGGAAACTGAGCGAGAGACTTACAGGTGGCTCATGGTGGCGTCAACATGACCCACGAGCATCCGTGAGCGGCCAGTCATGAGGGTGCTATAAATTGCTCATGTACAGGAGCCCAGTGACTTGATGTCAAATTATTTTGATTGACTGTACCCTACCCAGAGGTGTTTTACATAGGGAGGAGGGCAGTCAGAAACATTCAAAGAATAAATTGCTGATCTTCCACATCCCTTCTCAATGAGATGGGGGGGGTTAGGGGGGATATGTGTGTTTTTCTCTGAATATCTGGGCCTTTTAAAGACAACCCCACCAGAGGAAAGACCCCACTAGGGAGCATGGTGAACAATGATCTGACAAGTATGCAGAAGCTGCTAAAAAATTCCACTTACATGTCTCACTCTCTTTCTCTCTGCTAATATAGCGAAAACCGATCAGCTAACAAACTGTGATCCGAAAGCATCAAGCCTCGTCTCACACTGAGCAACTCTGCCCTCCTGGCTCATGAAGCAGTGGAGGACATGTCACAATGACCTTAGCAACCTAGTAACCATGGGCACCATTGCTGTTCAGTGGCACTACTCTTGGTTTGGCCTTTCATGCATGTTGAGCCTTTCACTCTTACACATGCGTTTGCTTTTCATTCAAGCTAGATTTGCACATGTGCTCACTTGGAATGGTCCACTTCAGAAATCAAAGTTCTTATTTGACCCAAACACCCCTATCATTAATTTATCATAATGCTAATAAAAGTATAACATGAATACGGGTGTTGGAATTTTTCTTAGGGCCAACACAAGGGCTACATTTGTGTGTGTTTTGTGATAAAGAATTGGTAACTGTACTTTGGGACCTATGGGGTCCCAGGCCAGGAACAGTGGAACAGCAGTGCAACCCAAGGCATGTTGTTTTCTACTGGTCAAAAGAAAAAAAAGTTTTTGGTTGTTTTAGATGCCTCAGAAAAGAGCGGTTGAGTGAAGGTGAAGGTATAAAGTTGTTTTCCAACCAGTACACTTTATTAAAAATGAGAATTACAAGGCTTGGCTGATATCCGTGACATGAACAACGCAGTTAACAAACTTCGGACCCCATCCACTTCCCAGGAAAGTGAGTGCCAATGCTCACAATTACCTCAGTATTGGACCAAAGAACAGAGTGATTCTGTGGGTAAGGCACTTAACATTAGCTTGGTTTAACTGATGCATATTCAAGGGTAATAAAGTAGTGGATCACCCTTTGTATTGATTGCAATCTTTGCCCTGCAGCTCTTTATACATTTATCAAACACAGAAAAGAAAGAATTGGAAAGCTGAAAAACAGTGGGAAAGCGCACAGTTGCAGTTCTGTTTTCCAGATGCTTCTTTCTTTGCCTTCCCCACCCCCAACAATAGCAAGGGGGGATTATAAACCAATTCAAAGTCATGTCTGAAGCTAGGTGAGAAGTGTCATAATAAAGCTGAGGCACATCTGGAGAATGGAGAAATCTAAATTTTTACCAGGATCTTTAAAAATCTGCTTCACAGAGGTGTTCTTTTTCTCCCAATTTCCTCTTTATCTTGAAATCAAGGAGTTTGGGTCAGCTGAAGTCTCATGCACTACATTCACAGCATTACTGACACAAAATTATGTTTATAACAGTGTAGCAGAACAACTGGTAATGCTTTATTAATAAAAGAACAGGACAATACAAGTATGCTTGGAAATGATTAATTAAATATTCAAGGTATAAGGATTACAAGATTCATCAGCCCATAGCTAGACCTAAGGTTTATCCCTGGATCGTCCAGGGGTCAAACCTGTTCATCTAGGTGACACACAGGGGATCCAGTGCTCAGGCAGGGGCGAACCCTGGATGATCCCAGGATAAACCTTAGGTCTAGCTGTGGCCTATATCTCTCCCCCCACAAATGTTTCGATTCCTAAATAAGACACTGTGGCTATTGGAAGCCCTTCCAACATACACATTAAAATAAACCAAGTGAATGCTCAGTGCCATAACATTTCTGGCAACAGAAGAGCAAGTCATTGTGCATTCGTCAGCACTAGTACTGTACCTGCCTATTTCTTTAGGGCAATCAATTTATTCCAAAAGCCCCTGGAGAGAGAGGAAAGTCAAGCCAATGTGACCCTCTCAAGGTGATGCCCATTCTTTGTGCCCTAACCAAAACAGTTTTTAGTCCCTGATCAGCATTGTCCTAGGATGCCATAAGAAAAAGAAATAGCATTCAGATGTGTATGCAAAGATGGGAAGAGACATGCAGCCCCGCCCTGCTCTACATGATGAGCTGTGGGGAGAAATCGAGGCAGGATGGCCATTTTTGGTGGCAACACTGTGCTGAATGTTATGTGCGGCTCCACCTTCACTCATGTGGATTCAAAGGACTTATTCCAATTGCATCAGGTTTCAATGATTGAAAATGGCTAGGTAGCTACTCCAGCTGATTTCGCTGTTAAGACCAATATATCTAAAGCCACCTTGCAGATTTGATTCTCATTAAAAACAACCTGGGCCCATGCTTTCTTTTGGATGTTCTGCACATGCCGTTAGATATGAACCTGGACATAAAATAAAAGCGTTCATTAAATACTTTAAACTTGATTTCGTTTGAACTGTTAGCAGGGTCTTCCCTAAGAAGCCAAGAAAGCAATATTCAAGGTACCGCAAAGGAAATGATGATGATGATGATGATGATGATGATGATGATGATGATGGAGAAGAAGGACGACGACAACGAAGAAATGCAGCTTAGCCATCAATGCTACGAGCAGGGAAATAAGTTTATAAGGAAAGAAGCCAGAACATCAAAGAGCTTTATGAACTGCACTGAAGCAAAAATAAAAGCTTGTAATGTTTTTCATGGTCATGTGGCCATTACCAGTGTGGCATAGTGGTTAGAGTGTTGGAGTGGGAGTCGGGAGATCCGGGTTCTAGTACTTACTCAGCCATGGAAGTTCACTGGGTAAGTTTTGGCCAGTCACAGACTCTCAGCCCAACCTACCTCACAGGGTTATTGTTGTGAGGATAAAATTGGAGAGGAGGAGGATTATGTATGCCGCCTTGGGTTCCTTGGAGGAAAAAAAGCGGGATATAAATGTAGACGGGGGCTCAAATGATAGAATGCTTTTCATAAGAAAAGGGAATTCCTGTACACGGAAAGCTCAAATGATATACAGAAAGGTGCTGTAGCCTATCTTTCCCCCTGGCATAGTAGTTTCCTATATGTAAGGAATTGTTTTGTATGGGAAAACATTCCCAAGAAAGTTGCCCAGTGATTTAGACCATTGGTCCATCTACTCAGTACTGTCATCTGGACAGTACTACTCAGTACTGTCATGGTCTCAGGCAGAGAAAGATGTTACCATCGCCTGTTATCTCATCCTTTGAACTGGAGATGTTGGGGATGGATCCTAGAGAACAAGCATGCTCTCTGCTCATGAGCTGACTCCTGCCCCTTCCCTCATGGGAAACTCCATCTAGAGTCTGAAGAATCATAGCCAAGGCACAGGGCTAACACCTCAGTGAGAACGACATCAAAATCATGAACTCGTGGACCAGGTACAGAAAAGGGCAACCTTGGGAAACTAGAGCAACTCCCCTACAAGGAAATCTCACAAAGTTTAGGGCTATTTTGTTAAGAAAAAAGGCAAGTAAGGGGGCATGGCCGAGGTGTAGAAAATTAGCTGTGGGTGGGTGTCTAAGGGCCTTGCTAGACCTACCAGGTGTTCCGTGGTTGAGGAGGGGTGATTCCGGATTTTCCTGTTTAGGTGTGACGCCTCATGGTCCACACCTTGTGAGGATTATCCCGGTGTTGGAGTGGGGTGGTTGCGGGAGTTTGCTCCGGTTGTGGTGCTGTCGGGTCGAGCACGGGTTGCGCAGCCACACCAGCCTGATTTCCGGGGGGGGGGGGGTTCCGCCCGCCGTACGATTTGTGCAAGTGCGAAAGAGTGCAATTCGTGTAGATCGGCGGTGGCGGTGGCTGAAGTGGCGCTGCTGCTGTTGTTCCATGCCGCCCCCAGTGCAAAGGGGCCCCAGGGCAGGTCCCCTCCCCCGGGCTGACGGTTCCCTGACCTTCCGCCCCGCTGCGTGGCCGCCCACGCTCACTTGTTGCCCCCTTACAGCCAGCTGCCGCGTACCCACACCAATAGGCACACAGCCCTGCGTGCCTCTACCGTGCCCATCATTCCCTGCTCGCCTTTACATCTAACGCGCAGCGTAAACCACCAGCATGAGGACGGTACCTGTGGCTGCCCACCGCGACGGGTCACCAACTTCCCATTACAGCTGGATGCCCGCCTTCCTGAAAAGTGACCCACACAGAGGTACTGAGCTGCACATAACCCACACATCCACCACACACACCCAACCAACCACTCAGCAGACACTTTTTCGGTCCTCCGTTCTGCGCAAAGCGGATCGTTTGGTTAAAAAAAAAGCAGCCGCTGCCACAGCTGTGCACGGGGCGCAAATGGCGGAGGAGGTTTGGCCAAAGCCGCTGACCACTCCCCTTAGCACGCCTTTTCCTGACCAGTGCTGACCTCGCCGGAAACTGCGCTGACCTCATTTCGTCCGACACCTCTGCCTCCCGTATCCAAATTAGAGCACGCCAACAGAAAAGCCACGCTTAAAGCCGTTTCATAAAACACGGGAAAACAGAGGTTTCACCACAGGATGAACATGGATCCCGGTGAACGTCATGTGGATCTGTAAAGACGACGACGGGATGTAACGCACGCTACAGCCCCGTCTAGCAACGGCCAAAGTTACAGAGCCTCGGTTGTATGAAATTGTCAAACGGTGTATGGTGCATGGAACTTGTGGTAGCGAGAATCCTTATGCACCTTGCATGGAAGGCGCCAAATGTATCAAGGAATTCCCAAAGAATTTTCAGGCGGAGACCTTACTGAATGTTTCTGGGTACCCTTTGTATCAGACAAGGCCAGGAGCCGAGATGGAAGTTGGGAAGCATAAAGTTGACAACAGATGGATCGTGCCATACAACCCCTTCCTCACACTTAAATACGATGCTCATATCAATGTGGAAGTATGTACATCAATTAAATCCATTAAGTCTATTTTTAAATATCTGTACAAAGGATACGACTGTGCCACTGTTGCCATTTGATGAGGTAGCGAACTTTTTGGAACTGGCTGACAACAATGTGGAAATTCCAGCAGAATTTTTAGAAGAGACAGACTTCATCAATGCCATCTATGGATCCTCGATTAATGTGGATGATGTCGAAGGACTGTCCGAGAAGATTATTGTTACCAGCAAAAAATAAAGATGCCCTGACACTCAACAATCAAATACTGGACCTCCTTCCAACAAAAACAAAAAATTACAAAAGTGCTGACTCCATCATTACTGACGACCCAGAAAACCACAGTACTTATCAAATTGAGTTCTTTAACGCACAGACACCCTCAGGAATGCCACCTCATGCTCTTCATTTGAAAGTTGGCGCTCTCATTAGGCTTATTAAGAACTTGATCAGCAAAATGGGTCTGTGTAATGGTACACATCTGATCATCAAGAAACTCTGCACAAATTTCATTAAAGCACAATTCCTTACTGGCACCCAAAAGGGTCACACAGTGTTTCTGCCCCGAATAGACATCACACCTATTGACACTGACTTACCTTTCACACTAAAAAGATGACAGTTCCCCATCATCCCAGCTTTTGTTATTACCATCAATAAAGTGCAAGGACAATCCTTCAACAATGTGGGTGTTTTCCTCAGAGAGCCGGTATTTTCCCATGGACAGCTATATGTTGCACTCACCAGAACAAAGTTCGAAGGAAATTTAAAACTTTTCATTCAAGACAGTGAGGAACAAGGCCATATACTAGGAATTTACAGAGCGAAGGTGCACCAGACACACTGAATCAAGCCATCAAGCTAGCGAAAGTTGCACACTCATATGAGCAGTAATGCCTTTCCAAATTCAGACATTACTGCTCATTCTAACGCTTTTTGCAAGCAAAGACACTTCTCCTTTTCCCGAAGCTGAAATATAAGGGCCATCTTGGAGGAAGCTAGAAATGTTGGAGGACTCGGGTAATATCTGAGCAATCTTCCTCCAAAGAACTCAAACATGAATTTGCTGATCAGCAAACTAAGGACTCATATACACAGGCACTTTACCCCAGTGTAGGTTTGGAGTGGCAGCAGGTAGTCTACAGGATGCAGCAGCCACTCTGAAGGGACCCAGGACAAAGCCCAAAAGATACGCGCTAAAGAACTCAGGTACTTACCCTGACTTTTTTTTAGCTTGGAGCCATTCTCCACTCCTCTAAGGAGCCTTTTTAAGAAAATAAAAATTATAGGGGCGGGGGTTGGAAGGGGGCAGACAGGGAGCTCTGGGCTCCACACATTTTAAAGAAACGTGGGTGGGTGGGAGGAAAGGAACGGGGCAGCCAGTGCTATCTCAGAGGGAGAAGGGCTGGCTGCCCCACTCCTCCCCTCTCCTCATTTCTGCCAGTGGCAGGAGTGGCAACTCCGAATTGGCGCTCCTTCACAAGCAGGTGGTGGGAAGGTGAGCCAATTCGGGAACCTGGGGCCTTGGGGCATAGACCCAAGGACGTCAAGACAGGGGCCTGAATATATATCATATCCCTAAGATCAACCTCTGTACCAGAGGAATGGAAGATGGACACAGTAACACCAATTTAAAAAAGAGATTCAAGGAATCTTGGAAATTACAGACCAGTTACTTTGTGTACTTGGACTTCCAAAAGGCTTTCAATAAAGTCCTACAATGAATTCAGCAGTCATGCAACCATTTTAGGTATTCTGCATAGAGGAAGGTCTGGAATATCTATCCTAAGTATCTAGTTTATCAGTGCTACAAGCAGCTGGCAATTAATAATAGCCTGTACTACTCTTATCCTTTGAATACGTCCAATTATTCAGTAGGATTTGTTCAAAGGATAGACAGGGGTGCTCCAGTCAATATTGCTTATTTGGATTTCAAAAGAGCTGTTGACAAAAAGCCTCATCCCACGTACACTTTTGTTCTGGTTTACCATCGAATTATCTCATTTTGCTTATATAGTACTTATATAGTGCTTATATAGCATATGAAAACTTGTAAACTTACACCTCTGCTGTAGTGCGTTGGGGAGATCTCTTGAGGTTGACTCAAACATGTTGTTATCCCCACCCCAAGATATTCTTTGTACTTCCTCCTACCGTTTATTGGTTGTTTGAAGTCGGGACAACTCTTAGGATGCTTAAGGTCTTATTAAAAACAACCATAAGAATTTGGAGGCTCCGCCTGATTTTCTGGGGCTGCCAGATAGCCCCATGCATTGCTATGGCCATTCCGAAGAAACCTAACGTGCCTGTGAGCGATGTGGGGGCCATTTCAACAGAGCACACCTTCTGCAAAAACTCTTAGACTGCTTAGGGTTTTATTAAAAACCTCCATGAGAATTCTGGGGTGCCCCCTGATTTTCTGGGGTTGCCAGATAGCGCCACGCTTTCCTATGGCCATTCTGAAGAAACCTCATGTGACCGTGCGCAACATGGGACCCGTTCCAATGGAGCACGCCTGCAGCAAAAACTCTCAGGATGCTTAGTGTATTATTACAAGCCTCTATGATAATTTTGGGGCACCCCCTGATTTTCTGGGGCTGCCAGATAGCGCCATGCTTTCCTATGGCCATTCTGAAGAAACCTAATGTGCCTGTGCGCAATGTGGGGGCCATTCCAATGGAGCATGCCTGCAGCAAAAACTCTTAGCACGCTTATGGTCTCATTACAAATGTCTACGAGAATTTTGGGGCTCCCCCTGATTTTCTGGGGCTCCAGATAGCTTTCCTATGGCCATTCTGAAGAAACCTCATGTGCCCGTGCGCAGTGTAGGGGCCATGCCAATGGAGCTTGCCTGCAGCAAAAACTCTTAGGATGCTTAGTGTGCTATTACAAGCCTCTAAGAGAATTTTGGGGCTCCCCCTCTTTTCTCTGTGCCTGCTTGTGACAGCCTAATGCTTTCCTATGGCCATTCTGAATGACACCCCATATTATGGCTATGTGCAAGGGGCAAGTTCAATGAAACATGTATCAAGCCCAGAGTCTTAGGATGCTTGGGTTGCTAATTTCAACCTCCTCAAGCATTTTCAGCTTCATCTGGTTCTTCAGGGGCTTGTGGTATCATTCCCATGTATCCCTATGGCTACTTTGAAATGCAGGCCTGCATTGTTGTGAGGAGAGAGTGCTGGGGGGAGGGCATATGTAAAATGGTAACAATCTGTGGCAGTTTTTGGCAACCCCTCCTCCACTTATTTTGGTCTTTTTGAACTGGTGCCTATGAAGCATTGCATGAAACTGCAGTCACCTTCTCTTTATTGTATTCTGTTCTCTTTTTATGTTTGGAGATGATCCCTAGAAACCACTGTGTTGGGGGTCATAGGAATTGTTCCCCAAAACCACTTTGTTAGTTTGTATTTTGATTCTGTGTGGTTTTCTATGAAAACTAAATGTTTAACTCCTTTAAGTATTTTAATTTGTAGATGATCCCTAAACTCCTTCAATGGTTTCCTATGGCCATTCGGGTGACCATATGACCGGATTTACCCGGATTTGTCCAAGTTTTTGATGACAAATCCGGGAGGGGGAGGGTTAATCCCGATTTTTCTCCAGAGAGGAGCTCTAATAGGAGTTAACAACAACAGCAGCTTGCAATGAGTGAAGATACAGTCAGAAAAGAGATTTGAGGGAAGGGGAGAATGTAACACACATAGGCGTGCGGAGCACATTTCATTAGGGGGTTCGGCCAGGGATACTTTTTTTAAGGTAAACACTGATTGAACATACAGTAATAAAGGACTTTTTTTCATTCATCGAACAAACGAAAACTGAAGTAAACTGGATTTTTTTAATTAACAAGTAATTTGTACTTTAAAAATACACATTTTAAAACAGAGACTCTGAATAATATTTTTTTGCTGTTGTGATAACCAGGCATATATAAAGATAGTCTCGCTTGTCCTCTCTCCCTCAAGTGCAGGCGGGGCAAACATGGCGGCGGCAGCGCATTAGGGGGTTCAGTTGAACCCCCTGAACCTGCTGTGCGCATGCCAATGGTAACACACAGAGTATAGCAAAAGCTTCAAAGTACAGCAAAACCTACAAAAGTAGGAGTGAGTGAAGTTAATTCCAGATACATTGAATCTCTCACTTGTTCTTTATTTCAGTGATTTTAACATTAGAACAGTAGAACAGATTTGTCTTAAATGTGTGCTGTAAAATCAGACATGTGACCAAGGCTATGTTCAGGTGGGCATGCCCCCTTGGTTGTGGACACGCCCCCTTTGGGGGGCGACCATGTTGTCCTCCTTTTTGGTTTCCAAAATATGGTCACACTAGGAATGACACAATGCATTTCAATGGCCATTCGGTGTCCTTCGGTTTAGTACGTCCCCCATTTGGGGCTGCATTAATAGAAGTATAGCTTCCAAATCACGTGAAGTACTGGTTCCTCTCTATTCGGCCCTGGTTAGGCCTCATCTAGAGTATTGCATCCAGTTCTGGGCTCCACAATTCAAGAAGGATGCAGACAAGCTGGAGCGTGTTCAGAGGAGGGCAACCAGGATGATCAGGGGTCTGGAAACAAAGCCCTATGAAGAGAGACTGAAAGAACTGGGCATGTTTAGCCTGGAGAAGAGAAGATTGAGGGGAGACATGATAGCACTCTTCAAATACTTATTTTTTATTATTATTTATTTAAGGATTTTTATGCCGCCATTCAGCCAAAAAAGGCTCTCATGGCGGCTTACAAAAGTATTTCTTGACAGTCCCTGCCCACAGGCTTACAATCTAAAAGACATGACACAAAAGGAAAGGGGATTGGGAGGGAGGAGGAGGAGGGTTGAAAGGTTGAAACGCAGAAGAGGGCCAGGATCTCTTCTTGATCCTCCCAAAGTGGAGGACACGGAATAACGGGCTCAAGTTAAAGGAAGCCAGATTCCAGCTGGACATCAGGAAAAACTTCCTGCCTGTTAGAGCAGTACGACAATGGAATCAGTGACCTAGGGAGGTTGTGGGCTCTCCCACACTAGAGGCCTTCAAGAGGCAGCTGGACAACCATCTGTCAGGGATGCTTTAGGGTGGATTCCTGCATTGAGCAGGGGGTTGGACTCAATGGCCTTGTAGGCCCCTTCCAACTCTGCTATTCTATGTTTCTATGATAAATGGGGGCATGAGCAGTGGAGTTCTCAGTGCGTACTCTGAGATGGCCAAGAAATGTCAACCAATCTTGCACCAGTTGCTGGGGAACATGGGTAGGAGGGTGCTGGTGTTGCACCATGTCCTGCCTTGTTGGTCCCTGGCCGATGGCTGGTTGGCCCCTGTGTGAACAGAGTGCTGGACTAGATGGACCCTTGGTCTCATCCAGCCTCAGGGCCCTTTTGATATTCTTATATTAAACTTATGACTTGGGTGGGAGTGCTCTGCTTTAGTCGCATGCTTTACTCCGAGGAAAGGACTAAATTTGGTGTGAGTTTGAAACTGGCAACTCTGCAAATGTGTCAGGGCTCCCACATTTCCTACCAAATGTATATGGGAGCCTGCAAGGGCATGAAGTCCATGTGCCCACCCACCCCTGTATTGCCTGCTAGCAGCTGGCATTCGGGAGCATCCTTCCTGTGACATATAGCCATGAGGAGCCTGGGGCTCATAAACAGGGCACAGAGGCAGCCCCCCTCCCCTGTTATTTCCCCCAGTATTCAGAGGATTACTTTTTCTGAACATGGAGGATCTATTTAGCTATTATGGCTTATAGACATTGATAGACCTAGCCTGTCACATCTGGGAGAGCTGGGCTAAAAGGGGCAACGTCTTTAAAATCTATGCAGTTGCTTCGTCTGTTAAATGCAACAAAAATCAGTTAAAGGGAAATCTTCCCCTTTGCATTCCCTCTACTCAGTCTTAGGTGGGTGTATTAAGAGTGCACAGAGACGTGTCTTTTTTCAGGGATTTGATGTGCTGGTAACAAGGATCGGGCCAAATGCAGCCCTTTCTGAATTTATTCTCAGTATTTGCACAACCGGTAAAGATGAGAGAATTGCTGCATGGTCCTGTCCACTATCAGTGCAGACTATTTGTGTGCCACATCTGTTTTAGGTGACTTCTTCCATGTAGTTCAAAGATACTAGAAAATAAAAACAGAAGACAGCAAAACGTCTGCATAAAATCTTTGGTTTCCTGGGGCCCGTCTACACTTGTCTAGATGAAACGTAACAAGTTGGCAGAGATGACGTCAGCAGTCACGTGATGCTGTTGTTGTTACGTTTCTTCTGACTTTTAAAACCGTTCCACTTTCTGTTAAAATCGTTTTAAAACTAACAATGTGCCCCAACCTGTCGTTGTTTTCAATGCCGTCTTTCAAAGTCATGTCTCGTGACCATGGTCTTTGCTTCCTGATTAGGACAAGTGAGGGCTTTTCTAGACGAGGGGAGGGAGAGCTGGCACAACGCGATGAGGGGGAGGGGGAGGGGGAGGGAGGGCGGTGAAAGAGGGGACAGAGGCTTAATTTTTTAAAAAAACTGCTTATCTTTCGGGGCGCACGTGGCCCCTTTAAGACGCTGCAGGGCTTCCCTCATCCCTACGCGTCGCCCCGCCTCCCTGCCGGCTTATCCCGGCAGGTCTAGCTCAGAGTCACCGGAAGAAGGAGGTTTACTTCAGAGCCGGTATGAGCATAATGAAGAACGTTCTAAAGAAGAGTGTGCCGGGGTAAAACGATAGAAGAAAAGGTATTTCGATTGACTGGGCTCAAGTTGCATTTTGTAACGTAGCAAGGGAGGACGCAACAATGCACTTAAACAACGGTGTAATGAATAGTGTAGATCCTGCCCTGGAGAAGTGGAGAAACCCCAGGATATGGTTCAGCGTAGAGCTGTCATATACTTTAATCGAGTTCCGGCCAACACAATGGGGCAAAATGCACTATTGTTGCCAGTTCTCCAAGAATATGCTTAGTAGTCTGCTGTCATCAAGCTGTGCCTACATTATGAGCGTTATACCAGCGTTATACTGTGCAATCACTGCGAATTGCATGCAAAGAACTCTGAAGTTTTCCAGTTTATAATCTGCTTTGACTGTGAAGCGCTCCCATGCATCCTGCTTTAATGGTGCTATAAAGCCAAAAGACCTGACCGGGTGGGAATCTACGCTATTGTTATTATAACGTTATGAATCAGCAACTGTGACACAAAGCATCACATGACCCTCTGTATCTTCAGTTGTAAATGAGTTGTACTTACCTCCTTGATTTTGTTGTCTCTGTTCGTTGTTGCTCAGTACTAGCGCTTATTTAGAAATCATGTGCCCTGTTCTAACGATGTTAGCTCTTCTCCGAAAATGTTGAATTGAGTGATCAGCCAATTGCTACCCTGGGGGCGTTTCCACTTCCATTACCCGCCTTTAGTAACTGTTCTACTGAGCGTTTTGCCTTGCGGATGACTGCAGTAGTCAATCCTATCCTCCTCAGTGATTATTGTTGTTTGATGGAGGGGGCATGAACGTCAGGTTTGTATTGCCCGGAGTCTATATATTAATAAATGTTAGAAACCTCAAATTAGGCACCATTTATTTATTTATTACATTTTTATACCGCCCAATAGCCGAAGCTCTCTGAGTGGTTCACAAAAATTAAAACCATAATAAAACAACCAACAGGTTAAAAGCACAAATACAAAATACAGTATAAAAAGCACAACCAGGATAAAACCACGCAGCAAAATTGATATAAGATTAAAATACAGAGTTAAACCAGTAAAATTTAAATTTAAGTTAAAATTAAGTGTTAAAATACTGAGTGAATAAAAAGGTCTTCAGCTGGCGACGAAAGGAGTACAGTGTAGGCGCCAGGCGGACCTCTCTGGGGAGCTCATTCCACAACCGGGGTGCCACAGCAGAGAAAGCCCTCCTCCTAGTAGCCACCTGCCTCACTTCCTTTGGCAGGGGCTCACGGAGAAGGGCCCCTGTGGATGATCTTAAGGTCCAGGCAGGTATATATGGGAGGAGGCGTTCCTTCAAATAACCTGGCACCAAACCGTTTAGGGCTTTAAATGTCAATACCAGGACTTTGAATCAGGCCCGGACCTGGACTGGCAGCCAATGAAGTTGTAAAAGGACTGGCGTAATGTGATCTCACCAGCCAGTCCCTGTTAGTAAACGGACTGCCCTGTTTTGTACCAGCTGAAGCTTCCGGACCGTTTTCAAAGGCAGCCCCACATATAACGCATTGCAGTAATCCAAACGAGAGGTTATCAGAGCATGGATAACTGTAGCTAGGCTATCTCGGTGCTTGGCTCGTTGTTGTTCTCTCTATACATGCTGCTCTTGGGTAAGCTTATTCAATCTCACGGCCTCCAATATCACCTGTATGCCGACGATACACAATTATATCTCTCATCTCCGGAACTTTCTCCTGATGTTCACGATCATATCTCGGCATGTCTTTCAGATATCTCAGCCTGGCTGCTTCATCATCGTTTGAAACTTAATATGGCAAAAACTGAACTGCTTGTTTTTCCTCCTAAACCTTCTCCTCACCTCTCATTCTCTCTTACTGTCAACGATGTCACGCTTACTCCGGTCAAGGAAGCTCGTAGTCTTGGCTTTATATTTGACTCCTCGCTCTCCTTTACTCCTCACATCGAGGCAGTAGCTAAATCCTGTCGTTTCTTCCTGTATAATATTGCCAGGATTCGACCATTTTTGTCTGTCTCTTCTGCCAAGACTCTCGTTCACGCACTGGTTATCTCTCGGTTGGACTACTGCAACCTTCTTCTCTCTGGCCTTCCTTCGTCTCACATCAGTCCGCTGGTCTCTGTCCACCACTCTGCCGCTAAGATCATCTTCTTGGCCCGCCGCTCTGACCAGGTCACTCCACTTCTGAAATCTCTTCATTGGCTTCTAATTCACTCCAGAATCCAATATAAACTTCTCCTGCTGACCTTCAAAGCTCTTCACGGTCTAGCTCCTGCCTATCTCTCCTCTCTCATCTCACACTATCGCCCCGCTCGTGCTCTCCGCTCCTCTGATGCCATGCTTCTCGCCTGCCCAAGGACCTCCACTTCCCTTACTCGGCTCCGTCCTTTTTCTTCTGCTGCCCCTTACGCCCGGAACGCTCTTCCAGATCACTTGAGAACTACAAACTCAATCACTGCTTTTAAAACTCAGCTAAAAACTTTTCTTTTCCCTATAGCCTTCAAATATTGAGTTTGTTCTGACTCTATACTGTTAGCTTCACCCTACCCGGTGCCTGTTTACACTTCCCTGTGCCTGTTTGCATTCTCCTTCCCTCTTTATTGTTTACTACAACTTATTAGATTGTAAGCCTATGCGGCAGGGTCTTGCTATTTACTGTGTTACCTGTACAGCACCATGTACATTGATGGTGCTATATAAATAAATAAATAAATAATAATAATAATAATAATAATAATAATAATAATAATAATAATAATGGCGTAGTTGGTATATCATCCTAAGCTGATAAAAGGTGCTCTTTGCCACTGAGTTCACCTGTGCCTCAAGTGACAGTTCTGGATCCAAGAGCACCCCCAAACTATGGACCCGATCCTTTAGGGAGAGTGCAACCCCATCCAGGACAGGGCAAACATCACCTCGCCGGACAGATGAACCACCCGCTAACAGTACCTCCGTCTTGTCTGGATTGAGTCTCAGTTTGTTAGCCCTCATCCAGTCCATTACCGTGCCCAGGCACTGGTTCAGAACAGTCACTGCCTCACCTGGGTTTGATGAAAAGGAAAGGTAGAGTTGGGTATCATCCGCATATTGATGACACCTCAGTCCACATCTCCGGATAACCTCCCCCAGCGGCTTCATGTATATGTTAAACAGCATAGGGGATAAAATAGAGCCCTGCGGAACCCCATGGCTTAGGAGCCATGGCACAGAGCAATAATCCCCCAGCACCACCTTCTGGAATCGGCCATCCAAGTAGGAGCGGAACCACTGTAACGCAGTACCTCCAACTCCCAGCTCAGACAACCTATCCAGAAGGATACCATGGTCGATGGTATCGAAAGCCGCTGAGAGGTCCAGGAGAACCAACAGGGTCGCACTCCCCCTGTCTGTCTCCCAACAGAGGTCATCCCACAGGGCGACCAAGGCAGTTTCCGTTCCAAAACCAGGCCTGAAACCCGATTGAAATGAATCTAGATAATCCATTTCATTCAAGAGTGCCTGAAATTGTCCTGCAACCACCCGTTCAAGCACCTTGTCCAGGAAAGGGATATTAGCCACCGGCCTGTAGTTGTTAACATCCTCCGGCTCCAGATTAGGCTTCTTCAGGAGTGGTCTAATTACCGCCTCTTTTAAAGAGGCCGGCACCACTCCCTCTCTCAAGGAGGCATTTACAACCTCCTGGACCCAGCCGGTGATCCTCTCCTTATTTGATGTAATGAGCCATGAAGGGCAAGGGTCAAGCACACAGGTGGTCGACCGGACTTGGCCAAGCACCTTGTCCACATCCTCGGGCCTCAATAACTGAAACTCATCCAATAAAACTGAGCCGGATGGCGCTCTGAATGCCTCTACTAGTGGAGCTGCATTAAGTGTGGTGTCCAATTCATGACGAATCTGAGCGACTTTATCTTCAAAGTGCTGTGCAAACTCATCACAGTGTGCTACCGAGGGTTCAACCATGACAGCTGATGCACGTATACACATGCATGCCAAGCCTCAAGCAAATCCAAGCCTCCCCTGATTTTGGGGGAATTTTTGAAGATCGGACATCCCATTTTCAGACATGGGATTTTCTCCAACATTTTGACAGATAAAAACTTGGAAGCAGGCACATCCACATTCATGGCAAGTTTCAAGCAAATCCCATCATCCCCTGATTTTTGGCGGGGCTTTAACCTCTAAAGCATCACCCCTAACCCCAATTCACACCCCTTTCGATATCTCCGTCAATTTTCATGTTAGAAACGTCAAATTAGGCACCATGACAGCTGATGCATGTATACACATGCATGCCAATCCTCCCCTGATTTTTGGGGAATTTTTGAAAATCGGACACCCCATTTTCAGACATGGGATTTTCGCCAACATTTTGAGAAATAAAAAACTTTGAAGCAGGCACCCTCACAGATGCTATCTAGATCCACATTCATGGCAAGTTTCAAGCAAATCCCATCATCCCCTGATTTTTGGCGGGGCTTTAACCTTTTAACTCACCCCAAATCAAGTCCCATGCTAGAACTACGTGAATTTTCACGTTAGAAACGTCAAATTAGGCATCATGACAGCTGATGCATGCATGCCAACCCTCAAACAAATCCAAGCCTCCCCTGAGGGGAATTTTTGAAAATCGGACACCCCAGTATCTCAGGGATTTAAAGCTGCAGACAGCTCAATGGGCTTTATTCATTTCAAAGGAAATCCCAACATGCCATGAATTGGGGAGTAGATAACCCTAAATATGAATCTTCTTCCACACTTGAAAAATTTATTTGGAACTTCAAAAATTCTAAGTGAGCGCAGGAAGGACTTATCGCCTGAGTCAAAGCAAGACACACACAAACCATCCCTGCGAGGCGGGCACAGAGGAGGAGGACTGGGAGCAAGCATGCTGGAAGCTTGTGGGCATGAACCACAAAGCCCATTATGTAGTACAGCTCCCAGGGGGAGGAGGGAGGGAAAGCAGGCAGGCAGACAGCAGACATTTCTGGGGGCACAAGGAAGTGTGGCAAGGATTGCTTGTTTCTTTCTAAGCCAGCAGTAACACATTGCAAACCAACCCTGCGAGGTGGACACAAGGAAGTGCGGCAAGGATTGCTTGTTTCTTTCTAAGCCAGCAGTAACGCATTGCTGAGAGTTTTTGGTCCCTAAAATTCCCGCCACTGGCAATTCAAATGAGTTAACAAAGGGGGGACAGGAAGGGAAGAAAAAAGGAAGTGGGCGGAGCAAACTGAGAAGCTCGCCAAAACACAGAGGAGACAGAGAACAGCTACAACGGAAGAACAAAGATTAATGAATTAATGGATAATGGATTAATTCCATTAATCTGAGACTCAATCCAGACAAGACAGAGGCACTGCTGGCGGGTGGTTCATCTGTCCGGCGAGGTGATGTTTGCCCTGTCCTGGACGGGGTTGCACTCTCCCTAAAGGATCGGGTCCATAGTTTGGGGGTGCACTTGGATCCAGAATTGTCACTTGAGGCACAGGTGAACTCAGTGGCAAAGAGCACCTTTTATCAGCTTAGGTTGATATACCAACTATGCCCTTATCTGGACAGAGATAGCCTAGCTACAGTTATCCATGCTCTGATAACCTCTCACTTGGATTACTGCAATGCGTTATATGTGGGGCTGCCTTTGAAAATGGTCCGGAAGCTTCAGCTGGTACAAAACAGGGCAGCCCGTTTACTAACAGGGACTGGCCAGCGAGATCACATTACGCCAGTCCTTTTACAACTTCATTGGCTGCCAGTCCAGGTCCGGGCCCGATTCAAAGTGCTGGTATTGACATTTAAAGCCCTAAACGGTTTGGGGCCAGGTTATCTGAAGGAACGCCTCCTCCCATATGTACCTGCCCGGACCTTAAGATCATCTACAGGGGCCCTTCTCCGTGAGCCCCTGCCAAAGGAAGTGAGGCAGGTGGCTACTAGGAGGAGGGCTTTCTCCGCTGTGGCACCCCGGTTGTGGAATGAGCTCTGTACTCCTTTCGTCGCCAGCTGAAGACCTTTTTATTCATTCAGTATTTTAACACTTAATTTTAACTTAAATTTAAATTTTACTGTTTTAACTCTGTATTTTAATCTTATATCAATTTTGCTGTGTGGTTTTATCTTGGTTGTGCTTTTTATACTGTATTTTGTAATTGTGCTTTTAACCTGTTGGTTGTTTTATTGTAGTTTTAATTTTTGTGAACCACCCAGAGAGCTTTGGCTATTGGGCGGTATAAAAATGTAATAAATAAATAAATAAATGAATAAATAATGGAATAATGGATTAATGGAATTAATGGAATAATATTCCATTATTAATGGAATAATGGATTAATGAATTTATAACGTAAAGGGAAAATGTAAGTACTGCTAGATCCCCATAGTGTGCCCGTGATTATCAAAACCAACACAGACAGCAACGTTAGAAATGGAGAATAACCACGTTATTAGACTAGTGTAGATCCGGCCCTATTTTGCTACTACTTTTGGAGCGAGGAGTTTGTTGTTTTCCGAGCGGCCACTGGGGGCGCAGGAGCAGGATTTGATACTTTAAAGCTTCAAATTAAACAAATGCTGACATCTGCATACGTTTTAAAGACATCAAAAGACATCAAAATTGGCACAGTAATAGATATTAAGGAGAGCTTTAAGCATACCAAATTTGAATCAGATTGGGTCATCTGTTGTTTTTTTAATTATTTTTTTACATTTCCCCCCTTAAACCCTTTTCCTGGTATGCAAAGGATCTTAGGAGCGCTGCTGCCCGGGGTGTGATTTAGCTAACAACAACAACGACAGCTTTACGCTACAGGGGATAATCCGAGGGAAACGGGTACGTGGGATGAAGCCTTATATCAAGCTAACACAAACCAATGAGCCATGGTCATTGCAGTTATTTAACCCTCCAATAAACTATAACAGCCAAGTTTGGATGACATGATAAACTTTGACCAGGTGGTGATTATGCAAATTGCACCCAGCACATACCGTGGCGGCACACGCTGTAGCTCACTGTTGTTTAAACCACTGTGGATCGTTTTGATCATGCAAACCAAGTTAGGGTTTCCCGCTTGTATTCAGGGCCAAACCAAGACATTTTGTCATCTGAGGCAAAGGACAAGATGCTCCCCCACTCCCATTTTATGTACACAAGGCAACCAGACTGGCAGCAGAATGAATATTACATAAATTGGAAATGGGACCGTGTCCTCCACTGCAGCTGAGTACAGCAGGCTAGCCTAGAGAGCACAAGGCAGGCTGTATGGCCCTCACAAGTCTGTTCCCTACCACTAGCTCTTCACCACCACTCGCTTTACTTCTCAGCATCCACCACCTGAAGCAGGTGGCCCACTCTATCTAACGGTAGGACTGGTCCTGCTTGTATTTCACCACAAGTATTCATCAATGGAGAAAATAATACATCAAACAGTCTTAAGACAGAATTTTGTAAAAGTAAGTCAAGTTCTGTCTGTCACCTGACAAAAATAACTTTTGTTCATATTAGATGTGAATAGAATTGTGACATACCCAGAAGAATTAAATGAAAAGGTTAGAAATTTATTCCAACTTTATGCTGAGGTACAACTCTTCTTAGCGTGTAAAGAACCCCCTGATGGCTTCAGCTCTGGGTGTTACTAACCCAGTACAGGACTGTTAGTATAAGTGGTTTTGCCTCCCCTTTTTGACATCACTGATGTCTTATTTTCTTTTCAACTTGGCCCATCTTCCTTCCTTTCACCTCCCCAGACGCCACACAAACACAGCCATGAGAAGTTAATAATCTCTGAGGATATGAACACCACTTTCTGCTTATGTGACAGACTCTTGTACGCTCTCGCCTTTTCCCAGAATGGTCCCTAGTGTTATAGAAAGCATTAGCAGCAATACAAAATTAGCTTGTTCTGTTTCAAACCATTTGTAGTGTGACATTGGTGTGGAAATTTCGTCTTGTGATTGAGGTCCTGACTTAGTCAGAAGATTTGGCATCTCTGCCAAATATTCAGGCTGATCTTCCAAACTAATTGTACTTTTATTAAAGTTTGGTCCTCAGCAGAACATGGTTCTTACAACTCCGGATTGCAGGAAGTCAACCAGTACGAACTCACATGGTGGAAGGGAGGGCAAGTTCTCACAAACTGCCTGCTCCATATGCCTGCTGTTACTGGCCTATCCTGGAACAGAAGATGAGGATAATTAACAACACAGAGTGGAAGAGCACTCTGATGTTGAAGAACCTGTGGATGTAGATTCACAGTCACATCAGAAATGCATATAGAATACTGCTTATGTTTGCATGTTGCTTATGCATATGGATCACTCCCTGCAACTGAGCATTTGTGTGTCTAGATGAACAGCTGTGCTGAATGCCTCCTTCCACTTAATCTGTCAAGCTGGATGGCTTAGAAGTATAATATGCCATCAGGCATTCCTACTGGCTGATCTAACATGATTTTCAAAGAAAAAGAAAACATTTGCAGCAGAAGGAAGCACAGAACAAGGTTTTATTTTGTTTTCACCAAACATAGGAAGGAAAGGAACCTCTCGTGCAAGCACTGAGTCATTACTGACTCTTGGAGGAACGGCAGCTTTCGCTGACATTTTCTTGGCAGGCCTTATAGCGGGGTGGTTCGCCGTTGCCTTCCCCGGCCGTCATTACCTTTCCCCCAGCTAACTGGGTACTCATTTTACCGACCTCAGGAGGATGAAAGGCTGAGTCGACCCAAGCCAGCTGCCTGAAACCAGCTTCCGCTGGGATCGAACTCAGGCCGTGGGGAGAGTTTCAGCTGCAGAAACTGCTGCTTTACCGCTCTGCGCCACACAAAGCTTATAAACATATAGGAAATGCTGTATATAATTTAAAAATTTACAGAGCTGCGTTGCTTTGGAAATGCTTATGGCAGAATTTCCATCGCTATCTCTCTCTGATCCAGACAATGGTAGTGGTGAGAAGGAGCAGCAGCAGATACCACTGCCTACTTGCTCACTGGCTCTCTTCCTGTCAAGTAAGGAAGTAGTAGCCATAATGGCAAAGGATGAGGAGCAATAATAGCTAGTGACAATGGCAGTGGGAAGGTAGGCTTACTTAAAAACGGATCCCATTGAGGGTATCTTGCTCAAGGCCCTTCAAAAACCTGGCGCTGGCATTGAGTCCACCCCAGGATTTACACTAGATTGGCAAATCAAGGGCCAATCTGCCTGTCACTGTATTCAAGGAAGGAACTATAAACTAAATTCCACATCTTCTAAGCTTTGTATAAATCCAGATCCTTATTTCCAAGGCAGAGTCTTAATAAGTTGTTTCAACTGATGAGCTGGCCAGGTTGCAAGGGCTTTATAGGGCCTCCTGTATCCCAACTGGCCTGCAGAAGCAGCTGATGGTATTCAAGCTGGGCTGTTAACTGAATCTGTTCAGACTGGAGCTGTGGCCAGATGGCATCCTTTTTCGATGCCACAGCAGTATCTTGGAGGGGGGTTCAGAAGAGCCCCGCAGTCCCTGGGACACTCTCCCAGGACCTTAGGGTTGTTCTGTAAACCTCTCTCAAATTTCAGTTCCCCCTGGATTTTGCAACAATCTTTACGAAGCAACTATTCCTACATTTTCATTTTTGTCTCTTCTTTAAAAACATGTCCACTAATTTTCTCACTTTGTTCCCCATGGAGTGGTATAACAGGAAGAATGGTTCCAGTGCCTCCATGTAATCTTCCATTAGAATGAAGCCAGACAAAATTTCCTTGGGGAAAGAAGTGACTTTTTATGTTACATTGTGTGATACTAGTAAATGGAGGCCACAACCCCTGACTGAAAGCTCTAAACACTAATAAACCAGATATACTTTCCCCAGACATACCTATAATATGGGATAATCTGAAGCCCATGAAAGTTCCCTCTAGTTAAATTCATAGAAGTACTGGAAATGATGCAGGGTACCTGTAGATTCAAGCCATAAGAACATCAGAAGAGCCATGTTTGATCAGACCGAGAGTCCATCTAGTCCAGCACTCTGTTCACCCAGTGGCCAACCAGCTGTTTAACAGGGACCCAAAAGCAAGACAACAGCCTGTTCCCATCCATGATGGAAGTACCCAACATCCACAGAAATGGGGTGGCTCTATTGCAGTAGTTTTCAAAGTTCTTACCCTTAGGGAACTTTTTCTCCATTAATTGGTCTGGAGCCCCTGTACATTAGCCTCTCAGTCACTGCACATTGCTTGAATATTCTGGTTAAGCATTAGAGGACATGTATAGTTTGTGGAGAACTCAGGCTGAGCCAGATGGGGCCAGCTTTTACTCTTCTTGATTTGAGAGTGCATCCTAGAATGTGCCTAATACTTCTTTACATTTCCGCATTGCAGGGGGAAAGTTATAATGGCAGATATTTTTCAATTAGTTTGTCCACATTACTGATCTTTTAAATGAGGAACCCCAGATAAGCTTCCAAGGAACCAAAAATAGTGATTGCCACTAATGTGGCTGGCTTTATAAGGGGACTAGACAAATTCATGTATGACAGGCCAATCAATGGCTACTGGCATTATATGCTACCTCCAATATCAAAGGCAGTATGCCTCTGTATGCCAGTTGCCTGGGAATATGAGTGGGAAGGTGCTGTTGCACAAATTTTCTGCTTGTAGGCTTCCCCTGGGTATCTTGTTGGCTACTGTGCAGACAGAACTAGATAGGCCTTTGGTCTGATCGAGCGTGGGTCATGTTGGAAAACCACTAATCTATTTCGATTTCATCATGTTTTATCTTTAAGAAGGAAAGGAACCTCTCATGCAAGCACTGAGTCATTACTGACTCTTGGAGGGACGCCAGCTTTCACTGACGTTTTCTTGGCAGGCCTTATAGCGGGGTGGTTTGCCGTTGCCTTCCCCGGCCATTGTTACCTTTCCCCCAGCTAACTGGGTACTCATTTTACTGACCTCGGGAGGATGGAAGGCTGAGTTGACCCAAGCCGGCTGCCTGAAACCAGCTTCCGCTGGGATCGAACTCAGACCGTGGGGAGAGTTTCAGCTGCAGAAACTGCTGCTTTACCACTGTGCCACACGAGGCAATTTAAAGGCAATTTAAAAACAATTATGAATAAATAAATAAATAAATAAATAAATAAATAAATAAAAAATGTAGGACCAGAGCTTTGCAGAATGACTGGTAGAGGTTGTTAATTGCTATATCTACTTTCGGTTTTGTCACAGAATTGAGATCTGAACACTGCACAAAGGGCTTTTCCTTTCTTGGTTTTCTGCTACATAACCTCTATGTGGCACTGTGCTATAGTGGAATATCACAATTATACAATTAGGAAACTACATTTTCTTTCACTTTTTAAAATAGTACCCCATTTCCCCTGCTCTAAAAATATCCAAGAAAGTGCAGTTAAAAAACAGAAACAAAACGGGAAGATTATAACATCATCTAAAGAATCTGTAAACATAAGCAACCATGAGTAAAGAATCATGAGCGCACAATACTTGTCTCGTGTAGAAAACCTCACAAATTAAGAACCACTCAATATAATAGAAATAAATAAATAAATAAATGTTGACACATTATTCCTGAAAACAAGCAGGGTGGGATCTACACTAATGATTGAAAACGTTAAGGAAGGGTTGTCATAACTTATTGGGTCGCATGACGCTATGGTTCTTATGTTTTATCATCGTCATATTTTCCTTCCTTCTTTCGCTGTATTTCTTCCATTGTGACATTAAATAGCATTGCAAGTGTTCCTCTGTGCCCCCTTACGTCACAATAGTTGTATCTCACTGACTTTTGAATCATCGATTGTCAGCCAATTGCTTTCCTGGAGGCGTGGATACTTCCTTTCGGTGCCTAAAACTAGTGCACTATAAGCTCCAAAGGGCTGGAGGGAGGAAGTTTAAAAAATCATAACAAATCAACAGATGACCCACTCTGATTAAAATTCGGTATGCTGAAAGCCCTCACTAAGACCTGTCACTGTGCCAATTTTGAACTCTTTATCTTTAAAACTGACACAGATGTAAGCATTTGTTTAATTTCCATTTAAAAAATAATAAAAAATCAACAGGTGGGTGGAAGGTGGAGCCAAGAGATCAGGAAGTGGATGGAGCAAAGAGACCAGCCATGAAGAAGAAGTACAAGCTACAGTGATAAAACAAACAGTGTGTCCTGCTCTAATCAAGCAAAAGGTTAATAACGCGACATTACTGGAGTGTGCCCCGTGATGTTTAAAAATGACACAAAGTAAAATGTTTCCAGTGGTAGGAAAAAAACGTAATAAGCACTAGTGTAGAACCGCCCCAGGTTTTTTATGACTTAGAATATTCCAACAATTGTAACCATTTGTTTTGTACATTGTGTTGATCAGGGTGATAATACACCATTTTTCAAACAACAGTAGTTTACTCAATTAACTCAGTCAGTTTATTATGAAATCAGGATATATTTTGTAGGGTCATGTTTTAGAAAGTTGTTAGCTGCTGGTCAGGTCCTTTCTGAAGAAATGTTTCTCAGTTTGGCAAAGGTTTCAGGACGGAATGCGCAAAACACAACATCCCATTGATACTACCATCCCTCTACAATTCATTTAGCATGAATATTGCTTTGAATGCTACTTTTTGTTCCTTTTTGTTCCACATTCCTCATGGAGAATTAAAAGTCTCATGAATGTTCATGTGAATATGATAGTGCAGTTGTTTTGGATGAAATCTTATTTCTCTTCTTCATACCACCTTATTTTCCTCTTTGATTTATAAATTATCGTTTCGTTCCAAATTAGTTGATCGTAACGTACTTGTAGTTGAATTCTTAAGCTTATAAAGGCAAAATGCTGGGTTGATGGAAGCTGAAGTCCCCCAAAGCCCTGTAGGACACCAGGTGAGGGAAGGCTGTAAACTGATCAGTATTTGTGAAGTTCTGGAAGTCCTACACACACTTACCTGGAGTAACTTCCATTCAACACAGTGTGCCTTGCTTCCAAGAAGACATTCACAGGATTGTGCTGCAAGAGTTCACTTAAGTATTCTATTCCATCAAGCAAAGTATGGCCACTCAACCTTTGAGATTGGCTTTTTTTTTTGTCTGTTCCATCTCTGCAGCAAGTATAGGGTGACCATATGAAAAGGAGGACAGGGCTCCTGTATCTTTAACAGTTGCATAGAAATGACACCTGCTGAAATTCCCTTCTCTATGCAACTGTTAAAGATACAGGAGCCCCGTCCTCCTTTTCATATGGTCAGCCTAAGCAAGTAAGAACAGCTGGAGTAGGGTTTTCACCGTGGCTGCTCTAGCAAGCTATTTATTTGTTTTCCCTTCACAAGGGCTTATGTTGGGATGGTAGAGGCGAGGGGATCCCTCGGATCAAGGGCCTCCATTGCGGTGCCTGTGGGCGCCAGCTGGCCTGCAGGGGCCTGCAACGGTGCTCACAAAGCTTTCTACTCCCTGGGCCCTTCAAAAAATTATATTAAATTTTAAACAAACTTGAACAATGTTAGGGCACCACGTTCTCCTTCCTCTTCCTGAACTTGTTGCTGATCAGTTGTTCCTGGCCCAATTTTCTCCCCCACCCCTTTCTCCATTAGTCTCTCCACTCCCAGTCTCTAGTCTTGCTACTTCTCTCCCAAGCCCTTTCATCCCCCCCCCGCTCTCTCCCTCTCCCTCCTTCCCACCTCCTTTATCTTGTTTCTCCCTTTCCCGGCCTCTAGCCTCGCTGTCTTCCTCTCACCCCTTTTCTCGCTGTTTCTCCCTCCCTCCCTCCCTCCCAGCCTGTTCTCTCATCCTTCACACACAGTGGCTGAGCCTGGCATGAAGGTTGGGAAAACTTTTTCTTATATTTGGGGTTGGAGCATTTTATTTAGATGTATTTCATGTATACACACAGCTCAATAGCCGGAGCTGTCTGGCCAGTTTTCCCTTCACAAAAGGGATTTTCCTTTCCCTTGGGACTGGGGGAAACTGTGTGTGTAGATAGGATGAGTGGTGTGAACCTATGTAAGTCTACTCAGAAGTAATTCCTGTTGCGTTTCAGGTAAGCACACATAGGATTGCAACCTTAAATAGGTATTTTGTTACTCTTCTGTGGGGATATTGTGGGGCTATATGTGGATTAGCTTTAGAGTTTAGGCCCTTTCTCTTCTTGTACGCAGTTTCTCTGGTAATTACTTGTCTTTTTAACAAGTAATGCCTCCATGACAGCCATTCTGTGACTAGCCTTATACTCTGTGGGAGCCATTTTGTGGTGGTGCCCACAGCAGTTTTTCAAATTCCCAAGTGTGTGCCTATGGGTCCAAAAAGCTTGGATGGCCATACTTTGCTTGATGGAATAGGATACTTGAGTGAACTCTTGCAGCACAATCATGTGAATGTCTTCTTGGAAGCAAGGCACACTGTGTTGAATGGAAGTTACTTCAGGTAAGTGTGTGTAGGGCTGCAGCCTGGAACGGGATGTGTAAAAGCCAGAATGGGGTTGGCCGGAATGATCCCTTTATATTAAAAAAAACACGGCAAAAACAGTGACATGTGTTAGAAAGACTTGAGGACACTATTAACCCCATAACTCCGAGAACAATATCCGAAACAGAATGGATGGCCCAGAATGGCGACTTCCAAATGATTGAAATCAAGCAAACCCATCAGTTGCACGTAACTTCATGGCAGGGATGCAACAAGCACCAAAACTTCCATGAAAACCACATTTCAATACCCATTCCAGGCCATAGTACATATGTGCAAAACAGGCTGGAATGGCAACTTCCAAGTGAGCTAACTCAAACAAACTCAACAGTCACACACTAACTCAAGGGACTGATGCAATAAGCCACAAAACATCCACAGAAACCACGTTCTGATACCTGTTCCAGGCCAGAGTCCATGTTGCGCAAAACAGACCAGAACGGCAGCTTCCAAGTGAGCCAACTCAACCAAAGTCACCACTCACACATTACTAGGTGGGACAGATATAATAAGTCACAAAACATCCATGAAAACCATATTCCGATACTTGTTCCAGGTCACAGTTCATATTCCGCAAAATAAACCAGAAAAACAAATTATGGGTGAGCAAAACGAGGCAAGAAAATAGCCCAGAAGAACTCCAATGCATTTCAGCCCTGAGGTCCTTCTTCTGCATTCTTTGTTCAAATGCAGTGGGTCCAATTTACCTCTATACTAGCACAATTGGGGTTAATCCATATTGCGACTCTATCATGATGACTAGTAGGGCTTTAATCCCCACAACTGCTATTTGCATAATGAGAAATTATTTCTTTGGAGTAAATAACTCCATTTTTCAATGTTAATTGCAGTTGCAGAGCTCTGATCCAGATTGGGATCACACCAGGAGACAAAGAGTTAATGCCTCCATTCCACAATCTTGATAGGTACCCCACCCCCCAGCTCAAAAATGGAATTTATTTTTAAAAGCCAATCACGCAATTGCTAATTGCATGTTTGGTGTGTTGTCTAGTTCAGACCTGCGTGGACTAATTGTTTGACTCAGTATAATTCACTGTCATTGTCTCTGATGTTCTGAAGCTTTCTTTAATCATATTCATATTTCTTTAATCATAATCATATTGTAATCATGAATACAATAATAACCACAACTAGTAAAAACATGTGTATAATATTTGTATAATATTTGTGTTCTAAAACTCTCTCTCTCTTTTATATATGTACTCACACACACATTTGTGAGTCAGTCTCTCTCTCTCTCTCTCTCTCTCTGTGTGTGTGTAAATGTAGATGCTCACATATAGCAGTAGTTAACATAATATTTTGCCTGCAGGGTAGATTATTCATTTCTCACAACGCTTTGGACATTTGAATATACCACAAGGAACTTGATTTATCTCAAGGCAAGAGAGATGGTACCAGTCCTGACATGCTCCCTGGCACAGAGTCATTTATTTATTTATTACATTTTTATACCGCTCTCTGGGCGGTTCACAAAAATTAAAACCATAATAAAACAACCAACAGGTTAAAAGCACAAATACAAAATACAGTATAAAAAGTACAACCAGGGTAAAACTATGCAGCAAAATTGATACAAAATTAAAATACAGAGTTAGAGCAGTAAAATTTAAATTTAAGTTAAAATTAAGTGTTAAAATACTGAGAGAATAAAAAGGTCTTCAGCTGCCACAGTGTCCTTCTTGGGTTTCCTTGCACTGATCACCCATTAAGCACAAAGACCAAGATGAAGTGTAATACTGTTGTATTGCTGAAGACAAGAGAAATGTGAAAAAGTGCTATCTTAAACCAAAACCAAACCTGGAAACAAAATAAGTTTAAGACAACTAATACAAACAATATATCAAATTTAGGTATAAATATACTTATTACAATAAAATCATATTAGTAGAATTTTTTTTAATCGTACAGCAAATACATACATTTAAAATTTAAACGGAATAGTCCACATACATCAAACTTCAAACAAAAATCCGCAAACGCGTTTCAACCATACAGGTCTTCATCAGTGGGAAAAGGATATGTGGATTTTTTTAAAAAAATATACAAATATTAAAAACAACTTTTTATGCCCCAGATATAGGGAGTTTCTATCGGACCTGAAAAGCAGAACAAAGAAAAAATAATTGCCAAATGCCTATTGGTGCTCTACCCCCTTCCTTTTGAGCCCAAGGTTTTACTCTAATAATGATTATTTACCCAAAGTTGGCTCTTGTGAATCTTCAAGCTTGTAACAAAGAAGAGAGGGGACTAGATTCTCCCTCCTGTCTTCAAGAGTTGGTGGATAAAGACACCTAATTAGTTTGCAAAGTTGGCATAATTAAAACAACACTCCCACAACTTGCTCACTCTTAGAGAAAAGTATATAATATTGAGTAATCTTACCTTGGCTCCCAAGTAATAGCTAGTTGCATGAGTGATATCTCAAATGAACAGGTATATGCAAAATATGCAAGATAAACTTGGGAGCCATGTTCTCAATAATGCAGTTTTTATTTGCTGTCTCCTGGTTGTGGCCCGAGCCTGCTCCAGCTGTATTGTTAACTAACTGAGGAGTAAGTAATCTCCAAAATCTGCTCCTGATTAGCCTGCCTTTCAAATCCTAAAATATGTAGCAACCATACTAACGGCCTATGTGCTCATCCATAGTGACTAGTACAACTGGTTTTTCTTTTAAATCTATTTGGTTAATACACTGTAAAAAGTGCATTGTGTCACGGTGATAGGAGTCTACTGCTGGTATAAATGGTTTAAGGAAATAGTCAACAAGGCTACAGAGGGGTTCCAAAATGGAGCCACAGCCGACATTATCGGCCTTCCTCGTACCGGAAATTCCTTTTTGTGGATTTTTGGTAGAATTTATTTATTTATTTATTTATTACATTTTTATACCGCCCAATAGCCGAAGCTCTCTGGGCGGTTCACAAAAATTAAAACCATCATAAAACAACCAACAGGTTAAAACACAAATATATAATACAGTATAAAAAGCACAACCAGGATAAAACCTTGCAGCAAAAACTGATATAATTTTTTTTATATCAATATAAAAACAGAGTTAGAACAGTAAAATTTAAATTTAAGTTAAAATTAAGTGTTAAAATACTGAGAGAATAAAAAGGTCTTCAGCTGGTGACAAAAGGAGTATAGTGTAGGTGCCAGGTGGACCTCTCTGGGGAGCTCATTCCACAGCCGGGGTGCCACAGCGGAGAAGGCCCTCCTCCTAGTAGCCACCTGCCTCACTTCCTTTGGCAGGGGCTCACGGCAAAGGGCCCCTGTAGAAGATAGAATTGAGGAATCCTTTCCTCAGTCTCTAAAAAAAAAATCATAAGTAGATTTAGATATTTGTTCCTCCAACAAACCTTCATCCAATGTCCTGACTATTTCCCTCTTGATATCATCAGTGGTGTTTCTTTTACACTCCACATAATGCTTCCTATTATTCAATGGTCTATAGGCCTCCTTAACATAATCTTCTTTGCTCATTAATACTAAAGTGCCCCCTTTATCAGCTGGTTTAAAAATAATATCTGACCAATCGATCAGTGAAGGAGACTGCATCTCTATAAACTAGGCTGCCCATACCCTCCGGAAAATTCCGGAAACCTCCGGGGAGAGCTGGGGGTCCGGAGCAACCGGACTTAGGGCCCAAAATACCGGGGTTGTGGTTACTGCGCCCGCAGCAACCACAACTCCAACTTACCGGGCCTAAATTTCTCCGGCGAGTGGCGGCAGCCATCTTGAATCTCGCCCGAACTCACGCGAGATCTCGGCAGCTGGCTGGGAACTCTGCGAGACCCAGCCAACAGCCAAGATCTCACGTGAGTTCGGGCGAGAATCAAGATGTCCACCGCGAAGGGTGGGCAATGAGAGTGAGGTGAGTGGTTGGGGGCTGCGTGCAGGAATTTCCATCAACGCAGCCTCCAGCACCCCACCCCCCAGCGCAGAAGAAGCAGAAGCAGCAGCAAGAAGAAGAAGCAGCAGCAAGAAGAAGTAGAAGAAGAAGCAAGCAGGAGGAGGAGAAGATAGAGGAGGAGGCAAGACTAAGGTTTGTGTGTGAGAGAGAATGTGTGGGTGCATGGGGTGCATGGGGTCTTTGAGTGAGTGCACGTGTGCATGCATGTGTGCAAGTGTGTTTTTGGAGTGAGTGATGCTGAGTGTGTGTGTGTGTGTGCGTGCATGCACACATGTGCTGGCAGTGTGAGTGTATTGATGTCTGAATGGGATGCCTGGTTGTTTGACTGAATGAATGCATGTGCATGTTTGTAGTGGGGGTGGCTGTAGTTTTCTGTGAGTTGGGGGGATAATTTGGAGGTGATGTTCCTATTAAATAATGCATTTTAGACCCATAGACCTTCCTTTCCTATTTATTTACTATAATTGGCATGACTTATATTTTGTAACAGTGGCTGACAATTGTTCATCCTTCTTAAAGAAACTTTAAAAAAATTAACAGGGTTGCTATTATCATCATCATCATCATCATCATCATCATCATCATCATCTATCTCTCTTTTCTTGCTTGTGGTGGTTTTTCTAGAAGAACATGATAGGCTTTGCCAAGTCATGTTGTCTTTTACTGATTCAGAAATGTCCTGACTATTGAACATGTTTTAAGTATGACTGCTTTTTGGATGTTGGAGTGCATGTATTTTGGTAGGCCTAATTTTTGAAGGTTTTCTGTAAAAACAACCACGATGTCATGCTGGTGACTGATGTGACTAACAAATAATTGTAAGTTTTTCCTGTTGCCGTAGTTCTTCAATTTCCATATCCAGTCGTGTATATTTTTCTTTTCTGCAACATTTTTGTCATTAGGTATTGCAATTTTAATGTAGGTGTGTTTTTCTCGGTTGTTTTTGACTGTTATGTCTGGTTGAAACAAGCTAAGACAAGCTTTAATCCATTTTGTTCCATGGCTAACGTTTGCAAGCTAATAGTAGTTTATATCCTTTCTGAATGCTTGGTTGTTTGGTTGTTGTATACTTGTCAACTGCTTCATTTGTTCAGTGGTAGCAGTATGCAGTAAGGTGATGGGGAAACAGTGTTAAATGTTAGGAAAAGTTAGACTATGGTCATCCAGTGAAGGATTTGCAGTCAGAAAAGATATTTGAGGGAAGGGAAGACTGTATCACACACAGGGCTCATCTACACCAAGCAGGGTATTCCACTTTGAAAGCTGGTGAGCACGCCCCCTTGGGGGCTGGACATGTTGGTGGGCACGCCCCCTTGGGGGCTAGACATGTTGGTGGGCACACCCCATGGGGTGGCCATGTTGTCCTCCTTTTTGGTTTCCAAAATATGGTCACCCTACTATAAACGTTTGCAGCATGTCATTGTACTTTGTGGCAATATTATGTGTGGAATCAAGATACAAAATAATTTTCCACCTGAAGAAAACAATAATTAATATCCAGTGAGAACTGTCTATATTGGTGGGAATGAGCCAGATGTCCTTCACTGTTATGTCCAAGTCTATTCCAAGTTATGTACACTAGTTATATACCCATTTAATTCCAGAGACTGCATAACAAATAAACTGAAGACACTCAGTGTTTTAAGCACTATACTTTAAGCACTATACTTTATATTTTAAGCACTACACAACACCACATGACAACTATGGGCTTCTGTAGGAAACTCTCTTTGCAGAACTTCCCTCTGGATTCTGTGAAAGTTTATTAACTGTTCTATTTTAGTACAATGAAAGTAGTTTATTTGATTGCCTTCATGCACAGAGAAGTTCTGGGCAATTTTCCAACAATAGATTGTGCCTCATTTTACTCACCCATAATTTGCTTTTCCAGCTTATTTTGGTAATATGAATTATGGCCCGGAATGGGTATCAGAACCTGGCTTTCATGGAAGTTTCAGAAATTATTATTATGTGGGACTGGTGAGTTTGGTTGACTTACCTCACTTGGAAGCTGCCGTTCCAGCTCATTTTGCAGAATACGGACTGTGGCCCGAAATGGGTGACGGAACACAGTTTCAGTGGAAGTTTTGGAGCTTATTATATCTTTGACACTCAGGCCACAGCTAGACCTAAGGTTTATCCTGGGATCATCCAGGGTTCGCCCCTGCCTGAGCACTGGATCCCCTGTGTGTCACCTAGATGAACAGGTTTGACCCCTGGATGATCCAGGGATAAACCTTAGGTCTAGCTATTCCCCTAGTCAGGTGTGACTGCTGAGTCTGGTTGAGTTGGCTCACTTGGAAGTTGCCGTTCTGGCTTGTTTTGCACAATATGGACTATGGCCCGGAGCAGGTATTGGGACGTGGTTTCTGTGGATATTTTGTGGCTTATTATATCTGTCCCATCTGGTAATGTGTGACTGCTGAGTCTGGTTGAGTTGGCTCACTTGGAAGCTGCCATTCCGGCCTGTTTTGTGCAATATGGACTATGGTCCAGAACAGGTATCAGAATGTAGTTTTCATGGAAGTTTTGCGCATATTATATCTGTCCCACCTAGTAATGTATGAGTTGTGAGTTAATTTAAGTTGGCTCACTTGGAAGTTGCCATTCCAGCCTGTTTTGCAAAATATGGACTATGGCCTGAAATGGGTATCGGAACATTGTTTTCAATGTCACAAAGTTACGCGTGACCGGTGTGTTTGCTTGATTTCAGTCATTTGGAAGTGGCTGTTCCGGGCCATCCATTCTGTTCCAGATGTTGTTCTGTAAGTTATGTGGTTAGTGGTCTAGTAGTGATATAATATTACAAGGGTTTTAGTTCTAAAATATTGTTCTCAAGTGTTTCTAACACATGCCACTGTTTTTGGTGTTTGTTTTTCAATATAAAGGGGTCGTTCCGGCCCGTTCTGTTCCGGCTTAGGAACCCATTCAGTGTTCTAAGACTGAGCAAATCCTTGGGGGTTGTTATGTTTTTATTTTATTTTATGTATTGCATTTTTAGCCAACTTTTCTTCTAAGGAGCTCAAGACAGTGTGCGTGAAAAGAAAAAGCTAAATAGCAAAGCATCAGAAAGGGGGGAGGAGAGGAGGGGCTGGAGACAGGCTTTATAAACAAGTTGGGCAGTGAGTCAGTGTCTGATTTTCAGAGGTGGATTACATTGCCCAGGCCCAGCTCCAATCTCCTTAAACTCCACAAAACATGTGAGAGAGACCAGCATCCGTAATTGTTGTTGTTAGAGACTGTCCTCTGTGTCCTTGCCTGGCAGCCAAGCCAAGGAATAGCCTCACCTCCTCTTCCCAGCTTTTGCCTTTGCTTCAGAACTTCTTCCACTTCCACAAGGGGACATGGAGGAGCGCTACATCTCCAAACTTAACCCAACAGGGGATTATGGAACAGGTGTGTTTCTTCTCATTATTGGTAAGTTCTGCCTTTGGCTGACCAGTGAGAGGATGCACCGTTTAGCTGCTATAAGGTCTACATCCCCTAAACTGGTCTGTGATATAAATTAGGCTGCTTATCTCCTGTTTTGGTACTGTGTTCTTCAAGTGTAATATCCCTTTGCCTTCAGGGGGGTCAGGGTGGGTTAAGTGTGTTTTTTGTGTTATTTATTATTAGGTGTAAATTTGCTTTTCATTAGATCTAGAAGCAGGAGAATAAATTGCATATTCAACTCATGCATTACCAAGAGTAGCAGGCAGTCTAAAATTCATTTTGGTTTCACAAATGAACAGAGGTATGCATTGTTATATGCAATTTGGAAGTATGTTACAGATACAAGAAAGCAAGCATCAGTTGTAGCTCATAAACAGATTGGGATAGAAAAATTCAGATGTTTCTTGTAATCCTGATATATGGAAAGGAACACATGCCAGGACATGTGTTGTCCCATCCCCCCAAGTTTTAGAGAAAGAATTTTGTGCTATTTTCTGTGGTCACATTCAACTTTTGGTGTCTTTTCCACTACTGTTTCATATAGATTTGGATGTTGAAGTGGTATCAGATGTATGATTAATTAACATGGTTTTTTTCAGGGCTGTTAGATTACATGCAAAAGAATTCTTATGAAATATTTTTAGCACGCATCATATAGTTATGTACATTACATTACAAGGTCTTGGGGGATACTCTGAAAATTCTAAATGTAGCTGTTACAGAAAAGAAGTGGGAAATTGGAAATCACTGAAGCTATGGAAGGGAAAGTTGCACTGTTTTTACCTGTGCAAAATGGACATTAAACTTGTAGCTATTTATTTCAGTTTAAGCTTGTGTTCTGCTGCCTTCAGTGGCCATAACCTAGACTGAGTGTGCTTGAACCCTACTGAAATCAGTAGCAAGCTTATCTTTCTTGATTCTTTTTATATGCATTTATGTATATTTTTCTTCAGCAGCAAAATATATATAAACAGATGCAAGTTTGATTACCCAATTTGGTTCACATAATCTTTCAATTGAAGCAGAAGAAAAATGCTAAAATGCTAAGTTATGCCTGCATTAGTTATATCCAGACTGGACCACTGTAGGGCGCTCAGAAACTTCAGCTGGTGCAGAACGTGGCCTCTTGATTCCTAGACAGATAGATTGTGTTACGCTTATCCTGTACCAGCTGCACTAGTTGCCGTTGGGTTGCTTTCCTCTTGTTCTTGCTGGCTCATGGTGCTAAAATTAGCTTTATTTCTAGTCATATGAGAACATTTATTCATGCGTAGTATTAGCTGATGAGGAACATTTGTGGACAATATTTCTAGCTGATGAAGAACATTTGATCACAAGTAGACATAAGAAGCCTCTTTCCGTTTTCCATAATTGACAACCAGAAACCTCTGTTGTGCCCAAGGCTCACAGTCTGTGGCATCTTGAAAGGGTTGCAATTAACAACAACCATTCTTAAGTCATTCATGTGAAATGAAACCCAGGCCTTAGCTAGACTGGGCTTTATCATAGAATCATAGAATAGCAGAGTTGGAAGGGGCCCAGTTCTTTCAGTCTCTCTTCATAGGGCTTTGTTTCCAGACCCCTGATCATCCTGGTTGCCCTCCTCTGAACACGAACCCGGGATCGTCCCTGTGCATCCACATAATGCACAGGGGATCCTGGGATCAGGGAGGGATGATCCCTCCCTTGCCCCGGGATAGAGCACTCCCCTTTGGGCTCCACAATTCAAGAAGGACGCAGACAAGCTGGAGCGTGTTCAGAGGAGGGCAACAAGGATGATCAGGGGTCTGGAAACAAAACCCTATGAAGAGAGACTGAAAGAACTGGGCATGTTTAGCCTGGAGAAGAGAAGATTGAGGGGAGACATGAGAGCACTCTTCAAAGACTTAAAAGGTTGTCACAAAGAGGAGGGCCAGGATCTCTTCTCGATCCTCCCAGAGTGCAGGACACGGAATAACGGGCTCAAGTTAAAGGAAGCCAGATTCCAGCTGGACATCAGGAAAAACTTCCTGCCTGTTAGAGCAGTACAACAATGGAATCAGTGACCTAGGGAGGTTGTGGGCTCTCCCACACTAGAGGCCTTCAACAGGCAGCTGGACAACCATCTGTCAGGGATGCTTTAGGGTGGATTCCTGCATTGAGCAGGGGGTTGAACTCGATGGCCTTGTAGGCCCCTTCCAACTCTGCTATTCTATGATTCTTCCTGAGGTAGTTGTGCCTCACATGTAAACGGAGGAGAGATCTCGCATTAATCACAACACGAGATCTTCCCTCCTCCGTCGCAGACTATAAGATAGGTCTAGCTAAGGCCCCAGAGTCACTTGCTTCAAATGTATGAGTCCCCATAAAATTATACTAATAAAATAAAACAAACGAACACAAGTAGCACATCCAGTTTATACATTTTTATAACAATTTTTTTTATAGCGTTAACATACCAAAACTTTTCAGTATAAAACATGAGCTTCAGTCACAACCAATGAGGAGCAGGCCAAGTTCTTTTTTGAAGATATTAATAGACACAATACAAAATGGAACTGTGTGCTTAAAACCATTGATTTCAGCATATTGGGTGTGTGGGTGGTGTACTTAACTTTGTAGTGGATTGTGGCCATTGCTTGGATTGTATGATTTCCTCCATCAGATGGTAGCTACAGGCAACAACAGTGCTGTTTAGGTCTTGCAGGGTGATCCACTGCACTGGGTTGTCGACAGCATTATTACTTCTAAAGCATATTGCTTTCTTCCTTCTTCCAGCAATCTTGACGATTCTGGGGAATTCTGCCGTCCTAGCTGTGGCTGTGAAGCGCTCCTCCCGTCTCAGGTCACCTGAGCTCCTTACAGTTAATTTAGCAGTAACAGATCTTGGAATGGCGATCAGCATGTATCCCCTGGCAATTGCTTCTGCCTGGAACCATGCCTGGCTGGGTGGAGATGCTACTTGCGTTTATTATGCTTTGATGGGTTTCCTTTTTGGTGTCTCGAGTATGATGACCTTGTCTGTAATGGCAGTAATCCGTTTTCTTGTAACCCACTCATCGAAGTCTAAAAGTAAGTAAACAAAGATTGTTTTTATTTTATTTTAGATATAACAGAAAATAGAACAGTGTCCTAACAATTGGGGCTTAAACAGCTATTACACAAAACTTGTTTAATACAGTTTTAAGGGGGGAACAAGACAAAAGAAATAAGAAAGAAAAGGAAAAAGAAGTTGTGTGATCATCATTTGTTGTTATGCTCAGAACAGAAGTAGGCATATATTGTTATAAATCAGGTTGTTACATATGTTGAATAAAACTCCACCATGTGGTATAAAATGCTAGTGGTTCTGTTTTTCCTTGGATAAGAATCACAGAATCATAGAACAGTAGAGTTGGAAGGGGCCTGTAAGGCCATCGAGTCCAACCCCCTGCTCAATGCAGGAATCCACCCTAAAGCATACCTGAAAGATGGTTGTCCAGGAGCCCAGAACTGGACGCAATACTCTAGATGAGGCCTAACCAGGGCCAAGTAGAGAGGAACCAGTACCTCAGGTGATTTGGAAGTTATGCTTCTATTAATGCAGCCCCAAATAGCATTTGCCTTTCTTGCAGCCATATCGCACTGTTGGCTCATATTCAGCTTGTGATCTACAACAATTCCAAGATCCTTCTTGTTTGTAGCAGTGCTGAGCCAAATATCCCCCACCTTGTAACTGTACATTTGGTTTCTTTTTCCTAGTTGTAGAACTTAGCATTTATCCCTATTAAATTTCATTCTGTTGTTTTCAGCCCAGCACTCCAGCCTATCAGGATCACTTTGAAGTTTGTTTCTGTCTTCCTGGGTATTAGCTATCCCACCCAATTTTGTTCATTTGCAAATTTGATAAGTGTTCCCTGCACCTCCTCGTCCAAATCATTAATAAAAATGTTGAAGAGCACTGGGCCCAGGACTGAGCCCTGCGGTACCCCACTCGTTACCTCCCCCAAGTTTGAGAAAGAGTGTTAAGCACTCTTTGAGTCCGATTCTGTAGCCAACTGTGAATCCACCTAATAGTTGTTCCATCTAACCCACTTTTAGCTAGTTTGTTAATCATAATACCATGGGGCACTTTGTCAAAAGCTTTGCTGAAGTCAAGATATATTACATTCCAGCAGTCCACAAGGGAGGTTACCCGATCAAAAAATGAGATCAAATTAGTCTGGCAGGATTTGTTCCTGACAAATCCATGTTGGCTTCTAGTAATCACTGCATTGTTTTCAAGGTGCTTACAGATTGACTTCTTTATAATCTGCTCCAGAATTTTCCCAGGGATGGATGACAGACTGACTGGTCTGTAGTTCCCAGGTTCCTCCTTTTTGCCCTTTTTGAAGATAGGGACGTTAGCCCTCCTCCAGTCGTCCGGCACCTCACCTGTCTTCCATGATTTCACAAAGATAATAGATAGCAGTTCTGAGAGTTCTTCCGCTAGCTCCTTCATTACTTTAGGATGCAGTTCATTGGGCCCTGGAGATTTGAACTCATTTAAAGAAATTAGGTGTTCCTTGACCATTTGTTTATCAATCTCAAACTGCAATCCTTCCCCCTCAACTTCTGCTTCACTTTTTCCAGGGGGGTCATAGACCCACTTTTGGGAGAAGACTGAGGCAAAGTAGGAATTGAGCACTTCAGCCTTTTCTTTGTCATCTGTTATCAATTTGCCATCCTCATTAAGCAGTTGAACCACCATTTCTTTCATCTGTCTTTTACTATTCACATATCTGAAGAAAGCCTTTTTATTGCTTTTAGCATCCCTTGCTAATCTCAGCTCATTCTCAGCTTTAGCCTTCCTGACGCCATTTTGGCAAATCATAAGTTATTTTTCTTATATTGCCACAGACCATATATTTTGGTACCATGCAAGTATGTTCAAATTATCCCATTTTTCCCACTGCTAATTGTTTGGCAAGCGGTAATTAGCAAAAAAGATAACAAAACTTTACATTTCAAACTTTCATTAGATTCATTGTATATTGATAGTAAAAATAATTCTGGATCATATACAATCATTTCTCTAGTAATAACCATTATTTCTCTATGTACTAACATCCAGAATCCCAGCATATATGAACAAGTCCACCATAAATGAAAATACGTGCCTTTTACCCTGCAGCTTCTCCAACAAAGGGGGCTGCATGTTGAGGTAGTATGTGCCAGCTGTATTGTTGTGCAATACCATCTGTACAGTTCTTTCAAAGAGTTTTCTCAGATAGAGGCCGATATTGATCTGAGTGGACTTTTGTCCCATACTTTGTTCCAACTAACATCTTCTAATTCCCTTCTAAAATCTCCTTCCTACACTTTCCTCAAACCCACCATCGACCCTATCTGGGCACCTATTAGGTGTGCTTTTTATATTGTATTTTGTATTTGGGTTTTTAGATTATTGGTTGTTTTATCATGTTCCTCATGGTTTTAATTTTTGTGAACCTCCCAGAGAGCTTCAGCTATTGGGGGGTATAAAAATGTAATAAATAAATAAATAAATAAATAGCATAAACTAAAGATACAATTCCTTCCCCTCCTTTCCATACCATTAGCATTGCTCGTTCTAATCCTGTTAAGGTTCTGAGTGCTTATGTCTTTATGTTGGGATCTCTGAAGAGGTGGGGTAGTTGTAATTCTTGTAGTCATCCTAGGCCTAGGTCTTCTACATCAGTTCTGTTTTTGGTTTATCTTGAGCATAAAAATCTCTCAGTTGAAAATATCCCTTCTTTTCCCATCCAGAAATTCCAGTGATGATAGTTGTGTCTAACTTGGATATATTTGTAATGGGATGACCAGTGACCACACTGGAGACAGGCTGGATTGCCACTTTTTTCCAAACTGTGAAAATAGTTTTGGTATCTGTTTTTTTGATATTGTTCAGCTCCTTTATTTTTAAAGATTGGAAAGGCAAGGCCCATAAAGGGCCCTTGTTCAGCATTTCTTCTTCTAGGCGTATCCAGTTTTTGTCAGCCTTCATAATGATAAAGTGGAGCTGCCATAACTGAAAAGCTTCATAATATGATGTGAGGTGTGGGAGTCCCCAGCCTCCTCCGCCCGATTTTTTGTAGTATAGTTTTAGTGCCAGGTGAGGTGCTCAACAAATGTGTTGAGTTGACTTTGACAGGGCTTTTGGTTGGAGGAGAATGCGGAGGACTTGAAATAAGAATAAACAAAGATGTTGGAATGGCAAAGGTGTATCGATTGCAAAGTTTTAAACTTTGCATCAAGGATCAATTTTTTAAAGGAACTTTTAAGAGGGGTATTTTGATATCGGGGTGGAGATGATAGAGATGTCCAGTGTTATTGCAGTTAACAATAGGATTGGATTTATAAGTAAATATAGCTGTAGCTCTTTTTGATCCAATGAACTGTAAATTGAAATTTGCCAAAGGCTATGAGAAAAGTTGTATATGTAATAAATTTCCAGTACTTTTATGAATATATTATGTACACTGTGAGGGAGTTAGTAGTGTGCTGCTGGTGTGAAAAGCGCCATTCCAGTTTGCGCTTTGCCACCCACCCCTGCTCCCTGCTACTCCTGGTTTAATAGATGGAAATGTTGTAAGCCACCCTGAGAAAGCTGTGATAGGGAAGCATATAAATGTAAATCAATCAGTCAATGGTACCCAGAATAAATTATCACACAAGATTCTAATCTCATACAGTACTTTTGTTCATGTATCTCTGCATGTGTTTTAAGTTGCAGGAAATTAGAGTTAGAAGAATTATTAACGGCATAATCCTATGCATATTTATACAGGAAAAAAGTACTACATCTCCCAACGTTGTCCAGCCAGTATGGCTAGCTTCGGAATGCTGTGAGTGGTTGGACTTTTTTCTGTCCAAACATGCATTGTGCCCTAAGGAAGTTTCCCCGAAAGATCAATAATGAAATGACACAACTTTCTTGCTAAGGTGTACGATGGCATAGGCAGAGCAAAACTGGATACCAAGTTTAAAAGATTTTATGAAATGCACTACTAATGTTATTAAATGTCTTTACGTTCAGTTATCAAATATTTTTTGAAAAATACATTTACAGACACACACGTTAGGGCATAACCTAAAGACATTTTGGGAGAATTATAGACATAATGGATCTTATCTAAGATCACAAACATTACTTGTACATAACCTAGGTGAAGGGCCATAGCTTGGTGGTAGAGCACAGGCTTTGTATGGACAGGGCCCCAGGTTCAATTCCCACCATTTCCAAATAGGCCAGGGAAAGTCTGAAACCTTGGAGAGTTACTGCCAGTCAACCCTGAACTACATGGACAAAGATTTGATTCAGTATAAGGCAGCTTCCTATGTTGTTGAGATAGTGTTGCTATATATCATCAGCTGTCTTTTCTCCCCAGGCAATAAAATCAACAGGAAAGTCGTACATGTTTCTATTATATTGATTTGGCTATATGCAGCACTTTGGGCCATTCTGCCTTTGCTGGGCTGGGGGCATTATGGCCCAGAACCATTTGGGACTTCCTGCACCATAGCATGGAGCCAGTTCCACAACTCGTCCAGTGGGTTTTCCTTCATCCTGAGCATGTTCATTCTATGCACTATTCTGCCTGCAATGACGATCATCATCTGTTACTTGGGTATTGCTTGGAAAGTTCATAAAACCTATCAAGAAATGCAAAACTTCAACAGGATTTCAAGTGCAGCAAAGCTGGAGAAGAAGTTGACCCTGGTGAGTAACTGCTGTTGTGTATGGATGATACCTTTTTTATTTTTAGAAATGTTAGGAACACTGCCTCTTTTAGAGTTTCTATGGCTCGGACATTGATCACATACTCACAGCCTGACAGTTACTTAATCAAAAAGTCAGGTAAAATTTCAGTGTGCACATGGAAGTGATGGGTTGGGCTGATTGATTGTGCGTGGTTTCATGTATGATTTAGATACTATCTTTTTCAGACACACAGAACTCCTGCAAGAGTCCCCCACCCATGGCCAGTGCTAGCATGAATTTTTACTGCCATATATTCTGGTAGCAAATTTCATGATTTTCTCTGGAGTTCTTTAAGTCTTGCAATGTGTGAGTTCATAGAGAAAGCGTCTCTACGTATGATCCATTCTGTGAGATGTAAAATGCAGAACATCCGATAACACAGGATTTGCTGTACTTAATTTCTGATCAAAAATTATATTGTATTATTCTATACTACTGAAGGGCTGTCGTGGGTGTGGTTGTGCTGTTGTAGTCATGTCCTGCTTGTGGGTTTTCTGTGGGCAAATGGTTGGCCACTGTGCAAACCGAGTGCTGGACTAGATGGACCCTTGGTCTGACCCAGCCTCAGGGCACTTCTGATGTTTCAGAGGGTTCTGCTTTTCACTCTTAAGGTGAAGAAATACATGGACAGTCTCAAATGAGAAGCACTGTGCAAGAACTAATAATTTAAGTATCCCCTAAACATTAAGGAATTAATCTGTTTTCCTCATTAATCCAAAAGGATATATTAAGGGCGAAAATCAAGAAGCGCCAATGGCTAACAATATATGGTTGGTTTCTTTCAGATGGCTGTTCTGATCAGTGTAGGATTCCTCGGCGCATGGACACCATATGCGGCAGTCAGCTTCTGGTCAATATTTCACTCCAGTGAGTCGATACCGCACTTCGTTACCTTGCTGCCATGTCTGTTTGCTAAATCATCAACAGCCTACAACCCTTTGATTTACTACACTTTCAGCAAAACTTTCCGGCGTGAAGTTAAGCAGCTCCAATGCTGTTGTGGCCAGAAAGTTCATTTCTTTAACACCAAGAACTCCATCAATAGTCATGTGTCAGTAATGTGGTTAGGCAGGGGCAATGTACATATTTCTTCATTCAGAAAAACAGACAGCGGAGAAATTCCAAACCAATAAATAGAAACAAAGGCTGCAAAGGCTAGCTCAAGGTCTAGATCATGACATTTAATGGTGAAACTCTTCAAAGGGAGCCATTAAGCTGCTCTTAGGATTAATGAATGATTTCAGAAAAAAAAATCTTACAAGAAACAAGGACTTCAAGGACTTTTATCACAGAGACCATATTAGTGTCCGCAATAGTTATAACCCTGGCAGAGGAAGCAGCAGTGTACTTGAGAAAACTGAGAACTCAGTGTATTTTTCATTTCTTTTCATTTTTACGTTAGACTGTGTGATCAGTTCAAGGGTCAAAGATGGGGGCCCAGGACTCCCGGTCATCTTGAAGGATGCAAAACTCCTTTGCTTAAGAGAATGCTACCTATCCTGCACTTCTATTATGATTATGGATAGCAAGAACCAAAACAGGACTGGACCAAATATGTCGGGGGCATCCCTCTGTCTACGGGGATCTTCACGGCAACGCATTGCGAATTGCTTTCAACTTCCCTTCCCTGTTCTCTGGATTCAGCTTTGGTCCGTCGGCACACTGAGCTGGAAAGAGAGGATTATACCCCACTCAAATCAGGGGCTTTCACTGGTCACACTGCACTCTAATCTGCTTTATTTGGGGGGTGGTTTGGGTGGAGTCCCACTAGTTGATATGACCGTCATCAACCATATATGAGAACTGCATCCCACTCCCCTCTTTCCCCTGCTCCCTGGAAGGCAGTGCATTGTAAGGGATATCAGGCATCCAGAGAAAAGGAAGTAAGTCTCTCTCTGTGGGGTTTACTCAAAGGGAAGCATGCATGGGAATTTAGTATGACTTGGATGTAAATACAATTGAAATCAGTGGGTTTTACTCTTGATTAAGGGAACAGCAGATCTCTATTTTATGAACTGGACATGCACAGCTTTGCATGATCAAAGTAAAGGAATATAGATCCTTCACAAATGCAAACAGGTGGACTTTCAGACTGGTGAACTATCAGGAAAAGAGTTTAAGAGGGAAATTAAAAAAATTCTAAAAAATCGAGGGATGAACAGAACTGATTCAAACTTGGGATGGCTAAAACCGTCCTTAAGAGCTATCACCACGCCAAGTTTGATCTCTTTATCTTTAAAAACTACACAGATGTAAGCACCTTGGCTACCTTGGAGCAAAGGAGGGGACCTGACCACCTTTACAAAAGAAACGAGTTTAAATTATTTTTCACCTGCCCACCCTCTGGAATGAGCAACACAAATCTTTGTTCACCCCCCACGCCCCCCCAGTAAACCTTTCCCAAGCCAAGGAGCAGCAACAGTCTTGGCCCAGGCGCTCCCTCCTGCTTCTTACAAACAGACTCCCTTCCTTGGAGTTTATTTAATATGATCTTAGGGGAAAGTATAGTGTGTTGTTTCACTGCAATTGTGCAGTTTCAAGCTGCTGTACTATTGTATTTGGTAGAAATAAAGAAATATTTTTTTAAAATAAAAATTAACTGCAGGGGAAAGGAGAACGTAGGGGGTGGAGCGGGAGATTTCGCCAGCATAGTAGCGCTCCAGGTGAAAAGAAGATACATGAGCTGAAAGACCGAAACAACGCACAGATGTGAAAGTGCCCAGTGCTTGACTTGCTAAGGAAACGGAGGGGGAAACCACAGGTGAAAACAAGATTTAAAAAAGTAGGTGTGATAGAGCTCTGAGAGCAGCAGAATGGGGAGAAGGAAGTAGAGCGAGATCCTGAAGCACCACTCATTTGCAAGTGCACTACCATGATTTAAGGCAGAAATGAGCAGTGGAGAATGGAGGTGCAGAAGACACCCCCACAGCCCAAACCCAAGTGGAGCCGAATGGGGAGAAGGAGAATGGGACCAGTGCAAAATCCCAAAGTACAGCTAATTCGCTACTGCAATTTAACTGGTTGACTATAGCGACTCTGTGGTACAGCAGTTTAGTACTATTTTGATTAAGTGGTGGTTTAGCACTAGAGTGAATTACTGTTTTTTGAAAAATGGGCTGCTAAACGGAAACCATTTACTTCAGAGGGATCGAGACAGAAAGAGGGAAAGAAGAATAAAATACAGTGAGTAGCAAAGTACAGGGCAGTAGTGTGAGTAGTGACACAGGAGAGAAGAAATAACTACTTCAGGGGACAATATGTACTGAATGTGCTGTATGCCACCACGAGATGGCAGGGGGGAAATGGGGTGTGGGGGAGCACCATTCCTTGATCAAGGTCACAGCCAAGTGAAAGACACACCCCTGGGCATATGCCGTTCATGCCAAATTTAATTTGGAGGAATGAGGCACACAGCAGCTGAACCACACGAGAGACGAATGAAGGGGGAAAAAACAGACTAAAAGTACTCTGTAAAAATGCAGCTTTTCCAGAGAGACTCTCCAGGGTGGCTGCGGACTAGACATAATGTCATGTGTCACAAACAACCTCAAAGTGCTCCCAGTCCGTAGCAAATTGCCCCTGAAGATTGCCCCTAGGCAACATTCAATGCCTTTAGCAGCATGGGCCTCATGTGGCAGGAGTACATGTGTGTATGGATTTAGGTTTAGGCACAGTTTATTGTAAGAAAAAAGCAAAATTACTTTTATTTAAGAAATCAGAGTTTACAGGCATTTAAAGTGGGAAGACGTTAATTAAGTCAAAACATCTTTCTGTCTGGCTACATTATTATTATTATTATTATTATTTATTTATATAGCACCATCAGTACTGGTGGCTTTTACTTTGTGGCAAACAATTACAGGAAAACAATTCCAAAATTAACCGCATTCTGGAAGAGAGAGAAGCAATGGATGCTTCTCAAAATAAAGGCGTTTGAAGGTGTGCACTCACCTACATCTCCTCCTTAGCTTTCCAGGCCATGGGAGAAGTTGAAGAAACAAACATCTCCCTGTTTCAACTATAACTGCACAAATGGCCTCCAGAAATTCTCCACCGTGTTTGTGGACAGAGAAATTGGAAGGACCATTTCACTGAATTTCTCTAGGCAGAGGAGAACCTGTCCAACAGTGCCTTGGAGATGGGACTCACCATTATCCACGGCTGTAGCACATTTTCTTGCTTCCGAAGGGTGGTTTGTTTGTTTTGGGGGCACAGCTCAGCCACCATTTTGCATCCACCACAGTGCCTCATACCTAATGTCATTCTGCGGTATTGTTTGTGGGTTGGGATGTGGCTACCACAACAAAAAAGGTGGAGAAAATTTGGAGAAAATTCAGCAAAGTAGCCATGTATTTCTAGGGAAGTAAAAAAAAAAGAAAAATCTCAAAACATTTCAAAGAGAAATTTCACTCAGCTTTAGTTGCCATTCTTTAGGATTTAGCTCCTTCTTCAGCATCCTTGAAATGTTTAAAGTTTTATTTTTTTAAAAAATCATATTTTTAAAAATAATTTCTGAGTTTTCAAAAACAAGAACACCCCAGTAAAAAAAGAGATGAAAGACATTAATACTGATTCAAAATCCTTCCCCATTACCTACCCACACTTGATTGATTTCAAAGTTTTTCTTCTTACATCTTTCATTTTCTTCTTCTATTCCAGGGTGGTATATTATTATTTTTTTCTATTTCCTTTATTTATAATCTTTTCATGAATCCCACAATTTTTTATAAGCTTCTGCCCAAGTTATTCTGTTTGGTTCTTTTTTATATAGTCTATGTATTTTTACCAGACGATCCTGAAATTATCTTTTTTCTTTATTCCTCTATGTATTCTTAACTTCTATGTCAGCTTTTCATTTATTGCTATAACCCAAATTTTATTTTTCCACAAAGATACTGTCAACATCCAAGCTGTCTTCCAGTTAATTGCCTTGTGGCTGTCAACAAAAATCCAATGAATTTTTTTTAATCTATTTTCTTTAGCATACATATTCAATAAAGCTAACTCTGGTGTTTTGCAAATCTCCTGATCGGTATTTTTTTTTCTTATTTCTTGAAAAACCTTATCCCAAAACTTCATGACCTTCCTGCATTCCCACCACATGTGGATTTGGGTTCCATGAGTTTCACATTTTCTCCAGCACAAAGTTGATAAATTAATGTTCACTTTTGCCAACTTTACAGGTGTCAGGTACCACTTCTGAATTAATTTTAGTGCACCTTCTTTTATTCTTGTGGATATTGTTTGAAAGGGGAATCTATCAAAAGAAATTCCCCATTCTCCATCCTCAATCTCCTCTTCAATGTCCTTTCCCATATCTGTTTTATTGTTACATCCCCTTTTAGCTCCTGCTTTATTAAGATTCTATATATTTGTGTTATTGTACCCTTATCTCCTAATTCATACTTACCCTATCTCTTCGATTCTAAGACGCTTTTTTCCCCATATAAACATCTCTAATAACGGGGTGCATCTTAGAATCGCAGGTGTGTCTTAGGTTTTTTTTTTTCTGTTGGCAGTACTGAAATTAGTGTGCGTCTTACAATCGATGGCGTCTTGCAATCGAAGAAATACGGTATCTATAATTTTCCCCATTCTGTTAAATCTCTTGTACTTCACCTTGTCGTTCTAGTTCTTATAAATTTAATAATTTGCATCCATGCTAACCATTACATTCCCATATTTTGTGTATAGTTATTCCATATTTCTTGAGTTATAGGGTGCTGCTGTAAAAAAATTTCTCATTTGGATCAATCTTATTTCTTTCAGCTTATTTTTACTCTTACTTTTTACTCTTGCTTTGGATGCACCCAAATTGGTGTTAATGGTGAGATCCCTGGCATTCACTTCTCTTTTCTAAAATACCATGCTTTGAATAATCCTTTTATTGTGCTTCCTTTTTTGATATAGCGGGGAGGATTAAATTCCTAATGATACAAATACAAGTTACTGCCTTGTATTTTAATATATCGAATCACCCTGTGAATGTGGCTCTAGACTCAGCTTTTCAGGAAGCTGAACTTGAGTACCAGTGAAGCAGTAGCTCATTTACACCTGTAAAAAGCACAGGAAGAACGATTTGAAAGGTGTCTATCAGGGAAAACAGAATCCAATTCACAAAGGGGAATTACAGGTCTGAGCAAGCTGAATTCCTAAATGGTGCCAACTAACCATACTTTTAAATATACATCTTATTTCTGTCAAGGAATGCTCCATTGATTCTGACTGTCCAAAAAGAAATAAACAGGTAACAGTAACTATTCAACATATATAACAAGGGGCTAGTTTTCATTAAAACAACAAAAAGAACTCAACTGGAGCTTCAGATGTTTCATAGACAGAAAGATATTACAAGAAGCAGCTGCTTTTGAAGAAGTCAGTTGACATTGTTCTCACTGCCATATCTTAAAGGGGCAATTTAGCTGAAGTGCATGCTGGGAAAATGACTTCATAGGAGGGCAACCACATTCCCAAAAGTGGTGGATTTTTATTTAATCAACTCAGAGAACAGGATTGTTTCAGGCACTGCGATAGGAAATTAGCCTTGTATGTACAAGAAAGGCACATAGCAATTGACCTGGTTCACACAATTTGTGGGTTATTTAACTCACAAATTCCCAAAATCTAGTTGGAGTGAGTGCATGCATTGCCTCCAAAGTGCTTGTCACTTCTGCTTTCAGAAGCTACTATTCATAGGTTGTTAGACATCAGAACCTATATATTCTGGGTTGTTAAGCAAACAAGAGTTAACTCAACCCCTTGTCCCAACAAGCCATGAGTTAAATAAACCATAGGTTGTTGTGACATGACAACTGGAGCATTGTGAAAATCAGCTCTGTGAAAACAATTTAGCCATCATTCTTTAAATGGAGACATCATCATGTAATTACTGCACTAGAATTAGTATTTGATTCTATTTGTTGAAGAATCAATAGATCCCACTACCGACGTTAAACTAGCAATAGCAAAGCTTGAAAAAATCTAGCCTGAAAATCTAGTAGTGAGTAATCTGCTCACTACTACATGATGTTTCAATTTGTCCTGAAATTGAATTAGTTGTATTAGGATTGTATTATCATTTGTTACCAGTAATGTGCATGGTGACTGTGCTTAACGTAGAGATGTCAAACACTATACCTCGTGCATTTCATGTCCTTTTGGCTTCTATTCACAGGTTTTTCCTTTTATACTAGTGTGTGTGTTTCTATACTTGCATACATAATGTGTCAACACAGAGCAACATTTCATTCACTTGCTGAAGTGAGTTTGTGCCACAATAAATCTGATTGTCTTTTAAATGCCACAAGACTGTAGTTTTTCCTGGAACAGAAAACCCTCTTTTCAGTTAACCGTTTGGAAGTTATGAAAATTCAAAGCTTTGATCTTGAACCAAAATGTTTGTCAGGGATTCAGTATTACAATTGCAATTATTTAATTCAGGTCTTGAAGTTTTAGAGGACTGATCTTAAATTGTAATATTCTTCAAAACTTAAGTGTTAAACCCTCAGGACAAGGACAGGAAACGTTAGGCCAGATTAACTATTATTTAGTGGGAATAGTGGAATACTTGAATCCACAATGGAGCAGCCTCAGACCCCTGTGTGTTATCAGTACAAGAGTAAATCCTGTATGGTATTATGTGCTAAAAGCATTTCCACATACTTTATTCTCAATATTGAAATAAGGAACAAGGAGGAGGGTCTTCATAAAAGGGTTGCTCACCCTTCTCCCTTCCAAGGCATGTCATCTCAGAAAGGGATTAGTGAGGTCACAGAACAACTAGTAACTTTCCGTACCTCCCTGGAGGCCACCAGCCTCACACTTTGAGAACCATGGCCATAGGAGAATCAAGATAGATTTAAACCGTTTAGGCAGGGAGACTGAGCAGACAGAAATGCAAGAAGGAAAAAAGGTAAACTACAAGGGTCAGGAGTGTGTGAAGTGGATTTCTGTTGTTGTTATATTAGAAACAAACAAAGGTAGGGCAATGAAGCTGTCGGACCGTAAGGGAGAGGCATACGAACAAACACTAAGAGACAACATGACAGAAATCCAAGACTTTCAAGTGCAAAAGTTGATTGCTGCTTTACATTCCCGTCGTAAACACATTTGGGAGCGCTATGTGCCAGCCAATGCTTTGAGCACAGCTGGCATGGTTACTGCCATACCTAGTGGGGGTGTTGCCATGTCTCAACTTCAGGAATTAAAGCAACCTTTGACCACTTCATCATTACACATTTTGGAGACGAGACAATAAATGGTCTCCATCTTGTTAGCTGAGTAGAAGGAACTGTAGTGTAGATAGGGAATGCTTGTGCACTTATTGCAGGATTAAAAACTTCATGAGAAGAGAGTTAATGCACTCAGATTTACTCATGCAACGAGGAGCTTGGGCATTGAAAGTTACGACAGCAAACCTTAATTTCTAGGTCATGCAAGCAGTAAACATCTTGTATAGTCCCTCCTCTTGCAGTTACTTGCAACTTAACCTCCATACACCCCCACTTTCCCTTGGTCTTTCAGCCCTAGTTCTCTGCAATTTGGAGGAAATTTTGCAGAACTTTCAAGTAGGCTTAGAAGATTCTGTAGATTAATTGTGATCAGTCTGTTCATGTTGTAGATGTTGATAATGGGAGTAGTAATTTCACAGGCAGGCAATACTTCTTTAGTCACATGGTAAAACGTTTAAAATCTCTCAAAAATGTTACTTGTAGACCTAAAAGATACTTTAGAAGTTGGCAGGTAGATTTTAAGAATGAATGCTATGGTTATTGGTTATGCGTTCCTTTCAGAACATAGATCAAATTGATCCTTGACTCCACATTTGGAGGGCCTTTCTGCAAGTTGCCTTCAGTGAAACTCGCTTCGTGGATCCACGTCCTTGCCCCTGTCGCCATGGCCTGCTCTTTTTGGGCCCAATCTGTACTACAGCCCAAAAAGAGAGAGAGAGACCCAGGCAAGTAAAGATTGCTGCTCCTTCTCCTGCTTACAATGAGCTGAAAGAGAGAAGAGAATCAGCTTCCCCCGCTGGGAAGTGGACATTGCCAAATGCTCTGTAATGCCAACCCCTGGGAGCAGTCCCTACGATCCTGCGAATGATTTCTGTGTCAACTGGGGGAAAGAGACATGGGGTAAACATGAACCTGCTGAACCATCTGATGAAATGGTTGCTATCAGTAATTCAGTAAACATCCTCCATCACAAAGTATGTTGCTGTATAAAAAAGTGTGTTCTCGTTAGTTTGGGGAAGTTTGAGGGTGTTATCTCTAATACAATCTTCACAAAGTATCATAAAAAGGAATTCAGTGGTGGTGGTCATTAATGCTGTAATGAGGCTTTTAAAAGCCTCCACTGTCACCAATGAAGGTTTTTTAAAAGCCCCATTGCCTTGTGGGAGGGTGGAGGGGAAGTCCTTTATCGTTGATCAGCAAGGGCAGGGGCCAGATGGGAACCTCTGGTGGGCCACTGCCGTGAGTGGACTGGTGGCTTCCGTGGCTTTTTAAAACGGCCCAGATACACTCCACAGACACTAATCGCTGCACAAGTTCTATCACTGTAGCTAAAGATGTTCCTGTGCAGCAGTTTCCACCATATCCTACAGCCCCACAACTAGCGTATCTTACGTATATGATTGCACCCTAAATTCAGTAATCAAATTAAAATTAAACTGCACTGTTTTGATTTTCAAGAACACTTAAGTGCAATAATGCACACTTTTTGATTTTGCCGTTTCTCTGCTTAATATTAGTAGCCTTTATTTTGAAATCTGAAAAGTGTTTTAAAAGATACAAAGTATATTTGAAAGCTGTTATAAGCAAAATTTATTTAATTTTTTATCCTTTCATTTTATTGAGCTATCTTTAATTAATAGATTTTATACACATTAGTCACAAAATGTTTCTCATATGTAATATTGCAGGCAATTTACCACTTTCTTAGAAAGCATAAGACAGAATCTGGCATGGTAGCTGATTTAATACGAATTCTCTCTCTCTTTTTTTAGCAACTGATCACATTGCATCACCACAAATTATACACTTTACCATGAGACATTAAATGACAGTGGTTTACATAGATTGCTGCCTCTTTTCCAGACGTTTCTCAATATCATCAAGAACTTGGACTGCTGCCTTTGGGATTCGGGTTCCTGGGCCAAATATACTGGAAACACCAGAGCCGTACAAGAAGTCATAATCCTATTTGGGGGATTAAGACACACATAAGACATACAGAGAAACCTGAGAATACACACTACAAGTTTAGAATTTAGTGGTGGCAGGCAGGATCGTGTGGCAGCACAGAAGGGAAAGCCGGGGGCGGGGAGGTCCAGGGCAGGCCAGAACAATGATGCCCCCTCCACAGCTCAAACCCCACTGTGCATAGGACAGTCCTGGTAACTGTAGATTGTTTAAAATATTTTGGGAAATCTGCGATCTTGGCTGTAGATACTACCCTACCAAAAACAAAGAGAGAAAGAACTTGCAAATTATCACTTCTGTCCTGAGATTATAACTTTTGCCAAGTTCAGCAGTTGTATCAAGACCAAGAATTCCAAAGTAGAAAACAGATGCTGGGGGGAAAAATCTATCAACATCTGTAGATTAAATTGGTTCCTCTATTCATTCCTTAAAATATTTATGAATATTTTAAAATTTAAAAGTATTTTAGGATGATTTATGGTTGCATTATTGGACTTAAAAAGCATTGTAATTAAAGCTACAAAAATTCACAGAACAACATTGCTACAAAACACCCTCTTGGAGTTATTTTTTTTTATTCCGGTGGGAGAGAGCTTTGCAGTTGCACCTATAAAGCTTTCTAAAACCAACTACTACTTCCACATTTGCTGAAGAATTAACAGATTTCAGTGGCTAGGTGTTGTGCAAAAAAGCCTTCAGTTGCAGATTGGCAACAGATTGTGCACAGTACCTGAGGAGGGATGACGCCTCCACACATAACAAGAATGTCTGGGCGGCCGAGGGCATTCAGCTCTTTGATGAGTTCAGGAACAAGTGTTTTGTGTCCGGCAGCTAGCGTGCTCACACCTACACAATGCACGTCAGCGTCTACCGCCTGCTGGGCCACTTCGCGGGGTGTCTAAGCAGAGATAGCAAATGAAGTGCCAAAGAATGTGAGAAGCAAGAATCTATAAACTGAAACACCATATGCAAACTATGCTTCCACCCCACCACCCCCACCATAGACAAGAGCTATGACAGAACTCTTCACGCGTTGCTTTGCTGCTTAAAACTGCTTCCAGCGTTTTTATTAGAAGATATGTCCCACGCCTTACAAGATGTGAAAGTGTAACATGGAGAGAATAACATATCCGGCTGCCCACTGGGTCTTTTCCAATTTAGGGATTATGTAAAAACATCTCAGCAAAATAAATAGTGATTATTATATTGGGTGCGGCTAGTGAATTGAAGGGGTATCTATACATGCCCACAGTCTTTAATATGATCAACGAAGATTTGTTCATTCCCTCTCTGGCTTCTGAGAGTTCAGTGGGTACCGTTCATATTCTTTAATTTTGAGTTGGTGACTGCATTCATATGTTACACTAAGTTATGAATTATGAATTAATAAACCAGAATGTAAATGAACAATTATTTACTGTGCCCAAACAAGCCAAGATTGTAAACCATCTTTAAACCAGAGTTGTCGTTGGTTATGAACCCTGGCTTGTTTGAGTGCAATAAATCTTATCACTGGGTTCAAATGTTACACAAAGTTCCAAAGTTGTAATATTTTTTAAACAGGAAAACTGAGGATGTCGAACCTATTAATTCAGTGCTCAAGTAGCACAATTATGGATGCATAAAATAAACATATAGAGTGAAGTGCAACCACAACAAAAGGAATCAAGTATAACATTTCACTGGGAAATTACTATCCTTTTTTCAAGTATGAGATTATCTTAATTATTAGTAAAGAGAAAATTAAATAGTATTCCTCTTTAAAATTAGCTTATGAAAAGCATGCACAACTAATGAAATTTTGGTGAATCAGCATTTACAAGTGGAGAATATTTAAACAAATATTTAAATTAGGCTATGTGACTGAATACCTGGAACAGTGGGCCTATATCCACATCAAATCCAAGGTCAGCGAATCCGGTAGCAATCACTTTAGCTCCTCTGTCATGGCCATCCTGGCCCATTTTAGCCACAAGAAGACGTGGTCTACGACCTTCACATCCCATAAACTTGTTAACTCTGAGTTTCAAAAATGTTTAGAAATATTATAAGTAGAAGACACTTTTGGGTATCACCGTGAAAGTTGCTATGACTACAACTTAAAATACCGAATATTTAAATACTGGATGTTTTTTATGGTTTAACTGTTGTGAACCACCCAGAAAGCATTAGCTATTGGGCAGTACAGAAATGAAATGAATATCTATTATAGATATTCTGTAAGCAGTATGATACTTTAGTATTAGAATATACATACATACACACACACACACGTCTATTTATGGACACTGGGGCTGTTCACACAAAACACTTCCCCACACTCAGAGGTTGAGTATGGGTTGTTTTGAACTGTGGGTTGTTTGTTGGGTTCAGCGTGTTGTCTGAACATAGCTAGGGTTGCTTGTAAACCATGCAGTGTGGCTTATTTTCTTGAACAAGGTTTGTTGTTGGGTTGTTCAGAGTGCTTAACAACCCACCCTGTCTGCATTCAAACATGCTAACTCACCCTGCACAAAACGTCCTGCATTCTGACAACATGCCAACCCACAGTTGAAAACAACCAGCACTCAACCACTGAATGTGGGTTAGTGTGTTGTCTCAACAGCTCCTGTCACTTTCTCTCTTGTGAGCTTCATTTTAACACTTAACTGAGACTGAATCAAAACAAACTAGGGACTGTGACTGAAGCATAAAAAGAGGACATAACTTCACTGAATCCTTAGATGCAAAATTAACTGAGATCACTTTATCATTCAAATAAATGGCTTCTAAGGGTTTATATTGCTGAATTTTCAAATATTTCCCAAAGGCTTTAATATAATAAATATGCAGTGTGAACACAATGAACTTGCTTGTTTAATACAACTGACAAGAAATTAAGTTGGAAACCTACATAGAAATGTACAAAGATATAACAGCTTTAAGATAATTCTTTGACTTTACAAAGTTTGGAAGTATTACAATTTTTTTAAAAAAAGTGGTTGGTCTATTTAGCCAATAAAATTGGAGAGGATAGACAGAAGAAATTACAGAATCTGAGTCAACTTCATATAATAGTTTTAACAGCATTTCTTACCTATTGAGAGCTTGAGAAATTTCATCACTCTCCCCAAACTCTTGACGGTATGCTCCACTCACCATGCGATCACTGGCTTTATGCTCACCAAACTCTTTTTTCATTGCATCTGTTATTTCACCAACGGTACACCTGAAGAAAATTTACAAATATTTGATTTGCTTCTTCCGAGGTGAGTACAGCCAATCAAAATACAGCACAGCTTTCATTGACAACTGTTTAATTATTTTCTATCAGTATAATAAAATAGTATAGTTCTATCAGTATAATAAAAGGGGTTGAAACTGCTGGCAGAATGGATTTCTCCTCCCTCCTACAGCGCTCCCTTCTGGAGGTTTGGGGAGCTCTCTGGAGCAGATGGGAGGAATGTGGGGGGCAGGGAGGCTGCCACTCAAAAATCCTTCTGATACTGAAATCCTCAATACAGATTCTGCTAAATATGTAACCCCTTTCCCTATGCATCTGCCCACATGACAAGTCTCCACAGCAACATTCATTTTCCACACAGCTAGCCAAAAACTAGTAATACACAGGCATGAAGACTTACAAGAGGCACATGACAAGCTGATTATATATGCTGTCCCCCACCACCACACCACTGCTGTAACTACATATGAAACCAGCCTGTGTAACATTGTTGAATACAGCTGCCTAGGATGTGCTGGACTTTGGCACAAAGGAATTTTCAAAGCTGAAGAGGTGTTTCTGGAAATGCATCGACACACGTCTTGCTAATGGCACTGAACACTTAACACAGGACACCATCAAGAGGCCTCTCTCAGACAAAGCCAAGGACATGTTTGGCACATGCAAATGTTTTTTCCTCAAGCAAAAATAAAAGGTCGTCTCCTTTTAATTACCAAAAAACGTAGAAGGAACGGATTACTTTTTGAGCAGCAACTTGTTTTTCTAAAAGTGGAAAAACTAACGTATGATTCAATCTCTACATGGCAGTAACAACTGCAGGCATTATCACCTCCCTTTGGTGCATCCCTGTGGGGCTGGGCAGCAAAGCTACTGCAGGTTTTGAAAAGGCTCCACACCCTGAACCAGGGGCCTATCTAAATGAGCAATTTACTCTGGCACTCCTGTTTCTCAGCCTCTTTATTTATTTATTGCATTTATATACCGCCCCATAGCCGAAGCTCTCAACAGTAATCATTACAACTAATATACAAAGTTGAAAAACATAAAAAGCATAAACACAGTATCCTTATCCTAATGTGTCATTAGTGACACATGATGCATCCACCACTTTGCAGGAACAGCGTGGTTTCCTGCGGCTCAGGATGGCGGGTGTGCCCAGGGGTGCGTTTCAGTCCTACGTCACCGCTGCGGGAAGCCCCTTTGCTTTGGTTTTTTTCCTGCCTCACTCATTCACAGCTGCAGGGCTAAACATGTCTACTCCGAAGTAACCCTCACTGACTTGTACTGCACTTACTCAACGCTGAGAGAGAGGGGTGAGAAAGGCTATTGTTCTGAGTCTGCGCCTATCCCGCTGTGTGAAGCATTGCTACAAGGTTAATGAGTTTCAAAGGTGCTCTGTTTTTCCCCAAATGAGCCTGTGCTTTGGGATGACTTCTGTTCCGTGGAAATCTCCACTTCTTCTCTGGAAACAGCCCAGTAAACATGCCAACTTGGAAATAATTCCCATGGACTTGCACTGAAGTTCCAGCTACAGAAGTACAGATTGGTGGAAAATAAAAAGGCTGGTCTGGTCTGGGGGCTGGTGAGTCCTCCTCCTTCCAGGGAAGGGCTTCTGGGGAGCCTGGGGTGCTGCTGCAGTGGGAGAAAGGGGTGCAGCAAATCCTCCGCTGCACCCCCCACTCTCGGACCCCAAGGCTAGGCTGCTCCTGCTGAGCCCGCTGCTGCTCACTGCCGCTGAAGAGAGGAAGGCGCACGCAGCTGCCCACAGCTGCCCCGCAACCTGGGCATTGACTTTCACTGCAATTAGGAGCATGGCTGAGAGAGGAGGGGCAAAGCATGTAGGACTTATTTGGGGTTTTTTTTGTTTGTTTTTTCGAAAGCTTGTTGATGCTGTGAGGCTCCACTCGTCTGCCATGCCAAAGCGGATATCCCACTGGAATTGGCTCTGTGTACTGAGGAAGGAGCAAATCTGATTTCTTGAAAACACAGTTTAAAACAGAATCAAGTTCCAAAGCGTTCCCATCTAGACAGCCCCCAGGACTTGCTGTTGCCTGGAAACAGCCTCAAGGGATTTTGTTGTTTATTCGTTCAGTCACTTCCGACTCTTTGTGACTTCATGGACCAGCCCACGCCAGAGCTTTCTGTCAGCCGTCGCCACCCCCAGCTCCCCCAAGGTCAAGTCCGTCACCTCCAGAATGTCATCCATCCATCTTGCCCTTGGTCATCTTCCTTTTGCCTTCCACTTTCCCTAGCATCAGCATCTTCTCCAGGGTATCTTGTCTTCTCATTATGTGGCCAAAGTACTTCAGTTTTGCCTCTAATACCATTCCCTCAAGTGAGCAGTCTGGCTTTATTTCCTGGAGTATGGACTGGTTTGATCTTCTTGCAGTCCAAGGCACGCTCAGAATTTTCCTCCAACACCACAGTTCAAAAGCATCTATTTTCCTTCGCCCAGCCTTCCTTACGGTCCAGTTACTACGGGGAATACCATTGCATATCCTCAAGGGATATGCTTTACTTAAACGGCCCACAGAGGGAGCCTGAGGAGGAGAGTATGAAGGGGCAACAGGTCTCTCCTACTCCGTATTTATGCTAAGGGTGCTTCTGTACCCCTTTTCCCTAATTCAAGGATTATTTTACGTATAAAATGTGTTGCCTTTCTATTCTGGTCCTCCAAGGATTTCAGAGCTGTGATTTAACTTCATAATCCCCGGTGGAACCATGAAGGTTGAAAGATAGTGACTTTCCAAGACCACTCAGTGAAATTCTTAGCTATATCTGGATTGAAGCTATGCTTTAACACACCCAAAACCATAATTCTAGCCACACCCTTTCATGAATTATGAACCAATGAAGCGGGACCTCAGAGATCTAGTGCAGAGTCTAAAATGGATACTTAGGCCTTTGGTAAGTGCTCCATACTTTCCACATACCTTGCACGTGCTGCTTCCACTGCTAAGGCCAGCAAATTGCCTTGGCCCGTGGCAGCACATTCCGTTAGGGCAGTGAGGCAACCCTGGGCAGCTCCTTCATCTCTGCAAGCTTTCACCTTTAGGGAGAAGCACAAAATAAAACTGACTATACAACACTGAGGAATTATCACTACATCTCCTCCGTACCTTTGCAATGCCTTACTGACCTTGGCATGACTGTCATACAAATATTGTAAAGTGTCTAATAATTATTGTTAAAAAACAACAACCCTAAAAAGCAAATTGAACAGTGTGATTCTATTCAAAAGTAAGTCTCAGGGGGTTTAGTAGAGTGTGCAGAGGAGTCAGCCCAAAATTCTTTATTAATTTCATATTATCGCAAAGAGGGAATTTTGAACACTGCAACTCATTTTTCAACTCTCTTAAAAACAAGAACAGTGAAAATAAGAAGTCATGAGGCAAGAATAAAAACAGATGCAGGGAGCTCCAGACACTCTCAGCAGGATTCCACACTCCTTGTCTGAAAGCACGGAGCAATGATTCACACCCAAAATTCAAGGGGAACTTCAGAACAGAACGCAAAGGGACATGGCCTGAAACTCAAAAATAAGAAAACCCTGGTGCCAGCCCCAAAGCACTTGTATGGGTCTAACAGGCTCCCCCGTCACGGAACTTTCCTGACTTCTCTATTACCGATGAAACGGGACATACCGAGGCATCACTGTTAGCATACACACCCCATATGCCCAAAACTGGGTTCTGGAGCCAAGCAATTCAGCCTGCAATCACAGACTAAAACAAGTTTGGCATGGTTTGTGCAACCAAATGAAATTCTAACCATCAATATAAGCACTGAAATTCTTAACCTGCCCCATTCTTAAGGCCCCTGGAAGGTGGCAACACTTCAATTCAAAGAAAACATGCAAAAAATAGTACCACAGATAAACAACAGAACTTTCTTTATGGAAACCAGAAATGTAGGCTTCATTTATGAGTTCTCTTCAAATGTAAGGACACAATCCTATGCACTCCCATTAGAAGAAACATTCCTGGTTAGGAGGCTTCCGAGTATTCAATGCTCAGCTGGCAGGGGGAGGAGTGACAGAGATCATTTTCACCTCCCTTTTCACATTTCTTTCCTCCAGATGGGCCTTTGAACCCATCTGGAGGAGGCTCCCTGCCAGGGGCACGGCTGGGGCTGGAGAGGCCTCCCCTCTGAGGTCCTCCAAGGCTGTGTCTGCAACCTCAGAAAGCAGGCACTGCAGTTCTTTCCAGGGCAGCCGCGAGTGGTCGGCGGTGGGATCTGGCTACAATTGAATGAAGTGAGATACGGCAGCTGCTGAAACATTATGAACTACTTTGTTGTTGTTGTTGTTTATTCGTTCAGTCGTTTCCGACTCTTCGTGACTTCATGGACCATCCCACGCCAGAGCTTTCTGTCGGCTGTCGCCACCCCTAGCTCCCCCAAGGTCAAGTCTGTCACCTCCAGAATATCATCCATCCCTCTTGCCCTTGGTCGGCCCCTCTTCCTTTTGCCTTCCACTTTCCCTAGCACCAGCCTCTTCTCCAGGGTATCCTGTCTTCTCATTATGTGGGCCAAAGTACTTCAGTTTTGCCTTTAACACCATTCCCTCAAGTGAGCAGTCTGGCTTTATTTCCTGGAGTATGGACTGGTTTGATCTTCTTGCAGTCCAAGGCACTCTCAGAATTTTCCTCCAACACCACAGTTCAAAAGCATCAATCTTCCTTCGCTCAGCCTTCCTTATGGTCCAGCTCTCGCAGCCATAGGTTACTACGGGGAATACCATTGCTTTAACTATGCGGACCTTTGTTGTCAGTGTGGTGTCTCTGCTCTTAACTATTTTATCAAGATTTGTCATTGCTCTCCTCCCAAGAAGTAAACGTCTTCTGATTTCCTGGTTGCAGTCAGCATCTGCAGTAATCTTTGCACCCAGAAATACAAAGTCTGTCACTGCCTCCACGTTTTCTCCCTCTATTTGCCAGTTATCAATCAAGCTGGTTGCCATAATCTTGGTTTTGTTGAGGTTTAACTGCAACCCAGCTTTTGCACTTTCTTCTTTCACCTTTGTCATAAGGCTCCTCAGCTCCTCCTCGCTTTCAGCCATCAAAGTGGCGTCATCTGCATATCTGAGATTGTTAATGTTTCTTCCTGCGATTTTAACTCCAGCCTTGGATTTGTCAAACCCAGCAGGTCGCATGATGTGTTCTGCATACAAGTTGAATAGGATGAACTACTTAAGAACGTTTAAAATACTCACAAGTGTTGTTGTTATTGTTTTTTTAAATCAGCACACAAAGCCTAGAGAGATATAGGGTTGTGTGCTGTTCATGAGACAGCCTTCAGTGAAGAAAGGAGTAGACAGCAGCTGCTTATCTCAGAGTGTGTGTATCTGAATATTATGTTAATAGCAGGTGGTGTGAATGGCAGAGTAAGAGAGACTATAGGGTGAAATGGACAGAGAAGCACTTGAATATACAGATGGGGGTATTGAACATTTACATGTGACTGTACTGTGACATGCCTATCTCCATCAACAAACTGGAAGTGTTATTGGTGATGGACTGCTCAGTTATTCTGCAAAGCCTATACTGTAGTTGGAGCATTTCACCTTTACCCATGTAGCAGGGACTACCATGCACTGAAAATGGAGGAGCCAAATAGTAGCTGGCCCCAGAAATTCAAGAGAATTAAGATGGTGGCCTTGTTGAAAGCATGTGGGTTAGAATAAATGGAGGAAGGAATAAAAACAAGACTGTGCCTGGAGTCCAACCACCTGACCAAGGAGAAGAGGTGGATGATGCGTTCAAAAAGGAAATTGCAGATATTTCAAGGAAGCATGAAGTAGTAGAAATTGCCCTGATATCTACTGGAAGGTAAACTCTGCCAAACGTGTTTTGCCTTGTTGACAACCTTCTCCTTCAGAGGATGGAGGAAACAACAAGGAAATCAGCCATCCTTGATTGATTCAGACCAATAGGGATGAGTTGGTGGATGAGGTGAAAATAGCATGGACTTGGCGGGGGGGGGGGGGGAGGACGGGACTGACCACATCATGTTTGATTTTAAAGGAAACTAATGCTGCGCGTAGTCAAGCATATACCTTGGACTTCAGGAAAGCTGATTTTGATAAACTCAGAGCAATGTTAAGTGGGACTCCATGGCAGGAAAACCTAATAAGACTAGGAGGTTGAGAGGGATGGGAGTTCCTAAAAAAGAAGATACTAAAGGCACAATCTGAAGCAATCCCAGTGAGGAAAAAAAGACAATCTGGCTAAAAACTTAGCAATGACCTGAAAACAGGAAACATATAATAGATAGAAGAGTTGTAGGCTTAAGTCCCAGGAAGGCAGATTGAACATCAGGAAAAAACTTCCTAACAGTCAGAGCAATCAGGCAGTGGAACCAACTGCCTAGGGAGGTGGGGGGTGCTTCCATCGCTGGAGGCGTTCAGAGACTGGGCAGCTGTCGGTCAGAGACGCTTTAAACGGGATTCCTACCCGGCGCAAGGAAGGGGTTGGACTCAAGGGCTCCTTCCAACTCTGTGATTTGAGTGGCACTTTGCCAGATAGGGGGAAAAGAGAAACCAAGCTCTGCCAAACAATATGGGGATTCCTTCATGTGCGTTTACTGTTCTCTTGTGTGAGGAAGGATTTTGTCTGCGACTAAGAGATTTCACTGGGAATTCCCTAGTTCAAATTTTGGCCACAAACTAACAAGCTGGCTTTAGGCAAACCATTATTCTCAGGCTCAACCCTCCCTCAGCCCTAACGTTGTCCCTATCTTCAAAAAGGGCAAAAAGGAGGAACCTGGGAACTACAGACCAGTCAGTCTGACATCCATCCCTGGGAAAATTCTGGAGCAGATTATAAAGAAGTCAATCTGTAAGCACCTTGAAAACAATGCAGTGATCACTAGAAGCCAACATGGATTTGTCAGGAACAAGTCCTGTCAGACTAATTTGATCTCATTTTTTGATAAGGTAACCTCCCTTCTGGACTGTGGGAATGCTGTGGACGTCATATATCTTGACTTCAGCAAAGCTTTTGACAGTGCCCCATGATATTCTGATTAACAAACTAGCTAAAAGAGGGTTAGATGGAACAACTATTAGGTGGATTCACAGTTGGCGACAGAATCCACCTCAAAGAGTACTTATCAATGGAACCTTCTCAAACTGGGGAGAGGCAACGAGTGGGGTGCCGCAGGGCTCAGTCCTGGGCCCAGTGCTCTTCAACATTTTTATTAATGATTTGGACGAGGAGGTGCAGGCAACGCTGATCAAATTTGCAGATGACACCAAATTGGGTGGGATAGCTAATACCCTGGAAGACAGAAACAAACTTCAAAGTGATCTTGATAGGCTGGAGTGCTGGGCTGAAAACAACAGGATGAAATTTAATAGGGATAAATGCCAAGTTCTACATGTAGGAAATAGAATCCAAAGGCACAGTTACAACATGGGGGATACTTGGCTTAGCAATACTACAAACAAGAAGGATCTTGGAATTGTTGTAGACTGCAAGCTGAATATGAGCCAACAGTGCAATATGGTTGCAAGAAAGGCAAATGCTATTTTGGGCTGCATTAATAGAAGTATAGCTTCCAAATCACGTGAGGTACTGGTTCCTCTCTATTTGGCCCTGGTTAGGCCTCATCTAGAGTATTGCGTCCAGTTCTGGGCTACACAATTCAAGAAGGACGCTGACAAGCTGGAGCGTGTTCAGAGGAGGGCAACCAGGATGATCAGGGGTCTGGAAACAAAGCCCTATGAAGAGAGACTGAAAGAACTGGGCATGTTTAGCCTGGAGAAGAGAAGATTGAGGGGAGACATGAGAGCACTCTTCAAATACTTGAAAGGTTGTCACACAGAGGAGGGCCAGGATCTCTTCTCGATCCTCCCAGAGTGCAGGACATGGAATAACGGGCTCAAGTTAAAGGAAGCCAGATTCCAGCTGGACATCAGGAAAAACTTCCTGCCTGTTAGAGCAGTACGACAATGGAATCAGTGACCTAGGGAGGTTGTGGGCTCTCCCACACTAGAGGCATTCAAGAGGCAGCTGGACAAGCATCTGTCAGGGATGCTTTAGGGTGGATATTGAGCAGGGGGTTGGACTCGATGGCCCCTTCCAACTCTGCTAGTCTATGATTCTATGATTTCTTCTACCAGTTTGCACAGGGTGTGTGTGTGTGTGTGTAATACTGGCCTACCTTACAGGGCTGTTGTACAGGTTACTAAGGTAATATTTGTGAAGCATTCTAACCACTTGAGATAATTATATAAATTCTCATAATTAAATACCCATTATTATTATTAAGTAATTCGGTCCTAAGCATAAGCATCTTCAACTTCATTTGGTTTGGTATGACAAAGTGATAAAACAAAGAAATCAATATTCCTTTACCTCTTAAAATCTCTGCAATATGAATACTTTACCTTTTTGAGTTTTTCAATCTGCTTGTTACGGACTGAAGTATTATCAATTGCCAAAACTTCAACAGTCTCTTCTTTTTCTAACTGGTACTTATTTACTCCAACAATTACTTCTGAACCTGTAGAGAATATATTTATGGAATATAACTTTTAAAAATAGTGTTTGCTATTCTGTTTCTGGCGAGCCACAAGATGGTCAGTTTCCAAAAACAAAGCAACCCCCTCCCCCTCCCCCTCCATAACTTAACATTTTTCACATTTTGTATTGACATTCAAAACATTTCATTATTTCGATTTAGACCAGCTTAAAACTGCAATGTTCTCATGCAGGTCAGTGTGTTATGAGCCATGTGTAGAACCATGTGGAAGCTGGACAAGCATCTGTCAGGGATGCTTTAGGGTGGATTCCTGCACTGAGCGGGGGGGGTTGGACTCGATGGCCTTGTAGGCCCCTTCCAACTCCACTATTCTGTGATTCTATACGCCCCAAACAAAAGGTCTGCCACATTTAAGGCACAATCCTACTAGATTGCTGCCTGCTAGAGGGAACCCTCTGATCTTGGGAAGTTTCCGAGAATCCTATTACCTGCCAGGTTTCTGGCAATAGGGTGGAAGGAGCAATCGAGACAGATTTTACCTCTCTGCCCTCCTTTACAGTGTTTTCAACTAGATGGGCCTCTGAGGCCAACCAGTGGAGTGGCACTGCCAGGGGCAGGGTTTCAGAGGCCTTGACCTCTCCCCTCCCTCCCCCAACACGCCCCTTCCCTCCCTCCCTCTTCTCCAATCTCAGGTGAAATGCTCAGGGGAAGGGAAGATCCACAATCCAGTCTCCTCCTCTGAGGCCAGGGCTCTGTGCCCAGCCTCGGAGAAGGAAATCCACACTGACTAAATGAGGATTTTTGGTCTTTCCTTATCCCACTACTTCCACTGAAAATGCTACTTGCCCCTTAGGTGGGGCTTTCACTGCATGATAATATAAACTGTTGAAGAGGAGCTAGAATGTGTATGCAGAACAACTAAAAGGAAGCTCTGCTGCACTACAATTTCCCACATTTGGAATTGCTCCAAATCCCAAGTATAATTTGAATTTGGGTGGCCAAATCACCTCCTTTCAGTAAAGAAGGAATCCCAGACTCTGGGGCATCCCTACTCTTGACAGGGGAGTCAAAGATGATGCTTGTTGCTTTATCGTTTTATAAGACTTTATCACGTATGTAGTATTTTTCAATTTATCTTAAAAATAAAGCATGTAATTCTTTCATAGAAATGTGCTCGACATATTTAATGGATTATCAATTAAATTTAGGGGACTAAGGATGCAATGCTATGCACACTTACCTGGGAGTAAGCTCCAATGAACACAGTGGCACTTACTAACGTAAAAAATCTTTAACTAAAAGCTCTATAATATAGCTACAGTTGAGTAATTTGGCCATTCATCCAATTTGTGAATTTTATCCACTTACTCACTTCAAAGTCTTGTTTTAACAACAATCCAGCCTGATTTTAAGACTCAGTAATGATTTTCAATAGCTAAAAAACTGAAAGTGATAAGAGGTTTAAACTGAAGCTAGCACGTGAAGTTGTGTTTATGATTTCCCACTCTCTTATTTTAGCCTTTTCCAGAACAGAATGTAATCTAAGGGTTTTTTAATTGTTGTAAACCGCCCAGAGAGCTTCGGCTGTGGGGTGGTATATAAATGTAATTAAATAAATAAATAAATAAATAAATAAAATAATCTCACTGGCTCTTCCCTTTCCTGGGCAATTGCTTTTTCATCACAGAGAGAATGGCTGTTACAAAGGAGGATCTGAACATTCCCACATGACTGTTGACCATGATAATTCAGTGTGGATGTCTCATGTATTCTTTTTCTTAAAATTTAAGTCTGTACATGTGAAGTACAGAAGATGACATGGACCTGCAGATGTTTCTAACAATCTGTCACGATCTGGGGCGTGGTTGGCAGGGTCCTTAGGCAGGAATGCCGGGGCCAGGATGGATGGAGACGGAACCGGCTTGGGCAGTTGGAATACTGGTGAAGCAAGCTGGGAGTGAGGCACAGGTCTTGGGTGGCAGAGTCCAACAAAGGACCAGAGGCAGATCCAGGAAACAGGCACAAAGTCAGACACAAGTTCAGAATTTAAGCAGGGGCCAGAGGCAGAAGAGAAGTCCAGTCAACAAGCAGGCAAGGTCCAGGCAGGGATCAAGGCAAGAGTCAGAGTCCAGGAGGGACAGAGTCCAAACAAGGGCCAGAGGCAAAAGTCGATCCTCGAAGGCAAAGCAAGGTTCAGGCATGTACCAGATAGCAAAGGGGCAGAGGTGTGGTTGAGACGATCAAGAGGTCCAGCGAGGTGAGATCTGTGGTAGCAAATGGTCAGGAACTGGCTGCAGCTAGCATGAGAGACCGTGTTGCTGTGGCAAAGGCTGAAGGTGAAATGCAGCTCTTATATAGGCCTTTCCTGGCAGCTCCCAGCTGTTCCGTATGAGCCCACCTGGGAGTGCCTGCTGGTCTGGGCCTGAACCCTGTAAGGCTTTACCAGCCAGGGCTCGCATCCTGGTTAAATGCAAAGCTGCTGCCAGATGGTGCTGCAGGGCAGATCCTGATACAATCTTAGGAACAGTACATGTATCCTATAAGATAGTTATAAAAGTTACTGTAATTTAGGATAAATTCTGATTGTGTGCAGGATTACAGCCCCACTGAGCTAAATGTGTACATTGTATTTAAATAGTATACTCTTTCACTTTCCTTACCGGAATCAATCCTGGCTTGTCTTCGAGCAGCACACTCTTCAATTCGGAGTTTTGGTATTCCTTCAGCTACAGCTTTGGCCATTCCACCCATTTCTTCAATCTCATTAATGAGCTAAGAGATAACAAAGTTTGTGTATGGTTAAGGACCTTAAATATATGGCTACTGTCTAGTGATAAAAGCATGTATGGAACACTATCTAGCCCAGGGATAGGCAACCTTTTTAGGCCTACGGGTTTATTTGACGTTTTGAAAAAGTGTCCCCAGGTGCGACTACAAATTGATGTGGGAGGCAAAATGTTGTGAGCATGCCCCACTTTCTGTATTATCACTTTTCTTGCCCCATGCTCCAGCTGCTTTTTCACATGGGACTTTTGTCCCAATTCTAAAGAAATCTGTGGAGCGATATTGCTCCACTGACTTTAACTGGATTAGGGAAAATGGGCTCCTGCTGAATAACAGATGGGGGTGGGAGGGGGGAGAAGAAGCCTAGCCTCACTGAGGACCTTTGTTGCCCCAAAAGTCCTTGATGGGTAGTGGGCTACCATACTCAGGCCGCTTTTGGCAGGGCAATCTTTTCCAACTTCCTGCATTGAGCAGGGGGTTGGACTCAATGGCCTTATAGGTCCCTTCCAACTCTACTATTCTATGAACTATTAAATCAATGCAGCAAAATCACTCCACATTGACTTCAATAGAAGTAGGGGAAAGTTAGTTGTGGGCACACTCTGGGGTTTTGGTGGGTGGTCTTGCACCAGCAGCAGCATTGCTGACCCCTGATCTTCCCCCATTACTTACTTTGGGGTGGGGGAAGATAGTTGCAGGGCAACTAGTTACTAAGATGGACAGATGCCAGCACTGCCCCACAGAAGACATTTGAAACTGGCTCTAATTCAAAATGGAAAAATTCACAGCTCTGATTCATTCAGCTCGTGCACAAAGAGTTTCCTTTTGATGTATTACCTCTGTATGAATAACATGTATTCTTACGTCTACATCCAGAAAAGCCCCAATACAGCACAATAATAAATATTTTGTATTTAAAGGGGTGTGTGTGTGTGTTTAAGTGATTTCTTAAGTCGGAAGAATATTAGTAGAAATCTTATTTGGTATTTTTTATTAAATCTTCATGTTCTACTCTATTTGAATTACCATCTTTTCAAATGGCATTTCTTTAGACTATAAATATTTCTTCTGTTTGACGTTATCAACACCCTTCTTTCCTGTACCACACGTCCCCCAGCTGAACAACTGACCTTTAAAGCAGCTTCATACACATCATTGGTGAGAGATTCCATCAGAAATGACCCGCCCCATGGGTCTGCGACTTTAGGTATGCCAGACTCTTCCTGTATTATAATCTGGGTATTCCTGGCAATTCTAGCACTTTTCACTGTTGGCAAACCCAAAGCTTCATCAAATGAATTTGTATGCAAGGACTGAGTACCTCCAAACACAGCTGCCATTGCCTCAACTGTAGTGCGGATGATATTATTATAAGGATCCTAAAAGGAAAATAAAAAATGTTTGTAAGGAATAAAGAGATTACCATGCAGCACACACTGCCTTTGTTGTAGACCACTGAGTCTTGTTGTATTGAGTCTAGTGTTTGTTGTACTAGAATTGGATGTGTTATATCCAGGAAGCTTCAATAAATTCAGAAATAAAAAGTGCATGCATACAAACATAACTAGATTGGCAGAGTTACTTTTTTGTTGTTTATTCGTTCAGTCGCTTTCGACTCTTCGTGACTTCATGGACCAGCCCACACCAGAGCTTTCTGTCGGCCGTTGCCACCCCTAGCTCCCCCAAGGTCAAGCCTGTCACCTCCAGAATATCATCCATCCATCTTGTCTTTGGTCGGCCCCTCTTCCTTTTCCCTTCCACTTTCCCTAGCATCAGCATCTTCTCCAGGGCGTCCTGTCTTCTCATTATGTGGCCAAAGTACTTCAGTTTTGCCTTTAATACCATTCCCTCAAGTGAGCAGTCTGGCTTTATTTCCTGGAGTATGGACTGGTTTGATCTTCTTGCAGTCCAAGGCACTCTCAGAATTTTCCTCCAACACCACAGTTCAAAAGCATCTATCTTCCTTCGCTCAGCCTTCCTTATGGTCCAGCTCTCGCAGCCATAGGTTACTACGGGGAATACCATTGCTTTAACTATGCGGACCTTTGTTGTCAGTGTGGTGTCTCTGCTCTTAACTATTTTATCAAGATTTGTCATTGATAACTATTTTATCAAGATCTGTCATTGCTCTCCTCCCAAGAAATAAATGTCTTCTGATTTCCTGGTTGCAGTCAGCATCTGCAGTAATCTTTGTGCCCAGAAATACAAAGTCTGTCACTGCCTCCAGGTTTTTTCCCTCTATTTGCCAGTTATCAATCAAGCTGGTTGCCATAATCTTGGTTTTTTTGAGGTTTAACTGCAACCCAGCTTTTGCACTTTCTTCTTTCACCTTCGTCATAAGGCTCCTCAGCTCCTAGCAAGATGAAAGTGTTTTGTGTTTTTATACTGGGTTGAGTCCTGATTTCACCCTTGCCAGAAGAAGCATCCCAAGTGGGGTTCCGCTCAGGAGACGCTCCCACTGACAGAAGGGTGGGTTGGGGGTATGGGAGTGGAAAGACAATTTTAATGATTCTCTTACCCTCCTTTAGCCAGTTGCATCCTCAAAATATCTGTTCCAGAGAGTTGGAGGACATTACAGAACCTATTTTCAGAGGGAGCAAATGGCTACAGGGGGAATCGGTTTCCCTTGAATTAGTTGCTACTCAACAAAACTATCTTCGAAAAAAAGCAAACATTAATATGTATAAAAACTTTCCCTATACAATGCTGCCACTGTGCTAGCAGGAACAGCTGACAGCACAATGGGAAACTAGCTGAAATGCCCACTTCAGGAATGGGGCAAGTCAGCAGAGCTGTCTTCTAGTTTTCTAGGTTGCACTAACAAATGCTAGTTACCGTGCTCGTGGTTGTTCCACTGGCAAGGGAAGCATTCTTAGTGCTAACCAACTGCCATCGCTGTGTACTGCACAAAGTAATTTGCAGGATGAGGCTGGCACTAAGTAAACAATGGCTGAAGAGACAGGTACAGAAAGCAAACGAACTGGAAATGCAATTAAAGGCTACAAATTTATTTATTACATTTCTATACCACCCAACAGCCAAATCTCTCTCTTGAAATAGGCACCCCTTGTTTGTTCAACAGAGCAGATGCCTTCTCCTAAGGATACCTGCCTATAAGAGATATTAAGCCATATTTGGGATTCCAGAGTGCCTAAATTTTGCCTTCTCCTACATTAATTTTGTTCACACATTTAAATATATTATGCCTAGTAAATATTTAAAAAGGAATTATATATGAATTGAATATCAGACTTTAGGACCTAAGTTCAGTATTGATAGATGCAAAAAATCCTAACACATATACAGGTACCATATTTCTTCGATTCTAAGACACACTTTTCCCCCCATATAAACATCTCTAAAAACGGGGTGCGTCTTAGAATCGCGGGTGTGATTATTATTGTTAGAATCAAAGCTTTTTTTCTGTTGGTGGTACTGAAATTAGTGTGTGTCCTACAATCGAAGAAATACGATACCTCCCTTATCCATTATATAAACAGGAGCAGTTAGAAGGCTCTGGAACTGATACAGGCTACTGGTTCACAACATTAGAAAAAGCAACATTGGTAAAGCAAACTAGTGAGCATGTACCAATATATTTACCCCTTTTAAGATTAGCTGTGTGGTAAATAATTGAAATTCAGATTCCAACCTGCTCAGTCAGTGACCATCCAGATGTCTGACAATGAGCTCTAAGGAGAAGTGATTTTGTGTCCTTCGGCTGAAACATTTTCTCTATTAAGTGAGCCCAAAGCCTTCTCCCAGCTCTTAGTTTAGCTATTTCCATGTAGAAGTTCATACCGATTCCCCAGAAGAAAGACAGCCTGCAATAAAAGCACACAGGGTCTTGTCCAGATAGAACAGGGAACAAATGGCACTGTGCATCATACAGTGCATATAAACTACAACACTCTTGAACCCAAAACAGAAAGATGTATTTGCCTGGTTGTGTCTGGGCTAGTAAAGGGACGGGTGACTTTTTACTAACAGCGTGACTGAAATTTCTAGTCATAACCAACCATCATTGCTTATAGGCCAATCTTTTCCAAAGGTATCCTGTGAACTCACCAGATAGCCATATTCACCATGAGGATGGAAATTATGTGTCCCAAATTTTGTGAGAAGGGAGCTGATTCTCAGTTTAGAATAGCAGTGTGATTCTAAAGTTCTCAGTTTAGAATAGCAGTGTGATTCTAAAGTTCTCAGTTTAGAATAGCAGTGTGATTCTAAAGTTCTCAGTTTAGAATAGCAGTGTGATTTTCTGGGCTTCTCTCCCTACAGTATGTATGACAAATGTCATTATGCCATCGAAAAAGTAGGAGGAAAATAAGGAATACATCAAGCTACCACTACCTTCTAAACATGTATATAGAGTTAGAAGCATGTTAGGTACTAACGCTAAAGGGTAAAACCTTGTTTTTAAAGAAAGAATGACAGAAAACATAGTGGACACGCTGTTCTTCAGTTCAAAGGATGGCCAATTTGCTCAGATTGTTTTCTTCAAGTTCCACCAAAAGCAACCAGACCTTGTACCAACTATTAGAACATTTATTTAAAAGAAATGATACATTCTGCCAAAGGTATCATATCAGAAACTATGCAATGTGTTCACATACCTATGATTGAATATTAAGAATTCACACTACAGATATTCTATCCCTTCTTCACCCCACCACCCTTGTTTACTCCTCGACAATTGGAATTCAGCAGTAAACTCTCTCTGAACAGGGTTTCATGTACCTAGAATGGTTAAAAGTCATTGATAGATCTCTATAAAGTTGTCTTATTCCCATTTAAAACCATCTAAGCTAGTAGCCATCACCACATCATGCATTAATGAATTCCATTCATTAAACTATGCACCTTTTTTTTAAGGAAAGATGAGGTGATATAAAACAGGCAATGAAAAACTTAGCTGCTTTGCACACTAATTCCCCTTTCCTGTATCTAAAACATTTTTACTACGCCTTGGTAGTTCATTTCATGCACTAGAAAACTAGAAAGTATTTTAACGGAGCGTCAGATGAAAAATAAAACAACAATAGAGCAGGATTAAGCAATCCTCCAGATGTTTGGAGTGATCAGCTCAACAGCATGGCCAATGCTTGGGGGTTATGAGGGGTGTAGTTCAAAACATCCGCAGGGTACCGGGTTTCCTACCCCTGGAACATGCCGCCCTGAGATCCTTGTGATATAGGGTGGGATACAAATGTAAAAAAACAACAGAAAAACTGCACTCTTGCATGCACTTGTTGCATATTAGTTGAGGTATTGCGTTAGTGCTGCCTTCTCCAACCTGATGTCCACCAGATGTTTTGGACTACAACTCCCAGAAAACCTAACTGTTGGCCATGCAGACCAGGGCTGATGGAAGCTGAACTGGAACGCGCTCTATGTGGGGCTGCCCTTGAAGCTGCTCCGGAAGCTGGAGCTAGTGCAGAATGCTGCATCTCGGCTGTTGTCTGGAGCTGCCCCTTTCCAGCATGTAACTCCTCTGCTGAGGGAACTGCACTGGCTGCCTATTTGCTACCGGGCCAGGTTGAAGGTTCTTGTACTTGTGTACAAAGCCCTAAACAACTTGGGACCAGGATACCTGAGAGAGCGCCTTCCCCCTTACCAACCTGCCTGGTCACTGAGGTCATCCGAGGGCCTGCTCCTGGTGGTTCCACATAGATCCATCCTCCGATTGGAATCCACCAGGGGAAGAGCCTTCAGCGTGGTGGCGCCCCTCCTGTGGAATTCCCTGCCTCTGGAGATCTGGCAGGCGCCAACCTTGTACTCCTTTCGGCGCCTCCTGAAAACATCTTTATTCCAAGATGCCTTTCTTTAACCTTGGATTACTGTTTTTGCTTCTTTTAAATTTTGTTTTAACTGTTTTTATTCTGTTTTTGTTTTCATTTTACCTTGTACACCGCTCTGAAATTTTTCTATGGGGAGCGGTATATAAATATTCTAAATAAATAAATAAGTAATAATACATCTGAAGGACACTGGGTTAAGGAATGCTGCCTTAGTGTAAAAGGAGTTGAAGGTTGTGTGCCCATCAGAAGTATTGCGCACAGACCATTTCTGGAACAAGGCTGGACAGACTACACATTTTAGCTGAAGAAAAGTGAAGTTGTCAAGCTTTCCACAGAAAAATGAGGTAAAACTCCTTGTCAATCTTTTTCACCATGCCACCCCTGGAACTGCAGCAAGACTAGCTAGAGTTTCAAGTTGAGGAACAACATCCTCTACTCATTACTTCGATAGCGAAGTCTAATTTTCGCACTTCTAAGTACTATTCTACAATTGTGATAAGAGCTCCAATAATTACTACAAGTCAGATCTTTAACGAACTATGATGACACCAGTTAAAAAAATAGGAATGCAATAGTTTGAGAGAAATCTTATCTGTATTAGATGAATGGTATAAATACTGGGGAAACGACTAGTGCAGAAGCACATTTAACAGAGTCCTAATGACACTAATTTACTATTTGTTTATCTACTACTCTAAGAGTTCACTACTTTTATAACAATTATACAGTCGAACTATTAACTGACTGCAACATATAGCAGCTTAGTTTGGAATTTATGCTCCTAGCTTGCAATTAAAGACTCGATTTCACAAGAAGTTGAATTATTCTACCTTGGTGCAAATTCATCAATGGTGAGACCAGCCTGAAGTCCAGTTCTGCAGTACTCCAATCCGTCAGCTATAGTATAAGCTAATTCCAAAATGGCATCAGCTCCAGCCTCCTGCATATGGTATCCACTTATGGAAATAGAATTAAATTTTGGCATGTGCTGCAAAAAAGGTGTAATTCTTAAAAAACTTTATTCTATAAGAATATTTAATACTTGAGAACCGCACATATATTAACGATAGTAACAGGTGCTAAAGCAATACCTTTGATGTGTATTGGAATATGTCAGCGATTATCCGCATTGATGGCTGTGGGGGGAAAATGTATGTGTTTCGAACCATGAATTCCTTCAGTATATCATTCTGTATTGTCCCTGTCAGCTTAGATTGAGGCACTCCTTGTTCTTCCCCAGTTACAATGAATGTAGCTAGGACAGGGATTACTGCTCCATTCATTGTCATCGAAACAGACATTTTCTCTAAAGGAATTCCATCAAAAAGAATCTTGGTATCTTCTACTGTATCAATGGCAACTCCAGCCATTCCGACATCACCACGAACTCGGGGGTTGTCTGAATCATAACCACGATGTGTTGCCAGATCAAAAGCAACAGATAAACCCTGCTGGCCAGCTAGGCCCCAAAAAAAGAGATTAACAGTAAAAGGGTTAAAATGTAAAATCTACACTTTGCAATTTTAATTCTGGGTCACACTTAGCCCCAGGTAGCATCTTATACTTTTCTCATTAACCATTCATTACTGCAACATTATTGTCCTTATTCTTAAAAAAAAAATCATAATCCTCACACTATAAAAGTTTTTGTGAATGGACAACAGCAAGTTAAGTGAAGGTGATAATAAATGAAATGAAAAAATAAATTCTGCTGCAAGAATCTGGTGAGGAAGGGAGTGATATAAATTAAACAGAAATCATATTCAACATCAAGACTGATAGGAATAAAATGGTAATACGGAGGGAAGAAGAGGCATGAGCACATGAACACATATGCCAAGTCCCTGGTCAGAGGTGACTTTTTCAACACACACCTTGCCTCATGTTCCGTCTCTCACCGCACCAAACTTTCCACTTCAGTATAGTATCCAATTAACCCTTCCTGACAAAAGAATGGCTTCCATCAGCTCCCTCCCCCCACCCCACCTCACAGGCCCTCAGAATGTATTCTGGATAGTTCATGGAGCCTCCAGAACATAATATGAGGGGACGGATGGGAGGGTGTAGGAGAAACTTCTGCATGCAAACTTCTGCTCTTATGACACTATATTTTCCCAGTGGGTTTAAAGAAAACTCTGATACAGAATCACGGATTCATCAAGAAAACAATTAGGTTAGATACTCTTTTCTACCCATGTTAAGGGAGAAAAAAATGCATTGCAAGCCCTAGGTTCACTATGGTCCTGTTTGCATGGCATATACCACCACCATTTTGAATATGTGGTTGCAGGTTAACTTTGGGTTGCTTATCCCACAATTAACCCACAGTGTCTGGGTTTGCATGTCTAGAGCAACCTCTGAAAAGATGTCTGACTACAGTCCTACAATTTCTATGTATAATCTGCATATATTGAAATATATAGAAAATATTGCATAAATATTAGCATTTAACATGCTACTAAAACCTTGAACTTATTAACCAGACTGAAACCATCTGTAGAATCCCATAAGCAGAACGGTTTCTTTGAGAGCTAAGAAAATAAGTTTCAAACGACTAAAGACTTTGCTTGAAGACTTTCCCTAACAAAGCTAACATTAGTCTTTACACTCCGACCCCCGCCAACTACTCTCATTTGTAGCTCACCCCTGATGTTGTCCTTGTAGAACTTGTTGCTTTCCTCCACAGTGCTGAAGCCAGCATACTGCCGGATGGTCCAAGGCCTGTAAGTATACATGGTAGGATAAGGGCCACGAGTGAAGGGTTTTACCCCTGGTAGTTCCTCAGGAAAGTCCTTTGTGTCCCGTGTAGAGTACAATGGCTTGATTCTGACTCCCTCTGGGGTGTGCCATATCAACTCTTCTGGATTCTTGCCCTTTAGCTGCTTTTTGGCCATTGCTGCCCATTCTGGGTGTAGCAGCTGCTCATGCAGCGAGCGCCAAGTGTGACCATAGAGGTGCGGCCCTGCTTCTTTCCTGTAACGGAAGGGCCAAAGGCGCAGAACTCCATTCCTGGTCCTTAACATTTTCTGCTGAAGTACTCGTTAAGATGCAGCCTGTGGACTGAGATCTGAATATTACAATATGACACAGTGAGATTGTTGTCTCTAAGGAAGCTTAATAGGCACATTTTTGCTTCCATACACCACTCCCAGAGAGATTTTATTTATTTACTTCATTTCATTTCTATACTGCCCAATAGCTGAAGCTCTCTGGGCAAACTAGAGAGCTATTGTCATAATTTTGTGTACTAGGAAGAGACATGGATTAAGTTTACAGACCTATGAGTTTTGACGTGCCATAGCTACCTTAGGCTTGTTTGCACAATCAAGAATCTACTTCTTTTGTTAAGGTGACTACCCATACCTACACACCTTTTACCTTTCTGATAGAACACTTACATCCCTCCTGCCACTGGCTGAAAGCTGTGGGGTCATAGAAAGCTGATGAATGATGTCAACTTCTAGAAGCGCAAAGAGGTTGTGTGCTGCTCATGGCAAGCAACAAGGCAGCACTGCTGTTGTTAGGGAGGTGGCACCTTTCCCCGGCAGCCAACCAGAATGTGAATGAAGTGGGGAGCGAAGCCTGGGCCAGATCTACACCAGGCAGGATCTGACACTTTGAAAACTGGATATGGAGCTCTATGTCCTGGGCCTCAACAGTTGTCACTACTGTTATAAACCATTTTAAAACTGTAGTGTAGATCCTGCCCTGGACTTATTCCAGATTGTCCTGCTGAGAAGAACATTACTACACCAGAAGGGAAGGAAAGGCTGGTGTGATTCTTCCACCTTCTAAAGCCTTTGAAAATACCTACGTTATATAAAATATATTCACAGTTGACATGCCTATATAACTGTTATGCCTTAAAAATGGAAAGCCTAGATCCTTTAGTTGAGGTTTGGGTACCTGTGGCCCTCCGGAGAGCGTTCTGGCTACAAGTCAGATGATTTGTAGCCCAAATCATCTGAGCCCCACAAGTCACCCCCCTTTAATTGAACCCCAATGGCAACTCTGAGCCACCCCCTGTGCTGAACTTTCCCAGTGAAAGGGATTGGGGGGGGTCGCATCAGGTGTGGAAACCCCGTTCTGGGGAAGGGCAGAGTTTAGGGTGACCATATGAAAAGGAGGACAGGGCTCCTGTATCTTTAACAGTTGTACTGAAAAGGGAATTTCAGCAGGTGTGATTTGTATATATGGAGAACCTGGGGAAATTTCCTCTTCATCACAACAGTTAAAGCTGCAGGTGCCCTGTCCTCTTTAAATCTGGTCACTCTAGTATTAAAAAAAAGCCCTAAAGCCCTAAATGGTTTGGGTCCAGGTTACCTGCAGGACTGCCTTCTTCCAGTCTGCTCCACACACTCAGGTCCTCTGGGGAGAACTTACTTCAGTCAGCCAAAACTAGGCTGACATCAGTTTCCCAGGGGACCTTTTCTTCTGCTGCCCTTGGATTATGGAATGGCCTGCCGGAGGAGATTCGTAATATTAACTCCCTCTGTGATTTTAAGGCAGCTTTGAAGACTAGCCTTTTCCGGCAGGCCTACCCAGATTAATGTAAAATCAAGAATTTTAAAAATGTGTTGATTCCTGCACTAATGTTATTCCCCACCTCAATCCAAAGGGAGAGGCGGGTAAGAAATAATAATAATAATAATAATAATAATAATAATAATAATAATAATAGCTCCTGCAGCTTTCGCTGTTGTGATGAAGAGGGAATTTCACCAGGTGCTGCAGGCATACAAAAGACAACTGCTGAAATTCCCTTTTCTAAATAAAGATGCAGGAGCCTAGAATTGTAAAAATGTGCTGATTCCTGCACTAATGTTGTTCCCCGCCTTGATCCAAAGGGAGAGGCGGGTAAGAAATATTATTATTATTATTATTATTATTATTATTATTACAGCTCCTGCAGCTTTCACTGTTGTGATGAAGAGGGGATTTCACCAGGTTCCCCATATATACAAATGACCCCTGCTCAAATTCCCTTTTCTATGCAACTGTTAAAGATGCAGGAGCCCTGCCCTCCTCCCCATAGGGTCACCCTCGCAGCGTTGCCTGCAGTTCCTCGGGGCGGCCTTCTCTTCTTTCCCGCTGCGTCAGAGGCGGGCATTGAACGCGGGGGCTGGTGGCCAGCTCAGCGGTGCCTCCTCTTCACCCGAGCTTGGCGAGGGAGGCGAGTTCATCTCAGCACGGGCTACGACCGAGCCGCGGCCTCCCGGGGGAAGGAAGAGCGCGCCGGGACCCTCCCGACCAGCGGGTACCTGCTGCGGCGGCGTTACGCCAGGGCCGTTGGTAGAGCAGCCAGGCAAGCAGGCAGGCAGGCAGGCGCGGCCTCCTGGGCCTGCCCAGCTGAGCGCCTGCGCGTCGAATCCGCGGCGACGGTTTTTCACGGCTGTTCCGTTTGGCACCCAGCGCGATCTCGGATCGGTTAGAGGAGCAAAACCGGTGAGTCGCATGAAGGACCGCAGCTGCTCCGTCTCAGTCTGGTGCGGGGGAAAGAGGGAGGAAAGGCAAAGGGTTGGAGGCGGCGTCGACTACAACCCCCAGGATGCAGCGCGCGCGCGCGAGCGCCTGGGTTCAGTTATTTACGTCTCTCAGGGGTAGATGGAAAACGCGCGAGGGCGAGCCTGGGAGGGTGGCTGTCGCAACTCGTCCTGCCTTGTGGTCGCTGGCCGAGGGCGGGCGCCCCGGCCACTGGGCCAGCGGAGGCGGCCTGGTGTGGCGTGAGGAGCCTCTTCCCTCCGCCGGAGGCTGCCACGGAGGCGCGGCTGCAAGGGGGAAGTGGGGGGCAGGACCGGAAGCACGAAGAGGGGCCGGGGGCACCCCAAACCCACCCACGTTTCCCACCGTGGGAAGGATTGCGCGATTGAGCTGCGAGAGGCGAGGGACGCGGCGAGCTGCCCGCCCCGAAACTCTCCGGGCGGTTCACAAAAACCCACAAGGTTGCCGTGTATAATCTGCAAATAAGCATCTGCAGCAGCCTTCCTCAACCTGGGGCGCTCCAGCAGTCCAACACATCTGGAGCGCCCCAGGTTGAGGAAGGCTGATCTACAGTAACCGATCCCTTACGGGGCATTTGTTTGGTAATGGAGCGGTTTTAATTGTAACTCGCCATTTACAATACAATGCTAGATATATATATCTATGCACGTCGATACAGAAGCAGGAAATATACAGGAATAGCTACTGAATGAAAACCGGTTTTTGAGCACTGCTGTACAACTTGTTCCTGGTGTGGAATAGTTTCCTGTGCTTCACGCTGCATTTGCTCAAGCTCTTCCAAGGCCGCAGCTAGACCTAAGGTTTATCCCAGGGTCATCCTGGGATCGGCCCTGCCTGGATGCCCTGTGTGGCTCTTAGGGCCCAGCTCCCTGCTGTGCATGCAGATGACGCACAGGGGATCCCGGGGTCAGCCCGGGCTAAACCCTCCCTTGACCCAGGATAACAGGATCCACTTCTGGCCCAGTTTTTCCGCAGCCCCTGGCTGAGACGGTCTAGCTTGTTCCACGGCTTTTCCGGGCTGCTCGCTTACTCGCGAGTAGCCGGGAGAAGCCGCGCACTGGGCACAGCGCCATAGGAGCGCTGTGCCCATCGGGCTGGGGGCGAGGGAATCGTGTGTGGGGGAGAGAGCGGACCAGGCAGGAGAGATGGGGAGAGAAGAGCGCAGCCAGGGTGGGGAGATCACGGCTGGGGTGGTGGTGGAGGGGGCATCGGACATGGCGAGCAGGGACGGCGAGTGGATGGGCAGGGGCAAGTGGGGGGCATCAGACATTGTGGGGGGAAATTGGGGGGAGCGGGGAACCCTTTATTTTTTAAAAAACCCAACTTACCTTTTCGTTGGTGCGCTCCTGTGCACATGGCCCCTTTAACTTTTTTTTAAAAATGGAGAATGCCACGGGGCTTTCCTTTCCCCGTCGCGTCTGATGTGTGGAAAGGAGCGACACTTCTAGCGTGGGTTGGCTGCTCCTCCCACATGGATTCTGAGGTAGGTCTAGCAAGGCCCTCAGATGAACAGGTTTGACCCGAGGATAATCCTGGGATAAACCTTAGGTCTAGCTACGGCCCAAGATCACATTCACACGCCCCCGCCTACACGCATATATTCCTGCCAGCTGAGGATGCGGCTTCACGTGACCAATGAAGTAATGCCTAGTCCACGTTAGTTCGAGTCGCCACAGACCTGTGAGCACTTAAGGTGCCACCTGACTGTTCTTGCTGCAACAGGCCAACACGCGCCCAGCTCAGGAGATGGTTTCAAGTGTCAAAAAAGGCCCTTCACATGCTGGGCATTGTAGTCTTGGGCAAACTTCGTAGCTGTTTAGCCCAGAATTAAGAAGTGGCTCACGGTGACTTGTCTTTAAGGATTGGGTGTTGTGCTTTTATTTTGTGATAAAACCTTGAAATAAAGTTTATCTTTATTTCATTTTGAGGTAGCCTGAAGGGACAGTATTATGGCATTTTGAAGCCCATCCATTTTGAAACCTATATATCCTGCTCCACTCCCAGCCCTTACGGCTGATTGCCGAAATTTTATAGGAGAAGATGTGATTTATACTTTTATTTATTTTAAACATTTTTACTCCACTCTTTAGTGGACCAGGCTCCCTGAGCGGCTTGCATAGATCAAAAATAAGACAGTCCCTGCCTGTACTCTTACAATTAAAAAGACAGGACACTAAAGGAAAAGGGATTGGGAAAACAAACTCATGCACTAGATTTGTTATCGTAAAGTTCTGCCAGTAGTAATTCAGCAGTTGATGGAACTCTGCGCGCGCACACCCACCCACCCAATTAAGGCAGCAGTGATGGCAGTTAGTAGCTGGGGGAAGGGAGGTGCTCAGCTGGAGCTGTGTCCAGGCAGGATGGAGAGTGCCTGACTGCTGCTTTCTTTCCCTCTGATAGCCTCAGTGTTACCGATTCTTGCAACACATAATCCCACTGTATTCAATGGCACTTGCTGCCCAGTAAGTGTATATATAGGATTGTAATTCAGAAACTGAGGTTTTAAATATATAGATATTATTATGGAAGGAGGAATGTTTGGAAACTTTTCCATAAAAATGGAAAAGACTTTACTTTTTTGAAGAGTTTTCTAGGAAGCACTACATTTGAATTAAGAAATTATGTCTTATTCAAGCAAAGCTCTTTCTTACAATTACTTCATCCTAGCATGTTTGGAACATGATTATCTCTTTATTTTTCTGTTTCTCATTTTAAAAGTCATGAAAGTCATTCTTCTGTTAGGCACCAGGCAAGAGGAGCTGTGGAAGCGAAGATGTCTAAAGTTCCATTAAGACGTCCCAGCCGAAAAAGGGGAAGACGACAAAAGAGGAATCTAGAGGAAGAAGTAAGCATCATACCTCTAAAGGGAGAATGAGCCTGAGCAAAGGAATGGTTACACTGGGATAAACTCCCATTGTAATTGGATACAATTTTCATCTCCCCTTTCATGGTGAATATATGTTATTGTGTCCCAGATCACATAAACTAGATGAGCTGTACCACAAGACTGCAGTTGGGAACAATCCCACCTCTACATAAAATGCCTTGGGGATGCCCTTTGGCGTTGGAGGTAGGGTGACCATATGAAAAGGAGGACAGGGCTCATGTATCTTTCACAGTTGTATAGAAAAGGGCATTTCAGCAGACGTCATTTGTATGCAGGCAGCACCTTGTGAAATTCCCTCTTCATCACAACAGTTAAAGCTGTTGTATCTGGCCACTCTAGCTATCCTAGATTAGTTGACTGACAAATGGAAGGACCAAGGGAAGTGGCCAACAGAAAGCAACACACAGTGCGATCCTCACTATGATCCATTGTGTTCCATAGGGCTTGCTCCCAGGGAAGTGTGCACAGGATTGATAAGATAAATAAGAATGGACAGGACCATGAAAAAACAACAGTTAAGGCCGCAATTCTCTAACCTTTGGGAGGGTGCACCTGGGACCATTAGATGCCAGCTCTCCTCCTCTGGAGGGAGAGAGAGGGATCGGGGAGCACTCCAATTCTTCAGTCAGGATTAGCTTGTATAATTATTTATTTATTTATTTATTACATTTTTATGCCGCCCAATAGCTGAAGCTCTCTGGGTAGTTCACAAAAATTAAAACCATAATAAAACAACCAACAGGTTAAAAGCACAAATACAAAATACAGTATAAAAAGCACAACCAGGATAAAAACCATGCAGCAAAATTGATATAAAATTAAAATACAGAGTTAAAACAGTAAAATTTAAATTTAAGTTAAAATTAAGTGTTAAAATACTGAGAGAATAAAAAGGTCTTCAGCTGGCGACGAAAGGAGTACAGTGTAGGCGCCAGGCGGACCTCTCTGGGGAGCTCATTCCACAACCGGGGTGCCACAGCGGAGAAAGCTCTCCTCCTAGTAGCCACCTGCCTCACTTCCTTTGGCAGGGGCTCACGGAGAAGGGCCCCTGTAGATGATCTTAAGGTCCGGGTAGGAGGCGTTCCTTCAAATAACCTGGCCCCAAACCATTTAGGGCTTTAAATGTCAATACCAGCACTTTGAATCAGGCCCGGACCTGGACTGGCAGCCAATGAAGTTGTAAAAGGACTGGCGTAATGTGATCTTGCCGGCCAGTCCCTGTTAGTAACCGTGCTGCCCTGTTTTGTACTAGCTGAAGCTTCCGGACCGTTTTCAAAGGCAGCCCCACGTATAACGCATTGCAGTAATCCAAACAAGAGGTTATCAGAGCATGGATAGCTCAGAGATAGCTAGGCTATCTCTGTCCAGATAAGGGTGTAGTTGGTATATCAACCTAAGCTGATAAAAGGTGTTCTTTGCCACTGAGTTCACGTGTGCCTCAAGTGACAGTTCTGGATCCAAGAGTACCCCCAAACTACGGACCCGATCCTTTAGGGAGAGTGCAACCCCGTCCAGGACAGGGCAAACATCACCTCGCCGGACAGAAGAACCACCCGCTAACAGTACCTCCGTCTTGTCTGGATTGAGTCTCAGTTTGTTAGCCCTCATCCAGTCCATTACCGTACCCAGGCACTGGTTCAGAACAGTCACTGCCTCACCTGGGTTTGATGAAAAGGAAAGGTAGAGCTGGGTATCATCCGCATATTGATGACACCTCAGTCCACATCTCCGGATAACCTCCCCCAGTGGCTTCATGTATATGTTAAACTTAATAAGAAACACATAAGAAAGTCATTGTCATTATAGATTTCAGCTTAAATGGGTTGGGAGCCAGGATGTAAGTATACTGTATACAGTTTTTAAAAACCAGCTTCAATTAATGTATCTTTTTCCTGCATATTTCTTTATAGCAGGGTGTACAAGCAGTCCAGAAGAAAACGATGCAGCAGGGAGCACAGACTCCTGAAGGTATTAAACGGTTTTACATTTTTCTCACCTTTGTGTAATTTATTAGTGACTAGCTGATATATCCGTCGTTGCCCGGGTCCCCCGAGATTTCTGAAATGCCTACACCTCCCAACATGCCTTGGCTGGAGTGTCCATCTAACCTTCAAAACCAATCAGGAGACACAACAACCTTTCTAGCAGCTAAAAAAGATGCAAACCTAAAAATACGTTTTCAAAATATACCTGGTGTTGCCCAGATACCTGAATAACATATAGTAGGGAAGCGGATCTCAGTGGACGCAGGGAACTGTTGTATGCCTGTGCTCTGAAGTTTCTAGAACATCATCATTATTATTATTATTTAAAAGGGAGTTAAAGAGGAGGCCAGGTTGGTGCAATCCCCTCCTTTTCCTCCCCTCCCCTGTGTGCTACGTAACAAACCAGGCGCTCGCGCACCTGGCAACACTAAAGTCTCGCAGGGGGGAAGGGGCACAGTGTCTTATAAGACTGGTGAAAACGTCCATTCTTGTCATTATGCCTTCCAAGTCACAGATAAAAGCCAGAACCGTTGCTCAGGTAGATGGAATATGGCAAGCCCTTTTGAACTGCCTATTATTGTACTAAATAGACCTCTTACTTCATGTTGTCCCTTTCCCTTTTTTTCTCCTGAGAGCTTTTTCAACCCCCCCCCTCCTGAGTCCCACTCTGCCCCACCAAGTAAGATTATTTTCTGTGCACGAAGTCCTCCACCCTAAGCCATACCCCCCCACACACACACACCCATAGGGCTTGGGCTGATTTCTGAGTGCATCCTGCGATAGCAACAGTGCAAATCATGGAGTGGGGGGGTGGAGTTTAGCGACTGGACTGCATGGTTTCAACCCCCCTCCCCCATGATTCTAAGAGAGGGTTGGAGGGAGGCTTTTCTCTTATTTATTTTATTTATTTATTTAATTACATTTATATACCGCCCCACACCCGAAGCTCTCTGGGCGGTTCACAAAAGCGTCCCCCCAACCCTCCCCAAGAGCAAATTATTGGTGCCTCCTCCTTTCAATGAACCCCCACTCACATCTTTGCCCCCCACCCCCAGACCAGCCTACCCTCCCTCAGCTCCCACACCATGAAACCTCACCAGGCCGCTTTGCAGTCCTGGAATACAAAGGCAGCGGCAGGAAGTCTTCCTCCCGCCCAATTCTGGAACTGGACTCAGAGCCCCTCTAGGACTCAGAGCTCGCTTCCTTATAGTAGATGTATAAAACCAGATGGAAACCAGATAGAAACTATTTTTTTCTAAGTAAACCAGCGGTGAAGGCCTGGTTTGAACTGCAGCCGTTGAGGTGCTTCCCTCTTCTCATTGCTGATGCTGCTTCTCGACTTAGCATCTCCGAGGAGTGAGAGATCTCTAGCCACTTCTTTGGCTCTTCATGTGTTCTTGGTTTTGAAATGGTTGTTTTGTCTGCATCTCTGCTCTTAGGGTCAGGTTCAACTCTCACCAAAGAGTCTAAAGCCTAAAGCATGCCCTTCTCTTCACTTTTCACCCATTCACACTCCTTTGTCCCCTCAAAGCTCCCGGAAAAGCGGAGCAAAAGTGGCAGCGCGGGGGTTGCTGTTTGCGTCTCCCCTGCCTCAACGCTCATCGTTTTTCTCTTGCTCGCCTTTTGCGCTCTTCCTTGGCACGCCCCTGTCCCGCCAAAACTTCTGCTGCTGCCATCGCCGCCCTTCCTCCAAGTCATTGGGCCCTCCTGCTGCTTGTGTGTTTGCTCAGCCATCTGGATGCACACGATCACCCAGGGCATCTACTCTGAGAAATGGCTGCCAAAGCCCTGTGAAGCTGTGTAGCCATTACAGAGATGTCGCAAGATTGCTCAAGTGGCCGCGCACTTTCCCTGAGATCTGTGAAATGCCTACATCTTCCTGCATGCCTTCAGTTGCTTGGAGTTGTAGGCATGCTAGGAGTTGAAGGCATCAGCATAAGTTTAGTTTTTAATTAATTAAAAATAGTTAAAAGCGAAAAACATTGGTTGTTAGATATATATTTTTCTGATCCAGGGGGGAACAGTTTTAAGGATGTAATTCATGTGGAAGTGGGTAAACATTTCCAGACATACATCCCACACACATACTTTCAGCTTTATAGGTAGAAAATTCCCTTGTTTCACACTTACAATTGTTAGTACCATGAAATCCCTTAATTCGAATACATAATTATCATTTTGAAAAAACTGAGCTAGTCAATAGTTGAGCCCAGCATAGCTGTGGCCTAGAGGAAGTGTATACCTGTCATTGATGCTTTGGGATTTATCACTCTGCTTAGAATCCAAAGTTACAGCAGTGAACAAGACTGCTTTCTACCAACTTTTTGGTGAGAAGGCTGCAGCTGTTTTCCTTTAATTTTTAGATTTAGCAGCTGCAAAATATCTTGTAAGTGCAAATGATAAAGTTCTATTTAGTGACTGCATTTTGGGTGTGTGGATGGTTTACTTATAGGGCCAACAGAAAGAGTTGAAATCTAAAGCTTACGATGTTGTGGCTGTTTATCCATCCTTAACTGTATGTGACTGAATTGTGCCATGTGGGGATTCTTCCATTAGTAAGCCTGTTCTGCTTTGGCAGCAATCATGATTCTCCTGTGATAAGACACACAGTTCACAGACTTTTATGGGAAGTGCCCTTTTGCTGCTGTCCCTGTCTGGAATTTCTCTTTGATGTGGCTTAGGCACATTTAGTGATTTCTGCCTTCATAACCTTCATCCTGGATCACTGCAGCTAGTGCAAAACACTGGCAGCCTGCTTGATTCACAAGTGTGGCTTGCCAGGAGCCATTACACGAGTGTCTCTGGGACATCAATAAAACCTTGACTAATAAAGCCTTAAATTGTTTCAGCGCCACATAACTTTGGGACCACCACCTTCTCCATTTCATTCTGATCTGGGAGGAGGAAAGACGTGTAGGCTCTTGTAGTGTTCTCCATTTATAGACAGATATTACCAGCAACTGCTTCCTAGCTTCGGCAGTCCTTGCCAGAAACCATGCTTTTGTTTCAGTCGGTGATTCCCGAACAGTGTGCTGTGAGAGGAGCAGAAGTGTGGCTGGAAAAACTAAGCCACTGTAGGAGGTGTCTTTCACTCTATTGGTATTTGTGTGGCATTCACTCCCTGACCCTTGCCAATAGATAGCCAGTAACATCACCCCAAAGTTATGAGTAAGGATGTACCAGGATTCCCAGACACAACCAGCTGACAAGTGTGGAAGAATCCTAGAAGAGCTCCGTTATCTAGGAGGCACAGTCTCATTCTTGGGCCCTTAAGTACTGGGCAAAGAGGTGGATGGGACCCAGCGGCAATATTAACGGTGCTGGCCTGCAGTTAAAAGGAGAATGCCTGTCCATTGACCTAGAGGTGGACTGAGAAACAGAGCAGTCTATATGAGCATAAGAAGAAAATGTGCATCCATTCTTAATTTGGAAAGAAATGATGCCCCTGATGTCAAAATTTGGGAAATAACAGGTGGCCTGCAGTTTAGTAATTGGAGATTAATATGGACAACATTTTGTTTAATACTATTTCATAGTATGTTTGTTGGATGTTTTACAATATTGTTTTCTCCAACCTGGTGGGAGCTGTTGGCCAAGGCTGTCTTACTGTATTACCTGTCTTACATTTAGGGTGGATTAAACATCTAAATAAGCAGATAATATTTACGTTATAATCCAGCACTTTGTCATATTTAATTCAAGGCTTTTGCTGGATAGGGACATTCCATTTCAGGTTGACAAAACAAATCACCTTAGAAATAGAATTGTTTAAGAAAGTGATCCTGCCATCATACATGCATATTACAGCACAGCATTCTGACCAAGCCTAGCCGTGACACTGACAAACTCTCTTGCGGTTTGCCAACAGATGTAACTTCTTGGTCCGCGAAAGTAGTGAGGGTGACTCCAAGACAAAGAGCAAAATGGTGCCCACTCCCAAAGAGCACTAGAGAGTGCTTGGAATCCATGATGCATTGGTTAATAACGTAAGTACCAAAGACCTCTCTACCTATATTAGATTTCTTTCCCTTGAGAAGCTTCACCAATGGTGGCAAGTGTGGTTGTCCTAAGTCGGTAACTATAACTCTTAATGAAGAGCTAACTAAAATGCTTTCATGGAATGAAAAACAATTTAATTGTTAGGTGAGCGTTTCACGTAGTGCCTCACTGATTCAGTCCAAGATCCATGTAGCCCAGTAATGCCCCCCTTTAGGCATGCATGGAAGGAGGCAATCCACCCAGAGTGACATCACCCTGCCCCACCACACGAACGCATACTGCAGATGGGCACCAAAGGACAGCTTTGTCTAGGCACAGGGACACCGCAGTGCCCTCCAAAGTATCAACCACTGTGGTGCAGCAACTGAAACGTCTCCAGGGATCCTTGCAGGCAGGTTCAAATTGCTTTATACCTGACAACCAGCCTTTTGACTTCCCTACACATAGATGCAGGGAACTTAGTTTATATCCTAAAGCTCTTCAGCTGGAGAAAGTTAAGCATGGAGTTATGTCCTCATTCTTAAAACCATCTAAGCTAGGCATTTCAGAAATAACACCATGGTAGCTAACAAGAGCCAGTGTGGTGTAGCGGCTAAGGTGTTGGAATGGGAGTTGGGAGATCCGGGTTCTAGTCCCCACTCGGCCATGGAATCCCACTGGGTGACTTTGGGCCAGTCACATACTCTCAGCCCAACCTACCTCACAGGGTGGTTGTTGTTGAGAGGATAACATAGAGAGGAGGAGGATTATGTACACCGCCTTGGGTTCCTTGGAAGAAAAAAGGCGGGATACAAATGAAATAAATAAATAAATAATATGACTAAATGGTGCCCTCTTTAAATCCCTACATTGGCGTCCTGTCTGCTCCCAGATCTTGCAAGAGTTTCTGTCCTTCCAAACCATACATGCTCCCCATCTCTCTGCTCTTATATCACAACACATTTCTTCCTGTGACCTTTGGCCATCCAACTCCACTTCTCTTGACCATCTAAAGGTCCCCTACTGGTCTCCCCTGAAATGCAGTTATGTTTTCTTCTGGAGGCAAGACTGATGTCTTTTTATTAGACCAGCAGGTAGTAATCAGCCTGTTTTGAATAGATGTCAGCAAACTGAAGTCAAGACAGAAACAACAACTCAGTTCATACCAAGAATATCTTGCTGTTCAGTGTAGTACATTTGTGGTTCATTTCCTGACAAATACTCATATGAAATTCAACTTACACTTTCTGTATGGGAGAAAGCGACAAGCAATATGTTATGTCTCCTTCCAGATCTCTTTTGTATGAAACTACAGACAATTGGAGTGAAACTGAAAAGGATTTAAACCTTCTCAAGAAAAGGTAATGCATATAGGGCAGCAAAAAAATAAAGACCTGCAGGTGTTTGTGTAACATGATGTTAAGCATGTTTATAGGTGTAAATGAGGTGTTGAGTTCAATAAGATTTAATCCCTGGTGAATACTGCTAAAACTCCAGCCTTACGCTAATGTAAGTTTATCCAGCTGGCATCCCAGAGGCTAGATTAGCACCCATCCACTTCCTTTATTGTTTCAGCTGTACTCTGAGAACCCTATCAAATTTTAATCAGCAGCATAATTTCACTCAAAAGAAAATTCTGTTGAAGTTTTAATAGATTCTTTAATGTTATATATCTTGTTGAAATTTTGTCTGTAAGGGCATTTGCTCCTTAATTGCAGAGCACTCACTACAAGATGGTGCCAAATTCATTATGCAACCAGACCACTTGTAAGGGGAAGAGGTTCAGTCTGTGTGACTGATTTCACTTCGAGCTTCTGGCTTGCTACAGTGGCCCCTTAGATCAGTGGAAATTCACCATCCCTGATCTAAAGGATTCTTAAAAATTCTCAGCTCTCTAAATCCCGAGTCAAGTATTCTCCAGGAAATATAAAAAACCAGAAAGCGATCCTGCCGTGAAGTGAAGGAAATGCATACTGCCAGCACAATGATGGCGGCTAGGCCTTGTTTAAGTGCTAGTTAATATGTTCTAGTTAATATGTTAATATGCATATGTTAATATGTTCTTAATAGCATTTAATATGTTCTTAACAGCATTTCTCATTAAAAGAAATCATTTTATTTATTAAATTTATTCATTATTTTTTAAAACAGTTGTATTCCCAGTTGTATCACTGGGATCTCAGGGCTGCGTACATTAGACTGAAAATTATGCACTAGGTATAAAGCCTGTTGTGTCTAATTCTCTGCATATAACTTCAAGCTTAAACACACTTATTGGGGACACACTAAACACAGTGGAACTTATTTCTGAATAAACATACATAGGATTGCCCGGTAGAAATTATTTTCTAAAGCATAAATGTCTGTAAGAGGATGTCCTAGTTTGATTTTTAAGAAGTGGTGTGAATTTGTGGTGCCTTCCTAGGTGGCTAGTGATTCAATGAGTTAGTCTCAGTCCTTTAGAATCATAAAGATCTTGGAGTTGGAAGGGTCCAACCCCCTGCGAATCCAGTTTAAAACATTTATGAATGAAGGCTGTCCAGTTTCTGAGTGCATAACTCTAGTAATGGAGAGTCCACTACCTCTCTAGGTAGTCGGTTCCATTGTCTGACTTCTCTGACTGTTAAAAAGTGTTCCCTGATGTTCAACTGCAATCTGCCTTCCTGTAATTTATGGCTGTTATTTTGTGTCCTGCTGTCTTGGATGACAGAGAACAGCTGGAGGCCTCCTTCTGTGTGACAGCCCTTTAGGTACTTGAAAACTGCTCTCATTCCTCCCCCTCCCAGTCTTCTCTTCTCAAGACTGAACAAACCCAGTTCCTTCAATTATCTTTGTTACTCTCCTCTGAACTGATTCCAATTTATGTGAATCCTTCTTAAGTGTGATGTCCAGAACTGGACACAGTACGCAAGTTGAGGTCTGACTGGCACACAGTAGAGTGGAACTCTTACTTCCTGTGATTTTGAAACTTTATGTCTCTCCATGCAACTGAAAATTTCACTTGCCTTTTTTGCAGCCACATCATAACCCCAAGATCCTTTTCACACATGCTTTCAAATTATGCACTTTAAAATCAATATCCAAGAAATTCCTATTCATTTCCCACACCTAAAGCAGCCACGCCCCAACTAGGCCCCTCCAGGTGTTGTGGCCTGCAACTCCAGCCATCCCTGCCCATTGGTCACTCTGGCTGGGGAAGGAAACAACACCTGAAGGGCCTACCAGGCTGGGGGAAGGCTGAGCCAAACAGTGCTGGCCTGGGTAGTAGTGGAGAGTATTAATTTGGTCCTGCTTAGTTTCAGAACTTAGACCAGTTGGGTTCGAGGAACCCAGTGGGTAACCAAGCCAAGTGTAAATAGACAAACATCACCACAGACAGAGAATTTAACTGAAATGCACTAAATGTGTTATTTAGAAAACATTCATAGTCTGCATAAGGACGGTCTCGTTCCCCTTATCACAGATGCACACCATGATCTGAGCATGCGCTAAGCTCTCTTCTTCACTGCTTCCTATCGCCAGCTGTAGGTCTTCCCAAGACACAATCAGGCATAACTATTTTAGGACCCAGTTAGAAATTAGTAGTTTGAGGCAGCCCCTTCAGACTTTGGTTAGCAATATTATTTAACCATTTCGGTGCCAGATTAAGAATGAGTATGAGCCATAGGTCAGAAAATCCCCATTCAGGTCTCCATAGAGCAGAGAGCACATGAACCCACTGAGGCTCATGGTGGCCCTTTCTCATAATGCCAGCCTATGATACAGCATTATGTCCAAATCACCCCAATATGTTTAGTGAATGCTGCTTTTAGTAAAACAAGAAAGAATCTATTTCAAAAGACACAATTGCTCTTAAATAAAGATTGTATAGCACCCGCAGAGCCCCAAAATGTCTGTTGATTTTACTAGTATGAATATATCTTAGCTAAAAGTGTTTTGTTTAGATCAATTTAAAACTATTGAACACTGTGTACTGGGTTTTTACTCCTCTTTGCTTCGTAGCCTGCTTAATCCTAAAAGCATTGAATAGGTGACAGTAAAATTAAATAGGTGACAGTATAATTAAAACATTATAAAAACATTAAATTGATAAGACATTATAAGCATTAGCTTGCACACCGCTGCCGCCAGCTAGCACAGATAAAACCCACTTTGGTAAGGCCCCAGAAGAAGGAAGTTCAACAGTTGTGGCTCACTTGACATAAATACTTCTTGTAGGTGTATGTGATGTCCAAACATTGATGCAAAGATTATATAGTTCGGAAGGCACCATCAGCCAATATGAGACATTGGGATGGGGCATTGGGGAGGAAGTTTCTTATAAACATTGGACCTATCTCGCTGGGGTCATAATCTATAAATCTACTGGTCATAGTCTATAAAGAAACCCTATAAAGCAACTAGTGCCAACTCAGTTGCACTACACCTGGCATGATACTAATCCCCTGCATAATTTCAATATTACAATTGAACCTGTTACTATAACTGCATGTTGGACATCTTGTTTATCACTTTGCTCAAGGCTTCTAAAACATTTTGAGACCCTGAGAGTTCCTGTGGAGAAGATGAGCAGCTTAAAGAGTGTGCATGAAATTGTAGCAGAGGAAAAGAAAAAGAGTCTGGTCATGAAAGAGGGTTTAGCAGAACTGCAGGTAAGAAAGGGAGGGGGAGGGTAAACCTTGAGTATTTGTATGGCACATTGCCTGGAAATAAATGGTGATCAATTCCATGAATAAGAGGAACTTCATATCATTTGAAGCTTACTGCACCCACCAACATTCTTTGTCCGGCCTCTATTTTTGTTTATGTTTAAAGAAGAGTGCTAGTGAACCTGAAACCTTGGACATTGCTTTGTAAAGATTCACATTGTGCTACTGTTTCAAAATATTTTGAATTATTTCTTCCCATTACTTCATGCCACAGTGCTATATTGCTGTCCCACTTTCTGTTTTGGGGTTACAATTTTTTTTTTGGTACAAAGGGTTTACTTGTTTTTTCCAAAATCTCTAAACCTGTGTATTCTTTACTGGATACCATACAAAACCTGCCTCATTGTCTTTCTTTTCTTTTTCACCCTCCAAAAGGGAGGAGAGGGTATTGTTCACCACAAATGACTAATATGTAGTATATTACATGTTATAATTAATTTTGTATAATTGTGCAAGTTCTGTCAGTTCGAATAGTAGGGGGTTCTTCTCATTCTATTCCACGGAATGGTTAACTGGAAAGATGAATATTTGCCCCGCATCAAGCTTGTGTCCCATATATAACAGTGGGAGTTCATCTAATCCTGGCATAATGTTTGATACGTGGATAATTCCATGCTTTAAATACATTTCTTAACTTTTGCACTTCTCTTTTAAATGCAGAATGAAATAGACAAAGTTATGTCAGCGGTAGAATTCAAAGATCAGAATATTCAATGTCTCCAGAACAAAGTGCAGGAATTAAAATGTGAGCTATCAGCAGCAAGCAAGGTATTTATTTATTTGTCATGTATCGTGCTTAATATTTTAAAAAATCCCTAAACAGCTCACATTAAAATGTATATATAATTCAGTATAAAATAATAAATAATTTGAAAACTTACAACGAGATTGACAGTAAAACAGAGTAATAACCCATCGACAAAGCAGTTTCTGCCTCTCAAACCGTGCCTGGGAGAGTGTTCCAGAAAGTGGAGTTGCCACTACTTAGAAGGCCCGCTTACGTGCTATTACCTGGCAACAGCACGTAGGCTGAACAGCCAGCAAGACTTCCTCCGAAGGTCTCAGGGTTGGCTGGATGTATGTCTGTAGTGAAAGGGCATGTGCTAGGCATCCTGGTTATTTAGGGCTTTGTATGTTAACAATTGGACCTTGAACATGGCTCGGTAGGTTTGGAATTTTGTCTGACTAAGAGGCATTGCATTGTCTCACTTCTGCATGGGTTCAGGAAGGGGAACTATATAGTTGCTCAAGTTGTTCTCTCTTCTTGACATAGCAGTTTGAGAAGGATTTCTATAGAGCAAATTCTTTCCCACCCCCCACCGAGTAAGGACATAGGGGGAAAGGATTGAGGCAGAATTTTATTTCTAGATATGTTCACATTAGATATTTCCCCCCTTCACTCTAGGTATTCCAAAGAGTTCACAGTGATGATCTTGCTCTTCCTGATCTGTCAGAGGACCAGCTAAAAGCGCCCATTCTTCAGGTGAGCAGAGGCAGGGAGATATGCTTCAGAGTCCTCATGGCTCTTGTGTTATCTAAAGCTTCGCTGGAAATGTTTCTGATTTCTTAAGTGAAAATCCTTTCTATTACTATTCTCATCCCTTCTTAAACCGTCTTCTGTTTAACATTCTGTAGAATGAGCTTTTGAAGATTGGAAACCAACAAGGTCTTCTTAACAACTTGAACACCATTCAGCAGTCAGATGAAATGAAGACTATGTTGGCTTTTCTAGAACAGGCGTATGAAAACGTGGCCTTCTGAATAAAGTGAGGCAATCGCTTACTGAAGAACAGAAATATAAGCTGCAGGCTTTTATCTTCCATGAATCTGTGTAAAGAAATAATGTTTTTTCCAAACATGATTATGATGCTCCTCTTATAATTAATTACCTGTCACTCCAGGTTATATTCATGCATTTTCCAGTGTGTTCTGTGGGAAATGCATGAATATAACACAGTCTTGTCAAGTCAATTGAGACATGTTAAAATTCACCATCCTGTATATGAAGATACATATTTTGCTCATCATTTTTAACATTTCTGCTTGCATTGTACAATGTTTCCCTTCAGTGCAGCAATTTTGATAGCTGGGTGCAATATTCTACAGTTCTATTGGTACAAAGGTGTCTAGAGACCAGCTTGCCGTGAAAGAGCTGTATATTGTAGCTTGACACTTTCTTGGTTTTCATAAACTTAATTTTTCTAGAGGCCCTAATAAAACAGCTTAAATATCATACTGTGCTAAGAATTCTGCCTCGCTTGTTGAAGCTGCAATGTGTATCACTTAAGCTGGCATGTTCGTATTTAGGTAGTTTTAAGGCCCAACCCTATTGCTCAAGCATGTAGCTGGTGCTAAGATTTCATACTAGTTTCGTAGCGCTGATCAGATGACCTTGCATCAACACTGGGGCAAAACCCTGGCCATAGTGCCAGTGCTCTGCTGCATAGTTATGCTGTACAAGGATGCTTGCTACAGTAGTCTCTTCTGGTTCTCTTTTATTGCATCCTATCGTCCTTACTCAGATGTGTCAGTGCAGGGGTGTGGAAGTTTTCACATGCTAGTAGGCATATGGCCTTGCAACGTAGTTTTAAAAACACACACAAAACCTCCCATTTGCCTTTTTTATTTTTAAAGTCTAAGTGTAGTGTGTGGGGAGTGATTTTTTAAGGAGAGGTCACAGTGTTGGGGAAGGGATGGTTAGTCAGCAGCTCTCCTCTGAAAATGTTCCTTTGCCATGCTGCAATTAGGCCTGGGGAAAAGCCTCCGCTGGTGCCATGGTGTGCAGGAACACTGCCTTATGTCTGATTGTGAGTGGAGAGAAGGTAGGGAAGTAGGTGGGGGCAAATGGGGACCTCCTGCAGGCTGTGTTAGGCCCACAGGGTAGAGCTTCTTCATCCCTATGTTAGTGTAACTGTGTAGGTGTAGTTATTAATAGGGTTGGCTTAGAATCATAGAATAGTAGAGTTGGAAGGGGCCTATAAGGCCATCGACACCAACCCCCTGCTCAATGCTTCAGCCACTCAAGTCAAAGGTTGTACTGATGCAAAAGGATTTGGTTTGTTAATCTCATTGATAGGTTGATATAAGTGCAAACAAGTTATCCTTGGTGATTTATCGCTCTTGCAAACCATCCACGTAAAGTTCGGGGTGGGTGAGCAGCAGCCAAAGGAAGGGGGAAGGGGCTCGAGCCCTCCCCCCTCCATCCATGGCTCAGATTTCTTACCAGCCAGTGAGCATACAGGGCCAGGGATTGAGGTAGCTTCCCTGGGAGCTGGGGGTGCAGTGGCCCTATTGCTTCCTAGTTGGGTGGGGGAGGCCAGGGTCCCTCCTCTGAGTGCTTCTTTCAGCTACAAAACCGCTTGCATTGTGTCTTGGTGCTGTGGTATCTTTTTCCATGAGGTTGAACTGCAGCCATCATCCTCAATCATTGGCATTTTCCACTGGGAATAATGGGAATTGTAATCTAATCTCCATGATCTCATGGTTATGGAGATGTTTTAAGTATGTCTGCTTTTGAAGACAAAGGAGAGAAAAGGAAGGCTGGCTTCTCCCATCCAACAGAATAATTAACACAGGATTAACACAGAATAAGAGAGGCATGTATGAGTTTATTGGGGGGGGAGAATTGTTTAAGGGGGGATTTTTAAAAAATAATAATCCTAAAAATCAGGGGTGAACCAATCTGTTTTGAACTTTGGATGCTTAAAGCCCTCCTTAAGCTCTACCAGGGTGCCAAGTTTCCTCTCTTTATCTTTAAACTTGACATTTTTAAAAAAATAATAATTTTAAAACCATGAATTTTAAAAATTTCCTAAAAATCAAGGGATGAAGGCATATGCTTTAAACTTGGCATAGCTAAAGCCCTACTTAAGAGCAACCAAGGTGCCAAGTTTAATCTCTTTATGTTTAAAAACGATGGAGATGTATGCATTATTGTTAATTCCCATTGACAATAGCGTAGTTCTCCAAAAATGGAGCAGTTTTCTGACGAGTAATCCGGTGCTATGGAAAGATGGACCCCCTCCAAAAATTGGAGTGGAGAACTCGTTCAACAGAGCTCTGCCCCAAATTTCAGGGTGGAGAAGACCTACTCTGCACACTCCTACCTGTTAATGTGTTATTCACAACTAATGGAAGGGTTTTTTGTTTGAATCAAATGAAAGGGCTGTGAGTTGCTTAGATTTTTTCACCTGCATTTTAAGAGGAGGGAGAGAGAGATGTTTTATCAGGTTGTAATTGCGTTTCCTTTCAAGTAATATTTGATCTGATGGCTGTTGGAATTCTTACCTAAGTAGGAGAAACCTGATGTTAAAGGATTATATTTTTAATTGTAGGAATTTGGTGTTATTCTTTACTTTTCAATGCAGAAAATCACACCTGGCTCTCTTTCTGTTTAATAACCACAAGATTAAGGTACTCTGTACTCTTACGTCAAGTGCCATTCAATTTTGTCAATTATCAAGGGCATTCGGTTTTGGAAAACAAAATGAAATGGACTTATACATCTCTGGCATGAACAAATCCATATCTGTGTCTACACATCTTTCAAAAGAGACCTAAATAAAAGAAATAGCTTTTCCCTGCAACTTTGGAGATATTGCTAGAATACTTGGGCTGCCAGTGAGCTTCCTTCTCAGTTTGTTTACATGTTACTGGCCAGTTTCTCTCTCTCCCCATCTCTCTTTAATGAGGCAAATGCACTCTGGTCTATTATCAGCAGAGAACTATAAACATATGTGTGGTTGTTATGGATGGGACCTTGGAAGCCGGGCGAAGGAGACATTTTAGCTAGAATATTTTTTTCCTAGCTAAGTCCTGATCTGTGTTTCAACATTTATGTTCATCTGTATAAATTATTATTTTTTCAGCCTTTCTGGATGAGCAATTTTTATCATATTGTAAAATAGCCATATTTTTCTATATTTAATAAATAAAACCTAATTTGCTTTCTCAGACATGTATTCTTATTCTGCAATGGTGACTTTAGGTTTTGGATACTAAGGTAGATGATAAAATGCATAGGTAGATCTGGCGCAGTAAAGGTGTGCCTTGCCTGTGGCCAGTCTACAGGAAGCAAAATACGGAATTGAATTGTCTTAATTTATAATTGAAAAGTACAATATTTCTTGCCCAGTTTTGAAAGGGCTATGCTCCTATTTTTGAATTTTCGCTCAAGAATTTGCAAAAGGCTAAATGAAACAGCCAAGATGTTTGTAAACTTTCTGTAGATTTATTTATTTATTTATTATTTAGAGTATTTTTATCCTGCACCTCAGCCAAAAAGGCTCCCAGAGCGGCTTACAATTGATCAGTAAAGAAGACAGTCCCTGCCCTCAGGGTTACATTCTAAAAAAGACATGACATACAAGGAAAAGTGGATGGGGAGGGAAGAGGGAGAAAATAAAAAGAAATTCAGGAGACTGTTCAGGTTGGTGGGAAGGCCCTGCTCCGTCCCCTCATCTCTCAATGGAGGGGCAGACCCACAGCTCCTTCTTCCGCACAGGGTCAAGATGACAGTTAGCCCTGGGGGGAGGGGGTCCAACTGAAGCAGTCTGTGATGGTCTCTGTCTGCTCCTGTCTCCCTCGCTTCTAGATTTACAAGTCATTTAACACAGAGAGACTAAAAGATTCATTTCATACGATTCTTTTCCAGGCATAAGTCATTCTTTCTATGCTGCTGGGGATCTTGTCTTAAGAATGGCCTCTCAAGAGACACACTGCATTTTTTTTCTCCCTGAAACATGCATATAGGTGACATTCCAGTTCTCTGTACACGGAAGAGTCACTTGGGGCTCAAGCTACTGTGCAAGGAGGATCTAGAGCTGTATTGAGAAGAATTTAGTATCCCATTAAAGAAAACAAAACAAAAAGGGACATCAAAACCCGGGAAATTGAGAGATTTTTAAGGCACGCAGGTCTTCCGTTTCCCTCAATGTACTTGCATGTGCACAGTTTTGACCATTTTTCAAAATAATGCTTAGAATGTCTAAGTATCACTAGACCATCGTACTGTTTAACCTTAATAACAGTTCTAATTTAAAGTTTGTAGAAACGTGATCTTTTATAGCAATCATTGCTTCAGTATCAAATGTCTTGGGAACAATGAGGCAAACTTGCAGAGCGTAGCCTCAGTTACTCTGAGCTTTATTGCTCTCTTTTAAAGCCCGCATTGAAAGTCCCTCCTTCCAAAGGTGTGGATATTCATCCCAGAAGACCCACGTGTCATCCAAGGTGTTGCTGCCTCTTAGTGCTCCAGCTGTACCCTACATCAACAACAAGTTGGAAAGTCAACACCAGGTATGTGATTTATCCATATGAGGACCGCTATTTATACAATGTGGGGTGTCTGCGTATTCTGTTCTGACAGCTGCCTCACAGGCCCTTTCTATATGGATTTATCCTCCAATGCAGATATATTGGGTTAAATCCAATGTCATGTGAGTGGGCTTCTGTGTATGCAACAGAACTGCCCCAAATCTCTGGCGCTGATTTTGGGGGTATGTTGGGAGGGGGGCTGCAGAGGGGGAGGGAAACCTAACCCACTGTCGAAAACGAGTGGACCCAATTTAAAGTATTGTTTTGAACTACAAAACTTTCAGTGGCTTGCCTTTTCTAGTTTTTCTAGTGCTAGAAGCATTTTGAATTTCACATCCAGACAACATAATTCCTGCATTATGAGCTTTGGGACTGCTGCCTCCATCCTCTCATTTCCTCTCAGGTTGAGCCCATGCTCTGCATACTTTTGGTTTTTTGGATTTAAAACGATGAAGGTATATAACGGTACTTTCAAAGTTTAGAAGTTTTATAGCCCTCCCTTCTGTCCAGGGAGGCTTACAGGAATCTAAAACTATTAAAAACAGCAGTGAGGTAAAACAAGTCGTGATAGTTATGGGGTGAAATTCTCCCAAGAAAATCCCAGGTACTAATCTTGCACTCTTTATCACTCGAGATTCCCCCCCCCCTTTTTTTTTAGGGAAAGATTGCTGGATGCCTCAATTGTATATGTGTTTTATAACTTACTTTGTTGTATATTCCTTTGGATATCTTCTAGAGAAGGGACTAACAAGCTTCATAAATAAATGCATCCACATATTCTCCACATCCTTAAGTGGTAGATGGTGAGAAAAGAAATGTAGCAAGAAGAACAGGCCCTTTGCACCCCGGGGCAACCAAAGCCGTGTCCTGCAACCACAGGCAGCCCAGCCTAGTAGCCCCTTTGCATCTGTGTTATGCAAACCTTACTCCAAAGTAAGTCCCACTGAATTCCACAAGCTATCTGACCCTGCAGTGCTAAGACAGGATATGCTTCTGTATTGCATATGCAAAGCTGATTGTGTGATACTGTTAATGTGTAGAAACATCTCTTCACAAGGATTTCTAGACCAGGAAAACTGAGCTCTAAAAGACCATGCTGACCCCCAAAAGCCCTGGCACGTAATGTAAACACACTGGAAGTGGGTGATCCCTAGGAGCATGTTTCAGGCTTCTATTTTGACAGGGTACTGAAGGAGCATTTGCTTCCAGGTATCATGGTTTTGCCTCCTCATCCTTGTGCCTCCTAATATGCCATCTTCCCCCCCCCCCTTTTTTTTTGTACCTAAGTTGCTGTTAGGGAAAGATGTTGGTGCTGAACTGTTCCACAAAGCTGCAGCTACTAGAACATACGTTAACAAAGAATTTTCCTGAATCCCTCAAGGTAATGCTGATCATTCTGTGCAAGCCTTTTAGAATGCCCGACAAGAAGGAAATTGAACCAAGAGGTAGGCTAAATCCTCTCTGTCTGGATTCATATTGGGGCCTCAAACATTTTTGAACAATCAAGGGTTTGTGTTTAGAGAAAGAACAAGTACTACCTTTTGCAGCCAGCTCTGTAGATAAATGCAGTCAGAGTTGCTTTCCATCATGCTTTTTGAAGAGAATGGCTAATTATGGATAGTCACACCGAGGCATGAGCGTTTTATTTAATTCCTTTATCCCATACTTCTAGCAGCATCCCCAAGGTTGTTATCAAAATTTAAATTACATAAGTAATTAAAACTGATGAATACAAAATTAAAACAAATGTTAGAATATTGCTACAGCAATGGTCACAATAATCCAATAGAGCAAAAACCAGCCCACCATTTTCCATCTTCAAACACTGATAACTGTGATAAAACAGATCTGCTGAAAATTCATAAAAATAATAATTACTACTTTCTAGTAGCTGATGCTTTCATGCATGGCTCTGCATGTGCCAGAAGAAGGCTGGCCGCCCATTAAACTAAGCACCCACATTAAATTGAGGGGTTGACTCCTGCCAACAAACCATATTGAAGCACTCTGGAAAGATGGTTACCTCCGACTCATTTTGGGTGTAATGCTATGTTGATGTTTAGCAACCTCCAAACTCAGAGGCTGCTGGGCGTCGAGGCAATGTCCGGCTCTGCTCTTCAGCCAACATGTATTTTGGCTAGATGGGTGATTTCACTTGTGTAGAAGTCGGAGGGGGACGGAAAGAGGATGAGGCACCCATAGGGAACGTCATGTGCATTGGCATATGACGTTTCCTATGGGTGCCTCATCCTCTTTCCGTCTCTCCCCTTCCTGCTCCCAGGAACACCCCCTTTTCCCATTTTCTTGTTCCGTTTCCGAGCACGGAGACTTAGCCGGAACCATGCTGGCTATGAGGTTGAAGGGGTGAAGAGCCCAGTTTCTGGGCTCCAAAATCGGAGCCCTGTTTTTGATCCCTGAGCCCAGAAACTAAACACAAAGGATTGCTCTCTCAAGGTATAACTTAACTTTTGATCGGATGCAATGGCCATTTCATGTGTCCTGCATATGAGAGTTTTCTCCACTGGCGCGTGTAGCATGTTAAAACTAATGCAGGAGACGTGAAATTACCATTGCCTTTGATGTAGAATTATGGCTGACACATTTCATAGAATCATAGAATAGTAGAGTTGGAAGGGGCCAACTCTAGTTTTGAAAATAGATATTGCCCCCTCCATCCCTGCCCCCCACTTCTAGCTCATTATAGCACCCAAACAGGCCATTCTCGGGAAATGCTGCACTTCTTCAGTGCTCATGTTGGGATTGGGCAGATAGTCTTGTGTGGTGTTCCCACCTATTCCCAGTGAGAATAACCCTATTCTAAGGCCTTTTTCACCGCTGCAGGAAACACTTGCCCTGCATACAATCATGCTGCCACGAGGAGTTTTAATGCTCCGGTCCAACCCTTTACTCTGACCTTGAGCTCATACACAATACTCAGATCACACTCTTAATCAGTCGTTAAGCAATCACCGCAGACAAACTTTTAACTCATCCAATCTCTCGCTGATCCAAACCCTGTCTCATCCTATCTTTTTTACAAACCCCATTTGACTCACTCAACCACAGCACACAGTTCATATTCACCCCCACTTCATACATTCAACCAATCATCACACTTAGGCAAAGCCACAATTCTCCCAGTCACTCATCCCATTTTCCCCCCAGAAGTTCTCACCATAAATGCAAAAATATAATAGGAGTATATAACTATAACCCAAGATTTATTATGTACAGATGTGTAACTTCACAGTCTGCTTCTTGATCCTCCTTTCTGCTCCCAACCCAAGCAAGGGACCTCTCCAGAGTTCCTACGCAATCTTTCATATGTATACCTCAACAAAATGAAAGGAGTTGAGGGAACTGTATCTTAGTAAGATTTTACCGTCCTCTCTAAATAGCCTGCCTTTCTGTTTGGCAGGTTTATGGAGCAGTGTTGAATATAAACCGAGGAAACCCCTTCAAGAAGGAAGTGCTGGTGGATTCATGGCCAGAATTTAAAGCTGTTATAACCCGCCGGCAGAGAGAGGTAAAGCAGGGAATGCAGTATCACTCTGATGCATACACGCAAAAGAATACTGGCCTTGTTCAGAAGTTAAACTAGAGTTTAGTGTCATGTGAATGAGCCTCAACCTTGTGAGCGTCTTTCTTCTCCGGCAGTTTATTGTTAGTTATGAGTCTGGCTTGTTTCCCTAAACCCTAGTTAAGATTAACCACCATTTTGGTTTCAGATATCATGATAAACATTTTTTGGAAAATACAAGCAAAAGCTTCTAATCTCCTTGTGGCTGTGCCAGAGAAGGGGAGGAATCAAAGGCTTGTGAATATAGCAAACTGAACCACTCTATCAGTTCTAGGGATGGATTGACTCACCTGATTCGCTGCTGCTGCCATCCGCCACAAAGAGCTTCTGCAAAGACTTGCAAGTGCCTGAGAAAGCAGTGGGGCCTCCTGTCCTCCTAGTGAGCCATCGCTGTTGTGCCACAATGGGCTTTCGGGCGTTTCAGGGAAGGTCATGATGTATAAATGGCAGCTATAAAGGGGCGATTTACACCACATTACAGGCGTGAATGCGCCTGCTGCGAGCCCTATGGCACCTCATCGTTTTGATTATAGCAACAGAACATTTTGTATGCATGTGTAATACTGTAAACTGTGTTGTTTTTTTATTAACGTAGGCTGAAAGTGATGATCAAGACTATTTTACCAATGCTTATGCTGTTTTCTACAAAGACATACGAGTGTACCAGGCATTGCTGGAGAACCCAGAAACTATTAACTGGGATCAAGTCTTCCAGATCCAGGGTAAAGCCCATTCTTTGCAGGGCAATGGGAAAATGTACTTGCTAATGCTGACACTGAATTCTGAAAAACTCTTTTGTGAAATAATGTACGGATATGAAAAGAGCTGCTGGTGAAGTTTCAGCAATGTGTTTGCAGCCTCTGTCATACATGACTTTTGATAAAAGATATTGTAGAATTAATGATGCAAGTAAAGCAAAAATTAAATGGGGCTCTGTCAGCATGTTGGCATTTTTCACCTGCATGATTGGCGTGTGTCCTTTGGCACTAAAAAGCCACTTGCCTGGTCACTACGGTAGGGAATATCCCCAAGCAGAGAAGCTATACAAAATGTGTCATTAAGCTACAAATGACTGATTGTGGGCTAAATTACATTTGTGGTTCTATTTCCAAGACTGGTGTTGCGCTAGGAGATAGGCAGCACGACGCCGTCAGCGAATGTATGCCACCCTGAGATCTTAATGATATAGGGCGGGATACAAAAGTTTTAAATAAATAAATAAATGGATATAGAGGCCATTTTGTTTGGTTTTTTTCAGCCGTTGAAGTTCAAGAAGATATTTTCTCACAAAAATAAAAATGGAGTCAGTTTAATTTGAATAATTCAGTAAGAGGTACAGATTTCATTTTTACTACCATTGTCACCCAAATATCACCTAAGGCAAATTTTGAAGTGATTTTTTTTTTTTTTGTCGTCGTCATAGTCCCCCCTCCCCCCGCAAAGAACCATTTCTAAAGAGCCAAATGTGTTTTGAGGAGAATAGTGGCATTTCTCAAGACAGCTTTTATGCATACATCCCTAGCTGGTTTGGCTAGACTTAATATTCCTTCCTGCAGGTTTTGTATAAAACCTTTAATGTTTTTGTACACAGGCCTGCAGGATGGATTATTTGAAGCTTCCAAAGCTGTTGCTGGTTCCAAACATGTGAAGGTGAAGCAGTCCTCTTTCCAGATGGTTATCCATTCAGACCCCGATGCGCTTCCAGATATTAAACTTCCGTAAGTGTAGTCATGCCACTGCACTGCTGCGCTTGAATAGATGTCAAGATAGGGAATTAATTTACTAGGGTGGATATAGAGGCCCTAGTTTATCCAAGGATTTAGAGTGCTCTGCTGTTTCCTGTCCATTCCACATGATGTCTGGAATTCCCAGCAGAATTTTATAAAAGTATTGTAAGGTATCCCTGTAGTTTGCATTTATCACCTTGGTTTTGAATCACTGGGAAGGCACCAGAGCTGAAAACCTGCCCCATTTGAGAAATCATGTTTTAATAGCCTTGCTTTTAGTTGGCAGATTTTTCTGTCTTTAAATTGACACAATTGGCTTGTTTCTTCCTGAGCTCTTCAGAGAGAGTTTCCTGTAGTGCAGCTTAAGGAAACGCTCAAGCAAATGATACTGTAATGAAAACTAATGTGCAACGGTCTTGTACCTCACAAATCAAGTAAGGAAATACCAACCTTCATCTGAGATATTTAGTGTAAATATTTTATTTTTGCAGCTAAATCCTATGCATGCAATCAAGAGTTTGATGATTGTTTACTTTGAAGTAAGTGTGCATGTAGGATTTTTGTGAACTGTGAATCTTTACCAGGTTAATCTTTTTGTTATGCTTTAATTCTAGCAGTAGTCACCTGAACAAAAAATGTCACATTGCCTTTCTGAAAGTTAGAAATGAATATTGCGTTTTAAAAAAATATTGGATGTTGTCATGGTCCAGCAACACCCTATTCTCTGAGTGGAAGGAGAAACTGGCAAAATTGTGCACCATTACTCCTATTTGCCGCTTCCTTCCTCTGTGGCCTTTTATGCTGTCACCAGGGGGAAATCTTTATTTCTCTCTTTGCCTCCACCAAACCATCCTCAAAACTCTCTCGTGAATCTAGATAGCGTAGGGGCTGACGGTTAGATTTGGGATGGGTAGCACAAAAAGCAAAGAGACCACAATGCTTCAAATAACAAGTTTTAAATTTTACTAAAGAAAAATAAGGAAAACGTTTAAAATCTGAATAAATACACATACTCACAAAACATACACATGGAAAGAGCAATAGGGTAATAAAACAACCAGTGATGAACACATCTAGCTAACCTAACTGTGTCAAATTTTATCCAACTCCCTTATCCAAGCAATATGTTGCTGTTATTGGTCCAGCTCTCTCAACCGGCTTTACAAAGAGGGCAACTCTCGACCCTGTGCCCCTCTCCAAGGCAGAACTGGCAGAGGGAATGGCTGTTGGAAGGCGGTAGTTTTGCCCCACAATGGGTGCATTTTTGAAATGGTGCCCTGAGGACACATGCTCATGAGGGTGATTGCAAAAATTTTGAAACCCCCCCCCCCACAAAAAAGTTAGATTGGTAGGAAAAACTTTGATAGGAAACAAAAGATCAAATAAAACCCCAGCTTATGAGAAAAAAAGGCTTTACGTTAGACTGAACACGAGAGAAGCGCTCCCTATGAGGTGCACACAATGGCGGCTAATAGAGAACTGAGGGAATAAGTTGGAACCCGCTGGGGACATGCGCACTTGGACGATGGGGGAAGGGTTCCCGCCCAAATGCCTTAGCTAGAGAAGCTTCCTGAATCAAGACTCCATGCGGGCGTAGAGCCCGTGCATGTAAATGCATAGATGGCCACTCGAAGAACTACAATTACAGGTAGAAACTTGTCTTTGTCTCAGTAATTCTTGTAAGTACTTAAGGGGGTGGAAAGCTATACAAAATACTATTATAATCATACTATTCTCCAGTTGGGCGCTTGGAATGGGAATTCAGCAAAAGATGTAGAAATAACTGTAGGTTCCCAAAGTGTGGGATTAATCTGTGAATGGGAGCAGTGGGGTTGCCAATCCCTGACTCCTACATATGGTTAGATATAAAGGGGGAGGGGTGTGTGTTTCTGTTCGGAGGAAGGGTGTAAATGACAGCAATATAGACGCGGAATTAGGAGGAGGAGGAGGCAAAGTAGTATGAGGGTTGTAGGAGCTGAGGAGTGTGGCAGCCCAGAAAATTTGGTAGGCTTTACTCCTTGCTTTGGTTATTTCCCTGAGTTCCCTCACTTTCCTTGCTTTCCCTCTCTCCAGTGTTTCCATTTTTGTTTACCCATTGTTTCCTTGAGCATTTTAATCTTATATCAATTTCTGCTGCATGGTTTTATCCTGGTTGTGCTTTTTATACTGTATTTTGTATTTGCGTTTTTAACCTGTTGGTTGTTTTATTATGGTTTTAATTTTTGTGAACCGCCCAGAGAGCTTCGGCTACTGGGCGGTATAAAAATGTACTAAATGAATAAATGAATACATAATTTTTAAGCAGAGAAATCTCTTTTAGGCCCGCTCCTGCACCAAGACTGGCTTCCCTTGATGTATCCCATGCCAGTCTGCTGAACGAGACATGGTCCCGAGGAGGCAGTGAAGAGTGCAGGAAGTACCTAGCCAACCTCATTTGCTGCTTCCCTAGCGTCTGTGTCCTGGATGCATGTGGATGCCCCGTCTCCTGGGGCTTGACAGACCAGTTTGCTACTATGATTCATGGGTATACTTTGCCCAACCACCGAAGGAAAGGGTACAATCGTCTCATTGCAACACTCCTAGCTAAAAAGTTGCACAGCAGGGGCTTCCCAGCTCAAGGAAATGTTCTGGAGGATAACCTACCACAGGTGACCCTGCTGAAAAGCATGAATGCCCAGTTCTTGCCGTGTCGTTTTGTCAGACTTCTCCACACACCTTCCCGTTTCTTGGCCACATCTCAATTGTAGTTTAATGAAGGTCTAGTGATCTTGGTGGCATGTTTTTTATAATCGCTAGATGTTATGCTGTAGCAATTTCTGGGGTCATATCCTATGCCTGGTATTATGCTGAAAATTGGGGAAAACTGAAACATATGGAGGTAAAACAGTCCTCTCTGAGGTCTGTGTCAAAACTCCCTTGGCCATAGCTAGATCTAAGGTTTATCCCTGCATCGTCCAGGGGTCAAACCTGTTCATCTAGGTGACACACCGGGGATCCAGTGCTCAGGCAGGGGCGAACCCTGGGTGATCCCAGGATAAACCTTAGGTCTAGCTGTGGTCATAGAGTCTTGGGTTTTTTTGCCTGATCCAAATGTCTCCAGATCTAGAAGCTCACTATATTGTAGCCCTTAACCAGAAAAAGGAACACCCATCTGCATGCATCAGATGATCTTATCTGAGTGCAAATGTACTGGGTTCAATGCACCTTTCAATGCAAAGGTCACCCACATCACAGCTTATGAGCTTGTTACATACGACCATTTGACTGTAATCCCAGTTGGAATGAGGTTTGTAATTTTTACAATTAAGCATTGGTTCTAACTCATAAAGACTGTTGTGATTATGTCCTGAGGGCTCTCCGAACGTTGCCTGGCACCAGCATATGTAGATTCATCTGAGGATGCAGAAGGCACTTTGGGAACTCCGTGTTCGACAGCCCTTTCGAAAAACGGTGTCCTGTGTGAGCGTTTTCCTTTACAACATTCTGTAATTTAGCACTTCATTGTATTGCTCCCATTTAAGCAGATCTCCACTTCTCTCTGCTAGCATTTCGGGGGTGTTCTTTAGCCCTCTCTTCCCTTGATCATTCCCTCAGCCCTCTCTGTGTTCCACCCTTCTTTTCCTGGTTCTCTCTTCCCTGCCTTCAAACCTACATGCTGTTCTTTGTCCTTACATTTGAGAATGAGATCTTGCCCTCCCAGTGCTCGTTTTCTTGGCCTTCTGCGATGGCTTCAGCTAACGCCTAGCGTAGATGAAACAGGGAGGTGGCTTCAGGACTGTACTAATTCAGACTGCAGGTAGTAGGTGTGTGTGTGTTTGTGGGTAGTGCATGTTTGAACACTCATCTAATAGCAAAAGCATTGGCTAATGGCTAATACTGGACATGTCATTACATTACTTTTTTATTTTATTTTTTACATTTATATACCACCCCATAGCCGAAGCCGTCTGGGTGGTTTACAAAGATTAAAAGACTGAACATTAAAAATCAAGTTTAATGTTTATTTTGGTCACGGTCCAACAGAGGTCAGTGCACTTAAGCCTCCTGAAACATAGCAATCTGTTTGCTCTGTTGTTGGAATCAAACTAGAGGGAAACAAATGAAAGTACAAGTCCTAAGTTTTTAAATATTTCCTATTTGTAATTGCCAATAACCCAACAATATGTCATTGGGTTTTGGTGTTGTAGAAGAAGTTAGAATCAGCTGTTTATATACAGCAACACCGAATGCTGTTAAGTATATGAAAAGAAATACTTGCTTAGTCATTAAAATTGTGTGTGTATGGCTATCTCAGGGTTAAACAGAGAAAGTATATCTGTGAGCAATTACCTCGAGATAGAGGCTGTTCTGGGAACCTTGCCAAGATTTTAAGTTAGCCTCATCACAGCTGTATGTAATGTAGATAAGAATTGTGTAGATCTGTATATAGTTTCTCACTTGTGTAAAATGGAACTGATCACTGCTTACTGATCACTGCTCTATGATCACTGCTCTCTGTGTATGCCTCAGTGTGCTGATCTGAACTGAACTGCACAGAAGCCTGAAGGAAATAAACCAGCTCTGCTGTGTAAGACCTGCGTGATGTGTGTTTGTTTCTGAGCACAAACAGAGTTCCAGAGAGAGAAAAGTTCTGGCACAATAACCCAACAAAGGTTATGGGCCCAGTCCAGTCCAGGAAGCCTACGCCAGCCTAACCCAGGCAAAAGAACCAGAACTTGATGGGAACGGTGCAGTATCAGAACCAGGAGTCTGCTAAAACAGAAAACTGTTGATGAAGGAAGACATCAAGCTAAAGCCAGTGCTGCAAAGTGAAGAAAAATCTCAGTCGGCTGACTCTGAAGAGGACTCTGAGCAGGAGGACGGTGAGATACCAATTCCTAAAGCAGAGGGAATGGCAGGAGCTAATATGTCTAGTTTGCATCAATTGTTGGAAAAGCTGAATGACTCTAACTATGCATTATGGTCTTACAAAATGCAAATGTATCTGATTCAGGCTGAACTGTGGTATGTAGTCACAGAGGATCCACCAGATAGAGCAGATCCACAGAATGCTAAATGGTTTAAAGACGATGCAAAAGCAATGGCAGTTATTGCATTAGCTGTGGAAGACTCTCAAATTTCCTTCATTCAGTTTTTGAATACATCAAAAGAGTGCTAGAATGCGCTACAAGCTGTATATCAAAGAGAAACAGCGGGCAGTAAAGTAATTCTAACCCGGAAACTGTATGGAATGAAGCTGAAACCAGGGGAGTCTATGTCAAACCATTTGAAAAGCATGAGAGAAATCTTCAATCAACTCAGGGCACGAGGGATGGAGTTTACAACTATACACCAAGTCTATGTGATTTTGTCAAGTCTTAATTCATCGTACGACGCGGTTGTCACCATGATGGAAAGTCAAGAAGAGAAAAATTTAACCCTCGAATATGTAGCTAGAAAACTACTGGAAACCTATGAAAGAAGACAAGCTTCAAAACAACAGAGCTTTAAACATCCTGTAGCTGAATTTCAACAAAGCCATAAATCTTCTGACGTGGTGGCTGCATTAAAGGCAAAGAAATGCTTTAACTGTGGTTCCACAGAACACTTAAAGCGGGATTGCAACAAGAAAAAGAAGAAGCTGTTGACAGCAAAATGGAGAGAAGAAAACAACATGAATGAAGCTGAATCAACAAAGAAGTGTCTTCTAGCAAGAGTCAAAGAGACAATGAATCCTTGGTTTTTAGACTCTGGGGCTTCAATAAGTATGGCAAAAGACAAACTTTCATTTGTAACCTTAGAAACTTCTACTTCAGAGCAAAAGTGTGTTACCCTTGCAAATAGAACAAAAATCCAGATATGTAGTGTAAGTAATGTATATTTTGATTGTCTGAGAGTTGAACTACAAAGTGTTTTATATGTACCAGAATTAGAAACAAACCTTCTAAGTGTGTTTCAGTTAACAGAAATGGGGTATGAAGTTTGTTTTACTGAAGAAAATTGTACTATAAAACAAAGAAACAAGGTGTGTGTACAAAGAATAATGAAAGAATCTTTATATGTGATTAATACTTGTACAGAAAATGAAGTTGTAGCCAGCAAAGTCACAACAAAAACAATAGCCAATTGCAAACCACACCAAGAGTGTATCCATTTAACTCATAAAAGATTTGGTCATGCTAACTATAAAACAATTTCTAAGATTCCAGAATTGTGTGAAGGGGTGAAAATCAAACCATGTTCTAACTATGTAGAATGTAATGTATGCAGTGAAACCAAGTGTCATAAGTCAAACATTCCAAAACATAGTGAGAGAACAACAAAAAGAATTTTTGAATTAATTCATGCAGATCTTGCAGGTCCTTTTGAGACAAGTCAAGGAGGAAACAGATTTTTCTTGTCTATTGTTGATGATTACAGTAGATTTGGATTTGTGTATGTGTTAAAACAGAAGAGTGAAACTTTTGGAAAGTTTAAAGCCTTTGTTAAGTGGAGTAAAAATAGATTTAAAGAACCTATAGCTAATCTAAGAACGGACCGGGGAGGTGAATTTCTTAGCAACCAATTTAAAAAATTCCTCAGTGATGAGGGTATACAACATAACCTTACTGCTCCATATTCACCATTTCAAAATGGAGTTGCAGAAAAGAAAAACAGAACCTTGCAGAACATGTTAAGAGCTCTATTGAAAGAGTCAGGATTGTCTAATCTGTTCTGGGCAGAAGCTTTGTCCACCTCAAATTATTTGTTAAACAGGCTTTACCACTCTGTACATGAAAAAACTCCATATGAAATGTTTTACAAAAGAAAACCTAGAGTGTCACATATAAGGGTTTTTAGAAGTAAATGTTTTGCTCATGTTCAGAAAGAAAACAGACCAGGAAAGCTAGCTCAAAGAGGTTTGGAATGTAAACTGTTGGGATATGATACACAAACAAAAGGCTATCGTTTGTAGTCTCCATATCACAAAAGTGTAATTGTGAGCAGAGATGTAGTTTTTCATGAACAAATGCAGGAAACAAAACAGTATGTAAGTTTGCCTGTAGAACAGAAAGCTGTAGAAACAGAAGAAATTCCTGAACAATCTCAGCAAGAGAAGGAGGGGGAAGAAACTGTAGAAGAGAAAACTATGCCTGTAACTATGCCAAGACGATCAGAAAGGGAACGCAAAGCTCCAATTCGTTATTCAGATGAATACCAAAGCAAACAGGTTTCTCATAGAGCATTACTAATAGCCTATGAACCTACTTCATTTGAGGAAATTCAGGAAATGGAACCTACAGAAGCTCAGGGCTGGCATGAAGCAATGTCAGAGGAAATCAGAGCAATAGAAAAAAATGAAACGTAGGAGCTAGTACCTTTACCTGAAGGTCGCAAAGCCATTACCTATAAATGGGTATTCAAAGTAAAACAAAATGAGAAAAGACAGGTGGAACGTTACAGAGCAAGATTGGTAGCAAGAAGATTTGCTCAAAAATATCTAATAGATTTTGAAGAAGTTTATGCACCTACAACAAAATACTCAAGTGTAAAACTTTTGTTAAAAATTGCAGCAGAAAAACAATTGAATGTATTTCATTTTGACATCAAAACAGCTTTCTTATATAGAGATTTAACAGAGAAAATTTACATGACTCAACCAAAAGGTTTTGTTAAAAATCCAGAGTTAGTTTGTAAATTGAAAAAATCCATATATGGTTTGAGGCAAGCAGCAAGGTGTTAGAATAAGAAACTGGACAATGTATTGATCAAAATGAGTTTTAAACAAAACAAAACTGATCATTGTTTGTACACAAAACAAGATGGTTCAAATGTAGTGTATTTGCTGATTTATGTAGATGATTTGTTACTGGTTTTTAATGAAGAAGAACAGAAAAACACATTTGTAAACCAGCTGCAAAGACATTTTGAGTTAAAAGACCTTGGTTCAGTGAAAAGTTATTTGAGAATGCAAATTTCAAAAGATTCTAACACAGAGTCATTTCTGATTGAACAAAGTGGCAAAATTAAAAAATTGCTAGAAGAACACAGCATAGAGAATTGTAAAATTGTTGCCACTCCTATGGTCACTGATTTTCAAAATCAGACAGACAGTACTGAAATAGAAGACATACAGAAATATCAGAGTGTGATTAGAAGTTTACTTTATCTAGCAAACCTAAGTAGACCAGATATTACATTTGCTGTAAATCTTTTAAGCAGAAAAATAACAAAACCTTCTGTAACTGATTGGACAGCTGTAAAACGTGTATTGAGATATTTAAAAAGTACAATCAATTACAAATTAGAAATATCTACACACAAAGATGGAAACTTCTGTGTTTATGCAGATGCTGACTGGGCTAACGCAATTGATAGAAAGTCTACCAGTAGAGCAGCATTCTTTTACAATCAATCCTTGATTGATTGGTATACAAGAAAACAAAATTGTGTAGCAACCTCTAGTGCAGAAGCAGAATATATCAGCTTATCTCTGGCTTATAATGAAATTGAGTGGTATAAACAATTATTTGCTGATCTAAGGTTAGAAATTGAGACACCAGTAACCATATTTGAAAATAATCAAGCATGTATTAGTATGGCTACATCTAAAAAGTGTAAACCAAGAACTAAACATGTAGATGTTCGTTATTCTCATGTGAAAGATATAATTCAGAAGAGCTGGATTAAGCTTGAATATTGTCCATCTGAAATGATGTTGGCTGATTTATTCACAAAACCAGTATCAATGATAAAACACAAAAAGATGCTTTTAAAGCTGGGTCTCAGATTGTAACACAATTTAAACAACATGCGCAAGAAGAAGACTGTTAAGTATATGAAAAGAAATACTTGCTTAGTCATTAAAATTGTGTGTGTATGGCTATCTCAGGGTTAAACAGAGAAAGTATATCTGTGAGCAATTACCTCGAGATAGAGGCTGTTCTGGGAACCTTGCCAAGATTCTAAGTTAGCCTCATCACAGCTGTATGTAATGTAGATAAGAATTGTGTAGATCTGTATATAGTTTCTCACTTGTGTAAAATGGAACTGATCACTGCTTACTGATCACTGCTCTATGATCACTGCTCTCTGTGTATGCCTCAGTGTGCTGATCTGAACTGAACTGCACAGAAGCCTGAAAGAAATAAACCAGCTCTGCTGTATAAGACCTGCGTGATGTGTGTTTGTTTCTGAGCACAAACAGAGTTCCAGAGAGAGAAAAGTTCTAGCACAATAACCCAACAAATGCAACCAACAGGTCTAATACGATGGGCATATAGGAATTCTATATCAGCACATTCTCAACATTTTGTCCACATCCTGTAAGCAAGACACTGAAACTAACTGCACAATGTGGATGAAAAGCCGAGTCTGTGGAATTTAAGTCACAGGCTTGGTTCTCAATTGCATTATCAGGGCCGAGAAGTTGCATAGTTAATCCGCATCTCAAATGCTATCTCGAAGAAGAAGAAGAAGAAGAAGAAGAAGAAGAAGAAGAAGAAGAAGAAAGGACTTTCAAAGCAGTGAATGGTCTTCTCACATATTTGATAGACTACAAGAAACTAGCTTTCTTGGTTTGTTCTTGATGCAGTGCATGACACAATTTTTAAGCTACGCTACATCTCAGTACTAGCTTTATAGGGCATATGGCATAATTAAGGTTTGGGAGAAAGTATGGGCCAGTTCCACCAAGATTCCATCAAAATATCCTATAGCTCGCAGAGCATGCGTGGAGCATAAGCAATGGAGGTGCTTGGGTTTTATAAACGTGGCAGAGCACAGATCTTGTAGGGCATGGGGGGTGTTGTAAACCCAATTGCAGGGGTAAGGTCCAGGTCTTCTCTAGTTGTTCCAGGGGCTGGTTGGAAGGTGAATCTCTGCAGGAGGCTTGTAAAGAACAGGAAGAGCTCCATTTTGGCAAGGGTCTCACCTGCACACACTCTCCGACCTGCAACAACACAGGATTCTTAATAAGATTTTATACTGCTTTTCCATAAGATCAAAAATGTGAAAATAGGCTAAAAGGCCACCATCTAAAAGTAGCTAATAATATATTGGAACAATACTAATCGTGAATGAATTATGAACTCCCAATAAGAACCACCACTCCTTTGATGAAAATGAAGTGCCGTGAGCATCTCACTGAGTGGTGACTAATGGACGGAAACGCTCCCATTTTCTAGAGTGGGCAATGTTCCCTGTCATAGTTTTCTTCCAAGTAAATGTGCTTAGGGTGACCTATTAAAGAAGCCTGCATGGGATATCAGTTCACATATTGCACATAAAGGAGGTTGAGATAGTTTTGACCATTTGAACAGCCCACACTTCCAGCAGCAACAGCATCTACGGCCTGAGGAATGGAGATTTTCCATCAGCATCCCCTTGGGACATTTGTAAGTCAGCAGGACCTTCTTTAAAATATGTTTTGTTATGTACTGATTCTCATATTGTCTGCTATCCTGGAACCATGTTCACAGGCAAAATGGCAGGATAGAAATTTGTTAAATAAAAAAGTAAATAAATAATAAATATGTTACCTGCAGAGAAAGGCATGAATGCTTCTTTCTTTACAAACTTTCCTTTGGAGTCAAGAAAATGCTCTGGATAGAATTTATGTGGCTTCTCCCATTGGGATTCATCATGGAGCACAGAGGACAGCAAAGGAACGATGTGAGTTCCCTGCAGAGTTAAAGCAACGCATGACTTAGAAATGAATATGGCCCATTATGCCCATGGCAATGGTATAATCCTTTAAAAATATGTGTAAAAATGCCACCCCAAATACTGATGTGAGCATTTGTGCTCAAGGGAGATGAGATTTGAGTTTCTAAGATAGAGTAACGTTGACGTTTCACAATCTTTTAAGGCAGAGATATAAAGCTAATCAATGGGATTTAGACATACTTAGGTGGCTGGAACTAATGATGGACACCTGCTTGAAAGGTTGCACAAAGTGTCATAATGTTATGAATAAAGAGTCTTCTCCAATCTGATGCCTTCCAGACGTTTTTGATTTCAACTCCCATCAGCCCTGGCCAGCATGGCCATGATCAGGGATACTGGCAGTTGTAGTCCACAACATCTGGAGGGCATCAGGTTAGAGAAGGCTGAGCTAAGACTGGAAAGTGAGCTGTGCAATTAAATGAAACTGATCACCTTTGGAATGAAGTAGCCTTCAAAAGTAACATCCACAGTGGTTGCGTGTGGCAGATTTGTTGGGATAATATCAGCAAATCTTTGAACCTCGTGGATTACTGCATCTGTGTATGGCATTTTTGTTCGGTGTTCCGTCCTTGGCTGAGCAGACCCAACAACTTGAGTAATTTCTTCCTGGACTTTACCTGGGAAAACAAAACAACCCTTTTCTTAAGATAAACTCCATTTGGAAGATAACACTAGAATGGAAATAGACTGGAATTTGGAAAATTTATTTTTTAGAGAAGGAAGTAAAAATTGGGTTGAAAGAATAAGTAATCCCTATTTAAAGTTCCATTGGGAAATTTGGAAAAAATATAGAAAGGAGCTACTCTCGAGTATTTCTCCTTTAACACCAGTGATTATGTTAAGGAATTTCCCTGGGAATTTAAAAAAATAGTTTGAGTAAAATTCTATTAGAGGAAAATAAAATGAGGTTAAGAGATTGGTTAAGAGGGATGGATACACGTGAGAAAATAGAAGAAGTGTTAAAAGAAAAGAAATTAACTTGGTTAAACTATTGGCAATTGGAACAATGGACGAAGAATTGGGTAAGAGTAAATGGAGATTGTAAAGTGTTTACGAAATATGAGGAATTAATTATTAAAAAAGAAGATTATAAGAGAGAAAACAGAATGATAAAAGGGTTAACGAGTGAGATTTATAGAATATTGCTTGGGAAAGGGGTGATGGAAGACTCAGGAAAGATGGTGTGGGAGACAGATTTGAAGGTACAAATAGAGCAGCAGAGTTGGGAAGGATTATGGAGACAAAGGCCATAGCTAGACTTAAGGTTTATCCCTGGATCGTCCAGGAGTCAAACCTGTTCATCTAGGTGACACACAGGGAATCCGGTGCTCAGGCAGGGGTGAACCCTGGATGATCCCAGGATAAACCTCAGGTCTAGCTGTGGCCAAAGAGTGTTAAGGAATATGTCAGTGAGAATAATAGAGAATTATTATAAAATTGTTTGGAGGTGGTATCTAACTCCTGTGAGATTAAATATGATAAATAAACAGTACTCAGCAAATTGTTGGAGAGGTTGTGGAGGAAAAGGAACGTATTTGCATATGTGGTGGGAATGCAAATATGTTCAAAAATTCTGGAAGATGGTGTTTAAAGGAATTGTAGGTATAAAGCTTGAAGAGACACCAAGAGTGGCATTACTATCACTTTATGATGATGTAAAGTGTATCAAAGAAATTAAAGAATTGATAACTAATTTGCTGACAGCGGCAAGATTAATTCTAGCTAGGAACTGGAAGATTCAAGGAGATTATTGCATTGAAGAATGGTATAAAGAAGTGTCGGATATTGCTATTAATGATAAACTGACATGTAATATTAAAGTAAGAAGAGGTATAGCAAAAACGAATGAATTTGAGGGGATTTGGAGACAGTTCCTTGTATATGTGTTTTCTAAGGGAAGTGGGAAACTGCCTCCAGAAGAGGTTTTAAGGTTTTGGAAACGGGAATGATCCCGAAGGGAAGGGGGAGCACTTTGTTTTCTTTTGTTTATGTTTATGGATAAAATTACATATGTTAACAGTTAAATACTCAAGTAAGTTGTTATGTATTATGATATGTTTCTGTGTGTGATGTTTCTGTTGTTGTATTATTATTATTATTTAGTTAGTTAGTGTTTAATAAAAATTATATTAAAAAAAAAGATAAACTCCATGGTTTTAGATCTTGACTTAGTCTTGGAAAATACTAAACTCTGAAGCCTACGGCTACCATGAACTCAGATCCCCATATTTCCTGGGAGAACTGGGTCTGGAATGTGTAATTCCAGTCTCCGTACGTTGTCCTGATAGTTGAAAGGGCTGCTTTACATCCACAAGGGATTTTGTGCATGAAGGTTTCTCTTCCACTGAAGAAAAGTAGCAGCTATAGGTGTCTATTGACAAGGGTTCTGCATACAAATGATCATATCTAAAAAATTTCACTGTTTAATAAACAGCTTAAAGTCGCAACATATTATAGAGATAAGGAAGATGCTAGCGTTAGAGCATTTTCTAAAAATACTATTATTTTTTTAAAAAATGTACAATACAGTACAAAATGCAATAACATTTAATAAATAAATATTCAGCAATAGAGACCTAGCTGAATGAGACTGGGGGATGAATTCCTCCCAGCCATGCACACCTGGGTTCTCTGTGTTGCAGCAGGCAAGACCTGGGGGTGGGACAGTGGCGTCACTGTGGTCTATCGTGATTCTGTCCCAGTGTCCAGGTGCCCCATCCTGTGGTCTTTCAGTTTGAAGTAAGTGTACCTGAAGGTAGGTGTTTGAGACAGAATAGCGATTCTGTTAGTGCACTGCCCAATAGATTCCCTTCCTGAGCTCTCCAAGGTGGTCTCATGACTGATGCTGCAGTCTGAGGGATTTCTGCATAGATATTGAGGCCACCTTGCTGGGTCTGACCCCAACCCTAACTGGGACAGACCCATAGGTGCGATGGAGGCCTGAGCTGGTGAAAAGTACTCCTGGCCACTTCCATGACTGCAGCTTCCGCAGTCAGTGCTGAGCCCACAATTCTCTGGGGAGAATATCATCAGATAGTACAAGGAGAGCAGTGGACTTTCTGAACGTAATAAGAATACTGGTTTTGCTTTTTAAACTCTGAAAAAGCTTTTGATTGTTTGGAGCGTAAATTGCTACATAAAGCAGTAGAGAGATTTAATGCTGTCATTTGCTTCTTAAATTGTATCAAAGCCCTATATGATGAACCATATGCCACTCTTTTTCTTAAAAACTGTAATTCTGAATTCTTTCAAATAACTACTTACCTGGTCTACTTTTTGACTGCTGTATTGACCATTTAGTAATCATGATTCATTCATCAAATACAATACCAGGTATAGAAATTGTTCCAACTAATTTTAAAATTAGTTTATATGCAACTAATATTATGCTTTCTTTAACAAATCTTCTTGTGGCTGTTCCATCACTTCATAATCTACAGTAGATTTTGGAAGTATATCAGGATATAAAGTAGGGGTGTGCACGGACCCCCCGCTCTGCTTCACTTGCAGATCCGCCATTTTCCGGATCGGGCCGCTCCGCCCCACCCCCGCTCCGCCCACTTCCGCTCCGCTCCGCCCGGAGCTCCGGATCCGGATCCGGAGCTCCGTTCCCCCCCCCATAGGCTTGCATTGAAAGCTAAAAAATTATACAACTTTTTTTCTGTTCAAGTTAGAAACCTCATGTTTGGCACCATGACACCTCATGGGGATATACACACGCACGCCAAGTTTCAAAGCAATCCCATCATCCCCTGATTTTTGGGGAATTTTTGAAAATCGGGCACCCCACACACAACATCCCTGCGAGGTGGGCAGGGGAGGAGGGAGGGAAGGCAGGCAGGCATGCAGCTGGCATTTCTGGGGGCATAAGGAAGTGAGCCAAGGATAAGCCAGTAATGCATATAAAATGGAATAAATCAATCAATAAACAAAGGAGGGGTGGAATTAAAAGCAGCAGTGTTGCTCAATAAACAGCAAGAAGAATTTTTTTAAAAAGGCTATATCTGTCTTTTACCAGCAATAGGGGGACGTGCCCGGGGGAGGGGGAAGTAGCTGCCAGTTGAAGACACTGACAGCCACCAACAGCTCTGAGAAGAAGTAAAACGCTCACTTCGACTCATAACAGGCATTGCTCTACCACTGAAAAGTGACCATTCACTTCAACTCATGATAGGCATTGCTCCACCGTTTTACTCTCTTTGGAAGGCTCTAATGGCCTTCCAGTGCAGGAGAGAGTGGGGGCACGTCCACGATGAGATGCCCTAGGGGAGCTCATCCCCTTGCACCACATCGATTCAGTTGTTCACCAAGGTTAGGGTGGGGAGCAGTGCTGTGTTTCTATCTCTTATTCTTGGCTTAGTATATGATTTCAGGTTGTATTTGTGCATTTGGTGGGGCTACTGTGTTAAAAAACACGGGGAAAAGCCCGTTCAGATGAAGAAAGAGAAGTTTCCCAGAATCCCAAGTTACCTGTTTTGCCTATGCCCTCCTCCAACTTTGGGATCATCATGACCGGGAGCTGACTCTGCCCCTCAGCCCTTTGAAAAAGGTATTTTTCCCGCCGATTTTTTAAAAACTTCTAGCCCGCGACCCGTACGATGCAGAAAGTTGAGAGTGGTCTCAAAATGACCCCCATCCACGACTCTCTGTGCACAAGAATTTTCAGAATGATAGCTTAAACCCCCCCCCAGTTATCCCCGATTCTTTCCCTCAATGCAATCCTATGGGCGAAAAGCCGAAAACGCAGTTTGAGCCGCGCGGTTGACCCGATTTTCACAAAAATATAGCACGCGACCCAGACAACACAGAGAGGTGAGAGTGGTCTCAAAATGACCCCCATCCACGATTCTCTGTGCACAAGAATTTTCAGAACGATAGCTTAAACCCCCCCCCCAGTTATCCCCGATTCTTTCCCTCAATGCAATCCTATGGGCGAAAAGCCGAAAACGCAGTTTGAGCCACGCGGTTGACCCGATTTTCACAAAAATATAGCCCACGACCCAGACAACGCAGAGAGGTGAGAGTGGTCTCAAAATGACCCCCATCCACGACTCTCTGTGCACAAGAATTTTCAGAATGATAGCTTCAAAAACAACGTAGTTATGCGCGATTATTTGCCGCAATGCAATCCTATGGCAAAATGTTTTCAAGATGGCGACCGGAGCGCTCCGCCTGAACTCGGAGCTCCGAAAAATGGGCGCTTCTCTTCGCCTTGCTTCTAGGGGGTCTGCGGTCCGCTCCTACTCCGCCTCTGGGTAAGGCGGAGCAGGCCAATCCGCTACTGCTTCTACGCTCCTAATCGGAGCGGAGCACATCCCTAATATAAAGCTAAATGTTCACAAGATAGAATACAGTCATGGCTCTTCTTGGGGGGATTCCTTCCCAGTGAAAGAGCTTGTCTCTCGGAGCAGGTGTCATCAGGAAACAGGTTACCTCCGATGACCCTGGCCCTTCCAAGATGATCTTGGCCCTTTAGGGCTGGTGCCTTCAGATCTTCCTCCTCGAGAGGCAGAAAGCTCAGCTTCTGAGGCCAAGAGCGAGGCCAAGCGGCCACCTAGTCCTGAAGAGCATTGGCTAATAGGGCCCCCTTAAGAAGAGGTGCTAAACTACCAAAGAGGACTCCTCAGGTGGAAGGCTGATGCAGCTGAGCCCTTGTGGGGCTTTGGCAGCTCTCGCTATATCAGCTCTCCCTTGAGAACTGCTGGAAATGCCTGATCTTCAGTCTCTGTATCCTGTCTTCTCCCTGATCTTGCCGTGTGTTTGGACCTCTGTGCTACTGAACCCTGGACTTCTACCTGACTCTGTTTTTGGACTGTGTTTACTTAATCAATCTCATAGCTTTGGACCGTAGCTGGGCCTCAGACATCACTTTGGAAGAACCCTTCTGTGCCTGGTAAATCTGTGCTTGACCATTTGCCTGCTAAATTGACTACCCTGTTACATACGTCTCTGTATTTGTTGAGCAAACGTCCAGGACTCCGTTTACAGCAGGACAAATATATGGGAATATTCCATTAGAAATCTGTAACATGATAGCTACCAAATATGAAATCAGGTGGATAAGCATGGTCAACTTCTGAAGGAGATAAATTATATCAATGTCATTATCAGCCTTTGTTCGATTTTGTGGTAGCTGACTTTAAAAAAATGTCTTCTGTGAGGATCTGTTGGATGGGCTGTTTGTTTCTGAAAATATTATATCAGTGTCATTACCAATTCTAAAGAAATGGCTGGCTATATTAGATTTTATATGGAAAGAGAAGAGAGTTGCAGCAAAGATCTTAGAAACCTCATGAGAGAGGAGGACTGGAAGCACCTAATTTGATAGCATACTATTATACGAGTCATTTAAAGGTGATGGCGCAATGGCTTAATGTATGTCCTAACACACCATGATGGCGCTGTTCAGCCAACACGCTATGGTGGTTAAGCTAAACATTATGCCATGTGAGCCATGACTTAGCGTATTGTGTGAACCATTCCTAACCATGGTGGCTACATTATAACCAACTCCTTTTCCGCCATTTCCCCATGCTGGAGAATGGCAGCCTCCACTCAGCCCGATCCCATGGCTTTTCGAGACAGAAGTGGCTTGGGCCATGGCGTCATGTTCCGCAAACCATCTCGCAGTGCAGGCAAGCGGTAGGACACCCCCCCCAAGACAACCCCCCCACTCTCATGAATTCCTTCATACTAGCTGAGCAAGAACTGGAAGCGTAACTCACTCAAGCTTCCTCTCCCCTCTCATTCTGGCGTGATCTGAATGTTGCCCTAAGTTTTTTTTCAGTTGTTTCGGGTGTTCTAATACTTATCTGTAACTGAAATCAAGATAAAATAGTAGAAGCCAAACACACGAAAGCACTTACTCTGAATCTCAGGGTACTTCATCATTAGCAGAAGGCCCCAGCGCAGTGTGGTTGAGGTGGTCTCCGTGCCAGCAGCAAATAAGTTACCTACAATACTTCTTAGGTTGTCATTATGGAAGTATTCATTAGTCTTGTTCTTGTTCTCCTAGAATGAAACAAAGTAAGAAAAGCTTAAAACAAATAGTATTTGAGAATTTTATGGGCAGATATTAAATAAATAGTAGAGGGCTGGGAGGACACTTCACAACATTCAGAGGGTTGGAAAGAATAGAGACATTGGCTGGGGAAGTCCTCTACTTTAAGGCAGGAATACCAGCTACATATAGAAAAATATAAATAAAATATGCTAAGTCTCTACAGATAAATCCCATTTATTCATCCATCCATCCATTTATAACATATTAATTCCACATTTTAGCCAAAAAGAGTTGTGCCCAGGAAAGAAATGTAATTGATGGGGTAAAGGCAATACTGTTTCCACAAGAGGTTTTGTTTGCATATTTTCTTGATCATGGATATAATATATATTGCATGCAACATTTCTTCCTGCAGAGGCAGATACATATTAAAGATTGTTGAATATTTGGAAATTGTTGCAAGGTATTATGTCACTAAAGAGCCTCATGTGGCGCAGAGCGAAAAAGCAGCAGTTTCTGCAGCTGTTAGCTGGGGTAAAGGAAGTAACGGCCGGGGAAGGCAACGGCAAACCACCCCGCTATAAGGCCTGCCAAGAAAACGGCGTCCTTCCAAGAGTCAGTAATGACTCAGTGCTTGCACGAGAGGTTCCTTTCCTTTTTCCTTTAGGTCACTATAATACGAACCCTTCCTTAAATTTTTAGCAAATTTCTCTTCACTTATAACAAGTAAGAGAACAAGTTTGATACTGACAACAAAGATTGCGTGGCAGAATATTTTCTTTGTAGTAGTCAAGGTATGTGAGTGAGTTGAATGCTATGTGGATGTGTGAACAAAAAAGGATGTGTATATGAAAAAACAGATCTCTGCTTGTTCAGTCAGATGAAAACTTGATAAAAGTTTTTCTGCTACTGCATGCATTTCATACGCAAACATATTTTCAAGACATTATGTGAAAATTTCACCTGTAATTCTTGGCGTATTTAAAAGACTCTGTTACCTCTTTTTGTTGGATGAGAAATGAATCAATAAAGCTCCGCTGGTCATTTTCATCCAGATCTCTGAGGTGTTTTAAGAAGGTGGCATTTATGAAAACCATTAGCTCATCTCTGTTTTTAAGGACAGTCTTTCGACCACCAAAAAGGAAGCCAAGCGTAGGAAACATGTTATACAGCTGAAAGTATATAATGCAACAAAGAAAGAAGGATGTTAAGAAAACCGCAAAGCAACATGATATTCTCAGGGGAACATGTCAAAGTAAATTTCTTGGTATTCCAACAATTATATTCTACAACTAAATAACCAATGACTTAGAAGAATAACACTGGAGCGATGTGTAGTAAATATCCCTTCAAGACTAAAAGCTTCTCTATACTGAGGACTTTTGAACTGCGATTTTACCGGGGCTTCTGGATTCTTTGCAAGATAAGACCAGCATTTTACTGGCTTCCCTGCACCTTTTCTCCCATTTATCTGCAAGAATCTACATGTTTCAGTAATAATGTCACCATCTAGTGGCTGTATGTATTGGCGCCATGTTCAAGCACAAGATCGGAGGATCTTCTTGTTAGCTCATTATTTCTGCTTCAAATCAAGTCATGGAAATGCTTGGAAAACACAAGAGAGGCACTGGAGGTTGACAATGTCATGGAAAGGATCTGCAAACCTCCATGAATAACCAACCTTAATCACAGAATAAAATCTCCATGTGAGAAACCCTGAGATCACAGTCCAGTAGGGTACAGGTATACAGAGAAGGGGAAGTTTTCATTGTCAGCTCTTATCAGTGAATGACCTCCTTGGACTCACAGGGCAGTATTCAATACTTCTGTGATCCCATCCATCCCATTGCACTGGTGGGACCTGCCACTAGCGCAGGGGGTCCTGAAATCACCCCAAAAGCAAGCTCTGCTCACCTGTTCTGTTCTGGAAATGAGCATTTGTTCTTGTTGCCAATGGCTCTAAGCACAACTCCCCACTGAATTAGCAGTGGATTCTGCTGGCATGTGGCCAGTATAAGATGCTACCCAAAACCTTTTGTGTCCACAGCTAGCAACAGGAAAGATCCCTTTAAAAACCGAATGCATATACTAGTTACTGAAGCTATTTAGTTTGACTGTAGAAGTTTTGGAAAAGCAAACAGAGAAATGTATATGTAGCATTTGCGTGGCATGTTTAGTTGGGTCCATGCGGCAAATGAAAGGAACAAACCAGACGTTCCGGTTAGTCAATTGGCCACAACTTTATTGTCCCCCACCTAATAGGATTGGCTGAGGCATAAGGCATGGATGCTGCCACTGAACAGGCTGCCTGCTGGCCGATTTCCCTTCCTGGCGTGGTGGTGGTGGATGGCAGGCTCAAGAGCCTGAACCCCTTTATGGGGCGGAGGGGAGGACCAGAGGGGAGCCTGCCTGTAGACACTCTTGCCCTGGTGTGCTGCCTTTGAGCTGATCAGCACAGGTGCCAGCTCCTTCCAGCTCTGTCTTTCCTTTGCCACAGATAGGGTGATCCTATTTGGGGAAGCAAAAGGAAGGACAACAGGGCTGGCCCCCAAGGGGGCATGCCCACCAACATGACCGGCCCCAGGGGGCATGTCTGACTGGATCCTAGCTCGTTGCAAGCTGCTGCTGCTGCTGTTGATGGGGTTTGTTGCTGGCTGGCCAGCTGGCTGGCTTTATTATTAAATTTCATTTTTTTAAAAAAAAAAACTTACGTACAATTGTCACAAGTTTTTCTACTCTAACATTAGGGTGGGTGTTGTGGGCGGTGGACACTACTTTGCCCATGCACACTTCTCACTTATATACATCAGCTCTCAAGGCTTGTGCGTTGGCACCACTTCACACATCCAGACTTTGAACTCTTGTCTACTTCCCGCACAAACATGTGACTCTGAGACCCTCTTTCTAATGCTCTGTGTTGCATGCCAGCACCATCGGGCTATCTTAAACAGGTGTCTCTGGGTTGTCTGTGCAGCCTCTGTTTTCTCTCTCTCTACGTTACTGGAGCCAAACCAAAGCCTCCAGCCTCAAACAAACTCCCGCTCCCCCTGCCAAAGTCTCCCAGTGGTCCAGCTGGGCTGCGCACTTGTGACTGGGGATATTGCTTATTGCAGCTTATTGTTTGGTCATGTCTGGTGACTCTTACTTTAAAAACCTCCGCCACTCGTCGCCGACGAGCGTTTCACTGCATGCTCATTACTGGGCACTCATGGATGTGAAGGACAGGGGTGCAAATCTGCGCCTCAAAAACTGCTGTTGCTATGTGGTTGTAAAATCTGCCCTCTATGCATGGTCTATGGTCTATTGTTTCAAATTGGCTGTGCCAGGCTTGGGTGGGGAAGGCGAGAGTTGGTGGCTGCCAGCCAAGGTCATCCCTGCCTTGAGCCAGTCCAACTCCCACCAGCACCTGGAGGTTATCAGGGTGGTGGAGAAGCTAACGGGATCCAGCTGTGGGGAAAAGAGGTGGGCCTGCCCTTCTGGGAGGGGGTGGGCAAAAGCCCGGGAAGGGCACTGGTTGGTCTGCCAGGGTCATGGGACAGGGGTCCCCAAAGAGATAAAAAGCCCTATGAAGAGCACCCTCCATCATCCTTGGTGGTGCGTGCGTATGTCAAATGGGAAGATCAGGTCCGAGGCAAGCAGGAGGGGGTTGCTCAGAGTTAGGAAGGTTTTTTATGTTTTAACGTGTGTGGGTGTCCTGGAGAAGGCCAGCCATTGTTTCGGCTGGGTGTGGGGACGTATGCTTGTTTCTTGGGGTAATGGCTAATCCTTAGAGCGTTTCCTCGCCTTCTCTCTTCACTCCCCTTTTCCTCATCTCCCTTCCCCCCCTTTCCCCCTTTCCCTTTTTAAGAGGCGTTTTACTGACCAAGGCTTTACGTGTTACTTTTAGTGATTGCAATCAATTTGCTTTGGTCCTTAAAGGTGTGTCTGTGTATTATTCTCTGAATCTCTGGCTCGTCCCGGTTGTGGACAAGGCTAGGGAGGTGGGTTGCTTGGGAGTTCAGGACCTTTGCTCCAGGAGCCTACCTTGCAGGGTTGTCAGGTGGACCCTGACATCTGTTACAATGGATTGCTCACATGGCGTTTCTGCCTCTCGCGCATCTTCCACCCCTTCTGGTCTTTGTTGTGCCGCAACCCCCCCTCCCCCCCTCCGAAAAAGTCTGGTTGCTGCTCTCTCCTACCGGACTGAATGGGGCTAATTACTTCCTGTTTTCAGGAAGCAACATTGGAGTGGCGACAGAGAAGCGATGGGAGCCGCGCGTTTCGACTAAGATGCGATGGGGCTCTATTATTACATGCAATAATACCCATTAGACCACTAGGGGAATTGCTGTAAGTGCCACATCCTGCAGAGTCCCATCCGGCAGGAACATGGAAACAGGTCTTCTCGGTGGTGGCACCTTCCCTCTGCAATAACCTTCCCTCTGTGACACATCACACATCAATAATGAGGTGCTTTCGACGATCATCAGGAAAGTACCTTTTTAACTCTTACTTGGCTTTCCCCAACCACTAACTTTTCTAAATGTTTTGCCATTAATATGATGTATTGTTTCGTAATTTCCTGTAAACTCTTTTGAGATTTTTTTTTAATAATGTGAAGTAGTATATAATTCTAAAATAAATAAATATCCCCCTGTTCCTGTCCAGTTTTCTAAAGTGGTACAGTTCTGGAAAGACTGTGCCACCCGCTTTTTCCAAAAATGATTTTAGGTAAACATTCACAAACATGTTTACAGTAACAGGTTCTTCTGCATGACAAATCAGATTCTATGTTTTGTAATGAATCCTAAATAACAAGGACTTCACCCTGCTCTGTTCACACTACATTGACTGTTACCATGACTGACGGACTTCCAACGAGCTTGATATTTTCACTGATTAACTTCAGTAGTCTTAGAAACGTGGTATCCTCATATTCACATCGCTTGCCCAGTAGTATGGACACTATAATATTGGCAACAGCTGCATTTATAATTGTAGTGGTCTCAAATGGTTTTCCTATAGAGTAAATATTAAAACCAAGCAATAATATTTAGGTAGTATACAGATTATGAAAAGACATAATAAAATTTGCTTTTCATTACTCCAGACCCCATGCATAGATTGCATTTTTTCTTAAAAACTGATCTTAAGTGCTGGTATATTTGAGGTTATTTGGACTAAGAAATGCTAAAAGCGCTTGAGGGTTATAAAAGGTCTTGGGATATACCTGCACAGTACATAGGCTGATTACGTCTCCACAGGGAATTCTGGGAGCTGTAATTGGGGAGTTTGGGCTATGCAACACAGCATTCTCAGCACCTCTAAGCTACTGTAGTGTACATATCCCCTGGAGCACTAGAAGGAAACACCAACCCACCTCTGTAAGATTCAAATGTTTTTATCAGAACATGGCACTCTTCAACAATTTTGTCCTCAATGGTCCTCTTGCCCATTCCGTAGTCCCGTAAGGTGGTCAGTGTAAACCGCCGCATCACTTTCCAGTTCTCACCATGAGAAAAAATAATACCTGAAGAAAAGGGAGGGAGAGAAAGGATGAGGTTAGCTTGATAGTCAGACTTGTGTTAAGGAGCTTTCTTCATAATGAACAAAATATGTGGGAGGGATTATTTTAGAGGATCTGTGGGTGAGGGAGGCTGTTGGTAGGGGTGGAGAAGTTAAAGTGTCTCTGTGTGATCCGTGCACAGAGGCATTGCACTTGTGGCCCTCAACATCCCTGTTGGTTCTCTGCTGGACTGAATAGCAGCTATTAATACCATTGACCATGGTATCCTTCTGGCTTGCCTGACCACAACGGGCTTTGGGGGCATTGTTTTATGGCGCCTACCATCTTTCCTAGAGGATCGTTCCCAGAAAGTGGTGCTTGCAGGCTTCAGATCCATGCCTTGTCTTTCAGCCTATGGTATCTCAGATTGCCTCCAATCTTTTTCATCATCTACATGAAACCACTGGGAGAGATCCTTCAGGATTTGGAGTGTGCTGTCATCAATATGCACATGGCTCCCAGCTGTATCTGTTCTTGCCATCAGATTCTAGGGAAGTTGTTGAAGTTGTAAATCAGTGTTTGGAGCCAGTAATGTGCTGGATGAAGGCTCATGATCCAAAGACGGGATTGGAGAACCAGCCATTTTCTAGCTCACTTAAATTCTCTGAAAGTCACATTTAAGCTTGCTCCCATTTTCATTTTCAATTGTTGGTTTTTTTGTTTTTTGTTTTTGTCAAATAGGAAAATCCCCCATTTTGAACAAGGGAAGTGTGCATTTGTATGCATATTTTTCAAAAACTGCACACTTCCCCTCCCATTGTCTAAAGTGTGAAAGTGCTTTTTAAAAGCTTTTATGAGCATTTCTCAGGTGGAAAGGGGAAGCACTCCTGTTTGTATTCAGGATTGTGAAGAGGACATGTTCACATGATTTGCTAATATTGGTAGTATTGATTAGGGTGACCATACGACTGGATTTGCCCAGATTTGTCTGGGTTTTTGATGGCAAATCCGCGAGGGGAGGGGAAATCCAGATATTTTTTTCCAAAGAGCAGCTCTAATGGGAATTAACAAAAATGCTTAGAACTCTGTCATTTTTTTAAGATAAAGACATGAAACTTGGCACAATGGTAGCTCTTAGGAAGGGCTTTAGTCATACCAAATTTGAAACAGATCTGTTCATCCATTGATTTTTTAGGAATTTTTTAAAAATTGAGGTTTTAAAATTATTATTTTTAAAATTGTCATTTTTAAAGTAAAAGAGATGAAACTTTGCACCATGATAGGATTTAGGAAGAGCTTTAGCCACACCAAATTTGAAACATATCTGTTCATCCATTGATTTCTTAGGAATTTTTTTAAAAATTAGGTTTATTTTTTTAAAACAGTCATTTTTAAAGATAAAGAGCTGAAAGTTGGCACCATGATAGCTTTTAGGTAGAGCTTTAGCTGTACCAAATTTGAAACAGATCTGGGGCAGTAGCAAACCCTGTTAACAACAGCAGCTTGCAATGAGTGAAGATACAGTCAGAAAAGATATTTGAGGGAAGGGGAGAATGTAACACACAGAGTGTAGCAAAAGTTTCAAAGTACAGCAAAACCTACAAAAGTAGGAGTGAGTGAAGTTAATTTCAGGTACATTGAATCTCTCACTTATTTCAGTGTTTTTAACATTAAGATGTTATGTAGAACAGATTTGTCTTAAATGTGTGCTGTAAAATCAGACATGTGACCAAGGCTATGTTCGGGTGGGCACATCCCCTTGGTACTGGACATGCCCCCTTCGGGGCGACCATGTTGTCCTCCTTTTTGGTTTCCAAAATATGGTCACCCTAGTATTGACATTCAAAGCCCTAAACGGTTTGGGGCCAGGTTATTTGAAGGAACGCCTCCTCCCATATGTACCTGCCCAGACCTTAAGATCACCTACAGGGGGTCCCTCTCCGTGAGCCCCTGCCAAAGGAAGTGAGGCAGGTGGCTACTAGGAGGAGGGCTTTCTCTGCTGTGGCACCCCGGCTGTGAAATGAGCTCCCCAGAGAGGTCCTCCTGGCACCTTACACTGTACTCCTTTCGTTGCCAGCTGAAGACCTTTTTATTCTCTCAGTATTTAATTTAAATTTAATTTAAATTTAATTTAAATTTTACTGTTCTAATTCTGTATTTTAATCTTATATCAATTTCTGCTGCGTGGTTTTATCCTGGTTGTGCTTTTTATACTGTATTTTGCATTTGTGTTTTTAGACTATTGGTTGTTTTATTATGGTTATTAAAACCATATTCTGTGAACCACCCAGAGAGCTTCGGCTATTGGGCGGTATAAAAATGTAATAAATAAATAAATAAATAAATAAATTCTTGTTTATTGGTAATCTAAAGTTTAATCCAGACAAGAACGAATTCATCCAGGGCCTCTTCTGCTGCCCCTTACGCCTGGAATGCTCTTCGAGAACATTTGAGAACTACAACTTCAATCGCAGCTTTTAAAGCTCAGCTAAAAACTTTTTTTTTCCTAAAGCTTTTAAAACTTGATTTTGTTCTGACTTTATACTGCTAGTTTTACCCTACCCTGTGCCTGTTTGGTGCATTCTCTTCCCCTCCTTATTGTTTTATTATGATTTTATTAGAATGTAAGCCTATGCGGCAGGGTCTTGCTTTTTACTGTTTTACTCTGTACAGCACCATGTACATAGATGGTGCTGTATAAATAAATAAATAAATAAATAATAATAATGATCCCATTATGGCAATTCTATCTCCCTCTTCCACAATTATACTTTGTAACACACACACAGGGCCAGCGCTTCCATAGAGGCCAGTTAGGCGGCCGCCTAGAGCGCCAAGGAAAGGGGGCGCCGAATGGCACACCCAGAAGTCGCCCTCCCACTCCCAGAACCACTTTGGCCGAGTGAGGGCAGCTTCCGGGTGCGCCGTTCCGAAGCCTTCCACCACCACCCCTGCCCCAGCGTCCCTGGCTTGGCTTCAGCTGGGGGTCCACCCAGCAGCCAAAGCCAACCTGGGACACTGGGGTCAGGGGGGAGGAATGGATCCACGTTCTGACTTCTGGCGCACGCTGAAAGTCAGAATGTGGAACTGTCTGACTGCCCTCCCCCAGTGTCCCGGCTTGGCTTCGGCTGGGCCCTCCCAGCCAAAGCCAAGCTGGGGGGGGGAACGGACAGAAGTGGAGCTGCCTGCCTGCCCACCCACCCCACCGCAGCGTCCCGCCAAGCCAGGAGGACTTTGGGCGAGGGACAGGTAACCTGTCTCCGCCTACCTGGGGTGGTGGGGGATACGGTGGGGTGGTAGGCAGTGTGGGGCGGGGGGTTCAATCACGCCCGCCTTGTGGGAATTCAATGCCAAAGGAATGTGCCTACGCTCCCCATGCAAGTACAAACATGACTGCCTCACAGGTGGGGGAGCGCACCCCTCTGCTAATTGCCCTAAAACACGCACACACAGGAATTCCTTCAAGGACGGGTAAGGAGGCCAGCGGCAGGGGAGCCAACAACAACCCCTCCTCCTAAAGGGCCCCAGCCCTGTTAGAATAGGCCCTCTCATGGCTTTATTATCTCAATATCCTAACAAACAAGACGCCGATCTGTTGGAAACTGGTTTCAAGGAAGGTTTTCGCATCCCTTTCAACAGTGTTAGGACCTCTTCTTTCGCTAGCAACCATAACTCAATCAATTCGATGGAAGCTTTAGTTAGGAAAAAAATAGACAAAGAATTAGCTGCAGGAAGGGTGGCAGGCCCTTACAAAGCTCCCCCGCTACCCAACCTCAAAGTCTTCCCATTAGGCATTGTGCCAAAAAAGTGCCCGGGTGAATACAGGCTGATTCATAATCTTTCTTTTCCCAAGGGTGACTCCGTTAATGATTGCATCCCTGAGCAACTATGCTCAGTGCGCTATGCATAATTTGATTATGCAGTTAAGATGATTTCTAATAATGGCAAAGGAGCCCTTATGGGAAAGTGTGTCATTAAATCAGCTTTTTGTATGCTCCCGATTCATCCAGATGACTTCAATCTACTGGGATTTCACTTTCAAGGGCATTTTTACATGGACAAAAATTTTCCAATGGGCATGTCGGTCGCATGTGCGCTGTTCGAGAAATTTAGCTCATTCCTCGAATGGGCGTTACAGGCCAGAACTGGATTTAAAAATGCGATCCATTATCTCGATGATTTTTTATTTGTCGGCCCAGCTAACAACAACCTGAACACTATGAATGAATTCAGAATTCTCACTGAGCATTTAGGTGTCCCTTTAGCTCAGGAAAAAATGGAGGGCCCCACAACAACATGAACCTTTCTAGGCATTGAATTAGACTCCAACAGGCAATGTTGCAGACTCCCACAGGATAAACTAGACGCATTATGCCAGAGATTGAGCCAACTGGCTCAGGCGAGGAAAGTGACCCTGCGGCAATTATAAGAAGTTGTTGGCCACCTTAACTTCGCCAGCAGAGTCATATCTCCAGGCAGGGCCTTTACACACCGCCTATGCGACGCCATGCTTGGCCTGAAACGCCCCTTTCACTGAGTCCGGGTTACTGAAGCCATGCAAGAAGATTTGAATATTTGGCAGGCATTTTTATCTGAGTTTAACGGCATCTCATTCTGGAGGCAGGACTTACTCATCGAGGCTGAGATGCAGATCCATTCGGATGCATCTGGTACATTAGGTTTCAGTGTAATTGGAGCGATAGATGGTGCACCGAGCGATGGCCCATGGAATGGCAGCTCTCGAATATCTCCGAAGATTTAACTTTTCTTGAGTTCTTCCCAATAGTTGTAGCGGCCCACATTTGGTCTGCTGAGCTGTCTAATTCCATGGTTCATTTCTGGTGCGACAACCAAGCTACCGTGCAGGTCATCAACACTTTAACTTCTCGGAACCCGCGGGTAATGAACCTTGTCTGCGCTTTCACTCTGCATTGCCTGCGCCACAATATTCTATTTCATGCCCGGCACATACCTGGCCTAGATAATTCCATAGCCGACGCTTTATCGCGTCAGCAGGTGCAGAGATTCCGGGACTTGGCACCATGGGCACGTCAACAACTGGAGCTCATGCCACCCAGCCTTTATGACATTGGCAGCAAGAAGTTGAGCGCGCCATATGGCAGTCGGTAGCCCCTAGCACAAAGACAGCGTACCTGTGTGCAGGTAAGGAATTTCAGGCATTCAGGGAAGCAAAGCAGTTGCCCCTTGTATGGCCCATCCCGGTGGAGCAGATTCTTGAATTCCGCGTGTCGGCCCATAATAAAGGCCTTTCCACAAGAATCATATCCAGTAAGTTAGCTGCTCTAGCCTTTTTAGCCAAAATGCAAGGTGTGCCAGACAACACGGTTGACTTTCGGATCAGGCGGGCCTTGAAAGGATGGTCCAGATCATCGCCTCAGCCCCACGATAATAGCCTCCTGTGGCGTTACACCCCACAAGTCAATTCCCAAAGGTATGCCTGCAGTTTGTAAGTCTGTGGTTTGTAGAATGTTGGCCTGAGTGGGCGGAGTTAGAATGTCTTGGGAGGGGGAGGAGTGATATATAAGGGAATGACTGAGGGGATGGAGAGTTCTTGTTCTGTTCGTGTTTGGTTCTGTTCTGTTCTTGTTCTGTTCTTTCCAGGGAGACTTGTTAGGGACTCTTAGAGTCTGTAGTGCTCTCTGTGTTTATGGTACTTAAATTCTGGGAAATTTGAGAGTCAGTGTAGTGAGTGGTGTCTTTAGAGTGTGGTGTGCACGTAGTGGAAGTATATTAATCAATACTGATAATAAAGAAAGTTCAAGAGTGATTGTGTGAGAGAAAGGAAAGCGCGAATGTGAGAGTGACAGGATTGTATGGAAGGTTTCAAAAAGGTTTTTAAATGTTGTTATTTGAAACAAAGCTTATGAACTTTTAAAAATAAATTTTGATTGTTTGTTTTAAAACTACCACAAAAATCCCACGTGTCTGTTTGGCATTTATCATCTTAAGTTTACATCATTCAGCACCCACTCTGACAATCATTCACCTCAACAGATATAACTCACAGCGCATTATTATATATATATATTAAATCCTTCTCCATTTTAAACCCCTTTCTCCACATAGTTTGGAGGAAGGTGGTTCTTATCCCTTGCCTCAGGCGTAGCAAGCGGTGGTGCTTGGCTTGAGCAGGGAGTAGCCTCGGCCGGGTCTGGTGTTCAGAGCCTGTGTTGCCCCATAATAAGTGGTGGCAGCCGTGAGGTCTGGTGTTCAGGGTCTGTGTCGTGGCACCTCCCAATTTCTCCGGATATATTGGTCAAGCTAAAATCACAGTGGCTCAGTTTATGCCAATCGCCTTACGAGGCAGCTTTATTCCATGCAGTATCTGCGACTGCATTCTTTGGGGCTTTTCGTATATCCGAGTTGCTAGCCCTTTCAAGACATGACCTTTCATGAGAGCTTTGCAATGCAATGACTGAACCTGGCACCAGTTACAGACATTTGTCCAGTGGCTGCACGACGGACTTACATTAGCTTCTGAGGCAGCGAGGCAGGCAATCTTTTCTGCCATAACAATCACAAGCCCCTCACAAAATTCCAATTTTGGACCATTACCAAAAAAGCAATTAATTCATTAGGCTTACAAGAGGCACGCTTCGGCACCCATTCATTTAGAATTGGGGCAGCTTCCACGGCCACAGTTCTAGATCTACCCCCGATACGATTCAGGGCATTGGCAGATGGCGATCCACAACATTCTGGTCTTACATCAGGAAAATCCGTCAGGCGGCTAACTTTCATGTCTATTTTAAATCGTTGGGGAAGACAGGTGCCGGTTCGCGTGATCATCTGTGGCCACAGTATGGTCTTCTGGGCTGGCAGAAGGGCGGCCACCTCTTCCTTCGGAACCCAACTGGGCATGAGCCAGTTTGCATCCATACAGTGGTTGGGTAGATGCGGAATGCGTTGGGAACGCCTGCTGCCCACATTATTCCAAGATCAGGTGGCTTGCGCACCACCACAAGTTGTAATGATACACCTTGGAGGAAACGATCTGGGGCTTCTGAAGGGCAAAGCCCTTATACCGCAAGCGATAGCCGATTTCAAGATTACTCGGCAACATTGGCCTGGTGTAGTAATAATCTGGTCTTGCGTGCTACCCAGGTTCACATGGCGAACAGGCTGCAACATCAAAGCAATGGAGCGGGCTCGCGACGCGTTAACAGCGAGATCTTCAGAGATCTAATTAAATATGGGGACTTCAGCATCATGCATGGTAACCTGGAGGGAGCTATACAGACAAGACGGTGTGCACTTGTCTGACATTGGCAATGATTTATGTTTACACGATCTGCAAGGGGGTCTGAGAAACGTCATACTAGGTAGATGGGGGGGGAGCGACTAAGCAAGTGGCTTGACGCCCCCCGTGGCAGGTAGGGACAGGCATCCAGAGGGATTTGAATGGCGAGCATTCATAGGCACTGTTCCAGTGATAGGTGATTCCCGAGGACTCCCAGTGTTGAGCCTTGTGGCCGGGCTGGGGGATAAGGACCACCTCTGAGGCCGACCTCTCTCACCCACCTTGAGCCTGGGGGGCTTGGGTTGGGGGTGACAAAGGAAGGTCTCCCTACCCCATCAGGGGACAGACAGCAGGGCGGCGAAAAGCTGAGTGCCACCCGCTGGGCCAAGAAAGCTCGCCCCCCCTTTACGTAGAAAGGTCTGTACGCAGGCCAGACTGAATGCCCGATAGGATACCCTTTGCAGATCTTGAATAAAAGTGGCCCAGTTTAAATCCAACAGTCTGTGTCATCTCTTATTTCTTGCGTCCGTCCCGCAATGGACTCTATGTGGTGATAGACTCATGTTAGATCTCTGTGACTCCACCTCCCCACCCATCAGAACTAGCCTGCTGCTGCATGCAGAAATTAGCTGGGTACAGCTGTGTCAGATCCACCCCCTTAAACTGAGCTAACCAGGTCCAGATCTTCACCTTGTGTAAAATCATTACGATCCCATCATGGTGATGCTGTATCCCTTTTGCACATAGGACAAACAATGACATTAGTTGCAGTATTTTGGATAATGTGGAATAAAAAGCAGGAAATAACACCATTAAAGCGGCATATGGACTGTGTAATGTGCCCAGCTGTTATCAGTGCACTTCAGTAACGCTAGAAAGCAGTAGGGTAGATCTAGCCCAGGTCTCGGTCAAATATGCCAGGTCAGCTTCTCCCTTCTCCTTCACTGGTCAGTTTCACTTCCACTGACACACCTCTCCCTGCTGAAACAACTTCAATAGTGGAATGCTTATTGCTTGTTATTGCCTCCTAGAGGTCTCTCCTTCTTAGATTTTGGCTCCTCTTTAGGTCTGAGTCCTACTATAATTACCCTGTCTTCCTCTTCACCAGATCATTCTGTCCTACTATTGGGCTGGAAGAAAGATAGTAACGGTGGCATTAATCTCTGTCCCTGTCTTGATTTGCTCAACTCATCACAGTTCTATAGACTGGAAAATGTATTTTGAAAATAATAATAATAATAATAATAATAATAATAATAATAATAATGAACCGCCCAGAGAGCTTCAGCTATTGGGCGGTATAAAAATGAAATAAATAAATAAATAAATAAATAAAATAATAATAATAATTGTTACCCAACTCTCCCTCTGGATCGAGGTGGAGTACAACACAAATACAAACACCATAAAATACATTTAACTAATTAAAATGTATAAAACTAATACATTATTAAAAGCAGCACATTATTAAAAGGCATCTTAAAATTGACCTGGGTAGGCCTGCTGGAAGAGATCAGTCTTTATGGCTTTCTTAAATTCTGCAAGGCTGTTAAATTGACAAATCTCTCCTGGCAGGCCATTCCATAACCTGGGAGTAGCAGAAGAAAAGGTCCTCTGGGTAATAGTTGTCAGCCTTGTTTTTGTTCACTGGAGTAAATTCTTCCCAGAGGACCTGAGTGTGCGGGACGGATTGTATGGGAGAAGGCGATGGACCCAAACCATGTAGGGCTTTAAAGGTAATAACCAACACTTTATACTTCCCCCAGAAACTAATTGGCAGCCAGTGAAGTGATTTTAAAGTTGGTGTAATATGTTCACCCCTAGGTGTACCGGTGACCAACCTAGCTGCCATATTTTGAACTAGTTGAAGTTTCCGGACTAGGCTTCCAACTCTAGGAAGGGGCACAGCTGGTGTATCAGCCAAAGCTGATGGTAGGCACTCCTGGCCGTTGCATCTATCTGGGCTGTCATTTGGAGTGACGGATCCAGAAGCACCCCCAAGCTGTGAACACAGTCTTTCAAGGGGAGTGTAACCCCATCCAGAACTGGTTGACACACTTCCAAACCCAGGTTTGCAGCCTTTGACAGCAAGCACCTCCGTCTTGTCTGGAATCAGCTTCAGTTTGTTTTTCCTCACCTGAGTTTACACTTGGCATAGACCAGACCACAGCTATAGTTACTAGGGGTGTGCACGGACCCCCCACTCCGCTTTACTTTAAGATCTGCCATTTTCGGATCGGCCTGCTCCGCCCCGCCCCCACTCCGCCTGTGCCCACTCCGCTCCGCTCGGAGCTCCGGATCCGGATCAGAGCTCCGGTCCCCCCCACAGGGGGGGTTACCGGGCCCTGCCGCCATCGCCGCCCATGCGGCGACGGCGGCAGAGCCCGGTAAGGAGGAGGGGGGCCTTACCTGCCTCCGTCCGCGGTCCGTCAGCGTCTTCAATTGAGCCCGCGGTTGCACCAGGAAGTCTGGGCCGCAAGTGCGGCCCAGACTTCCTGCTGGAACCAAGGGCTCAATTGGAGACGCTGACGGACCGCGGACGGAGACAGGTAAGGGAGAGGAGGGCGGTGGGTGTTACCGGGCCCTGCTGCTGTCGCCACATGGATCCGCCTTCACCTCGATCCTCTTCGCCACGCTCTGCCGGCCCCCCAATTGTCTTCGCCTCCGCCTTAAGGGCAGGCGAAGCCCCCCGCTCCGCTACTGCTTCTCCGGTCCGATTAGAAGCGGAGCACATCCCTAATAGTTACACATTTGCAACCAATACCAGTTACTACAGAGAATGAAGGACCTCACCAAAGCCCTTTGCGAACTCTTCAAACATTGGGATGATGGGCCTCTCTGCAAACGCATCAGCTTGGTTCACCAGCGCTTCCTTCACAGTGTTATACCCTGTCAACACCACCATTTTCTGGACTCCCATTTGGATGCTGAAGATAGGACCATACTGTTTTGATAACTGGAATTCAACAGAAAGGGGTGAAAAAGGAAACATAATTCTGAATATAAAGTAGATCCCTTTATACCGAGGAAAGAGTATCTAGATGTAAACTCTTTCTCACAATTCTAAGATTGAAATCTTACTGGTTCTCTTATTGGTTTTTTTTTTTTTTTTGGCATAGTTGTAATTCTGTTTTTTTATTATTATTATGGTGTTAGGTTTCAGTTATTTTAGTGTTCATTGAACTGTATAATTGGTTTAAATGTGTAAAATGTCTTATGTTACTTGGGTAGGGTGACCCTATGAAAAGGAGGGCAGGGCTCCTGTAGCTTTTGTAGTTGTGATGAAGAGGGGATTTCAGCAGGTGTCGTTTGTATGCATGCAGCACCAGGTGAAATTCCCTCTTCCTCACAACAGTTAAAAATGCAGGAGCCCTACCCTCATTTGTATCTGGTCAAGTGGGGCAGGGCTCCTGCAGCTTTAACTGTTGTAATGAAGAGGGGATTTCACCAGGCACAGCGTGCATACAAATGACACCTACTGAAATCCCCTCTTCATTTTTAACCTTGCTGTTTTAAATCTGTATTGGTATTTTAAATCTGTATAAATCTATTGCTGCTCAGTTTTACCCTGGTTGTACTTCTATATATTATTTTTATTGTGTTTTTATAATATTTTTTGTTTTATACCATTGTTTGTTTTGTACTTTGATGCGTGTGTGATACAAATGCAATAAATAAATAAATAAATAGTCTTCTTAAGAAGGGTGACCATATTTTGGAAACCAAAAAAGGAGGATAACAGGGTCGCCCCGAAGGAGGCATGTCCAGCACCAAGGGGGCGTGCCCACCCGAACATAGCCTTGGTCACATGTCTGATTTTACAGCACACATTTAAGACAAATCTGTTCTACATAACATCTTAATGTTAAAAACACTGAAATAAAGAACAAGTGAGAGATTCAATGTATCTGAAATTAACTTCACTCACTCCTACTTCTGTAGGTTTTGCTGTACTTTGAAGCTTTTGCTATACTCTGTGTGTTACATTCTCCCCTTCCCTCAAATCTCTTTTCTGACTGTATCTTCACACATTGCAAGCTGCTGTTGTTGTTAACAGGGTTTGCTACTGGCCGGCCGGATGGCTGGCTTTTTTTAATTTCAATTTTTTTAAAAAAGCTTGTGTATAATTGTCACAAGTTTCTCTATTCTAACATTAGGGTGGGTGTTGTGACAGTGAACACTACTTTGCCCATTCACACTTCTCACTTGTATACATTAGCTTCTCAAGGCTTGTGTGTTGGCACCACTTCGCACATCCAGACTTTGAACTCCTGTCTACTTCCTGCACAAGCATGCGACTCTGAGACCCTCTTCCTAATGCCCTGCATTTCATGCCAGCACCATGGGGCTAAGTTACAATAGATGTCTCTGGGTTGTCTGTGCAGCCTCTGTTGTCTCTCACTCTAAGTCATTGCAGACAAACCAAAGCCTCCAGCCTCAAACAATCTCTGTCTCTCTCTCCCCCCCCCCTCCAAAGTCTCCCAATGGTCCAGCTAGGCTGCACACTTGTGGCTTGGGATATTGCTTATTGCAGGTTAATGCTTGGTCATGTCTGGTGACTCTTACATCATCATCATCATCATCATCATCATCATCATCATCATCATCATATCCCGCCTATTGCCCAATACTTTAAAAACCTCTGCCACCAGCCGCCTCCACCTCCTCTCCTCCTGCACAACTCTGATACACTCTTAAAACACTCTGCGTGGCAAGCCGGCCTCAGGGCCAAGCAACAAGTGCATCTGGGTTGCCTTCAGCTTCTATCTGCCTTATGCCAGCCTGCCAGCCAACATTTCCAGCCTCAAATAATCCCCCACCCCACCCCTCTCTCTGCCAAAGTCTCCCAACAGTCCAGCCAGGCTGTGCACTTGTACCCTGTGGCTGGGGGTAGGGCAACAGCTTATAGCTTGGTTGCATCCGGTGACTCTTTTTTTAAAAAAAACTCCGCCGCCAGCTGCCTCTGCCTGCACCAAAACTAGACTCCGAGATACTCTTTAAAAGGCTCCAAAAGATGGTGTTTTTGGAGATTGAAGAAATTGTGGAAATGAAGATAGAACGAACACCAAAAGTTGAATTGCTGTCACTATTTGAAGAAGATTTTAAATGTAAAAAGGAAATTAAGGAACTGATAACGAATTTGTTGACTGCAGCAAGATTGATTGTAGCTAGGAACTGGAAGATTCAAGGGGAATATTCTATTGAAGAATGGTATAAAGAAGTATGGGATATAGCTATTAATGATAAATTGACAAGTAATATTAAATGGAGAAGAGGTATAGCTAAATCAAATGATTTTGCAGGAATTTGGAAACAGTTCCTAATATTTGTGTTTTCTAAAGGAAGTGGGAAACCACCAGCAGAAGAAAGTATGAGATTCTGGAATCAGGAATGAGATCCCGAGGTGGGGGGTGCACTTGTATGTTAATCTTGATTATGTTATTAAGATAAGATATTATGTATTCAACATTTCAACATTATGTAGTATGTTGTTGTTGTTGTTTTATGTGAAAATGTAAATGTGTATGTTTAAGTATTGTAGAAAAATAAATTTTTTTTTAAAAAAAGGCTCTGTGTGGTACAGCAGCCTCTCAGGGCTCAGCGACAGCCACCTCTGAGTTGTGTCTTCAGTCTAACTCTGTCTCTGAGAGATATGCCAGCCAGCCAAAGCCACAATAGCTATTTTTCTCTGGTATGCATTTCAAATGTTCTACATTGCATCCCAGCAGTGCAGTCAGAGCCTAGCTCTCAAGTGTAGTGGAAGCGAAGCAAAGCAATGATATGCCAGGTTCCAACATTCACAGCAAGAGGGCATCTGCAAAGAAGAGAGCCTCTCTCTCGACTGGAACCTTACTGTTGGTCGTGAGAGTTTTTCTCTAAAGATGACCCTTCATCGCCCACGATGTGGAAATTCTGTTTTGCCCTGTGGGAAGCTTTGAATGACCTCTCCGTTCCCACATTTTGATTTGATTTTTAACAGCCCTTTCTTCTGGCCCCTTTCTGAGCCCACTCCTGGTTTTGTCACATATTCTTCAGTCCCCTAGCACCCACGCCCTCCCCCCCAATTTTCTAATGGCCATTCGAAACAGAAACCCAGCTATTGCAAAGAAATAAGCATCATCAAAACAGTATGTAACATAGGTTTATTAATATATGCATATTGCTACCTGCATTTGGGTTGGGGCAAGCGGGCTTCACTGATCAATTTAAGGCAGTGATCGTTGCCCTGCCAAGGAAAGAACAGAAAGCATTACCTTGAACATTGATCTGTAGGGCCTCTTCAGATCCATTATGTGGAGATTTCCAATAAGTGGTAAAGGCCTGGGTCCTGGTGGAAGATTTTGAGAGCTCTTATTCCAGAAACTGGCCATTTTCAAAATGAATATCGTAGTAAGGGCAAATAGGAAAAATATTAAAAAGGGATCAGTCCAATCCATTTCCTTTCAGCAATGGAAGTTCCAATACTGCTTGTTCAAGGACAAGTGCTGCTAGTTGAGGTAACCCACACAAATGTTTCCTACAGCTGTATTAGTCATTGCCTAGACATCATCTCCAATGAATCATTAAACTATTTAGTCCAATGTCCCATTCTCCCATGCCCTACGCCAGTTTTCTGTCTCCTCCCCAGCTGTTCAGGTTTACATTTGATAGTTTACCTTTCACTTGGATACGTGGGTGGGTGGTGCCTCCTTCCTCAAATGATAACGTTGCAAAACAGGTCTCATGAACTTGAGGGCTAGCCAATACTCCGGATTAGCTGTAAGTTTCTCTTACTATGTATAACGAGCAGCATTGCCAAATCCTCCTGGGTAATTATTGAACTGTGAGTCCTGAGAGATTTTTGAAAGTGCTATTTATTTATTTAATATGGAGATGGGGAATGTGTGGGTCTCCAGCTGTTGCTGGATTATCTCTCCCATCATCGCTCACCATTGACTATGCTGGGAGTTGCAGCCCAAGAACATCAGGAGGACCACGTATTCCATACCGCCGATGTCAGGAATCCATGACATGGAGTTAATTAGTTTAGTAGGCCCAAAGAGCAGCACATATATATCTCTTTTTAAGTACTGAACTAATGTTTTGATGCTTTTCACAGCATTTTTATGTTTAAAGCCCTATATGGCTCGGGTTCAGGTTATTTGAAAGACCGTATTCTCCCTTATGAGCCTGCCTGTGCTTTGAGATCTTCTGGAGAAGCCCTTCTTTCAGTCCCACTATCTTCACAGGCACGCTTGGTGGGAACATGGGAGAGGGCCTTCTCGGTGGCTGCTCCAGTGCTTTGGAACTCTCTTCCCGGGGAAGCTAGGCTGGCTCCCTCCTTGATGGGCTTTCGGAAGCAGGCTAAAACTGGTTTGTTCCAGCAGGCCTTTGGAGAATAATCTGGCCCTCCATCTACGTTAATGTCTTATAATTTTGTTGTGTATTTTAAACATTTATGTTTCCCGACCCCTAATGTATGTCTTAAACTTTGTAAGGACGTAGGCCCAGCATTGGGCAAAAGGTGGGATACAAATAAATATAATAATAATAATAATAATAATAATAATAATAATAATAATAATTTTTCACTCTTTCTGCCACATCTTGTCTCTGCCTTCATCTTCCTCCAGACTCCTCTTTAGGCTAGCCATTTATGTATCAGCACAAATGAGGAAATATGTTACAAAAAAGAAGACAAGAGAAAAGATAGAGATTTGCAAACAATTGGCATATGCTTGTTTATAAATGTGTCAATGACCTGCCCTTTTAATGTCTATTTCTTCAAACTTACAAACAGCCTTGACCCAGATGTTGGCATCCATAGTCCCTTTGGAATACCACATATTTTTTGCTGAGGCTTCCAAACTCAGAAAACAGGAAGCTTTTTGATGTATCAAATGTGTCAGAGAGCTTTTCCATATGGGGCATTTATCCTGCAATTGGGAATGATAGTTTGCAAGTCCTTTAGATGATGTTGTCATCCTCTAGTGCCTGTCCATTTCTATTTTCTTTAAAATGGAGATAATGAGGTAATAAAAAGTGAATTGAATTCGTCATTATTATTATTATTATTATTATTATTATTATTATTATTATTATTATTATTGCACCAACAATGTACTTTGTGTACATTGTACAGAATATACAAATAAAACAGGGAGTTGCCCTATAAGAGTAGTGCCATCTAGTGGCTTTATAATGAAGCATATAGAACTTGCAGATAAAGGCAACCCCTGGGGAAAAAAAGAAAAGAGGAAGTGTGCATGTGAAGAAGCCGATCTTAATCCCACAAAGAACCCAGAAGCAGAAGCCCTGGTAAAGCTGTGGGATAAAAAGCCCTGTGTAGTGAAGCTATCAAGACCATCCCTTTTTTAATTAACACTTTTATAACCCATGGTCCAGCCCAAAAGGTGTGAAGAGGGGTAACTGCCTGCATGCCACACCTTTACATCATCTATTTAGTGCTGCATCGGTTTTGGAGTTCCTTGGTGGATCACATATGTCCTATCCTAATTCAGGGAAAGAGGATGCTCTAGAAGAGGTATGAGCAGAAAGAAGCTCTCCGGAGTTTTGGACTTCAACTCCCAGCATTCCTGACCATTGGCTATGCTGGGCTCCCGATGTTTTGAACTACAAAACAACTGGAGATCTACCTCCTGCTCTAAAACAGTGTCCCCCAAGCTGGTCATGCTTGCTGGCAATGATGGGACTTGCAATCGAACACATCCAGAGGGCACCAGATTGTGGAAGGCTTCTGTAATTTTTTTTTTAAAAAAGGGTCAGAAGGAGGTGGCCCTAAATTGCTCTTCATCAGTTGTCCACAACCCCACAGTCACCTCTGCTATCATGTTCTCCATCCTGTCTTCATGGTTTATCTGCTTTGAGAGAATGAGAATTTCACTTGCGCTTTCTACCTCCTGTCGTAAATCACCGAGGTTACAGAGATTAGAAGGCGAGAAATGTCAATAAACAGTCCGTAGTCGAAAGCCAAAATATCTGTCTGAAACCTGGTCAATAATATTGTTTTTATTGTGCTTGTTGCAACTATGGGTTGGAACAATAAAGCTTTGTTGTTACTACTACTACTACTACTACTACTACTATGTTAATGTACTTTCCCATTTATTTAGTAGTTTATTTCTTACAGTTCATATTATATACTTCCACTTCAGAAAGGCTCAGAAGCCCCTGACCTTTATTTATTTATTATAGTCATTTATATACTGCCCTTAATAAAATTCTCAGGATGTCCTATAATTATATATTTTTTAAAATCAGAACATCCAAACAATCAGCAATATAATCATTTAAACAAAATAAAAATCAATACTTAATCAAAATTAAATTTAACTTCCATTTTAATGCTATCAGAAAGTACAGCAGTGTATTTTCTTCCACATCAGTGGCCTTCTCAACTATTTGATGGATTGCAGCCTTACTTGTATTTCTTAGGTAATATTCTGTATTGCTGTTCAAACAGATTAGAGAGATTAGAGAGCTAGTCAAAATGGTAAGATTTTATTGTACAGCACCATGTACATTGATGGTGCTATATAAATAAATAATAATAATAATATTGCCTTACTAATTTGTAAAACTAACTCTCTCAAAAAAAGAGTCTTTCGAGAAAGACTGGTGTACAAAACATCACTACTTCAAATTACAGATGTTTCTTGTTTAGTTTTGTTCGTCTATCTGATAAACTTTGCTGTTTTCTGCACTTCAAATCCTCTAACACTGGGGGCCTTCCTAGACGAGGCCTTAGCGCGCCTTCTGACCCGGTTTCCCTGCTGTGCGTCCAGTTGACGCACAGGGGAATCCGGAGGCAGGCCATGCTGAGGCCTGGTCTAACGCGCCATAAGCGAATGCGCTTATGGCGTGCATTTTTCCCAGCTCCGGCCTCAGGCCGGGGCTGGGGGAAGTGTGGAGACTTCCGCGGCTCCTCGCTTACTCACGAGGAGCCGCAAAAAGCCGCGGACCTGGCACAGCGCTCATAGGAGCGCTGTGCCCATCGGCGGGGGGGGGCGAAGGATGGCAGGGGCAAGGATGGGAGGGTGGATGGCACGGAGGGAGGGCGGGTGCGATCGCGCCGCTCGCCGCCCGAGCAAGCAGGCAAGCGGCGCTTGCCCGGGCAATGCCACCCCTTCCCAGGCATTGCCCGGGCAAGCGCCGCTCGCCTGCTTGCTCGGGCGGAGGCGGCGCGATCGCACCCCCCTCCCCCCGTGCCACCCCCCCCTCCCATCCTTGCCCCTGCCATCCTTCGCCCCCCCCCCCCCCCCGTTTTTTAAAAAATAAGTAAAAAAGCCACTTACCGTCTCCGGAGTCTTCGGGCCAAACGCGGCCCCTTTAAACAAAAAAAAAATGGCGGACGACGCAGGGCTTGCGTCCTCCCTGCGTCTCCGCCGTCTGGAAGCCTGGGGGAGGCGCGCTAACGGTAGCGCGCCTCAGCCCTGCCTCCCTGCCGGCGTAAGCCAGCAGGTCTAGCAAGGCCCTAAATCTCATTTGGACATAATTAGTTGTTTGACTGAATGTGGTCAGTCAAACATTTAATTATGTTTTAGAGTGTCTCTACAGCAATCACATTGTTTACCTGAGGCTACTGCGCTTCCTTTTTCTTGGCGTCATTGATATGAGCTGATTACATGCGAGGAGAGGGGTGACAAGATGGCTCCTTTAAAGATTTGAATCAAGGGAGTGCCTCCTTTCCTCCTTGGTAGGTATGCAAAAGAGGGTGGGGAAGTCTTGTTTTCCTAGGTGAATATGTGCTGTACTGTTTCCTTGCAGCCCCCAGGAAAGCCAGAGCTTACTTCTGAGTAGATGTAAGATTGCGCTTTAAGTCAGTAACCCTTGGCACACTTACTTGGGAGTAAGCCCCATTGAACAAAATGGGACTTACTTCTGAGTAAACATAAGACTGCATTGTTAAGGCTATATTGAACTTAAAGGGGTGGGATGGGGTGGGGTGGGGGATCAGATCTTCCTCCCTTGGTTGCAGGGAGGGAGATTTACCCTCTTCTCCCTTGATCGCAGACATGGGAAAGTCCTTCCTTGGCAAGTTCATAGAATAGCAGAGTTGGAAGGGGCCTACAAGGCCATCAAGTCCAACCCCCTGCTCAATGCAGGAATCCACCCTAAAGCATCCCTGACAGATGGTTGTCCAGCTGCCTCTTGAAGGCCTCTAGTGTGCCCACAACCTCACCAGGCAACTGATTCCATTGTTGTACTGCTCTAACAGTCAGGAAGTTTTTCCTGATGTCCAGCTGGAATCTGGCTTCCTGTAACTTCAGCCCGTTATTCCGTGTCCTGCACTCTGGGAGGATCGAGAAGAGATCCTGGCCCTCCTCTGTGTGACAACCTTTTAAGTATTAGAAGAGTGCTATCATGTCTCCCCTCAATCATAGCACAACCCAAGCTCTACACGTTGCCAGTTTCACGCCATTAGGATTTATTTCAGCTTTTCTTTGATCTATTTTATAATGGAATAAGTGTGGGGGAAGAAGCTGTGGGAGACAACCTGGCTGATGTCGCTGTCAAATGGACGTGCAAACTTTTGGGAGTGGCCAGTCATGAGTGTGCTTTATATTGCTTGTGTGAAGAAACTCTTAGTGGGTGAAGAATATGAAACTAGACTATGTGGACGCAAGAAACCAGCTTTGGTGGGGGGTGGGGTTATGCGGCAAATGATACAGGAACTGGGGTCCAGTTTCTTAAGCACACCTATTTGTCAACGCTAACATAAATAGGGTGACCCTATGGAAAGGAGGACAGGGCTCCTGTATCTTTAACAGTTGCATAGAAAAGGGAATTTCAGCAGGTGTCATTTGTATATATGGGGAACCTGGTGAAATTCACAATAGTTGAAGGTGCAGGAGCTATACTAGTGTGACCAGATTTAAAACAGGACAGGGCACCTGCAGCTTTAACTGCTGTGATGAAGGGGAAATTCCCCCAGGTTCCCCATATATGCAAATGACACCTGTTGAAATTTCCTTTTCAATTCAACTGTTAAAGATACAGGAGCCCTGTCCTCCTTTTCATATGGTTACCCTAAACATAAAGACATATGGCGTATTTAAGGTTTGTGAGCCAATTCCACCAAGAGACTGCTGCACCAACATATCCTTGATGCCAAGAGTGTGCAGAAAAACATCACAGAAATATACACTGAGGCTAAACAATGCAGCAGCTTGTGTCTTATGAACGTGGCACAGCACAGATGTTGTGGATCATGGGGGGTGCTGTAAACCCAATTGCAGGGGTGAGGTCCAGGTCTTCTTTATCTGTTCCAGGGGGCGGCTGGAAGGTGAATCGCTGCAGCAGGCTTGTAAAGAACAGGAAGAGCTCCATTTTGGCAAGGGTTTCACCTGCACATATTCTCCGACCTGCAACGAGATAGAACAGCAGGGAAGCTAGGATTATTAATGATCATGTGAATGGAAATCCATTCGCGCAATGGGACTTCCTTATCTTATCTTTCCCCCTGCAGCCCTCTCCCCACTGCCCCACACCCCGCATGTCTCAGATCTGCTCCAGGGGTTCCCAAACCCTTCAAGCAAGATTTGTAGTGTGTGGGTAGGGGCTGGGTGCATGGGGGGAAAGAGACCATCTATTCTGTCAGTGGGTCTATCCCACTGGTGGAACAACAGCATTGGATACAACCCATTGGATTCTTAACAATATTTTATACGGCTTTTCCATGACACATTGCTCCAGATAGCTACCCATAACAACAACAACAAATTTTCCCCCCAAGTCAATGTGATTAGGATGGCCTATTGTCGAAGTTCACATTGGATCCATACACATACACATCAAAGATGTCACACTTTTGACCATGAAAACAGACATGCCTCAAGCGGCAGCAACATGTAAGGTCTGAGGAGAGGACATTCCTATGCTTGCTCTCCCTCCGCTCTCCCGCCCCAAGGATTCATAAGTCACCGCTGTCTGTTTTAAAATGGCGTGATTTATTCATTTGTTTATAATATTTATATACTGCTCCCCATTCAAAATTTTGGAGTGGTGGACAAGATAATATTCAATAAAAACTGAATAAAACACTTTAAAATAGATTTTTAAAAGCAAAATGAAAGGTGAATTGTGAACCGTGGCTGGCCATTAAGGAAAGGCTTCCTTGAACAATGACATTTTCAGAAGCCCCTTAAAGGAATACAAGGTTGGCGCCTGCCTGATCTCCAGAGGCAGGGAATTCCATAAGAGGGGTGGGGGCCACCACACTGCAGGCTCTTCTCCTGGTGGACTCCAATCAGAGGATGGGTCTATGTGGAACCACCCAGAACACCACCAGGCCTGTTATGTATTTGTTATGTATTCTCATATTGTCAGCTAGCTTGGAGGCCTGTGGTCATGCAGAAGGGCAGTATAGAAATATTTTATTTATTTATTACATTTCTATACCGCCCAATAGCTGGAGCTCTCTGGGCAATTCACAAAAGTTAAAATCATTCAACGTATAAAACAACAGTATAAAACCATAATATAAAATACAATATAAAAGCTCAACCAGATAAAAACAGCAGCAATGCAAAATTACAAATTTAAATGAATAAATACCTGCAGAGAAAGGCATGAATGCATCTCTCTTTACAAACTTTCCTTCAGAGTCAAGAAAATGCTCCGGATAGAATTTATGTGGCTTCTCCCATTGGGATTCATCATGGAGCACAGAGGTCAACATTGGAATGATATGAGTTCCCTGCAGAGTTAAAGCAAAGCATGATTTAGAAATGAATATGCCCCATAAAATATGTGCAAATATACCACCCCAAATACTTAGGTGAGAATTCCCATGCAGAGGAAATTATTGTTGTTGTTGTTGTTAATTATTATTATTATTATTATTATTATTATTATTATTATTATTATTATTATTTTCCCCCCAATACTGTGCCTCAAGACGGCTTTACAAAATTAAAACATATACAGGTAAAAGCTATAAGTAAACATATACAAAAGTTAAAAATAGAATTAAATAATAGAATTAAGTAAGTTTCAGTTTTAGTTTCTCAGACAGAAAAAAAAAGGTTGACATTTGAACGTCTTTAAGGCTAAGATATGATTTAGGCCTTTCCACACGTCGTACTGAAGAAGACCCGCCTTCTTCTGCCGAGCTCTCCTCGCCAGCCGGCGAGGGGGTCGGTGGGTGGCGGTGGCGGCAAGGACGCCTCTTCTTTGTCTCTTCCAAAGGTAAGCTAGACGATCGGTTTGGGGTCGCACTGGGGTCGTTTAGAAGCGGCTTCAGTACGACGTGTGGAAAGGCCCTTAGACATGCTTCACTGACTGAATCTGATGACTGACATTTTTTTTTAAAATGTAAGACACTTAGAGAGCCCCCCTATGCCCCCTAGACAGGGCTCCAACCTCAGAGCCAGGAATCCATGCTCCCTCCCCCTTGGAGCTGGTGTAGAGAAGAGCTACACTCAGAAAATGGAGTGTGGAGATGAGGGAAAGGGGGTGGGGAGGGACCAGGGAAGCAGCCATGTGACAAATCATTTAGCTGCCCCTGCCTCCTTCCCCCCCATCCCCAAAGCATCAGCTAGATGGGTGAAAATGCCCATCTAGCTTAAATACAGAATGGGAGGTCTGAATACCCACTAGGACTGTGCACCCACTCCCAATCCACCTTAGAGGCCAATCTGGAGCCCCCGAAACAGCCCCGATCCGCCTCAGGGCTGCCTCCAAGGTGACTCAGACTTTTCTGGGTGCCAGCTGCGCAGCCGGCACCCAGAAAAGTTTCCCCTTCTCCATTAACCTGGTGCCTCCGCCGCCTGCTGCTACTGCAGTCCTTGCAAGGATGGTGGCAGCAGCAGCAGCAGATAGTGGAGGCAAGTAAGCCCCTCCCCACTTACCTGCTGCCGCTGCCATCCACTGCCGCCAATGCATAAGCCCGGAGGTAGGCCGCAGCGGAGGCAGAGGCAGCAGGTAAGGGACCCACCGAGGGCTGGCTCTGAAGTGCTAAGGCGGTTCAAAGACTTGGAATCAATTGGCTTCAGCTTCAGGCCACCTTGGCCTTCGCCCGAAACGCCTCGGATCCCTGATTCAGAGGTCTGGATCACCCCAAACCACTTCGGATTTGGGTTTCGGATCTGAGGCGTTGCACAGCCCTAATACCCAGGGCAGATCACATTCTATTGCACCCTTAAAGTCTCATACTGTAAAAAACAGACCAATCTATCATAGGCACCTAAGCTGTAACTGCAAAGCAAACAATTCAATTAAATCAAGCTGATCACCTTTGGAATGAAGTAGCCTTTAAAAGTAACATCCATAGAGGTTGCATGTGGCAAATTTGTTGGGACAATATCAGCAAATCGTTGAATTTCATGGATTACTGCATCTGTGTATGGCATTTTTGTTCTGTGTTCAATCCTTGGCTGAGCAGTACCTACTACTTTGCCAATTTCTTCCTGAACTTTATCTGGGAGGCAAAAAACAATCCTTTTACCAAGTCCTTCTCCACACTGGGCTTATTTTGTACAATCAAGATTGGTTACTCAATTTTCACATCACCATCATCCTCCGGTGCCTTTCTTGAATTTTTTTATTCTGCCATGGAGCTCCATCACACCTACTTTTTTCTCCTGGCATGCACCCACAATTTTGACCTCAGTTTCATTAGTGGGGCAAGTGCTGGTCCCTTTCACAATCGTCACTATACTGGGACACTCTCTTTTCACTTGTTTGCTCTCCCACTATTGCTCCCACCCCACCCCACCCCACCCCACCCCTTCTCCTTCCTCCTCCAGTTCATTGGCTCTTGTCGGGTGATGGACATGGGTGCCTCCACTCGGGACCTGATTTATTTATTTATATACAGCATTTCCTAACATCGAAGTGATCACAGTGGTTAAAGTTTGGGGAGTCTCAGGCAGGACTTCCTTATGTCACAGAAGTCCCCAAAGTGTTTGGGAAGCGCTGAGTGGGGAGGAGTTTAAGCCAGGTGTGGAGTCCTCCTAACAGCACAAAGGTGACTTTCTTCACCACCTCTTTTCTTAATTTCCCAACTTTCACACACTCTTTTCCCCATGCCTTGTTGGAAAAGCATAACCAAGGCTGCCCCCCACCCCTTCTTTGGTGTTAAAGGATCTCAGCACATCCCCCATTTTCTCGCTTCAAACCCTAGATATTTTATCCCCCTCTCCCAATCCCATTTAATAACACTTAACAAATAAGATCACTGCACCCATTCTTCCCAGCCAAAGTCCCAATGAAACAATCAACAATTTTGTAGGTAATCTTGGAAAATCCCAGTGTGATGGACATAACCAAAATGCTTACAGCTCCCTCATTTTAAAGTTAAAGAGATGAAACTTGGCATCATGATACCTCACAAAGGGCTTTAGGCATTCCATGTTTGAATGAGATCCCTTCCTCGGTTAATGTTTTAAATGAATTTTAACCCCCCCCCCCCCTGAAACCATTCATCCACATAAACACACCCACCAACCCCTCTATGATTCTGCTTTAATCCACCCCTGCACATTTATGGAGGGAGCTTTTATCCTCCATAAATGCACAGGGGTGGATTAACACAGAATCAGAGGGGTGTGTGTGTTTATGTGGGTGAATGGTTAGAGGGGGGAAATTTTTAAAAAAACATTAAAAATATATACCGATGAACGAATCTTGTTCAAACTTGGCATGCCTAAAGCCCTACTTAAGAGCTATCATGCTGTCAAGTTTCCTCTCTTTATCTTTAAAAATGAGGGAGCTGTAAGCATTTTGGTTAATTCCCATGACTGTAATTTCGTGGCAGAGAAGGCCCGCTTTGCACACTCCTATTGTCTAATTTTACAATGCAATGAGGGTGAGGTTGGAGCAGTGAAAATCTTTTCAACTGATTCAGCATAAGCCAGCATGCTGGAGAAGCCTCCCCGCCCTCCTCTTTTGTGAGCAAGACCTCCCTTCAAAGCACACACCCTTAACAAAGGCCATGACATGAGAACAGCAATACACGGGGGTGGAAGAGCACTTTAATCCTGCATGGAGGAAATAAACCAGACTTTTCCCACTCTAGGCAAACACAATAAATGGAGGGGAAGAGGCAGGGTGACTGCAGCACAGGCATGACGTCATGTGAGTCTGCAAAACAGCAAACCAGGCATAAAATGCTGGTGTGATGGAGCCCATGATTTAACTCTCCAAAAATGTGGTATTAAAGAGGTGGTGTAATTCTGGGATCGTGCAATATCGCAGTGTCATCTACTTACAGTATAAATGGAACATATGGAACTTCCCCACAAAGGAAACACACCCACCCAAAAGGAGAGGCAGTATATTTCTCCTTTGTTTTTGGCTTTTCCTTCCTTCCCCCCGCCTTTTTTTTTTTTTTTTTTTTTTTTTTTTTTTGAGCGGGGGCTTTTGCAGTTATATTGTGCCAATTGCAATCCTGGAAAGACTCCAGAAAAAGGGTGCAGGATTTTTGCTTCAATGTAGAGTAGTGGTTTGGGATTTTGCATTAGTCTCTGAAAATATTTAACCCTGAAGAATATGTCTGCCGTGGACTCAGGTTCTCAGATTTCCTAGGGGAATTAGGACCAAAACTCCCAATACATTCACCTGTCAGTTGAGAGGTCAGCTCTCTGTAGCTTAAACTCGCAACATACTACAAAGGTAGGAAAGATGCCATTGTTATGTCAACTTCTAAACACGATAAGGATCCAGTATAGAAGTTGCTAACTTTCTGTTGAGAGCAATTATGGAAGGTGAGGGACCCAAAGTACACACACTGTGGCTGGTATAACATTAGAAAATGAACTGCGCTGGGTGAGTGACACAAACTCCAAATGTTTAAATAGCTCACAGAATCCCCCAGAATTCCTTGGGACCAACTGAGCAAGAAAAGGAAGTGCCATTCATACAAGCTTCTTGTTCCCTCTTCATTCAGAGAAATCAAAAGTTTTATTTTACCTGTTGTGATATTTACATATACCTGAAATAAAGGTATATTAGATTAATGGAGGCCAAGAAAATGAACAGCGCTCACTCTGAACGTCAGGGAACTTCATCATTAGCAACAGGCCCCAGCGCAGTGTGGTTGAGGTGGTCTCCATGCCAGCAGAAAACAAGTTACCCAAAAGAGCTATTAGGTTTTCCTTATGGAAATATCCATTAGTCTTGTTCTTCTTTTCCTAGGGTTTAAAAAGAAAAAAGAGAATTGGTTAAAACAAATTCCATGTCCTGATATTAAAATAAAAAGCAGAGGGCACTTTGCAAGAGACGTTGAGCTGCATCCCACCTACACTTTTCTCCTTGTTTTCCCTTGAATTATCCTATTTCGTTTCCACAGCACATGAAATCTTGCAAACTTACACCTGTGCACTTTTAAGTCCAAAGCCTCTTTACGCCTGTCCTGTAGTGCGTTGCTGTTTTGCCAAAGATGTTCACTCTCACACGCTGTTGCCTCCGCCCATTGATCTCCTTTGTACCTCCCCCTACAGTTTATTGGTTGTTGGAAGTCAGAAAACCTCCTTCCCCCCTTCCATGGACTGCATGTATATGGGGAGTGATCACTATCATTCATCTGCTGTAATTCCCTTTTCTATGCAACTCTTAAAGATACAGGAGCTCTGCCTTCCTTCCTGCAAAGGGGAAGAGTTCATTAATGTATTCCTTTAAATTCATAAAACAACAACAACAATGGATGATCCAATCTGAAACAATTTTGATATGCTGAAAGCCCTCCTTAAGACCTACCGTTGTGCAAATTTAGATCTCTTTATCTTAAAAACTTACGCAGATGTAAGCATTTGTTTAATTTCCATTTAAGAAATCATTAAAAAAAACCTGATTATCCAATTAGATTCACATTGGCCATGCTGAAAGCCCTCCTTAAGACCTATCAGTAAGGAAAATTTGATCTCTTTATCTTTAAAAATGAAGGTACTGCCGGCAAGGAGGGTACATTTTCAACATTTCTTTTAAGGTGAAAATGCCTACTCAGGAGGAAGCAGCAGGAAGAAAGGATTTGAATTGGCATTTAAATACATCTGCTGGAGAAAAAGCACACCCTTCTCTTTCATCAGCAATACCGCCCCTTGAACACTTTCGTCAGCCTATTTCCGTCCTTAGGCCTGGGTGGCAGTTGAAGCCACCCCACGGACCATGACGGATGGCAGAGCCAGGTAAGTGGGGGAGGGAGGCTTACCTGGCTCCACCATCCACCACCACCGCGGTCCGTGCAGCGGCAGATGGTGGAGCCAGGTAAGGGGAGAGAGAGGCTTATTCAGCCCCCATTTCCCCCCTTCCCCATTTAACTGCCTCCATCATCCACGATGAAGGCAAGTAAGTGGGGAAAGGGGGGTAAAATGGGGGCCAAATATCGATCCAGACCTCTAGATCTCGCTCCAGATCCAGTTCTGAAGTGGATCGGGGGAGGTCTGGATTGACCTGAATCGGTTCAGGGGGCGCACAGCCCTACTTTGCATGCAATTCGCCGTGACAGCAGACTATAAGGCTGGTGTGATAAAGCTCCTCAGTGAGGAACATCCTCTACTTTAATTCAGGATTACCTAGCTACCTATAGACAACAATGTACACAACACATTAAACTTTCCACAGATTTAATTCTGTTTATTTGTGTGGTGTTTTTTTTAAAAAAAGGTGTGTTTAGAAAAGAAATGTGATTGGTGGAGCCAATTTGTACCATAGATGTTATTTGCATATTTTCTTGATCAAGGTAAAGTTGCATATTTTTTGATACACAATCAGTGTTTGTTCCTGTTAAGCAGGGATGGGACAGTTGTGGTTCTCAGGTGTTTTTGCCTACAACACCCACCAGCCCTAGCCAGCATAGACAATGGTGAAAGATGGAGGGAGCCGTAGACCCAAATCTCTGGAAGGCCACAAAATGTCCTTGTGTGCTGTATAGGAACGGTCTGTAACGTGTTAATGATTGCTGAATATTTGGAACTCGCTAAACTTTTGTTCAGTTGCTCTTTTCAAAATGTAGGTTTCTTGCCAGCTGCATGCTTTTCATATGCAGGCATACTACTAAAACATGATGTGAAGAATTTCACCTGCAATTCCTGGCATACTTCAAAGACACCATTACCTCTTGCTGTCGGATAAGAAATGAATCAATAAAGCTCCGCTGGTCATTTTCATTCAGATCTCTGAGGTGTTTTATGAAGATGACATTCATAAAGGCAAATAGTTCTTCTCTATTTTTAAGCACAGTCTTGCGGCCACGAAAAAGGAAGCCAAGCGCTGGAAACATGTTATACAGCTGAAAGTATACAATATGACAAACCTATTAAGGAATTCTAATACCTAGTTGATATTCTCAGATGGACATCTCAAAGTATGTTTCTCAAAATTCGTTTGCTCACATTTTACAGAGGAACAACACAGAACGTTTAAGGTTGAAGCTATATTTAGTAAAGTTTCCTAAAAAGACTAGATCTGCAATATGGTGCAACTGAAATGATTGTGCCCCTTAAGATAGTAATCTTTCAGTCCCATGATCAGCAAAGGTAAAGAATATGACAAAGAAATAGAGATACTAATAAATCTAGAAACCTAGATGATATTCTCAGGTGGGCATCTCAAGGTACTTTTCTCAAAGTATGTTTGCTCAAATTCTGCAGAGCAAATATTCAGCAAATAACTAACTAACGACTTGGCAGAATAACATTGGAGCCCTGTGTAATCTCCTTAAAGACCAAAGCCACAACCCAGTACTGTACAGGTATACACAGCAAGGAGGGCTTTCATTTTTAACTATGTCACTGAATGACCTTTTTTTGGACTAAAAAACGTTTGCTTCCACAGCAAGCACTGGAAATAATAATTTTTAAAGGTAAATGCATGTCTTAGTCCATACAACAATTTAGACTGATCGTGCAGATTTGGAAATGCAAAGAAGCAAACATGAAAATGGCATCTATGAAACCAGCCAAAGGCCACTCTCAGATCCACACCAGCCTGGTGTGTGTGAGGCTTTACATCTGGCTGGCTGTATGAAACTGCAGTAACAAGTATGTGCCCAATTTTATTTTTTTATTTGTTTTATTTATTGCATTTTTATACTGCCCAACAGCCGAAGCTCCCTGGGCGGTTCACAAAAACTAAAACCATTCAAAGTATAAAACAAACAGTATAAAAACATGATATAAAATACACATTAAAAACTGATAAAAAAAAAACATACCATACATGATTAAAACATCTTTAAAACATCCTAAAAACATTCTGAAATTTCACTGGATAGGCCTGCCGGAATAGATCAGTCTATTGCTTTTTTTAAATTCTAAAAGACTGTCAAGTTGACGAATCTCCATTCCACAGTCTGGGAGCAGCAGAAGAGAAGGTCCTCCGGGTAACAGTTGTTAATCTAGATTTGCTAGCTGAAGTAGATTCTTCCCAGAGGATCTGAGTGTGCGGGGCGGATTTCAGAGAGTATTTGGGAGACGAGAGTTCTGAAGATGCAAGAATTGCTGCTCCCTCCCAGTCTTCTGAAGCGGTACAGACAGGGCCGGTGCTACCATTAGGCCAACTAGGCAGCAGCCTAGGGCGCAGACATCAGAGGGACGTGGTACTGACCTTTAAGGGTCACCGTTTTATACAAATTAGCTGTTTTAAGAAAACACATAATGAAAGGAAAATATAATCGTTCAGAAACTCTTCTCGAACAGCTGAATCAAAGTTGGCAATTTGGTGGGGGGATACAAGTAGCTTGCCTTGCCTAGGGCGCAAAATAGTCTGGCACCAGCCCTGGGTACAGACTGTGCCCACCTGCTTTTTCTGAACATTTTGAATCAGTTCCATGTTTCTTAAGATAACAGATTCTTCTGCACCAGCCATAAGGTTTTGTATGTTGATGTGGACCCTACACAGCACCCTGCCCAAGCCACATGGACTGTAATATAATTAACTGTTTTTACAAAAACAAATTGTTGGATTACCATGACTGAAGAGCTTCCTATAAGACGGATATTTTCATTGATTAACAATAGTAGTCTTATATATTTGGGATCATCATATTCATATCGCATTCCAAGTAGTATGGACACTATAATATTGGCAACGGCTGCATTCATAATGATGGTGTTCTCAAAAGGTTTTCCTATATAATAAATAATAAAAATACACCAACTTATATAAGTAAAACACAGATTATGGAACAGGCATCAGTATTAAATTTGCTCTTCACTACTAGTGTCTGCCTACCCATGTGTAGATTACATTTCCCTAAGAATCTTTATCGCACACTTGCCATTCCTGGTATGTAGTTTTGCAGCGCGGTCCTCACATGACATCGTCCCAGTCCTGCACTCATCTCATCACCCCCTTGTTGTGTTTTATTTTGGTGTAGGGAAAGACTGGATTATTTTCCTCTCTTGCTTTTTCCTTTGTTGGGGGGCGTGTGTGTGTGCTAACGGAGTCTTACTGACAAAAGGGGAGGGCAGGGTGGTTCTCCTCCTCCAGCACATCATCTTAGGGAATTGTTTGTCAGTTGAATGGACTTTTTAGTGCTCCAACTCGTCCCCTTTATTGCCCGCAGAAGTGGAGCCCAGATGAAACCTTAAAAGTAGTTGCTAGATAACAAATCCCATCAGACTACCACAATCAATGAACTGGAGGAGGAAGGAGAAGGGGCGGGGTGGAGAGGAAGAGTAAACAAGCGAAAACCCACGTGAAAGGGACCATGTGTGATGGAGCCCTTGATGCGGTTAGGAAATGGAGGTAAAAAAATGCAGACACAAACCAGAGGGGGGGAAATAGGTGTGATGAAGCCCTAAATGAGGGGTATTTGGGGTTATTCAGGTGAAGAAATGCTAAGAAGTACTTAAGCATTACTGGACCACTTAGTATATACAGGGAAGTAGACTTATTAAGGCTCCACAGGGAATTCTGGGGCTTGGAAACAAGCATTAAACACATTTAAACTACTACATTGTGGGTATGCTCTGGAGCACCAGAAGGAAAGGGCAACTCACCTTCATAACATTCAATTTTTTTTGTCAGAATATTACACTCCTGAACAATTTTTTCCTCTATGGTACTCTTGCCCATTCCATAGTCCCGTAAGGTGGTCAGTGTAAACCGTCGCATCACTTTCCGGTTTTCACCATGAGAATGAATCATACCTGAAGTGAAGGAGCAGGAGAAAGGTTTCAAGTTAGCTTGATAGTTAGCTTGTGTCAATGAGATTTCTATTATAATGAACAGAATGTGTGTGGATTGTGACCTCTTTATCCCTGATAATCTGAGTTTGGGGTTGGGGAAGCAATGTGTCTCTGTGTGACAGATTGTTTTTATGGTCCTCAACAGCCACCTCCCAAAACTAGTTGTCCATCTATCGCCAGTCTCTCATCTAGGTGATTTGCTTATTCCTGCTGTCTCGGTCATCTCCGTTACGCTAATATTGACACCTTGTGAACTTCCTCAATTTCTGCTTCTACTTGCAATATGTAGCCTCCTACTGGTCTCTTCTGCTCCTATTTAGAGTCCTCTTAACATCTGACCCTCACCATCCTTATCTTTCTCTACCTCAACTCGCTCAGTCCTAGTATTTGGCTGGTGGGGAGAAAACAAAAGTGGCAACGAGAAAGGCTTTTCCTTCACTTCTCCCGCTGTCTGTATTTGGCATATCCATCCCAGTTCTATGGACTGGAAAAAATATATTTCCCAATTCACTTTTGGCATAGGATCTCCATGGCTAAAGTTAAGTAGCGGCACGCAAGGCCAGTTACTGCCCAGAACAAAGGGCCTCACCAAAGCCCTTTGAGAACTCTTCAAACATTGGGATGAAGGGCCTGTCTGCAAACGCATCAGCTTGGTTCACCAGCGCCTCCTTCACCGTTTCATACCCTATCAACACCACCATCTTCCGAAATCCCATTTGGATGCTGAAGACGGAGCCATACTGTTCTGATAACTGGAATTCAACAGAAGAAGAAAAATGGAATTACAGTTTCAGTCACTAAAGCAAAGAATAATCATATGTAAAACCTGTATCACAATTCCAAGATTGAAATCCTATTAGTTTTCTCAGGGCTTTTCTACATGAGCTTTTTAACACATCACTTTACTGAGGCTTCTGTTTTTGGATTCCTTGCAGGAAAACACTTTACATGTGTTCCCCCCCTCCCCAAGGCTTTTGTTCTCTTCCTTTTCCTCGTGTTCCATTACACAAGTACTAGGTGTTGCTGTGGTATAGCGGCATTGACAGTTACACCAGGCTTTAAAGATCCTGCCATTCACAAGTAACACCAGATGTTGGGCAAAGGACCTGCAAACTATCATAAGTAGATATGGCACCAGTGTCTATTTGTGGGAACAAGCTTGCGGTTCCCACCAGTTGCACACACCCTCAGTTCATGGATCTCTGTGCTTGCCAGACTCAGTGGGCTCATCGACACCAAGCAGGATATAGCGGTATGAAAGTGGGAGGGTGACCCTATGAAGAGGAGGACAGGGCTCCTGTATCTCTAACAGTTGTATTGAAAAGGGAATTTCAGCAGGTGTCATTGGTATATATGGGGAACCTGTTGAAATTTCATCTTCATCACAACAATTAAAGCTGCAGGAGCCCTGTCCTCTTTTAAATCTGGTCACTCTAGTATAGCTCCTGCAGCTTTAACTGTGGTGATGAAGAGGAAATTTCACCAGGTTCTCCATATATACAAATGACACCTGCTGAAATTCCCTTTTCTATGCAACTGTTAAAGACACAGGAGCCCTCTCCTCCACTTCATATGGTCACCCTGGTATATGCTATGTCTCAATGGGCCCCAACAGTTGTCAGTGCACTTCGATACCGCTATAAAACAGTAGTGTGGCTCCTGCCTTTTATAGACCACTTTCATAGTGGAATATCCTGCTTGGTGTAGATGTTCCCAGTGTCTGCTGAATTGGGCAAGCTCAGCTGTTGCAAGCAACTGCGATCATCATCTGATGGTCACCGTGGGTTATTTTTGTTGCCTACAAAGTTGTGCAGCAAGACTGTTCAGATCATTGCCACTCTGCTCCTTGCAAGTGTTCTCTGTGAAATGGAAACAGTTTACACGGGCTATTTCAGCAGTGTCTATGGGGGGAAATTCACAATTTGAACACCCTTGAACCATTCATTCCAGCAGTAAGTCGGGAAACGCATTACTGTGTTTTAGCACTTCAGTGGTTTTGGGAATGCCAGCAATGTTTATGGGAGGTAATGTGCAACTGCGCTTTAGCAAATAAGCAAAAAAGTACTATAGTACTTTAGTGAATAAGTGAAAGAGTGCTACAGTGCTGTAAATGCAGTTCTACCAATGGGGGAAACACACACACAGAAATGGTGTGGGGGGGAAATGTTTCAGGGTTTTGAGGGTGTGTTGGGTGCCCCCGTGGCAGAGGAATCTGTGAGTGAGATTTTGTCATGTTCCTGCAAACTTTCAAGGGTTTAATTTTGTAAACCGCCCAGAGAGCTTCGGCTATGGGGCGGTATATAAATTAAATAAATAAATAAATAAATTGCACCACCCCTTTTTTTCCACTCCTTTGAGTGTATTTGCGCAGGGTTTTGATGCGGGAGGCTGTGTATGGAGTTTCGTGCCAACCCTGCAAATTTCTAGTGCTTAATGCCACTTGTTGGGGTGATGCTGGAAGCACTGAATTAACCTATCCCCTCTCATTGGGATATTGTGGAAGGTTAAAACAGGCTGCTACAATGTTGGGCGCCACTGTTTGGGCAGGAGGACTGGAGCAGGACAGGGGGCAGAGGGATGGCTCAGATTGTGCACAGTAGTTGAATAAACTATGCACAGTAGCTTATTTTCCAATCTTGCGGGGGATAACAGGAGCTTATTTCCAAAAGTGATGGTTTAAAGTGATGTTCAAACCCAACCATGAAACTAAAATCAGCTGAGACAGGGAGCCTGATGGATGCCAAGAAAGATGCCCTTGGAGCCAGACTTAGCACCTCTGGATCAGAAAATTCTTCCAGAAATGAGGAGGCTGAATAATGATACCTTCAATGCCAATGCCCGTACTTAACTTGACGAAAGCTGAATTATGGAACTCCCTGCTACAAGGAAATAGATGTGGCGAAGAATGTAGCCATTTTCAAAGAATGATTAGATATCAATATAAAAAGGTATCAGCAAAGAATATGCCAAACTCCACCTCCATCTCTCACCATTTTGTGATGGGAGGGTATCTATTTTTTTCAGCTATCTCAAGTAGGCCTCCAGGGTACAACTTTTGAAAGTCCCTTATCCAATAAAGCATTTCATTTCAACGTTCTAGCTTTTTTCTTTTTTAAAGAGTTCATGGAGAGCAGTATAGATTTGTTCACCCAGATCTACTCCCAAATGGCCCATGTCCTCCACTCTTTGTGCTCTAATCCAAATACGTTTTGTTTCATCGAACTCAACAAATCATAAAACAAGGGAAGGATATTTTCCACAAAGAAGAAAAGGATGTTTAGAAGTTATTGACCCTGTTCAAACAACACACTAAGCCATGGTGGTTAAGCATTTTGAGCTAAACATTATGGCTTAGTGCGTCATGTGAACCATGGCTACATAACCACAGTTTAAACATGGTAGCTAACCATTTGCTGCAAAAGGTTAAGTATTTTGGCTTAGCATTTTGTCTGAACAAGCCCACTGAGTCTATTGTCTGGGACACCTCCAAATTCCAGAAGCCAACTAGGGTGCTGGTCAGCTAAGCTAGAAACTCATTTATAAACATCAGGAAGCCACCTGAATCATAGAATCATAGAATAGCAGAGTTGGAAGGGGCCTACAAGGCCATCGAGTCCAACCCCCTGCTCAATGCAGGAATCCACCTTAAATCATCCCTGACAGATGGTTGTCCAGCTGCCTCTTGAATGACTCTAGTGTGGGAGAGCGATCATCCATACTATAAAGGTTGAAAGTTACTTCTAGTCTAAAGAAGTACAGATAGTGATCTGCTCATGACAACGGAACCATCTAGTTCCCCAAATCACGTCCTTCCTTTCCCAAACAGAACAGAGATCTCTGTAGGAACATGCCCATAGAGCCTGCAAATCTTCAATGTTTCTGCACCAATCACAATTCATATGTTTTGTGCATCCTCTACTTTTCTCAATCTTAGGCATCTACAAGAGCTAGTGGTGTTGACCTACAAGACACAGAATATTATACTAATACTAATACTAATAATTAATAATAAGAATTTCTTTATTTCTTACCCGTCTCTCCCTCTGGATTGAGGTGGGGAACAACATTAAATATATCTGTTTGGTGTGATTTCAGCTTAGGAATCAGCCCTCCAGGCCCAGAACCAAGATGCAATGAACTAGATGTATCCATTATCAATTTACATTTTCTGTATCCAGGAAATCAGCCTTGCAGCTAATTCAGAAAGCTGGGGAGTTGGCAAGTATTATGGGCATTCATTTAGGAATGAATGAACAGGGGAATCAAATGGGGCCCATTCAGTTCAATCTTCATTTATTCCAAATGAATTAACTGAATAATGAAGGTGTTTTTGGTATCCATATGTGCCAATTTGGAGGTGATGATGCTTACCTTTCTTTGGTATCATAATCAGAGCTGATTTCAGAGGTAACTCCTCTTGACCGCCATTTTATTTTGCAAGAATGCCCTAGACGTAAATCATCTCCCCCATCATCCCCCCCAATGATAGAAGAAATGTGAGTAAACAAAGGACTGAGCAAAGAAATGGCAGTTTTCCAAGGGTACATCTTGATGAGGGGTTTGCTCCGGGGTGCATCCAGAGTGGCAGCAAGTCACCTATATGACACAGCTGCCATCCTGAAGCCATCCAGGGGCAAACCCCCAAAACGCCACTTAAAAAAAGTCGGGCACTTACCCCAACTTTTTTTTTTTTTGCTGCGGAGGCATGTCACAGCCGATGGTAACCCCTGTTTGGCCACCATTGGCTGGACAGGGAAGGAGCAGACCTCCGGGAGCTCCGAGTCAAGAGAGCCAGGTCCGGGTATCCCTCTCTTCCTCCCCTTCCGGCTGCCCAGTTCCTCACCCTCTCTATTTTTTAATAAGTTGTTTTATCTGTAAATAAACATAAAGGCTTCGCATTTACAGATAAAAAAAAATGGGAGGGGGGTTAGGAATGGACACCATTCCCCTCACCATTTTTTAAATTTACTGATAAAAATCAAAAACGGAGGGGTGAGAGGAACAGGGCAGTCAGAGGGAGGAGAGCCGGTTTGGGTGGTGGCCGTCCCTGTCCTCCTCCCCCTCTGGCTGCCTCGTTCCTCCCCCCCCAGTGCTTGGCGCAGCAATGGTAGGGTGACCCTATGAAAAGGAGGACAGGGCTCCTGTATCTTTAACAGTTGCATAGAAAAGGGAATTTCAGCAGGTGTCATTTGTATATATGGAGAACCTGGTGAAATTCCCTCTTCATCACAACAGTTAAAGTGCAGGAGCTATACTAGAGTGACCAGATTAAAAAGAGGGCAGGGCACCTGCACCTTTAACTGTTGTGATGAAGAGGGAATTTCACCAGGTTTCCCGTATATACAAATGCCACCTGCTGAAATTCCCTTTCCAATACAACAGTTAAAGATACAGGAGCCCTGTCCTCCTTTTCATAGGGTCACCCTAGGCAATGGGGTGAGGGCAACTCCGCACTCACACTCCTTCCTGTGCAGATGCTGGGAAGGAGCGCCAGTGCAGGAGTCTGAGGCCTCGCGGCGCCAACGCAGCACAGTCAAGTTGGGGCCTAAATGAATAATTTTTTTAAATGAAGACTTGAGTAACAAAAACAAATGGAGTAACACAATGAGAAACAAACACAAAACGTGTACCACATTAGCAGTTCTGGAAGGGCCTCTTTTCAGCAGTTCCACCCACTGCCTAGTCCACCCCTTCTTCTTCAGCCACCCTGCTCCCATGTCCTCTCCCCACTGAATTGACTAATGCGCATTCCACACTGAAACATAGCAAGTGCAAAGAATTAAATGGACATCCATGCAGCGGTATGTGACTTAGGTATGTGATTAGGGTTACTGTGACCTGCGCTTGGGTTAGGGCAAGCTGACATCAACTGGCCTCATAGATCATTATAATACAGTGATCGTTGCCCTGCCAAGGAAAGAACAGAAACTTACCTTTAACATTGTTCTGTGGGGCCTCTTCAGATCCATTATGAGGAGATTTCCAATAAGTGGTAAAGGCCTGGGTCCTGGTGGAAGATTCTGGGGGCTCTTATTCCAGAAACAGCCCATTTTCAATGTGAACATAATCACAAGAGTAAATAGGAACAATATTGAAAGGGAATCAATCCAATCCATTTCCGTTCAGTAAGCAGTTTTCTCTAGTGATGACAATGAAAGCTGTGATGCCATTCAGTCAAAGCCAGTGTCTGCCTTTGGAAATTAACTGCACACAAATTTCAAACAATTGCATTAGACATGGCCGAAGTACTCTCTCTAGTGAATCATTAATCTATCCAGTTTAAAAGAATATGTCCCACTTTCCTCATGGTTTTCTGTCTCCTCCCCAGATAATTAGGTCTACACTTGATAACTCTTCCTTTGGATACTTGGTTGGGTGGTGTTTTCTTCCTCCAATAAAAACTTTGCAAACTGAGTTTAAAGGCTTGTATCCTAGAGAGGTCCAATATTTAGGGTTAGCTGCAAGATTCAATTATACTTAATTATGCTGGGTATAATGAATTATACTGTGAAATCCTCACGATTAATTATTGAAAGATAATTTGGAACAGGTTCAGAACAATTCTTCTCCTGTTGAAACTCTAAAAATATTTTGGTATTTTTAAAAGGAATCTAGGACTTGGAGTTAGTTTGTTCATTAGCGTCCAAGGTCCAAAGAGTAGCATATCTTCTTGAGCATATTTTAGCACTCAAATCTTTCTTATGATCAGGGTACAAAGTGGAAGAGACACGTCTGTAATTTTCCATTTTGCATTGCTTGGCCTTCTTCTTTGAGCCAGACAGGCTTCTGTGGTTTATTTATTATTGTTATTCATTTATGAAATTTATTACTCACTTTTCATTATAAAATAATCCTAAACGGGGAATAAAACTAACAAAACACAGTAAAATCATACAAACATCAATGGGGGTGGGGGAGAATAACCCAGATAAATAGCAATTTACAAGATGCAGCATCACACATTCAGTGGCATCGACTGTATATGATGGGGAGGCGGGAGTTCCACATCAAAGCGCCTGTATCAAGAACACTCTCTCCCATGTTGCAGCCTATCAAACTCCAGGCTAATGCAGCACCATCAAGAGACCATCCCTAGCATAGGCGTGCGCAGCACATTTCATTAGGGGGTTCAGCCAGGGATTTTTTTTTTAAGGTAAACATTGATTAAATATATAGTAATAAAGGACTTTTTTTCATTCATCAAACAAACAAAATAAACGAAAACTGAAGTAAACTGTATTTTTTTTAATTAACAAGTAATCTGTACTTTAAAAATACACATTTTAAAATGGAGACTCTGAATACTATTTTTTTGCTGTAGTGATAACCAGGCATATATAAAGATACAGTCAATTTTCACCATCTTTAAATTTAATCAGATAATGACCTAATCCAAACTTACTAAAACAGATTCACATTTAAAACAGATTCTATCACATTAACAACAATGAGTGTCATCTTAAGTTCCAGCACCATACAGAGAATACACCATACATCAAATGCCCTAATAATGATTTTAAAAGATTGCCCTGTGTGCTGCTGAGCAAAGAATTTGGAATGAGGTCCAGGAGAGAGTCTTCTGGGGTGAATATAGTGAGGACGAGGGGTGGCTGCGAGCCTAGCGTAAGAGAGGGCTGGCTGGCAAGATTTGGAAAACTTGGGGGAATGTAGGATTATTATTATTATTATTTATTTATATAGCACCATCAATGTACTGGAACTAGGGGCATCTCTGGAAGGCCGCGAAGGGGCTATTGGCAGAAGACAGGAGATGAAGGAGAAAAGAGAAGATGGGAAACCGTCACAAGGGCACATCAGTCTTCTTTACTGATCAATTGTAAGCCGCTCCGGGAGACTTTTAGGCTGAGGTGCGGGATAAAAATACTCTAAATAAAAATACTCTAAATAAAATAAGGGCAGAAGAAGAGGATTGGCGTAGGGGGAGCCCTGGGGAGAGAAGAGAGAGAAATGCCCCTATGTGTGGGGTAGAAGAGGGAGAGAGGGTGCAGACAGGAGAGGTATGAGTGTCCCGGAGGGGAAAGGAAACAGAGGTAATGTTTAGCCTTGAGGAGAAGCCTGAGGGGAGACATGATAACACTCCTCAAATACTTGAAAGATTGACACACACAGGAGGGCCAGGATCTCTTCTTGATCCTCCCAGAGTGCAGGACACGGAATAATGGGCTCAAGTTACAAGAAGTCAGATTCCAGCTGGACATCAGGAAAAACCTCCTGACTGTTAGAGCAGTATGACAGTAGAACCAGTTACCTAGGAAGGTTGTGGGCTCTCCCACACTAGAGACATTCAAGAAGCAGCTGGACAACCACCTGTCAGAGATGCTTTAAGGTGGATTCCTACATTGAGCAGGGGGTTCGACTTGATGGCCTTATAGACCTCTTCCAACTCTATTATTCTATGATTCTATGAAAACAGTAGTGTAGATCCTGCCTGAGACACCTGGGCCCTGTACACCTAGGAAACCCAATGCATGTTGTTCAGTATCCAAATTATAGCCAGCTCTTGCCAGGGCTGTCCCAAGACATTTTGCTGTCCAAAGTGGAATAGTCCTTTGCCTCCACTCATCTTCAATTGATGGGTCATCCCCCCCACAACTGGTTAATTATTTAGGTGGGGGGGGGGTTAAGTGAAAGATGACGACGAAGAGAAAGAGTATGAAAAAGGCAAAAATAGTTAGATATTGGGAGTGAGTGATAAGTACAGTAGCTTAGATCGCTTTAAAAAGGAATTCAATATAGTTATGGAAGAGAAGGAATCTGTGAACAGCTACTAGTCATGACGGCAACATGGAACACCCTATACGCATTTACCTGGGATTAAGTCTCACTGAAATCAATGATTACTAGACAACTCCAGGATTGCACTGCAAAGACTTATAGAGTGATCCTACACCTGCTTCCTCAGAAGAAAGCCCAACCAATTTCAATGAGACTATCCCCTGACTGGACTCTGTATTTTGGTGCTTTTTGGGGGGTAACTTTAGTGCCAATTACACTCTGATATTCTATGTTTTGCTTTTGTGCAGATTTAAGCCACCTTGAGACCAACCCATACAGGCCATATACATATATAAAAAGCAACTAGGGTTGCAATCTTCATGCCACTCTTCCATTTTTTAATACGTCCTCTTTTATTTGTCCATAGGAACTTAAACACACTAGAGGCCTTCAAGAGGCAGCTGGACAAGTATCTGTGGGGGATGCTTTAGGGTGGATTCCTGCATTGAGCAGGGGGTTGGACTCGATGGCCTCGTAGGCCCCTTCCAACTGTGCTATTCTATGATTCTATGATATATTGTTACCATCCTTGGGCTTAATTCTCTGCCTGTTCAGACAGAAAAAAGTCCTACAACTTCCAGAATGCCCAAGCCATCTATGCTGGCTGGGACATGCTGGGAGCTGTAGGACTTTTTCTGTCTATAGGACTGCACCCTAACTCAACCTAACTTCGCAAAAGCACAAGCTCCTGGAACTAGTTCTAACCTTAACCCTAAAAAGAGCCCTGTGCAACCCCATGCATGTCTACTCAGAAGTAAACATGCTGGCTGGGACATGCTGGGAGCTGTAGGACTTTTTCTGTCTCCAAATCATTCCCCCAAGTCACAGAAAACTACAGCCACCCCCACTACAAACATACATTCATTCAGTCAAACAGCCAGGCATCCCATTCAGACATCAATACACTCACACTGTCAGCACACACATACACACACTCAGCATCACTCACTCCAAAAACACACAGGCATGCACACGTGCATTCACTCAAAGACCCCATGCACCCCCACAGTCTCTCTCACAGTCTCTCTCTCACACAAACCTCAGTCTTGCCTCCTCCTCTATCTCCTCCTCCTCCTGCTTGCTTCTTCTTCTGCTTCTTCTTGCTTCTTCTTGTGCTTCTTCTTGCTGCTGCTTCTGCTTCTTCTGAGCTGGGGGGTGGGGTGCTGGAGGCTGCATTGTTGCACGCAGCCCCCAACCACTCACCTTGCTCTCATCGCCCACCCCACATGGCGGCCATCTTGAATCTCGCCCGAACTCACGTGAGATGTCGGCTGTTGGCTGGGTCTCACAGAGTTCCCAGCCAGCTGCCGAGATCTCGCGTGACTTCGGGCGAGATTCAAGATGGCCGCCGCCACTCACAGGAGAAAGTTGGAGTTGTGGTTGCTGCGGGCCCAGTAACCACAACCCCGGTATTTTGGCAGGGATGGGGCAAACATGGCGGCGGCAGCGTATTAGGGGGTTCAGCGGAACCCCCTGAACCCCCTGTCTGCACGCCAATGATCCCTAGTAAATCTAATATCTGGGCAGATACATAAAGGTTAAGGTACTCCATCAGGTATCTTGGTCCTAAGCAGTGTAGAGCGTTATATGTCATCACAAGCACCTATAACATGTTCTGCTAGTTTACGGGTAATTCAGGGGCAAATGACACAGGCAATCCCATGTAAAGTGCATGGCAGTAGTCCAGTTTTGAGATTGCTAGTACATGAATCCCTGTGGCCAGACTGTCCTTGTCCAGGAATGGCTATAGCTGGTGTATCAACTGAAGTTGGAACATTATGCATCTCCTTTTTACTTGTGACAACTGATTTCTGGATTATGTCAGTTATCTGTATGTGGTAGCAGGAAGGTAAGGTATGGTGGCCCTACCTTACAGCAGAGGCTGGATTGTCTTTTTTTGCGGGGGGGGGGGGATTGGTTTTATTGATTGATTGATTGACTGACTGCTTGACAGATAATTTTTTTATGGCAGGCCTTGAACAAACATTCTCTGGGCAGCTTACAAGTCAAAACAAACAAAATAAAATGTAGGAAATACCTGCTCGACTAACGTATTAATTTTACATCACTTTTTACCGTCATGGTCATCTCCCAATGTTGGGAGCACTCTGTGGTGGCAGTATTCGATGACAATGATTTTCTCTAGAGCTGTTTTTTCAACCCAGCTTCAGGCCTGTTTGGGGAATGAATCCTCTTTGTCCACCCTAATTGACAACTCATATCAGTAACTGGCCAGAAGAATGTAACCCTGTTGTCTCCAGTGGGAAGTATTCTATCCTGCTACTGCACTTCTGTTGCACCAGTGGGACCCACAGGTAGCACAACAGGTAGTTAGTGCTGTGCAAAGGAACTCCGAAAAGTGGAGGAACTTTTGTCTGGATTAGGACAGCCCAGCAAAGCGCCTCTCAGTGACCTGCTCTGCCCTGTTCCTTTATGAAGGATTAACTCCCATTGTGTTAGCAATGCACTGTGTTAGCAACTGGTATGTGGGCCACATAGGATACTGATACTCTCTCTTGAACTTCCCTGCCCTGAAATCTTACCAATTTTATTTGTCCTCATATCGGACAATCAGATCTTGCCTTCCACTGCTTACTATTCTTTGCTTTCTTTTTTAGGCTCATTTCAGGCCCCATCAATTTCAACCAGCAAAGGGGTCTCAGGACTCTATAAGACTAGAGGTAGTTAGGAGGACAAGGGAGGAGGGAGCTTACTCACCATACAGGGAAAGACTGTGCTACACCCAGGAGAGGACTGGGATGGAACCTCTTTTGCTGACATCTAGTTTTCTATTGCTTCCCTTTTCTGCACCTAACCCTTTTCGTCCAATAGTGGTCATCTCTCTCACCTGCATTGAGTACAGATAGTACCTTCCAAAAAGTTTTCTCACAACCTCTGTTTTCTTTTGGAAATCAAGTTCTATTCTTTGGGGTGAGGGGGTTGAGATTTTGGGGCTTGTATCAATTCAAATACAATATTGTCTATCCTGAATCCTGTGTAGAGGTACAGCACAACATTTGAACCTCTAATTGGACCATTGATATTACATTATCAGATTCCACTGTTTGTGTCTAATGATCCGTTGAACAGATTTTGGATGCTGCAAAGCACCACAGGGTTTGCAATCCTGGAAGATCCAGTTTACAATTCAAAGTGTCCAGTTGTCGCTGCCACATGCAAGTACTCAACAAGTTATGGCCAGCTGAATGCTTACTTTGTTCAGCAGAGGTGGGTGCGCTTATGTCCCTACAACATACCTACATAAAACATGTGGGTTTCTTTAGGGCGGGGGGAAGTGTTGTTGACATCCAAATAAGGGGAACAAATGGGGCCTTGGGTGGATGGGTAGTGGGTAGTATCATCTGAGGTTTCTTAGGTGTAGGGCTAGTATAATTCAGCAACAGGAAATCTTGACAGACTGTTCAGTCCAAATTTGAGACGTAGTACTCTCCCATTTTGGTAAATTAGGGATCTTTTTCCAGCTCAGTTAAAGTTGAAACTACAAAATAATGTGAAACTGGTGGAAATCTGTTGTAGGAAAGCAGTAGGGAGTGAGGCACGTTCAATCCCCTTGAAATTACAAATTCTGCAATTATGATTTTTTACCATTTTTAGCTATTATTATTATTATTATTATTATTATTATTATTATTATTATTATTATTTATTTATATAGCACCATCAATGTACATGGTGCTGTACAGAATAAAACAGTAAATAGCAAGGCCCTGCCTCATAGGCTTACAATCTAATAAAATCATAGTAAAACAATAAGGAGGGGAAGAGAATGCAAACAGGCACAGGGTAGGGTAAGCAGGCACAGGGTAGGGTAAAACTAACAGTATAAAGTCTGCACAACATCAAGTTTTAAAAGCTTTAGGAAAAAGAAAAGTTTTTAGTTGAGCTTTAAAAGCTGCGATTGAACTTGTAGTTCTCAAATGTTCTGGAAGAGCGTTCCAGGCGTAAGGGGCAGCAGAAGAAAATGGACGGAGCCGAGCAAGGGAAGTAGAGGCCCTTGGGCAGGCGAGAAACATGGCATCAGAGGAGCGAAGAGCACGAGCGGGGCAATAGTGTGAGATGAGAGAGGAGAGATAGGAAGGAGCTAGACCGTGAAAAGCTTTGAATGTTAACAGGAGAAGTTTATATTGGATTCTGAAGTGAATTGGAAGCCAATGAAGAGATTTCAGAAGCGGAGTAACATGGTCAGAGCGGCGAGCCAAGAAGATGATCTTTGCAGCAGAGTGGTGAACAGAAACCAACGGACTGATGTGAGAAGAAGGAAGGCCAGAGAGAAGAAGGTTGCAGTAGTCCAACCGTGAAATAACCAGTGCATGAACAAGCATCTTGGCAGAAGAGACAGACAAAAATGATCGAATCCTCGCAATATTATACAGGAAAAATCGACAAGATTTAGCTACTGCCTCAATATGAGGAATAAAGGAGAGCGAGGAGTCAAATATAAAGCCAAGACTACGAGCTTCCTTGACCGGAGTAAGCGTAACATCATTGTCAGTAAGGGAGAATGAGAGATGAGGAGAAGGTTTAGGAGGAAAAACAAGCAATTCAGTCTTTGCCATATTGAGTTTCAAACGACGATGAAGCAGCCAAGCTGAGATATCTGAAAGACATGCCGAGATACGATCGTGAACATCAGGAGAAAGTTCCGGAGATGACAGATATAGTTGTGTATCATCGGCGTACAGATGATATTGGAGGCCATGAGATTGAATAAGCTTGCCCAAGGGCAACATGTATAAGGAAAACAACAACGGGCCAAGCACCGAGCCTTGCGGAACCCCTACTGAAAGGGGAAAGGAGGAAGACGAGCTGCCATTAGCCAACACGCTGAAAGAGCGACCCGCTAGATAGGAGGCAAACCAGTTATAGACAGAGCCACAAAATCCAAGGTCATGAAGGGAATCTAAGAGAAGATCATGATCAACCGTGTCAAAGGCTGCAGTTAGATCAAGGAGAATAAGAACGGAATAATGGCCTTTAGACTTGGCAGTAAGGAGATCATTGGTGATCTTAGTAAGGGCTGTTTCGGTGGAATGCAGAGGACGGAATCCAGATTGAAGTGGATCCAAAGCAGAGTTACTAGAAAGAAAGTCAAGACAGCGAGAGTAGACCGCCCGCTCCAGGATCTTTGAAACAAACGGCAACAAAGAGACAGGTCGGTAGTTAGACAGAGATAGCCTATCAAGAGTAGGTTTCTTGAGAATGGGAGAGACTGTAGCATGTTTAAAAGCAGAAGGAAATGAACCAGAGGACAGAGAAAGATTAATAATATGAAGCAAGGAAGGGAGGATAGCAGGAATAAGATTAATAAAGACGTGAGAAGGAATCGGATCACGAGAACAAGTGGAAGGCTTCGAAGAGCGCAGTATTGTAGACAGTTCATCCGCTGAGACCGAAGGAAACACAGAGAAATTTGCAGGAGGAACTGACAGATGAGGAACAGGAACTGGAAGAGGAGCAGAGCTGGCCAGATCAGAGCGGATAGTTTGGATTTTAGCATTGAAAAAAGAGGCAAAGTTATTAGCAGACAGAGAGGCGGGGAGAGATGGCGGATTAGGCTTCAGAAGAGAATTGAAGGATGCAAAGAGCCGCTGAGGATGCCTAGCATTTGACTGGATCAGCGTTGAGTAGTACTGCTGTTTGGCCAATGAAATGGCAGAAGAGAAAGAGGAGAGTACAAATTTGTAATGGACAAAGTCCGCCCTGTCCCTGGTCTTACGCCAAAGGCGTTCAGCTGACCGGGAACAAGAGCGAAGGTAGCGGAGGAAAGAGGTGAGCCACGGTTGGGGTTGAGAAGGGCGAACTATCCGAGTTGTAGATGGAGCAAGATTATCAAGAGTTGAAGATAAGGAGGAATTAAAGGAGGAGACAGCTGAGTCCAAGGAGACAGCCGAAAAGACAGAAGGAAGGGAGGAGGCTAGAGACTGGGAAAAAGCCTCATAATTGATAGATTGCAAGTTGCGACAAGAGCGAGAAGCGGGACGTGAAGGAGGAGGATTATGAGTAATATTGAAAGAAACTAGGTGATGATCTGACAACGGAAAGTGAGCAGTAGAAAAGTCCAACACAGAGCAATTCCGAGTGAGAACAAGATCCAGACAGTGTCCAAGGGAATGTGTGGGTGCATCAGACCAAAGCTTAAGATCATAAGAGGAAGATAATGAGCGAAATCGTAGAGCTGCAGCATCTTGAGGGTCATCCACATGAATATTGAAATCACCCAAAATAAGAGTAGGACAGTTATCAGAGAGGAAAAAGGACAGCCATGAATCAAAATCAGAGATAAATTTTGAGGACAAGCCTGGGGGGCGGTACAGAACTGCAATCCGCAGTCGCAATGGAGCGAAGAGCCTCACCACATGTACCTCAAAGGAGGAGAAGCAATGTGAAGATGGAATGGAAAGAGGCTGGAACTGGCACAAACTAGATAATAAAAGACCCACACCACCACCCCGACCCTCTGGGCGACTAGTGTGAGAGAAAGAGAGTCCTCCAAGAGAGAGGGCAGCAGAGATGGCAGTATCATGGGCAGGAAGCCAGGTCTCAGTAAGAGCAAGGAGGTGGAGAGACCTAGAGATAAACAAGTCCTGGATGACAGGGGCCTTAGAAGCAAGAGAGCGACAGTTCCATAAGGAACACGAAAAAGGCAGCTGAGAAGGGGGGAGACACCGGATAGGAACTAAGTTAGGAGAGACAAGATTGGAACGAGCCATAAGGAACAGATATGAGGAGAAAAGAATTGAGAGGAGACAATGAGAAGATCGTATCCTGAATCAGAAAGTGGCAGCGACCGGACCGTGGCTGGGGTTTTTCCTGCAGAGTAGAAGTTCCGCTTGACCGGCTTCGCGCCGCTCTCGGCCTTCGGCTCGCGCCTCCAGCAGACTGGAGGCTAAGTACCTGAAAAGGAGAATCCTGAAAAGGAGGAGAGGAGCAGAAGCTGCAATTCAAACAGACCAATCCCTGTTAGTCAATGTTGCTCAATGGCTTCTCTTGCAAAGCTAAGTTGCTGCTTACTCTTCAAGCTGCAACTGCAGACTGGAGGCTCAAGTACCTGAAAAGGAGTGGAGGAGCAGAAGCTGCAATTCAAACAGCTGAGCATAACCTAAAAATATACCAAGGTGTTGTTGTTTTTTGCTACTGTAGAAGTAAAAATCAGCTATTTATATATGGCAGCACCTACAAGTCCATTGTGCTAGGCAAGCAGGAATGTTATATAAGCACATTCTCAACATTCTTTTACTCTTTCATGCAACCAACAGAGAACCCAAAAATGTGCTATCTGGATGAAGGGCTGAGGCCACAGAATGCAGGGACAGGCTTAGTTCTCAATGGGCGGAGTCATTGGAGCAAACAGTTGCAGATTTAACACGCATCCCAATACTGTCCTAAACTACAAAGGTGGAAAATCTGCCAGTTGGCTCAGTTTGCTGTGGACTAAGTCGGGGCAGCTGGCAGTTGTTGGACCACAGCCCATGTTGGTCCCCCAACATCCCTACATGTACGTAACCCAAAAGATTACGGATGGATGACAAACAAAGCTGAGAATTTTGTCATTGAGCGGATGCATGGACCACCAGCACCAATTACAGTTTGGAGGTGCTGTCATGCAAGTATGTGCATTTCTGTCAATTGCACATGCCTATTCAATGGATTTTCTTGTACTGCTATGTGCAAACTATAATCATGTAGCAACCGGAATAAACTGATGTAGACTTTGCAGCTGGACATGAGGACTCAGAAGATGACTGCAGCGGTGATGAATATTAATTAAATTAAATTAAAGATTTCAAATGGTAATATTCTAACATTTATAAATAAAAAGAGTTGCATATTGAACAGTTGCTGAACTCACAAAATTACTAGACATTTCTTTGCAATAGCATTAAGTTATCTGTTATCCATATACTGCATAAAATTACATGAAAATGGATACACTCATATGTGTCTACGGCCTATCAAAATTAATGTTGTCAAGCTAAGGTCTCTTAGAAAAGCAAAAGCGTACCATACAATTGTTTAATACTCTTTAGGTGCATACCTAGATCCGGTAACATGTCATGTTCAGTAGACTATAAAAATGAGGAAAATTTAAACTTTTTTATTTATTTATTTATTTAATTACATTTTTTTATACCGCCCAATAGCCGAAGCTCTCTGGGCAGTTCACAAAAATTAAAACCATAATAAAACAACCAACAGGTTAAAAACACAAATACAAAATACAGTATAAAAAGCACAACCAGGATAAAACCACGCAGCAAAATTGATATAAGATTAAAATACAGAGTTAGAACAGTAAAATTTTAATTTAAGTTAAAATTAAGTGTTAAAATACTGAAAGAATAAAAAGGTCTTTAGCTGGCGACAAAAGAGTACAGTGTAGGCGCCAGACGGACATCTCTGGGGATCTCATTCCACAGCCGGGGTGCCACAGCAGAGAAAGCCCTCCTCCAGAGAAGGATATATTTTTCTTGATATATGGCTTGTACCACATAAATGGCAACAGATAGGTCATTATTACAATTATTTATTTGTAAGAGAATTGATTAGCTTTCTAACACAGTTTTAAAATTTAAAATTGGACATTTTTTTTATACGCTACAGCTTAAATTACAAAAGTTAGAAAAAGATGGCTTCAACTATCTTGATAACGTCAAAAAAAGTGTAAGCCATCAGAATGGGTTATCACATGAAAATACAATCCATAGAGATACACCTTTCAAAAAATCAAAATGTAATTTGGCCACCTTACATGATACCGAAATTTGGTTTGGCCCATTTTACTGTTCTATCCAAGGCTACCTTGTGCACACCCGTCAAACATCAACATCCACAGATATTTTATTAACATAAAACCAAACCAAGAACAGTAAAGCCAAATACACATATCAGTGTCCGTTATTACTGTCCTTGCTAAGTTTCCATTTCAGAATGCATGGTGCTTCGTGATCTTAGAATCATAGAATCATAGAATAGTAGAGTTGGAAGGGGCCTATAAGGCCATCGAGTCCAACCCCCTTCTCAATGCAGGAATCCACCCTAAAGCATCCCTGACAGATGCTTGTCCAGCTGCCTCTTGAAGGCCTCTAGTGTGGGAGAGCCCACAACCTCCCTAGGTAACTGATTCCATTGTCGTCCTGCTCTAACAGTCAGGAAGTTTTTCCTGATGTCCAGCCAGAATCTGGTTTTCTGTAATTTGAGCCCATTATTCCGTGTCGTGCAGTCTGGGATGATCGAGAAGAGATCCTAATTAAATATGATATCTTAATCATATTTAATTAGCTCAATGAAATGGTCATGATTATTCCCAATATACAGATCGAAGATTGAAACAATGTGATTTACCCAGCATCACCCACTGAGATTATGGCTGATCAGAAGTTTGGAACCATAATATACAAGAAAAAGCAGTAATGGTAGCAGAACCTACTGTGTAGAGAAAAGTGGAGAGATGTAAATGCCAATATATTCTTCTCAGGGGGAAATTTAATTCACAGCAAGGCAATGGGATCTATTCAACAACAGTCTTCTGTCTCTTACATATATTTTTCAGGCAATATCTACATTAAGGCAGCATTGCTGCTCAAACAGAACAGAAAGCTCATCAAAGGGATGAACAGATCCAGTTGCCTTACTTATTTTCTAGCATTCCACAGCTACTCTACCTTTTTCTCCTTAACTGATTTTCTGTGGTAAGAAAAAAAGACAGAGGAAGCGGTGAAGAAACACAGGACAGTTATGACTGGAAGACCATGGGCTTTGATAGATGGAGGTTTCAGCCCGGGCTGACCCCAGGCTCACCTCTGTGCATCCAGATGACGCACAGGGGATCCCGGGGTCAGCCTGGGCTGAAACCTCCTTCGGCCCGGGCTAACTGGAACCTCTTTTGGCCCGGTATTACCCACGGCCTCGGGCTGAGCCCAAGACTGTGGGTGTCTAGCTTGTTCCGCCACTTTTCCCAGCTTCCGCGCTTATTCGTGAGTAGCCAGGACAAGCAGCGGAGCCTGGGGGAGGTGGGGAAACGAAGCCAGCAGGAGAGGGGGGGGGAGATCAGAGCCAGGGGGAGGTGTGTGGGGAGATCAGAGGCAGAGGGAGGTGGGGGGAAGATCGGAGGCAGGGGGAAGGGGGCTGGCAGGTGGGTGATGGAGCTGGTGGGGCTGGTGGGCGGGCAACGGAGCTGGCGGGGATGGCGAGTGATGGAGCTGATGGCGGGTGGGTGATGGAGCTGGCGGGGATGGCGGGCGGGCGGTGGAGCTGGCGGGAGAGGAAGGGACTCATTGCCAGGGTGGGGAGCGGGGAGAAGTTGTTTTTTTTTTTTTAAGGGCCTTACCTAAGCAGGAGCGTTCCTGCACCCGGCCCCTTTAAAAAATAAAAATAATGGCGGACGCGATGGGGCTTTGCTTTCCCCGTTGCGTCCACGTCTAGCAAGGCACGACAGCCCATGCTACTTGTAGCACAGGCTCGCTGCTCCTCCTGCACGGATTAGCCGGTAGGTCTAGCAAAGCCCTAAGTCTAGACACCAGTAACATCCCATCAATGAGGCAGGGTAATGGGATGATAAAAGCCTTTTCTGGGAGAACATCTGGTTCAAGAACATCTGCAGTGTGTGAATACATGAAACCATATTGTTCTTTATGCAGTGAATGACACAGCTAAGCTATGTCTTAGCACTAGCTTTATATAACTAACAGAATGGCAAATGAGACTCTTAAGGTTTGTGATGACGCTTGAGCCAATTCCACTAAGCTTCTACCAAAATGCACTTGGTGACCAAAAGAGTGTGCAGAAAAATCTCACAGCTGCATACATGGAAGCTAAGCAATGCAGGAGCTTGAGTCTTATAAACGTGGAAGAGCACGGAAATTGTAGGGCATGGAAGGTGCTGTAAACCCAATTGCAGGGGTAAGGTCCAGGTCATCTTTAGATGTTCCAGGAGCTGGCTGAAAGTTGAATTTCTGCAGGAGGCTTGTAAAGAACAGGAAAAGCTCCATTTTGGTAAGGGTCTCGGCTACACATATTCTCCGACCTGCAGCAACATAGAGACAGTAGGAAAACTAGAACTATTCATTCCTTAAGAGCATTTTATACTGCCTTTCCATGACACATTGCCTGAAACAATTTACCTTAAAAGCAGCAAGGACAAAAATCAAACACATGAAAATAGAATAAAATGCAACCATAGTTGTTAACAACATAGAGGAGTGATGCTAATGAATGAATAGTGAATTCCCAGCAAGGAAGTCCTTACAACACTGGAAACAAAGACCAGATCTACACCAAGCAGGATATAACACTTTGAAAACAGTTTGAAAACTGTATCTGGCATGTGTCTTGGGCCTCAACAGTTGTCACTACTGTTCTAAACCATTATAAAGCAGTAGTGTAGATCCTGTCATGGAGTCATGAGCATATCTTTGCAGTAGCAAATGATGGATACAAACGCTGACATTTTCTAGAGTGGGCAGTGGCCCTCTGTGACAGTTTTCTTCTTAGAAAATGTTCCTATCTCTAGGGTGACCATATGAAAAGGAGGACAGGGCTCCTGTATCTTTAACAGTTGCATAGAGAAGGGAATTTCAGAAGGTGTCATTTGGATATAGAGAGAACCTGGTGAAATTCTCTCTTCATCACAACAGTTAAAGCTGCAGGAGCTATACTAGAGTGACCAGATTTAAAAGAGGGCAGGGCACCTGCAACTTTAACTGTTGTGATGAAGAGGAAATTTCCTCAGGTTCCCCATATATACAAATGACACCTGCTGAAATTTCCTTTTCAATACAACTGTTAAAGATACAGGAGCCTTGTCCTCCTTTTCATATGGTCACCCTACTATCTCCAGTACCAGATTTAGACCATAGCTAGACCTAAGATTTATCCCAGGATTGTCCTGGGGTCATAGAATCATAGAATCATAGAATCATAGAATAGCAGAGTTGGAAGGGGCCTACAAGGCCATTGAGTCCAACCCCCTGCTCAATGCAGGAATCCACCCTAAAGCATCCCCAACAGATGGTTGTCCAGCTGCCTCTTGAAGGCCTCTAGTGTGGGAGAGCCCACAACCTCACCAGGCAACTGGTTCCATTGCCGCACTGCTCTATCAGTCAGGAAGTTTTTCCTGATGTCCAGCTGGAATCTGGGTTCCTTTAACTTGAGCCCGTTATTCCGTGTCCTGCACTCTGGGAGGATCGAGAAGAGATCCTGGCCCTCCTCTGTGTGACAACCTTTTAAGTATTTGAAGAATGCTATCATGTCTCCCCTCAAACCTTTTCATCTAAGGCCACAGCTAGACCTAAGGTTTATCCTGGGATCATCCAGGGTTCGCCCCTGCCTGAGCACTGGATCCCCTGTGTGTCACCTAGATGCACAGGTTTGACCCCTGGATGATCCAGGGATAAACCTTAGGTCTAGCTATGGCCTAAGTGCCACACAGGGCATCCAGCGCTCAGGCAGAGAAGAACCCTGGATGATCCTGGGATAAACCTTAGGTCTAGCTATGGCCACAGTAAGCCTATGTATCCCAGTTGCTGGGGAATGTGGGCAGGAGGGTGCTATTGCACTTGTGTCCTGCTTATGGGTTCTCAACAACAGCTGGTTGTCTACTATGTGAACAGAATGCTAGACTAGATGGACCTTTGGTCTGATCCAGCCTCAGGGCTTTTCTTGTGGTCTTACTAACAAAGCTCACATTGGATACATGCAGATGTCAAGGCAGATGTTACCACTGAAACAGCTACACCTCTAGCAGTAGCAACATCTCAGGTCTGATAAGTAGGCATTTTTCATCCTCATTCCTCCCACAAGAGCATTTATGAGTAAACACTGCCTGTTTTTAAAATGCTGTGATGTATTGTTAAGAATTCATTCTCCAGTCCCCTTGGAGGCCTGTTGTCAGGCACCAGGGTAGGAAATATTTTTTAATCAATCGATCAATCAATCACTATGTTACCTGCAGAGAAAGGCATGAATGCATCTTTCTTTACAAACTTTCCTTCAGAATCAAGAAAATGCTCTGGATAGAATTTATGTGGCTCCTCCCATTGGGATTCATCATGGAGCACTGAAAATAGTAATGGGATGATGTGAGTTCCCTGCAAAGTCAAAAGAAAATGGGATTTATTACACCTACGACAATAGTGTAATCCTAACATAAAATGGAAAATCAACCCATGTTCTATTGCTGGGTTATGCAATTATTATTTAAACCTCGTATAACTGATGGTCCCTGGGTTTGCTTGATGTGAGCCATGGCTGGGAGTTGAAAATGCAAGCCCCACTTGGAATGCACCACAACCGGCTGTGGCTTAAATAACAGATGTTGGCTATTTTAATTGTGCAACCAGGTCTGAAAACCCAACAAAGGTCAATTGGTAGCCATAACATACTGGTGACGTGTTTCAATAGGTGCTAGGATGGTCCAAGAGGGCATAGAAGACTGGCAGAGATTACTTGTCTTTCCTCTCCCCCACTAGACAAGAGTAGGGAGCCAGTGAGAGCTCTGTGTGCAGTAGGACACCAGTCTTCGCAGGAATGCAAAAATAAAAAGAAGGCAAAGAGCAGAATTTTCTCTCTGGGAAATCCTATGGCAGTATATGGGCTCCCGTAGAGGAATGTGTTGGGGAGCAGGAATGTGTTGGAGTGTTACTGCTGTGAATCCACATCTCAGCCTGTATGTATGTATGTATAAATAAGCCTTATATCACATGTAATTCCATTAATCTCCAGTGAACTTCTTCTCAAGAGACTGAATCCTGGATAAGTGCTGGACCCTCTGAAACGTCTCACTGCTCTAAAAGGGCTGCACATGTGTAACATGAAGCAGATCAATAGGTGTTAACCTGTGCTTAACTGGCTGGAAGTGATGCTCAACAGCTTCTGAAAATTAAATTGCCTAATGTGTCCTATCACAGTAATAGGTGTATCGTGGGCAGCTGAGCCAAGACTGGAAAATAACAATGCAATTAAATCAAGGTGATCACCTTTGGGACAAAGTAGCCTTTAAGGGTAACATCTACCACGGTTGTGCGTGGCAAATTTGTTGGGATAATACTGGCAAATCTTTGAACCTCATGGATTACTGCATCTGTGTATGGCATTTTTGTTCGGTGTTCCATCCTTGGCTGAGCAGACCCAACAACTTTCGTGATTTCTTCTTGGACATTATCTGGGTAAACAAACAATCCTTTTACTAAGAGAAACTCTGTGGATTTTGGATTTTGCATTAGTCTCTGAAAATAGTAAACTCTGAAGCATACAGTTGTCTTGAACTCAGGTCCCCAGATTTCCTAGGGGAATGTGCAATGGCACTCTCCATACTGTACATCCAACTGTCCATTGAGAGGGCAACTCTTTATGAACAAAGGGATTGGTGCATGAAACTCCCCTTGAAGAAAAGGAGCGTCAGATGTGCTTTGAAGGCCGTTTCACCCAAATGACGCACAGGGACTCCTGGGGCCAGCAGGGGGACAAGCACACATTTTTCCAGGGATAAATAATCCCTGGGAAAACCCAATTCCATTCATGGTCTCGGGATCATCCCAAGACCACAGGAGGTTTGTGGCCACCCATCCTGGCTTCTTCCCTCATCCCCACAAGTAGCGGGGATCAGTAGAGGGAAGGAGCAGGGCCGGGAAGAATCGGGGGTGGGTGCGTGGGTGAGTGGGAGCGGGTTCCCCCACCACCACACATACCTTTTGCTGGAGCACAAGCATGTTCCAGCTCCTGTAACTTAAAAAAATGGCCGCCTCCACTCGCATGACATCCCTCCTCCCATCCTGGGCGTCACGCTGGCCATTTGGACACGGGGGACAATCCCGGGAGGAAGTAAGTCTGAGATCGCACCCCTCCCTCCCCCTACACCTGTACAGAGTAGAAATGGCTGAAGAGGGCTCTTGATCTGAGCATTAGGGATGTGCATGGAACCCCGATCCGCTCTGGATCCCGATCCGCAACATCCGGATTGGGTCCGCTCCACCCCACATTGATCCACTGCGGAGCTCCGGATCTGGATCGGAGCTCCGTGTCTCCCCCCCATAGACTTGAATTGAAATTCAGTGCGCAGTTTGAAGCAAATCCGAGCATCCTGAGCCAGGTAAGGTGCCTCTCCTCCCTCACCACTTACCTGCCTCCGTCGCGGTCCGCCGGCGGCTTCAAATGAGGCCTTGGCCTCAGTTGAAGCCGCTGCTGGACCGTGATGGAGGCAGGTAAGCCCCCCTCCCCCCTTACCTGGCTCCGCTGTTGTCGCTGCATGGACTGCGCCGGCGCCAGAACCAGGTAAGGCCCCCCTCACCACTTACCTGCCTCTGTCATGGTCTGGCGGTGGCTTCAACTGAGGCCTGGGCCTCAGTTGAAGCTGATGCTGGACCATGATGGAGGCAGGTAAGCCCCCCTCCCCTCCTGCCCCCTTACCTGGCTCTGGCGCCAAGTAAGCCCCCCTCCCGCCACACTTATCTTTTTTTTTGGAGCTCCGGATCGAGGCGAAGGATCCGCTTGGTCTTAATCCAATTGGTCTCGATCCACAGCTCCCCCAACCTGATCTGTCCCCGCCTTTGTCAGAGGCGAATCAGGCCTCTCCGCTATCAGTTCTAAGAACTGAAGCGAAGTGGATCACAGCCCTACTGAGCATTAATGTAAAAATATCCTTCATTGTTTTATAAACTGGCTATATCTTAAACTCACAACATACTACAAAGGTAGGAAAGATGCTATGTTAAGGATCCAGTAGAGAAGTTGCTACCTTTCCTAAGAATTATTAGAACATATCTTAGTCTGCCTGTGGGAAGATAGAACCAATTAATTCTGCAGTAGAGATTTGGTGATACATACCCATGACCTTCCATGACTAACATTTCCTGTTTTTGGTACTAGGCCTTCTTTACTGATATGCATGAAGATTTCCATCCAAAGGGGAGATAATATAAGTACAGATTCACTTTGAGTTTACATTTTCAAGGCATAGAAATGATTATGTGTGGAGTACAAGACTGAGTGAAGTATCAATCCTTCATTAGCCAAACCTCGTCAGTCTTGGACCACCTAGGGCTTCTCTTGTCAGTTCTGTTGAGCAGCAATCATGGAAGATGATGGGGACAAAATACATGGACTGAGGCTGTGGTAGAAAATGGATTCTGTGCACGTGTAAAGTCAAGATGAGGAAACTACTCACACCCCACTCCTTCATACTTCTCACAAATTCCTTGGTGCCAGTTGAACTGGGCCAAGTCAAAGCGGAAGAATATCCTGACCACACGAACTTAAACTTCGATATAAAAAGATTAGAACAAAAAACTACAGAGCTTACTAGAAAAACAGAAAAAATGAATATATTTGAGTAAGAACAGGAAGTGGAAATCACTTGTGCTTCCTTTCCCTACCCCCATCCCATTCAGGTAACACCAAGGCTGCCATAATTTTTCTTTCAACTCTTGGATGAAATCATGTATGCCAACAAAATGAAAAGCGCTCACTCTGAATCTCAGGGTACTTCATCATTAGCAGTAGGCCCCAGTGCAGAGTGGTTGCTATGGTTTCTGTGCCAGCAGCAAATAAGTTGCTCACAACACCTAGTAGATTCTCATTATGGAAATAACTATTAGTCTTGTTCTTCTCCTAGGGTGAAAAAGTGGTTAAAACAAATGGAGTGAGACAATTCCATGCACACACCAAAATAAATACCAGAGGCACTGAGAGGACAATTCACAGCATTCACAAGTCAGGAGTACCAAGTAGACATTGAAAAATATAGTCTATGCTTGTTGTATTCATTTGGGTATACAACAAGCAGAGATGGCTAGGGAAAGTATGAAGTGCTGGAAAAGTCAAACTCCAACGTACTCAATTTGTAGAGCAATTAAAAGGAAGGGGGAAGCACACACGTGACCTTGGCCCTTAAGAGGGAGGGAAGGGAGGCACACTGCACACGCACAGAAACATCCTGTTTGCTGCAGTGGCAAAGCATTTGAAAATAGCTGCCTGTGGCGCCACTCCCTCTGTCCCCAAGGTAATGGGCGCCAGGGACTGTGCTTCCGGGCTCATGCCGATGACATCATCGCCGGTCTGAGGGAGCACAGGGTGAAGAATGGGGGCAGCCCAGGAGGCAAGCAGCCACTGCTACTGCCCCAGCAAGACGCCAAGGATGGTGAGGAGGACAAGCAGCAGTTAACAAAGAGCCCAGATGATGATGTGAAGGGTGGCTCAGTTGCTGGGATACCGCGGAGGGGTACTCTGGGGCTCTTTCTCCCCCTCCTGTCCCCTCCTTAAAGATGAATAAGTCACATTTCTTATTTATCAAATGAACACGATAAACATTATTCAGCGACCCAAGCAACGCCAGGTATATCAACTAGTCACAGATAGTCACCTGTGACCTCCGTCCAAAGGACTAAAGGCTGGGTAAAATACCCTTGGAGTTCAGAGGTGAGAACTGCGGGGAGCATAACGATACTACCCTATTTCTTCGATTCTAAGACACACTTCCCCCCCATATAAACATCTCTAAAAATGGGGTGCGTCTTAGAATCGCGGGTGTGTCTTAGAGGTTTTTTTTTCTGTTAGTGGTACTGAAATTAGGGTGCGGCTTACAATCAAAGAAATACAGTCATGTCTGCTGAATATTTGCAAATCACTCCAAGTTCGTTAGGCTGACCCTTTTCTAAAGTAAGGTTTCTTGCCAACCGCAAGATGTGTTTTATATGCAAACATACTTTTTAAAACATGTTATGAAAGATGTCACCTGCAATACCTGGACTACTTAAAAGACCCCGTTACCTCTTGCTGTCGGATAAGAAACGAATCAATAAAGCTCCGTCGGTCATTTGCATCCAGATCTCTGAGGTGTTTTTTGAAGGTGGCATTTATGAAAGCCGTGACCTCATCCTTGTTTTTAAGGACTATCTTATGAGAACCAAGCAGGAAGCCAAGCGCTGGAAACACGTTATACAGCTGAAAGTATACAATATGACCAAGGTAATAAGGAACACTGATCCCTAGAGCAGCCTTCCTCAACCTGGGGTGCTCCAGATGTGTTGGACTACAAAGTCCAACACATCTGGAGCGCCCCAGGTTGAGGAAGGCTGCCCTAGAGGATATTCTCAGATGGACATCTCAAAGTATGTTTGCTCACATTTTACAGAGGAACAACACAGAACGTTTAAGGTTGAAGCTATGTTTAGAAAAGTTTCCTTAAAAGACTAGATCTGCAATATGGTGCAACTGAAATGATTGAGCCTGTTATGACGGTATTCTTTCAGTCCCATGATTAGCAAAAGTACAATGACATGCCATATTTCTTATAATATACCTTCAACAACAACAACAAATATATTACCGTGACTGAGGGGCATCCCATTAAAAGGATATTTTCATTGAATAACTTGAGCAGTCTTAGAAATGTGGGGTCTCCATATTCATATCTTTTGCCAAATAGTATGAACCCTATAATATTGGCAACAGCTGCATTCATAATTGTAGTGGTCTCAAATTGCACAGTCCTGCCTATACAACAAATATTAAAAATAAACAAAAATACTCAGAAAGAATGAATGATAGGAAGGGCATCAGTAATCAATTTTCTCTGCACTCCAGTGTCAGTCTATTCATGTGAAAATTCACACTAAGAAATGCTTAAATGGGGCTGAGTGTCATAAGAAATATCTATACACTATATACATAGACATATTACTTCTCCATGGGACATCATGGGAACTGTACTTCTAGGAGTTAAGACCATGTAACAAGCATTTTCATCACTTTTAAACTGCTCTGGTGTAGATGTGCTTTGAGGCACTAGAAGGAAACACAACCCACCTTCATAAGATTCAAATTTCTTTATCAGAACATGGCACTCCTCAATAATTCTATCTTCTATGGGCTTTTTGCCCACTCCATAGTCCCGAAATGTGCTTATGGTGAACTGCCTCATTGCTTTCGAATTTCCAGCATGAGAATAAGATACTCCTGAAGAGGAGGGGAGCAAGGTTTCAAATCAATATGGCCATGATGGAAGTAAGGACAGCTCCTAGATGATCTCCCATCCCATACACAGATTTGGGGGGGATCTACACTATTGCTTTTAAAGCGCTTTAAAGCGCTTTGAAAACGTTTTGAAAACTGTATATGCAGTGTGTCCTGGGCTCAAACAGTTGTCAAAACTGTTATAAAGCGCTTTAAAGCTGTAGTGTAGATCCCCCCCAGGGCGACACCTGCTTAACTTCAGTGAGGTTACAGCTGCACATTCATTCAGACTCTGCCATGAGAATATACTAATGCATAACATTCATTATGATGGGTAGGGTGTGTGTGTAAGGAATTTTGGTACATTTCAGGGGTCCCTGCAGGGGGCCAAAATTTGTTCTGCCTTCTTCATGGTACGACTCAGTGTAAGCTGGGACACATGACGATGTCCACCTTTGTCCCCAGTGCAACCTTATCTGCATTGGTATTGGCATTACATTTCCATTTGACAGTTATTCCCTTCTCTGGATAAAGGAACGGAGGATCAGTTTGTGCTGCCCTCAGCTGTGTCTCAGATTACAATGGTTTCTTTTGCCCCCTATAGCTCAATGGGATTCATGGGTAAATGAGTCAGTCCCTATATTCATCCTCATGGTTGTTTTCCTGAACAGAAAAACATTTACATGCATATATTTTATATGCATAGACTTTTAAAATGCAGTTGAAGTTGCTAGTTTTATTGCTTCAATGTTTGTCTAGGAGATTATGTGTGGGAGAGATCCAGACAGTTTGGTGTGGAAACCTTCCTATGGCAAGTAGTGCTGTCAGGGCAGAACTTTGGGATGGAGTTCCAAGGCCCACTCAGTAGAAAGATCAGCAGGGATCCGGAATGCAGAAGGGATCTCCCATTCTGGAGTAAGTGGGGGCGGGGGGTGGGAACCATGGCTATATAAACTCCCTGGGTCCAGGTCTAACTGCATATGGCCAAGACCTACATTCTACTGTTGTTTCCTTTTCCACATTTGAGTTGCTGGCTTCCAAAGGATATCATAATCATCATCAACAACAACAACAACATTACCTTTGAATGCAATGTTGTTGTTGTTGTTGTTGTTGTTATCCTTTGGAAGGCAGCAGCAACCAAATGTGGAGAAGGAAACTATAGAATGTGGCCCTTGGCCATGTGCAGTGGTGCAATTAGGTTTTTCACTTACTCCAGAATGGGGGAAACTAGCTCTCTGCATTCAGGATCCCTCCTGATCATTCTACTGAATGGATGTTTTCAGAACTTGCTGTCCATGCTGCTGCTGCTGCTGCTGCTGCTGCTGCTGCTGCTTCTTCTTCTTCTTCTTCTTCTTCTTCTTCTTCTTCTTCTTCTTCTTCTTCTTCGAGTACATAAACTGCATTTTTTTCCAGTGCTACTTCTCATGGTTACTTCTGGGTAGGCATACACATAACTGATTTTGAGGCTGCTTAGTGGTGAATGTGCAAAGACATGGATTTTGGATGCTGCTGTGTTACCAAAGCTATTCCCCCTCCCCTCTCTGTGGGGCTCTCAGCACATCATTGTTGTTATCCCACCCAACCCTTCACACTCAGCTTTGCAGGTACGCATAGTCTCTCAATGTCATATTTCCCATTCTGTGGTATGAGTGGCTGGAGGTTCAAAAGACAGTTCTTCCTCCGGTGATTCCTTGGGTCTGCCTCTGGAGACCCTGCCCTCCACCCCACCAGCCAAAGTGGGTGATAGCTGCCACTGGCTTGCATGTCCTCCTTGATTCTGGGCCTAGATGGACCAGTAACTAGGGGCAATTTATTTGCTTCTTTTCCTCCAGTCCAAGTTTTGTCCCAGGGTTTCCCCATTGTGTTGTACAATAATAAATACTTGAGTTTTGGTAAGATGTCCAGTGCATGCTGCTGGTCTCACATATACAATAAACATTATTACCCTAATATCTACAGGTCACATAACTGAAAAATACTTCTATACAGGTTGCTTGAAAAATTGGCAAGTTATTTTTCTATCTATAGTTTAAGCCACAAATTAATTCTATAGATTGGGGAAACTCTAGTTTGCATTTCTCCTAGGATAACTTTTGGCATAGACTCTCCATGGCTATCGTTACATAATTGCAACCAATACCAGTTCAACAGAGAATGAAGGACCTCACCAGAGCCCTTTGCAAAGTCTTCAAACATTGGGACGGGGGGGGGGGCTCTCTGCAAACGCATTAGCCTGGTTCACCAGAGCCTCCTTCACCATCTCATAGCCTGTCAACACCACCATTTTCTTGAGTCCCATATGGATGATGAAGACAGGACCGTACTGTTTTGACAACTGGAATTCAACAGAAGAGCAAGTGAGAAGCACAGTTTTTGTTACCAAGATCCCTTTAGGCTAAGCAAGGTGTTGTTAGATGTAAATAATCTCTCATGATTGTGCATACTATTGTAGTTTTATGTACCATTAAGTCTTTTTATTTTAAATATTGTTTGACCATTTTATTGTTTATGTACGTTCTTTCCATTGACTTGGTTTTATCTTGGTTTTGGCTCTCTTTCTTGAGTGATCAAGGACAGTCTCTTCCGGCTCCTTCCGCCACCCTACATTTTCATCTTCACCTCAGCTGTTCTCCACCCTGCACTTGGGACAGGGCATTTCTCTGGCCGAAGCATCCAGCACAACATAATGGCCTTTGCCTTGCCATGGAAAGGACAGAAAGCATTACCTTGAACATGGTTCTGTAGGGCCTCTTCAGATCCATTATATGGAGATTTCCAAAAAGTGGTAGAGGCCTGGGTCCTGGTGGAAGCTTCTGGAGGTTCTTATTCCAGAAACAACCCATTTTCAAAGTGACCAGAACCATAAGGATCAATAGGATCAATATTGAAATAGGATCAGTCCAATCCATTTCCTTTCTACAAGCAGTTTCCTGCAGAGATTAAAAGAAAAGTGTCAACCAACTTAAATGAGCTGTACACATATTTCATACAGTTGCATTAGGCATAATCTATAATCAATCTTTAAGCTATGGAATGTGTTTTGGTCTCTTCCCCAACTATTCAAAGGTACACATGATAATTTACTCTTCACTTCGATACTTCAGTGAGTGGTGTCTGCCTCTTCAATAGGACACTCACTTGAAACTTTGCGAGGTCCAATACTTAAGATTAGCTGGAAGATGCAGTTAGTACAATTAAATTACCGACCTAGTTTGATCAATGACAGTGTGTGCCAACTGAAATGAACCAGACATACATTTTATACACTCACATTAGCCCATGAATAAGCCATGTGGGGCCCACCAACACCAGTGTACTTCCAGACAACTTCCTTGGTGCCACCAAAGTGCCTAACCCGTTCCACTTTTTTAAAAATAAATACACTTTCTTACTGGCAAGTAGGACACTTCAAAGCAAAGTGAGGGCCTCTAGGTGCCCCCATATTCATTTCTCATGAATGCCTCTGGGCTGCATGTGGGGGTCAGAGACATTCCTCAGAAATGAAGATGGCAGGTGGCTGTAGTCCAATGTTTCCCTCTGCAGCATGCTCAAACCCCAGGAAAAAGGAAAGGAAAAGGAATTCTTGTGTATCTGTCTAGTAAGTTTAGGGATCTAGAGAGAGCAGCAGAGAGGGGCTAGGAAGGGAAGTGGTAAAGCCAGCAGTGGGCCAGGGTGGGGCCAGGGAGAGCAGCAGGGAGCCCGTGGGATGGGGCAGTCAGGTAGCAACAACCTGTGGAGGGCGAGGTGGCTGGAGGGAGGGGTATGAGCTTGCATGTCACTGCATGTATGTAAGAGACACACACACACAGAGAGGTAAAGAGAAAGGGTTTAGGGTTATTTTAGAGAGATCCTAAAAAAGGGTCTGTGAGAGTTTTCATGTGCTTGCAGTGAAAACAAGAAGCGAAAGATGCGTGTGAATGCATGTAAGTGTGCATGCATGCATGATGGAGCCACGTGGTGATTGTGTGTGTGTGTGTGTATAGAGGATGGCTGGCATGTGTGTGCCAGAGCATGAGAGAAAAAGAGACAGGGGGAATGAGTTGGCTGGCAGAGGACATGGTGAGGGGAAGAGGAAAAGGGGCTGCCTTCCGTTGGTGCAGAAAACCATTGGTCCGAAGGAGTTGTTTAGTGTGCTGCTGCTTGGACTGCACCTCTGCTCTGTACTAAACTCAGTGTTTGGGGCAAGTTAATGGTCCTTTGACACTAGCCACACCTCCCATGGCAGCCATGCTGTGGTGGTGCCCAGTGCAGTTTCTCAAATTTCTAAATGTGCCGCTGAGCCCCAAAAGGTGGCCACCCCTTGCCTTAGACACTGTCTAAAGCAGTGGTGGGCAATCTGTGGGCTGCATGTGGTCCTCAAAGACCGCCTGTGCAGCCCATTGCAGGTGCCTCCCAGTTCCCCCTGTCTGGGCCAATGCCAGCCAATTCTGCTGAGAAACAGGGTGCAGAAGGATGGTTCTCCCCATAGATCCTGTTTCCAAGAAGAACCAGCCCCTGGCCAGACCACCAATAACGGTGCCCTCCTCCTGCACCCTACTTCCCAGCACCAATCCTGATCAAGGTTTCTGAGGGAGTCGGGAGAGGCGATAACTCACTAACACATCAGAGAAACAGAAATCCTGATCCCTGGGAAAGAGGCAAGGTTCTTCTTCCCTAGACTATCCTGTCCCTGGGCCTGTTCAGACAACACACGGAGGCCTTAGCTAGCTGGGGCTTTATCCCGGGGTGAACACCGGGATCGCCCCTGTGCATCCACATGACGCACAGGGGATCCCGGGATCAGGAGACCACGGAACGTGTGGCCCGTTGCCAGGGGTTGCCACGATTCCTCTTGCAGAGCCAGGAGAGCTGCGCCCATCGGGGTAGGGTGGTGGGACCGGGGAAATTAAATTATTATTTTAAAAAACTTACTTTTCGGCGCTCCTGTTGCTTTAAAAAAATTTTTTTAATGGCGGGCGTGACACTTCTCCTGAGGTCATTGCACCTCAAGTGTAAACGGAGGAGGGATCTGGTGATAATCACATTGCGGAATCTTCCCTCCTCCGTGGTGGAATAAAAGGTAGGTCTAGCTAAGGCTTAAGCCATGCTTACGCCACTACCCTTTTGTATCAAATGGTTAATGAGCATGTTTAAACCATGGTCATGTAGCCACCATGGTTAGGAATGGTTCACACAACACGCTAAGCTGTAACGTTTCACTCAAAATGCTTAACCGCTGTAGCTTAGCGTTTTACCAGACAGGGTCTCTGTGTGTCTTTGGTGTGTGGATGCGTGTACTGTGTCATAGCCCCACTCACCAGCCCTGACCACTTGTGTAGCCCCAGAGCAATTTGTAGGGGACAAAGGTTGCCCGCTCCTGGACTATTATATTGTCTCTAGTGAATAACTTGAACTGTCCAATTCACGGAATGTGTTCCACTATTCTGCCCCCCACCCCTCCGCTGCCCCAGCGTTCTGTTTCCTCTCTTTGCAAAACAGAGTTAAACTTTTCTGATCCTCGCTGGAGGCTCGGATTAGCTGCAAGAGAAGAAAAAGGGCATTGCAAAATGCACTTGGGTAATTATTTAACTGCAACTAGGGAAAGATTTCTGGAAGTGTATGAGACCATTTTCTCATTGAGCCCTTTATAGATATGTTGCTACTAAGGTGAGGAATTTTCTTCATGCCAGCCGGTTCAGAGACTGAGATGGAGGAGAGTTGCACACTTTTGCGTAGCTTCATTTTCTTTCTTGACTCATGTGGCACCATGTGCTCTGCAGATGCCTTTCACTGATGCCATCTACGGGTCTCTTAACATGCAGAACTTGTTCCATCCCTGAGGCTGATCTGTAAAGGCTTTTCACAACATCAACAACAATAATAATAATTTTATTTATTTATTACCCACCTCTCCCTCTCATTCGAGGTGGGGTACAACATGAAATACAAAAATATTATAAAATACATAAAACTAATTAAAACATATAAAACTAATACATTGTTAAAAACAGCCAGACTTCTTAAAATTTGACTGAGTAGGCCTGCTGGAAAAGATCAGTCTTTATAGCTTTTTTATATTCAAAAAAGACTGTTAAGTTGATGAGTCTCCTCTGGCAGGCCATTCCACAGTCTGGGAGCAGCAGAAGAGAAGGTTTTCTGGGTAACAGTTGTCAATCTAGTTTTGGCTGGCTGGAGTAAATTCTTCCCAGAGGACCCGAGTGTGCAGGATGGGTTGTACGGGAGAAGGCGATCCCGCAGGTAGCCTGGACCCAAACCATGTAGGGTTTTAAAGGTAATAACCAACACTTTGTACTTTGCCCGGAAACGAATTGGCAGCCAGTGAAGAGATTTTAAAATTGGTGTAATATGGTCACCCCTAGGTGTACTGGGGGCTGTCTATAAGGGTTCTTTACCCTGACCTAAACGTGCAGATTCATGTTTCAGGACACATGACGCAGCTGTCCATTCGCTGCAGCGCCAGGTTTTTAATGCGATAATGCGCACATTCATAGTTGCGATTTACCGCAACGTTTGGATCAACATCTGAGTGTGCACTGCGTTAAAGTTATGTGTTGTTGGGGGAGTTAAATTGCATTTTGACATGTGGGCATAGCTTTGAGGGCAGGACAAAGTGATTGGCCGATTTCCCACCTTCCCACTTATCGCGTCCTCCTCTGGCTCCCTCGTTCCTTTGCACCATTTTCATGTAGAATTATATGATTCTGCTGAGCTCCACAGACAGAGCTTATAATATTAATACAAAGAGGTTGGAACAGTCAGCCAGAGGGACAAGACGTGTTCAGTCCCCCTCTGGGCTTCTCCTGCCTTTAGGAAACCTTTTTTGTTTGGAGGGTTGTCCTTTGCAACACGCTGCTTTCCCCCTTCTCACATCCTCCTCTGCTGGCTCGCTCCTTCCCCCACCCCAGAACTCCAGAGATAAAATTTATAGCTTCACTCATCATTACTCTGTATTATCGTATGCGCGCATATGTGCATTAATAACTGCACTACAAAAAATAATAATTCAGGAGACAAATCGCTGTTGCTGCTGCAGTGCGATGCTCTTTGCCTAGATTCGAATCAACTAGGGCTGTGCACAGACCCCCAATCCACTCCGCACCCAATCCGCAAATTCCAGATTGGGCCCGCCCTGCCCCGCATCGATCCGCCTATGGTCCGCTCCACTCCGCTGCAGAGCTCCGGCTCCAAATCGGAGCTCCGCAGTGGTGGGGGCAGCTCCAGGTAAGGCCCCCTCCTCCCCCCTTACCTGCATCCGTCGTGGTCCAGCGGCTGCTTCAACTGAGCCCAAGTACTCAAACAGGAAGACCAGGCCGCAGTTGTGGCCTGGTCTTCCGGTTTGAGTCCTCAGGCTCAGTTGAAGCCGCTTCCGGAATGTGACGGACCCTTCCCCCCAGCCCCCTTACCTGGCTCTGCCACCATCGCTGCATGGATTGCGGCAGCGCCAGCTAAGCCCCCACTTACCTTTTTTTTGGAGCTCTGGATCGAGGCGAAGGATCCGCTTGGTCTCGATCCTCTTCGCCTCGATCCACAGCCCCCCCGATCCGCTTTGTCTCCGCCTTTGTCAGAGGCGAATCAGGCCACCTCACTATTGCTGCTACACGCCGATGTGAAGCAGAGCACAGCCCTAGAATCAACGAGAATTCAGGTTTATATTCAATGAGGAGCAATCCCGTTGTTGTATAGATGGTTGCCTGGTGACCAGGCTGGCTGCCATATTTTGAACTAGTTGAAGTTTCCAGACTAGGCACAAAGGTAGCCCTATGTAGAGCACATTGCAGAAGCCAAGCCTCGAAGTTACCAGCGTGTGCACTATCATCTTTAGATAGTGACTAGCTTTGCTACTTGGGTTAGTAAATAACACCAATGCCTATTCCCCCTGCCCTAGTGAGTCTCACATCAGGTGGCCTCCAAATGGGACACTGACTGGGAGGTGGGCCAAGGATCCTGTTGGTGCCTCCTACTGGGTCAATAACACTTATGACTTTGTAATATTTTATTGACTAGCCCATACTCAGTCACGGAACAAGGAGTCTCAGGAAGGCTTCTGTGGAGCCAAGCGACTGACAGTTTTGTTTGACTGCAGCCAAATTGTGCCCAGTCATAGTCACCTTTGGATTCTTTGCCTACAACCCAGGTCCTCAATGTGATCACAGGACCCAGCAACACAGACACTCTTAATGTGTTTCTCCCAGGGACTTGGGCACATTGCCTGTTCCTCGTGATCTACTCCTGGGATTATCCCTCACTCTGGGGCCAAACTCAAGTTTCCAGGCCCAGAGCTTTCCACTTGCATGTGTTAGATTACTGCCTTGTCTGCCCAGATACAGCTTCACTCCTTGTGAAACACCCGCTGCTTCATTTATTTATTTATTAAAACATTTGTATCCTGCCCTATATCGTTTGGATCTCAGGGCGGTGTACAGATAAAATCAACCAGTATAAAACAATAAACAATGTACACAGCTAAAAACGTATTAAACCATTAACAAGCTAAAACCAGTGGAAAATTTAAAAGCAATTAAAACAATTAAAACTATGTGCAACTGGTGTTCTCAAAAGGATTTGAGAAAAAAAAAGTTTTAATTTGGCGCTGAATCAAAGCCAGTGCTGGTGCCAGTCAGGCCTCCAAGGAAACAGCATTCCCCAACTGGGCTGCCACAACAGAAAAAGCCCTCTCCCATGACCCACCATAATGTATGTCTCATGTTGGTGGAACGCAGAGGAGGGCTTCTCCAACAAATCTCAAATCATGGGAGGGCATATAGCCCAAGTATAAAAGTCCCAAGCTGTTCAGGGCTTTAAACATCATTGCCAAGGTTGTCTGTGTGACAACCTTTCCAGGATTTGAAGAGTGCTCTCATGTCTCCCCTCAATCTTCTCTTCTCCAGGCTAAACATGCCCAGTTCTTTCAGTCTCTCCTCATAAGGCTTTGTTTCCAGACCCCTGATCATCCTGGTTGCCCTCCTCTGAACACGCTCCAGTTTGTCTGTGTCCTTCTTGAATTGTGGAGCCCAGAAATGGATGCAATACTGTAGATGAGGCCTAACCAGGGCCAAATAGAGGGGAACCAGTACCTCACGTGATTTGGAAGCTATACTTCTATTAATGCAGCCCAAAATAGCATTGGCCTTTCTTGCAATCACATCACACTGTTGGCTCATATTCAGCTTGTGATCTACAACAATTCCAAGATCCTTCTCATTCGTAGTATTGCTGAGCCAAGTATCCCCCATCTTGTAACTGTGGATTTGGTTTCTATTTCCTAGGTGTAGAATTTCATCCTGTTGTTTTCAGCAAAGCACTCCAGCCTATCAAGATCACTTTGAAGTTTGTTTCTGTCTTCCAGGGTATTAGCTATCCCACCCAATTTTGTGTCATCTGCAAATTTGATCAGCGTTCCCTGCGCCTCCTTGTCTAAATCATTAATAAAAATGTTGAAGAGCACTGGGCCCAGGACTAAGCCCTGCGGTACCCCACTCGTTGCCTCCCCCCAGTTTGAGAAGGTTCCGTTGATAAGCACTCATTGAGTCTGATTCTGTAGCCAATAATTGTTGCATCTACCCCACTTCTAGCTAATTTGTTAATCAGAATATCATGGGGCATGAGATGGATGTGTGAATTTGTCAAGTTTTCTTTCTCTCACATGAATTTTTAAAAATGTCAGCGAGGGGTTTTGTTGTTGTTGTTGTTGTTGTTCCAAATATGGAGAACTTTGTGAATCTTAGCAAACCCTTATCAAAACCAAACTGAAACAAAACTTGCATCCATCCCCAGAAAGGCAAACTCATGTTCCATGATGTTTTCAGTTCAAGCACGACTTTTTAAAGCAGTAAACCAGAGCTCCTTAGCAAAGTCTCCGGTTGGATTTGGGGCAAAGGTCTCTGGCGCTCTTTAACTTAAGATACAATTAAGGCTCTTTAGCTTAGAAAACTGAATAAAGTGGAACATTGTAGAAGTGTATAAAATGATACGTGGTTTAGAGAAAGTGGATAGTGATAGCTCATAATTATCCATGGAAACTGAACAGTGGGAGATTCAGGATCGTTAAAGGAAGTACTTCTTGACACAGCACATAGTTAACTATGGAATTCGCTATCACAAAATAAAGTGATGGATTAGACAAGCTCACGGGGAATGAGGTTATCAATCGCCACTAGTCATGATGCCTATCTATTACTACTAGTAGCAGAGTTTGTAGGCTGCTCTGCACCAGTTGTCCTGAGCTGGATGTACACTATTGCTTTAAACCGCTTTATAACGGTTTTGACAACTGTCTACGGAGTATGTCCTGGGCTCCAACAGTTGTCAAAACTGTAATAAAGTGCTTTAAAGCACTAGTGTAGATCCTGCCCTATTCTGGACTTCCAAAAGACATTTGGCTGTCCAGTAGTTGAACAGAACGCTGGATGAAGTAGCCCTTTGGTCTGATCCAGCATGGTTATTCTTATAGGAAGGAAAGAATACTGTAGGGAAATACTATGGGTTGTTCCTGTAAAGGTAGCCCGAGGGGGCATAACCAGCTTACACCCTGACTCCACTGCCACCCACCCACCCCAGAGGTCTAACACCAAAAGCCTCTGGGAAAGGGCACCGGAATTCTGGCACAGTAGCCCTGGATTTAGCACTGACCCCAGCAGCAAGAAGACAGCAGCACACACAATGGAGGTAGAGATGGAATTTACTTACAAGTAAGGGTAGGGGTGCTGGGAAGAATGAAAGATAGAACAACAACCATGCAAGCATGCATAACAACGTAGGGAACCCAGTAACCTTAAGACCATAAAACCTAGCTAGACTCTTTACTTACTCCAAAGTAGGGCCTTGCAGTCTGAGCCAGCCACGGACATCTCCATCCAAACCAAGACCAGGCTGGAGGGAAGTTCTCCAAACTTTATACCCTCAAAGCTCTCACCTCCCTTCATGCTCCCCCTCCCTCTTTCACACCTCTCCAGCTGCAGGGCCTCCTTCCTGCCGCCTCAGCTGGTTTATGGCCTTGAGGCTTGATAAGAGAGTTCTCCTCCGGCACCAAGGTCTCTCCTATCTCTCCGCTTCCCTCCCCAGGTGTCCTGATGTTAAATCTTCTTCTACATATCATGCTGAAACTACCCAAATGCTACTTGATATATGCGCAGTCTCTCAAGTGACCCACTCCTTGACACTCCCTTCACCCATTTTAAATCAATTCAAAAGTCATTGCCCCATCAGGAAAGACATCTAATGCTACACATCAAATGAGTAAGCTGAACTATTAGACCCTTTTGAGTTGGATGAGAAATGAGCTTGGGCAAATCTATACAAAAGTTAATTTGTCTAGCTAGTTTCTAAAAACAGTGTAAGTGTTTTTTAGTTTGTGGAGTGCTGCTGGTTTTTATTTTGGTTTTATTCTGGTCTTTTTAAATACGTTATTAGATTTCCCCTCAGAATGCACCAGAAATAATCCGAAGGGACCCAGTTTGGCTCAGTCTATGGCCGAATCCAATCTGAACCAGGCCATTGTGTTTTTACATTGTATCACTTAAGCTTTCATCTATTGGGCAGTGCAGAAATAAAATAAATAAATAAATAAACCCAGTTACTTGTGTGCATGACACCCATTTTGACAACAGAAACTATTAGGCAGTTGCACATGAGATGTTTTTACTACATGGAAGTGCAACATTCTGTTTTGTTACAAGTGCATGGGCAGCAAGCCAGAACATTTCCATGGTAAAAGAATCTCTTGATAACTTTATTACTTCAGCTGAACATTGGAAACAAGCTTAAGTGTATATACATTGTAAGAAACTTAAAGACATAAGAACTAGAGGGTCCATCTAGTCCAGCACTCTGTTCACACAATGGCCAACCAGCTGTCAACCAAGGACAAACAAGGCAGGACATGGTGCAACAGCACCCTCCCACCCATGTTCCCCAGCAACTGGTGCACACAGACTTACTGCCTTGAATACTGGAGATAGCACACAACCATCAAGGCTAGTAGCCTTTGATACTCTTCGCCTCCAGGAATTCATCCAACCCCCTTTTAAAGCCATCCAAATTGGTAGCCATCACTACATCTTGTGGTAGTGAGTCCCATAATTTAACTATGTGCTGTGTGAAGAAGTCCTTCCTCTTATTTGTCCTGGATGTCCCACCAATCAGCTTCATGGGATGACCCCGGGTTCTAGTATTTTGAGAGAGGGAGAAAAATCTCTCCCTTTCCACATTCTCCACACCAGGCATAATTTTGTACACCTCTATCATGTCTCTCCTTAGCCTCCTCTTTTCCAAGTTAAACAATCCCAGTTGATTGTTCCCTCATAAGGGAGATGCTGCAGCCCCTTAATCATTTTAGTTGCCCTTTTCTGCACTTTTTCCAGCTCTATAATATTCTTTTTTAGGTGTGGTGACCAGAACTGTACAAAGTACTTCAAGTGTGGTCGCACCATAGATTTGTATAAGGGCAGTATGATGCTGGCAGTTTTAATCTCAATTCCTTTTCTTATAATGCCTAACATGGAGTTTGCCTTTTTTACAGTGGCTGCACACTGGGTGGACATTTCCATTGAGCTGTCCACCACAATCCCAAGATCTCTGTCTTGTTCAGCCCCCACCAACACAGATACCATCAGGTTATATTTGAAGCTGGGTTTTTTGCCCCAACGTGCATCACCTTACACTTGCTTACATTGAACCACATCATCCATTTGGATGCCCACTCCCCCAGCTTGGAGAGATCGCTTTGGAGCTCATTCAGTGTAGGAGGACAGCACCATCATAAATGGATAGAAGTGCTAATAAAGGGTTTGATGCAATTTGTTGTTGTGTCATGTTTGAGATGTCTTTAACCAAAAAGCTTGCCCATGAACACATTTCCGCCACACAAGAAACAGTATCCCCCTGGAATGGTATCGTTGTTAGCTCTCAGTTTATGTAGTGTAATTTCAGCAGGGTGAGGAGCCACCTACATACAGGTTTCAGCATTGATTCTTTAATCCAGATGATGTGGTTTCTTCATGGTTGTTTTGACCACATTGATTCCCAGCTAGCTTCCAATATTATTCCCATGTGGACAAAACAACATCATCAATTTTGGTAGGAATTCCAGGCTTAAGGAGCTGAGATGGGACTGCTCAAATTGATGATATTTGACTGAAAAGTTTTATATTTACCCAAGATATTGCTTTGTCATTACAATTGAGATATACTTGTGCAGCATCATAGTATATTTTAAGAGTGGGGAAACATGGCCCTCCATTTCTTTTCTCTTTTGGTGCCTATACCAAATTCGATTGCTTATTCTTGATTTTTTCCCCTTCCATGCAAAAGTCTTCCAACTTCCTCCTCCTCCACCTCTTCCCTTTTTTTGCAATTTCTTAATAAAGTTCTTCTTCCTGCATCAGCTAATTGCCTCTGGGGGCATGAACCTGTCTGGTCTTTTGCCATTTGAAAGGAAAGGAACCTCTCGTGCAAGCACTGAGTCATTGCTGACTCTTGGAGGGACGCCAGCTTTCGCTGACGTTTTCTTGGCAGGCCTTATAGCGCAGTGGTTTGCCGTTGCCTTCCCTGGCCATGATTACCTTTCCCCCAGCTAGGTGGGAACTCATTTTACCGACCTTGGGAGGATGGAAGGCTGAGTCAACCCGAGCCGGCTGCTTGAAACCAGCTTCCGCTAGGATCGAACTCAGGCCGTGGGGAGAGTTTTGGCTGCAGAAACTGCTGCTTTACCGCTCTGCGCCACACGAGGCTCATCTTTTGCCATTTAGGTTGTGATAAATGTATTCATTTGTTTATCCAAAACAGATGATAATAATAATTTTGCATCTTGGTTTAGTAATGCTATAGGGATGATCCCAGGGACATGTGGTCTTTCCTTGGCTTTAAGCGTGTCTGTTTCCATGTCCCTGGTATCTCTCGCCCACTTTCCAAGAAGTTGTTAAAGAGCCATGCTAACTCGGGGACTAAAACATCTTCCATTACCCAATAGAATTCCCGGCTGAATCCATCTAGTCTTGAGGTTTCCCCCCTTTTCCAACTTTTTTTTTTAATCATCTCCTTAATTTCTTGCTTTGAAATTTCTTGCTCTATTTTGGTTTAAGTCTCTGGAATGATCTTAGATAAGTGATTTTAAACTATTTTTTCTTAGATATGTTTCTATTTGGTTGTTGTCTAGATTACTAGAAGTAAACACATTTTGATAAAATTTAGCTAATATGCTGTTTATTTTCAACGCTTTGTGATATATTTGTCCTTAACTGCCCAAATAAAATTTCTTGTTCGTTTCTTTGTTAAGACTCTTGTGATCATCAAATGGGGGGAAATTGTGTTTCCTTACCATTGCTCTTGTTTCCTGCTGCTCTACCATGTGACCCAATCAGTGTAGTGGCACGGCACCCTCTAGAGCAGCCTTTCTCAACCTGGGGCGCTCCAGATGTGTTGGACTACAACTCCCAGAATGCCCCAGCCAGCTGGGGCATTCTGGGAGATGCAGTCCAACACATCTGGAGTGCCCCAGGTTGAGAAAGGCTGCTCTAGAGGGCATTTTATAGCAAAACTTCTCTGCACATGGCAGGAAATGGCGACCAATTTTGTTATAACTCAGAAGAGTCACATTTTGTTTGGACTATTTTACTCTGAAAAAAATGGCAGAAGGAGCAGGAAACCAGTGGGGGGCACGCAGGAGGCAGACAGCGTGGTGAGAGGGACCCACGAAAATCCATGAGTGCCCAGTAACGCAACTCTGTTTTGGGCTTTTGGGGTGTCTCCTGCAGTAATATAATATCTGGATTTTCTCTTTAAAGCAAAGCCATTATAAGGGATTCTTTTGTAAGACTCATAGAATCATAGAATAACAGAGTTGGAAGGGGCCTACAAGGCCATCGAGATCACTTTACATGGAGGAGCACTATTTTTCATCTGTCCAACATTTATTTTGTATTTTCTTTACCAGCCATTGATAGTGTGGCACATCAAAACTTGTATGCAATTCTTCTGCTAGAGCAGGGTGGACTTTTGAACTCAAAAGTAATAAAAGCAACAGGACCAGCAGCAGCAACAACTTTAAACAAAAACCAAATTGCACCCCAGGACTAGTACTGTCATTGACACGCCTATATTTTTAGCCACCTCTCTACCATGGGGGACGTAACTTGGAGTTGGGATTTTAGTATCAAGTTGCCCATGTATTTGCTGCTTCGTAATAGTGCATTGTACTTTCATTTGCTTCCATTTGCTGTGCATGTTAACCTTCCTTCATTTCAACATTTACTGGCAATAAATGTTAAAAACAGTTAAAAACAGATACTTAACAACTAGAGTAAAGATAAAGGATATTTTATCCTCAGCTCTAATCTTCTTCTGGAAATCTTCTTTCATCTTCTTCCTTGATCTTGTTTTCCCTTTCCTTTTCATCTGCTGATTCCACTGCTCTGGACTGGTGTTTTTCTTTTCTATTTCATCTTCATCTGAACTATCAGTTTGAAGGGGGAAGTCCAGCAATAAGCAGGCGGGGTGGGGGACAGGGAGCCCATTTTCCAGCCCTCCGGAAAGTACGCAGATCGGTTAGCCTGGCTAGGGAATATCTGTGCATGTGCAGTTATCTGCACACTTTCCAGAGGCCTGGAAAACAGGCACCCTGCTCCCCCGTCTGGGCACCAATCAAGGCCTGAAAGGGCCTCTTAAAGCTTACACATGTTTAATTATTCTTTGTAAATGAGCGGCAAACAATTTGCTTGTTCCTTTTACCATCACTGTCTTTTGTGACAATTGATCATAGAATAGCAGAGTTGGAAGGGGCCTACAAGGCCATCGAGTCCAACCCCCTGCTCAATGCAGGAATCCACCCGAAAGCATCCCTGACAGGTGGTTGTCCAGCTGCCTCTTGAGTGCCTCTAGGGTGGGAGAGAGCCCACCACCTCCCTAGGTAACTGATTCCATTGTCGTACTGCTCTAACAGTCAGGAAGTTTTTCCTGATGTCCAGCTGTAATCTGGGTTCCTTTAACTTGAGCCCGTTATTCCGTGTCCTGCACTCTGGGAGGATCGAGAAGAGATCCTGGCCCTCCTCTGTGTGACAACCTTTTAAGTATTTGAAGAGTGCTATCATGTCTCCCCTCAATCTTCTCTTCTCCAGGCGAAACATGCCCAGTTCTTTCAGTCTCTCTTCATAGGGCTTTGTTTCCAGAGCCCTGATCATCCTGGTTGCAAAGATGTAGTGAAGAGGAATTAATTAAATCCAGCATTTTTTTCAAAGAGCCTTTTAGGCTCTGTCTGATCTACTCTAGTAGGATTAAAATTAGATTTTAACATTATTGGGGACTTAGCATCCTTCTTATCACAAAGCCTTCTTTCAAAGGACTTTACTGCCAGATTATGCATGCATTAATTAGAAGCACGTACTTCAAGCAGATTGTATGTGATTGTAAACTCATTCTGCACATGTGTAATAGTCAGAATATTCATCAAGGAAAATACCTAGATTACATTTTGTTGTGGTTTTATTTTTTGCTGTAAGTCAATACAGATATAGATAGAAAAATAATGTATGGTTCAGCTATTTCATTAGAAATTTAAAACAGCACAGGAAAAAGAACAAATTGCGGAGAGGTTTTTTATGCTTCAACAGTGAGTTTGCCTTGATCGTCTTGGTAAATGTTACATTGCTGTGACATTTCTTCACTGGGAGTCTAGGAGGGGGGGAAAGATGAGAGGGTTATTTCGTGCAGATGACACTTCACCTGCTTTCATGCTTTAGCAGTTATGTGTACTAACATTTGTCCTTTAGGCAAAGCAATTAATTTGTAACAGGACAAGCCTGCCAGACACTGGTCAGCATTTCTGAGCTTGGTTTTTGGCCAGTTGTTTGGGCCATTGCAAATACTCCCTCTAACAGCAAACTCAGGGGGTCAGTGCTGACAAAATTGGAGCACAAAGGGCCTCTGAGAAACAAGAGGGAAGTTGCAGCATACCCAAGTAAGCCCTGAGGTATGCACAGATACAAAAGAACAGGGAGCAACCAACCAACCAAAACAAACAAACGAACCAGCCCAAGGAGGAGTGAGCAACTGAGTATGCTCAACAGCCAGAGAGCATTAAGTGTCAGTTGGAAAAGGAAAAAAAAAGGGGGGGGGAAGGCAAACGGTGAAGTGGAACGCCTGTTTGGGCTCCTAACAATATCCTGGATGAGGGCAGAGTTGTCTGGCTGAAACCCTGAACAGGAGCATTCCTGAAAAGAAGTGGTGACATTTGGGCAGGTTCCACTTGTACTATTCTCATCTGCCTTGCTTGCTGAATGTTTACATACACCAAGTCATAATAGTAGTTTTGACTTGAAGCACCATCCGACAGTGTTTTATTGCACGCTCGTTACTGGGCACTCACGGAGTTTGCTCGGGGCCCTCACATGACGTCGTCTGCCTCTCGCACACCTTCCGCCCCTTCTGGCCTTCCTCACGCAACAACAACAACAACAAAAAACCCCTCATTAAATCCGAAGTGTTTTTAAACTCATAATTGCTGCTCTAAAGCAGCGCCATTAGAACAGCGGACTCAATGGGCCTTGTGCTCATTATGTACTTCCTCTTTTGAAAGAGGAAGTAACTTCAGGAAGCAAAACACAGGCAGAGAAGCAACAGTAGGGAGCATTCCCCGCCCCCCCGCACAGTGTGATGGAGCTTTGAGATGCTCTACCCAGAATTTTTGAAGACACATAAAGGATTACTTTTGTCACATAAGGAAACATTCACTTGGCATAAAACTGTCTCTATGATCTGCTCCTTTATCTGTTGTATTGATATAGACATCTCTGTTGACCTCAAGAAGTCTACTCAGAACCACAAAGGGAATACAACAGCTCGAGAAAGAATGGTACCCCCCAGGACTCGGGAACAGGCATTTGTCTGGCTCCAAGAATTCACTTAACGTAACTGAGCCTTCTGGGTTCCTTTACACAGACATTCTCCTTCACAAGCCAGGTGGGGCTGCAGAAACTCCTTCCTGAAACCCTGGAGAGCTGATGCCAGTCAGTTTCAACAATATTGGGCTAGATGGTCTGACTCGATATAGGGCAGCGTCCTCAATTCCTAAACCCAAATTAAATGAATGGGAGTCGGCATAGGAAAACATTAAAGTCAATTTAGCCCCTTGAGATTATAGTAAATGATGACGCGTAGTTATGACCTTAATTGTCCCTCATGTCAAAGTAGCCCTATATGTTCCAAAGGTTGTTAGCTTCATCGCACCAGCGTTATACTGTGCAATCGCTGCAAATTACATGCAAAGGACTCCGAAGTTTTCCATCTTATAATCTGCTTTTACTGTGAAGTACTCCCAGGCATCCTGCTTTAATTGTGCTTCTTAGCCAAAAGAAGCGTTGTATTTTACTACCCCTTTAAGAGCAAAACTTTTGTTGTTCTCCGAGTGGCCACTGGGGGCTCAGGAGGAGGATTTTATATGTTTAAACTACAAATTAAACAAACGCTTACATCTGCGTAGGTTTTAAACATAAAGACATCAACAGTGGCACAGTAATAGATATTATGGAGGGCTTTCAGCATACCAAATTTGAATCGGATTGGGTCATCTGCTGATTTTTTTTAATGATTTTTTTACATTTCTCCCCCTTAAACCCTTTTATTGATATGCAAAGGATCTTAGGAGCGCTGCCGCCCAGGGTGTGATTTACCTAACAACAACAACAATAACAACAGCTTTACGCTATGGGGGTAATTCAAGGGAAATGGGTATGAGGGATGAAGCTCCCTGTTTAATTTAAACTGTTGAGATAAATGATACCAGACTGCATTGAATTTCAAGTGCAGTTTCAATACAGTTGAAGTCTATAAAAGTTGGTGGTAGCAGTGAAGATGGATGAATGACTTTAAGGTGTTCTACTGCGGAAAATAATAATAATTACATTGCCTCTAGATTTCCAGTAGTTTCTGACAAAAGGATTTCAAAAGAGAAAGCAATTTCGAAAGTCAAACAAACAGCAACTTGCATAAAGCTGTATTCATAAAGTGCACATATAGGTTTCTTAAATGGGGCTTTGCAGTTTTTGTCAGTTTCCTGTTGTAGTTGGTGACATATAGAATCATAGAACAGCAGAGTTGGAAGGAGCCTACAAGGCCATCGAGTCCAATCCTCTGCTCAATGCAGGAATCCACCCTAAAGCATGCCTGACAGATGCTTGTCCAGCTGCCTCTTGAGGAAGTAAACGATGAGCACGAGGCCCATTCAGTGGACTGTTCTAATTGTGCTGCTTCTCCTACACGCAGCAGCAGAGAGCAACAACTTCCATGTTTAAAATATATTGGACTTTGTGGAGAGATTTTTTTGTCGCGCAGGGAAGGCCAGAAGGGGTGGACGGCGCACGGGAGGCAGACGACGTCATGTGAGGGACCTGCAAAAAATTCGTGAGTTCCCAGTAACGAGTGTGCAATGGAGCTCTTAGTCCTGGTAAAGGGAGTGATCCTGATGTACCAGACTCAGCGGATGAGGGAGACTCTTGCTCTCAAGTAAACAGGCACGTAAGACCCCGTTGCATTGGACAGTGCAGTGCATGCAGTGCATCCTTCAAGGCTGCAACCCAGGAAATAAACCTCACTGAACTCAGTACAATTTACTTCTGAGTAGAACATACATAGGCTTCCACTGAGCTGCTCTCAGGTTGCTTTGAATCCCAATCTGATGTAGTTTTGATATATGAAGGTTTAGGCTGCAATCATGGATTTCAATGGGACTGACTTCTGAGTAGACATGCAATAGGATTCCACACCATACATTTCTCAGGGGAGGGGTGAAGGGAACCAGCATTCACAACAAATGAAGTCAGGATACCCCCCATCAGTACAACCACATTAAGGGGAGGACTTGTTGGTGGGGAAGAGGGCAGATGATTCAGAAATTCCAGAATTCACACATTTTCTTGCAGTTGCTGACATCCATCACAATGTCACGACCAATGAACTGGAGGGGGAAGGAGAAGAGGCGGGGTGGGTCCGGGCGCAATAGTGGAAGAGCAAACAAGTGGAAAGAGAGTTCACTGGTACAACGACGATTGTGAAAGGGGCCAGTGCTTGCCGCACTATTGAAACAGAGGTCAAATTCACGGGCGCATACCAGGGGGGGAAAAGTAGTGTGATGGAGCTCATGGAATGGTGCAAAGAGGAAGGAAAAGAAAAGAGAGAAAGTTGAAGAGGGAATAAGAAAGACCACTGTGGGGTCAGAAAAAAGGTGGGTAAATAGAGAAGGGGTTAAAAAGAAAACACTGTTGAAATTGTAAGAAAAAAGCATTTCTTCTTCTTATTATTATTTATTTATATAGCACCATAAATGGAAGAGTGCAAAATGCAAAGGGACGTTCCGAGCAATTTGAGTTGTCCACTCCAGCCCACTCTCACCAAAGCCCAACTGCCATATGAGATCTTAAGAACCTTAGGCTGAAGAGTACACATAGCAATTCATAATGCAGCCTACTAAGTTCCAGGATTCTCACGGGGAACAATGAACCCTGGAACCTTGGAGTATCATCAGATGGGGGGGGGGGATTGTGGTTCCCTACCATCGCTTCTCCACCCCCGCTCCTGTCCTACAATACTTCCTCTTTCTCCCCAGAGAAGAAAGAGGAAGTAAACAAAGACCACATGGCCCATTCAGGGGCCGTTTTATCATGCCATTTTCCCTGCACACAGCAGGAAATGGCAGCACATTCCATTTCCGGGGGGAAAAAGTCAGATTAAAAGGGCTCCATTTTGCAATGGATAAAAGGCAAGAAGGAGCAGGGGGCGCATGGGAGGGGGACGTTGTCATCTAAATGACACGCAAAAAAAGGTGAGAGGGCAGGAGTGAGCATGCAATAAAATGCTCATCTGATGACCCCTTGGTCTGACCCAGCATGGCTCTTCTTATGTGCTTGTACTCTTCTTTGCTGTATGATTATGTCTTACCTCCCAGTACACGGAGTCATCATAGCAATTCTGATCAGGGGGCTGTCCCAAGAAGGGCAACTGTAGAATGAATCCTGCATCATGGGGGGAAATGCAATTGTTAAAAGTGGGCAAACTTTCTATTTACAGATGCTATATAAAAGTGATAGGTTGGGATACCAGAGAAAGAGGAGCTATTGGGCATGTCCAGATGATGCCTTATCCCGGGGATCACCCCGGAATCATCCCTGTGCATCTACATGACGCACAAGGGATCCCAGTGGTAGGGAGGGATGATACCTCTATTTTCCTGGGATTACTGGGACGGCTTTTAGCCTGATTTTTCCCCACGGTCTCTGGATCATCCTGAGACCGTGGGAGGTGTGGGCAGCTGTCCTGTTTCGTCCTGGCTTCTCGCAAGTAAACATGAGGAGCCAGGAACTGGGCACAGGGCTCTTCAGGCGCTCTGTGCCCATCAGGGAGCGGGATCGTGTTTTGTTTTGTTTTTACCCTGCAATGTTTGCTGGAACACTCATGTGCTCTAGCTCTTCTTGTGTGTGTTTTTAAAAAATGGCCGCCACAATGGGCCCGATGCCCGGGATGTCGCGTGCCGTGTGTGAACTGACGGGGGAGGATCTCACGATTAGCATATCATGAGATCTTCTCCCTCCCTTGGTATAGACTTGCCCATTGTCTCTTTCCATTTGTGTACATTTAAAGTACCTCACTAAAACAGTGGGTTTTTTCTTGATAATAATAATAATAAATGCTACAGAAGCCCAAACAACTTGTAGTGTTATTACTTAGCATCTAAAAAGTAAAAAATAGGCTTAGCATTAATTTCTGTGGAAGCTTTGTGCATTCATATTCTTTGTTGAAAAGGGGGATAAAAATGGTTGTTTCTTTTTCTACCCAGCATGTAGAATATATTTCTCTACGAGAGGCTACGGTTTCACACATGTGTTTTAAGACAGCATTGCTGTGGGGTTTTATTTTACTGACCTGTGACTGCTCCTCCTACCAAAGCAATGGCAAGGGAGCATCCCAGAGCGGCAGCCTGCATCCCAGTAGATATACTAAAACGGGGGAAATAAAATACAAATTGCATCACTTTTGCCTCTGCTGAAAGGAGTTTGTTAGCTGCATTCTTTACACAAGTAACGAAATTAGAGCAATGTGGTATATGGGGATTTCATGACAAAAGACATGAAACATTTTATACAGGGTGAGAAACGTGCCCACTGGCAGGACCCCTCTCCATCACTATGAGTGATGGAGAAGGGTCCCTGGGAGGTCTTTAGTTCCCTGTGATCTTTCTTCAAGACTTCACTGGTGCCCGAGCCTTGGGCTTCAGCAGGAGAAAGGAAGAAGCCTTGGGCTTCGGCAGGAGAAAGGAAGCCCACAGTAGTGTTCAGGGCCTCTTGCCTTTCTGAGAAGGTGGGGCAAAGGGCAATAGAGGGAAACTTTCAACCTGTAGAAACCTTTAGTAGCCTATATGATCTGTGAACGGCCCTGTTATATCCAAAAGGGCACTGAGCAAGCCAATGGACTGTAATTTACTTTCCAATATAGAAAGGTGCAGACATTTTCCTTCAAAAATGCAATTCATCTCAGTCGGCTGATAATTTTTATGATCTTATGATTTGTTTTGTGAACTGCCCAGAGAACTTCATCTATTGGATGGTATAGAAAAGTAATACATAAATGACAGACATTTATGTGTGATTCTTTCTCTATAGTAGAGAATTCTGAAGATATATTCTCTTGACTCACAGTCTAAGGGGCAGCCTGATTCTATGCTGTGCTAGGCATCTGGGGCAAAATGTCTACATTTCTTCCACCAATTAATTTGCAATATTTCACACATAAGAACATAAGAAGCGCCCTGATGCTGGATCAGACCAAGGGTCCATCTAGTCCAGCACTGTGTTCACACAGGGGCTAACCAGCTGTTGACCAGGAACCAACAAAGCAGGATATGGTGCAACAGCACCCTCCCACCCATGTTCCCCAGCAACTGGTGCACACAGGCTTACTGCCTCGAATACTGGAGATAGCACATGGCCATCAGGGCTAGTAGCCATGGATAGCCTTCGCCTCCAGGAATGTATCCAACCCCTTTTAAAACCACATGCAATGTTCTACTCATGGTGGGTGGATGAAGCCACTTTTGTCCTAGGAAGGCAGCGCAAGTAAATACAGGTGGCTCAATTGCATTGCCATCCTCCCCATTTCCTGTGTTCAATGCTCCCGAAAAACTTCCTGTGTGATGCCAGGCTGCCTAAGAACTCTTTTGCCCCAATACTCTCATCAGAAACTCAAGATGGCTGCTGCTGCTGTGCTAATTCACTGACTGGACCCAGCTCCAGTCCTATTATTGGTCATGTGTCTGATCCACAGACTAATACTGCTGCTGCTGCTGCTGCTATTGCTGTGTGGCAGAACGCAGGCTGTAAAACAAACAGGCAATCAAAAACCAAAACCATTTCATCCATTCTTGGTGGGTTTGTTGTTTTTACTTTTGACAAAGCATAGTTTGCAATCCAGTTAACGACATTGTTATACCACCACGTACGAACTGCCAGGCAGTCTATGCCTAAGCAAAACATGTTTGTGAGGGCTTAAGATTTAATAAAATGAAAACTCACTGGGAGTCAATCTGTATAGCACCTGCAATGACACTTGCAATGCCTCCCAAAATACCAGGTAAGCCATGCAGGTTATGGACGCCACAAGTATCTTGAATCTTCAACTTTGAAGCAAAGAATGGCTATAAACAAGGGAAAGATTTTTTGTGAGTCACTTTGAAATGGACTATCTAGAAGTAGAAAAAGAAAGAAAGATTGCTCATCCCACATTTCCATATCCTTGTCGTTATAAAGAAGAGCATGTCTTATACAACTTTCAAATGATACTACAACATTTTGGAATATCGTCTGTTTTTAAGACTCATTTGGAGTTGTGCTCCTGCTGAGGAATGAGGGTGGGCTACAGCTAACAGTTCCTCTAAGCAGTAAGAGTACTGACTCAGGCCGTAGCTAGACCTAAGGTTTATCCCTGGATCGTCCAGGGGTCAAACCTGTTCATCTAGGTGACACACAGGGGATCCAGTGCTCAGGCAGGGGCGAACCCTGGAGGATCCCAGGATGATCCTTAGGTCTGGCTGTGGCCAGAGAATCTTGCTTCCTAGGCTATGGACTTGGGCTGCCCGTGTGCCTGCACCTGGCCAGAAACATGTGTGTTTGCACTAAGAGAAGTCCCAAACATGTTCTAGAGGACATTTTCTTCTCAACTCCAAATATGGAATGGAAGTCATTCTAAGTGTTAGTATAACTTATCTCCCAAATCTTGTCAAAGACATTTGAAAATGATTTCAACTCATCACGTAACAATTTGCGGCTGACCCTAATGCCCCAGAGGAAGGGGAGGGAAACCTTTAACCTAACAGGTAACAACTGAGATACCAAAATAGTCGGAATCACTCCTGCTGAACTTTTCCCTGCCCAGTTTTATTAGTTTTTATATACAACCAGCCTCTGCCTGCTATCAAGGAAGAGAACCCTCGCAGCAGGAGCTACAGTAAGAATACAATAAACGAATCAGCGTGGTGGTGATCTTAGGCACCCTAACATAAAATTAAGAAAGCCTATTCACAAAATCAGTGTAGCATATGCAACAAGTAGTACCAAAAGCTTGAATCCATTAGATTGGCGTTACTTAAAAATCATAATACTCACAGTCAAGTATTTGAAGCCGATAACTGAGATTATTCCAGCTATGCTGCCAATTAACATGGCACCAAAGGGCAGGATGTCCAGGTCAGCACAAGAACCCACAGCAACTCCCCCTGCCAGGGTAGCATTTTGAATGTGCACCTATAAGAGACATATAATATTGGCAAGAGAGGCCTAAATTACCCGATGTGTTAAAGATGTAGCATGCAACTTGGGGCCTTGCTAGACCTACCTTAAAATCTGGGCGTGTGGAGGGGCCAGCCCGCGCTAGAAGTAGCGCGGGCTGTCGCTCCTATCCACACGTTGACGCAACGGAGTAAAGGAAAGCCCCATCGCATCGGCCATTTTGTTGTATATCTTAAAGGTGCCATGTGCGCAGGAGAGCACCAACAATAAAGGTAGGTTGTGCTGTTGTTTTTTTAAAAAGTGTTCCCCGCTCCCCCTGCCCCCGATTTCCCCCCGGCCACGGTCCCCCCCACCTGCTTGCCCGCGATCTCCGATTCCCCCCATCCTCCCTGGCTCCATTTCCCCCCCATCTCCCACCCCCCCTGCCCTGATGGCTGCAGGGCTTCTGCAGAGTTCTGCGTACTGCTTTTCTCAGCTACTCACGAGTAAATGCGGTAGCTGGGAAAAGCGGTGGAATGGCCTACAGGCCCTTGGTCTCGGGCTTAGCCTAAGTCTGCGGGAAATACCAGGCCACAAACGGTCCCGGTTATCCCGAGCCAAGGGAGGGTTACCCCTGCCTGAGCCCGGGTTACCCCTGCCTGTGCATAATCTGGATGTACAGGGGCCAGCCTGGGGCTCGCACTGGGCTACCCCATCATCTAGCAAGGCCCTTGGCCTCTCTTTTTGACTTTCATGTAAGTGTATAGGGCTGTGATCCAGATCAGGACCACTGTGCATGGGTAGAGGAGATTGAAATCTTGTCTCCTCAATGGCTTGTTTTCCTAACACACACACACACACACACACACACACACACACACGCACCCCTTGCACACAGAAGCTAAAGAAAGAAAGAAAGCTTCCACTGGAAAATAAGACCAGTAAAACTAAGAGACAATTTGCCTTTCTGTTAATTGACTAATACTGCATTCGGAGCAGGGCTTTCGGTTGAGGCCAAAGAAGTCAATTTCTAAAAATGGTACTAAGTAGACAGTCGAACTAATGCTCAAGCTGGACTTGGCATCCTCACATTGCCCAGGGCAGGTCTTATGGAACATATGAAAGCTGCCTCGTACATAGCCACACCAATGAACAGATCTCTGGAACTAAAATTCCATGCCAAGACTAGTACTTGAGTGCCACTAATTGGAAATGCAACCTGAAGCCTTATATAGACAAAGTATACAGCCTGCCACAGACTGTATACAATTCTAAGACGCACTTTTCCCCCCATATAAACATCTCTAAAAATGGTGTGCGTCTTAGAATCGCAGGCGTGTCTTAGGGTTTTTTTTTCTGTTGGTGGTACTGAAATTAGTGTGCGTCTTACAATCGATGGCGTCTTACAATCGAAGAAATACGGTACTTTACACAGTATACTGTATACTTTACTCTATACTTTACACAGCAATCGGCCTTTCCCCCTCCCCAGCAATAGTCCACCTAGCCCAATATAGGCAGCTTTGCTCTTTGGCACTCTAACTGGATGGGATTTGCTTGAATGTAAAGCACTTCAGACTTGCTAAATGTGCACTCTGCCTAGGGTGACCAGAGGGAATGGACAGCAAGACTGCCTACCATTAGTAGTTGAGCAGAAACGGCACCGTCATGTCAAGCACTGCACATACCCAAAAAACAGTATAGGAGTCCTGCCTTTAGGGGAATCTGGTCACCCAACACCACCTTTGAGCAATCACCCCTGATTCCCTGGGAGAAGCAGTGCTACATTGGTGCCCTTCCTATGCCTGTAACTTCAGTGTTGTGACCACGGCTATCTTACCTGCTCAGCTATTGCAAGTCAGTAATGTACTGTGTGACATCAGTACATTTTGAAAACATTTTTTTCCTAAGAGGCTTCAAAACCTCCTCCTCCTCCTCCTCCTCCTCCTCCTCCTCAATTATGTCTGTCTGTCCATCAGTGCCATAGCACCAAAACGGTTAAGCCTAGCCACCTGAAATGCATGCAGACCAAGGAACCCTAGGGGGGTGCATCTCAGAGTTGTATTGTTTAGAAAACACATTGGTTTTTATTTATTTTAAGTATGTCTGTGTGGTTGAAGCCTGCAATAATATTTTCAGTCACAAGGAGCAGTACACAGCTTTGTAGTTCACACAGTTTGAAGCTACATGAGATTGGCAGGCCCAGGGACAGAGTTATATACACCTGCTCCCTCCCAGTGCTGTGTAGGGCAGCCCCTCCTCAGGACCGGGCCCTCCCTTAAGGAACTAAGGGCACCTGCAGTCATGGCTTCATTCAGAAGGGTGGGCACAGTAACTCTCTGACAGCTGTGTGAGTTTGTTTTTACAGCCTTCGCTCTGCTATTCCCACCCACATGAAACCAGGTCTGTTTGCTAGTAATAACAATAAAATGCAGCTTAAGATAATTATCCACAGATTAATGTCAAAATGGTAAGGAATGGATTTATATGTGTAAACACATATAAAAAGGACATGGAACAGTAATAGTAATATATCCATCCCTAGTCCTAGGCCACAGGATGCAACCCTATACATATTCAGCTATTGGGCGGTATAGAAATGCAATAAATAAATAAATAAATTTAGGCAGAAAAAAACTTCTACAACTCTGACTATTCCCCAGCAAGCTCCATGTAGTCAGCATTGCAGTTTCATTCTGAATGTAACTCGTGCCCAGCTATTCAGTCTGAGATGAAACTAGCAGTGCAACATCTCACAAGCAATTTGTATCAATAGTTCAAGTGTTCCAAAAACTGGTACTTTCAACTTAGTTGTAGTGATACAACCCATTATCTCTCCAACAAGGTGTGTCAGACTCAGGCCTCCATCACACCAGTGGTTCCCCACCCCCACCCACATGCCTGGTATGTGGTTTTGCAGCCTGGTACTCACATGACGTCCAGGCTGTGCACTCATTTTGCCTCTTCCCTTCCATGTTTCATTTCTTTTTGGTGCAGGGAAAGCTGGGTTTTCCCCCTCCATGCAAAATAAATGCTCTCCTCTCTCCCGTGTATTGCTGTCCTTGTGTTCTATCAGACTATCCCATTCTTTGTTGGGTGTGTGTGTGTTTCAGGGCGGTCTCGCTAACAAAAGAGAAGGGCAGGGTGGTTCTCCACTCAACTGTGAAGGGGGAGAGGTCCCATTTAACTCTATGTTCTTACTCCTCAGTAGGCATGACCAGGGGTACATTCTCACCTTAAAAGAAATGCAGAAAATGCATTGGGACAGGGATGGTGGTGGTTCACCCCTGCGCTTCCCTAGAACTGCGAAGCTTCACAGTTTAAGACTTGGGGATTTTTCTGGAACCTGAGCTGCAGTGCACATTCGCTCCTCGTCTCCCATAAGCCTTTCCCAAGCCATGGGGCAGCAACAGTCTCAGCCCAGGCGCTCCCTCCTGCTTCCTACAAATGGCCTCCCTTCCTGGGAGTTTGTTTAATATGATCTTAGGGGAAAGTATAGTGTGCTGTTTTACTGTGATTGCGCAGCTTTAGGCTGCAGTACTATTGTATTTGCACAGAAATCAAAAAATGTTTTTTTAAAAATAAAAAATTTACTGCAGGGGAAAGGAAAATGTAGAGGGTGGAACATTTCGCTGGTATAGTAGTGCTCCAGAAAGATACATGAGCCGAAGGAGCGCAACAACACAGAGACGTGAAAGTGCCCAGCACTCAGCTCGCTAAGGAAACGGAGGGGGAAACCACAGGTGAAAACCGGAGTGATGTCGCTTTAAAACATCTATGGAAAAGATGCACGTTTTAAAAATTCACTTAAACCCATGAAAAACAACCCCTGACTTGGATAGGCGTGAGGCTACAACGGATCTTCTGAGAAATTCAACTGAACCCCTATGTGAAGAACTCTTGTTAATTGTGATTGATATGCAAGGATTAACAGAATCTCCGGACTTCAAGATTAATCTTACCATGTCCAATTTGCCTCTGTGCTCAACCAGGATGGAGGTGGCAAATGCTGTGAGCGTGCATGCTGCCAAGGAGAAGTAGGTATTGATGATTGCTTTTTGCTGGGCATCTCCTGGTTCTGCAATGGCTGAGTTAAAACTGGGCCAAAACAGCCAAAGAAAAAGAGTACCTACAAAAACACATTGTAAACAATGAGAAAACAAAATGTCATTAACTTCCCCTTGTGTTTTTAAAAGGACATAGCAGAATAGGTAGAGAGAGCCTTCTCCCTTACCAACCTGCCTGGTCACTGAGGTCATTAGTGGGCTGGCTCAATTGGAGGAGAGCCTTCAGTGTGGTGGCCCCTTCTCTTTGGATTACTGGGTTTATTTATTTATTGCATTTCTATACTGCCCAATATCTGAAGCTCTCTGGGCAGTTCACAAAATTTGCTTTTAAATTTATTTGCTATTTTAATCTTTTTATCTTTTTACTGGTTTTACTGTTTTATTCCTACATTCACCACTCCATAATCTATTTTAGATATAAATAAATAAATAGGTAGCTGCCTTAAAACCGGTCAGACAATTTCCATATAGCACATATTGTCTACTCTGACTGGTAGGGACTCCCCAGTTTCCCAGGGAGGGAACTTCCCCATAATCTGCTACCAGATCCTTTACACTAGAGGTGTTAGGGGTTGAACCTGGGATCTTCTGCATGCAAAACATGACCTCTACCACTGAACTGTGGTCCCTTTACGGAATTGTTTTCCAACTCCAAATATCATACATCTACTTCTCCCACCACGTGGCCTTCATGAACCCTTAGTTGGCACAATTTTAAACATTTATGCTAATACAACCACCTGAAATTCCATTGTACTGGTACACCAAAATTGGGGTATTTGGTGAATTGTGTCAGTGCGACACTTACACTTGCAGCCAAAACACTTACTGGCTACTACTACACACCTTGGATTCAAGCCATATGTCCCTGTTGGAATCTGGCACCCCACCATTAGATACAAAGGTGAGAAAACTGAGAGCCAACTACTGCTAGAAACATTAAAGCACTTTAAAATTTTAAAAGTGCTTGTGAAAAGTTGAAAAGGACCAAGTTCTTCACATTATAAACCACCCTTTTAATCTTTAACACATCATCAACATGTAAAAGAATGAAAATGTGGAACAAAATTACTCTGAAATCACTTATTAACTGATGACAAATTAAGCATATTACCAAAGTATGGCCAGAAATAATGGGGGTGGGGGGTGGGCAGAAGATAAAACTAATTTAGGGAGAATCTGGATGAAATGAGTTCACTGGAGGTGGGGATCTGGGGAAAACCTATAGCTTCATCCCACGTACCTGTTTCCCTTGAATTATCCCCTACAGTGCTAAGTTGTCACCGTTGTTGTCATTGCTAGCTAAATGGAGCGACAGTGCTCCTAAGATCCTTTGCATACCAGGAAATGGGTTTAAGGGGAAAAGCGTAAAAAAATCATTAAAAAATCAACTGATGAACACATCCGATTCAAATTTGGTATGCTTAAAGCTCTCCTTAATATCTATTACAGTGCCAAAATTTGATGTCTTTTGATGTCTTTAAAACGTACGCAGATGTAAGCATTTGTTTAATTTTTCTTTAAACATATCAAATCCTGCTCCTGCGCCCCTAGTGGCCACTCGGAAAACAACAAATGATTCGCTCCAAAACTAGGAGCAAAATAGGGCGGGTCTTTTGGCTTTGAAGCACAATTAAAGCAGGATGCATGGGAGCGCTTCACAGTCAAAGCAGATTATAAACTGGAAAACTTCAGAGTCCGTTGCACGCAATTTGCAGTGATTGTACAGTATAACCCTGGTGTGATTAAGCTCCTATTTTCAGTACCTGTGGGGCACTGGAGTGATGATCCAGTGTTCGCTGATGTCTCATGTAGGATCCCACTGATGTCCGTGGAAGAATTAAGTGCATGCCTAAATTCCTCCTATCAAAATCAATGGTACATAAAAGTACTTACCTTGGACCCATACAGTTCCTTTGTACTGACCTAATTAAACATACCAAGTTCAGTATATGACAATTGCTTTATGAAAATGCGTATTCTGCTGACCATCCCCATGATGTCACATTATTCTTCAGAAACAATATCATGAAAATTGACACAAGCCTCTTACTCACCAATCATAGCAAATAAGTCTGAGTGGTAAGAGGAGCCTTCGTTTTCGTGCCCGTTTTTCAGGCTGGGCCGGTATAAGACCCGGGCGACAGCCAGGCCGAAATAGGCTCCAAAAGCGTGGATGACCATGGACGCGCCGGTATCAGTGGCCTGCAAAATGGCAGAATTAGCTGCAGTGGTTAGTTGTGGGTTATTTATTTATTTATTTATTACTTGTAACACATACCGCTGGCTATAACAAAAATCCTCAATGGTTCACATTAAAAAATACGCTAGCAAAAAATACAATGTTAAAACCACTTCCAAATAAACAAAGACAGTATCAGGATCCGTAAGATGGAGCAGCATGATTAATTTAATTACAGCCCAAGGAAATCCTGTGTGAACAAGTGTGTTTTCAGAAGGCGTTTAAAAGATTTTCTGCCACCCGAACTGTACAAGGGGGATTTTCCAGATGGTGGGTGCTGCCACTGAGAAGTCCCGCCATCGGGGTATTGCAAGGTGGCAATTTCGGAATTTGGGCTGGGTAAGGGAAGGTGATCTGCTAAGTATCCTGCTCCTGTTTAAGGCTTTGTATGACAATTACATAACTTTGTATGTGACTCGGTAGCTAATGGGCAGCCAGTGCATTTCTTTTTAATGTAGGTGTTATGTGAGCATAGCTGGGTGTCCCACAGAGCACTCTAGCTGCTGCATTCTATACTAGCTGCAGCTTCTGAACCAGGCACAAGGGCAGCCCCACATAGAACACATTGCAGTAGTCTAATTGTGAGCTTGCCAGTGTGGCTAGGCTAGCCCTATCTAGGAACGGGCATAGTTGGCATATCAAATGAAATTGGTAATGGCAGCTCTGGGCCAATGAGATCACCTGGGCCTCCAGTGATAAAGATGGATCCAGGAGCACCCTCAAACTACAGACCTGCTCCTTCAGAGGGAGTGCAACCTGAGCCAGAACAGGCAAACATCTCAATTTCCAGACCCGGGAACTGCCAACCAATAGGTCTCTGTCTTACCGAGGTTCAGCTTGAGTTTATTGGCTCTCATCCAAGCCATAACTGCACCCAGGCATGGCCTCTCCTGATTCAGATGTCATGCTGGACACCTCAACAGTCACTGTGGTGCTTAAGGCCGCAGCTAGACCTAAGGTTTATCCCAGGATTGTCCTGGGGTCAAACCTGTTCATCTAAGTGCCACACAGGGCATCCAGCGCTCAGGCAGGGACAAACCCAGGATGATCCTAGGAAAAACCTTAGGTCTAGCTACGGCCTAGGTCAGTATAAAGGTGAGCAATTTTATCCTTCAAGTGTCTTGCAAATTCATCACAGTGGGCCTCCAAGGATACCAGTATTGGATTTACTGGATTTGATGTAACCCACCCACCCCAAACCAGTCTGCCAGCTACACTGCATCCTCAAGTAGCTGTCCAGATGAACTTTTCTAAGTAAGCCTTCTTTGCTGCCTTCACCACCATGCCGTAGGTGAAATTCAGTCACCTTCCAGAAACCCCACTTATGCCCCACTCGTCTTCTGACCTGTTTCATTGTCCAGAGCTCCCCAGTAAATCAGGGAGCTTTACGAGCTCCACAATGTCGAAAAGGGCACTCAGGAGTGACTGTGTCAACGGCCTTTCACACCTCGCCCTTCCATAGTGTGACAAAGGTCTCAACAGACTTGCCAGCTCTGGCTACTGAAAAATCCCCCAGAGAATTCACAAAATGCCCGGATTCCATTACACCATTTTAATGGGTCCTGCACCCCTGCAGGGACAGACTGGCACCATGAGAACAAATTTCAGATGGAAGTGGTCTGACCATGACAATGGGGTCATTTCCACCACTGCCTCCAATATCCAGACCATCCTCTTTGTGCCCAGAGGCAAAGGCCCTGCCCTAGGGTGCCATCACACCAGTTGATGGCACCATATGCAAGGTGGCTACAGGGTTCACTCACTCCCTGTTCTATGGATGATGCCTGCATAGGACTGCATGGTTGAGGAGTGAGTGCATCACTGACTCCTCCACCATGAAGGGGTTTGAACTAAGTGGCTACAAGCCCCTTCGATTTGGCTGCTAATTGTACTGCAGCTGTGTGTGTGTGTGTGTGTGTGTGTAGCATTGCAGCTCTATACTCTCTCTTTAAATTGGAGGAAGATGAACTGCAAGGTGTTGTTTGGTTCCATTGAGTGCCTGGAATTAAAAACTGAAGGAGAGTTGGATCTGAATAAGGAAAATGTGCCCTTTTCTTTCTGTGGGGGCTAGGAGAAAATGGATTTTTGGTAAGAGATGGGCAATTACATATTTAATGTCTACATGCTGAGGGAAATCAACTATTTACAGAACTTAAGCTTAACGAATCTCACACTAGCTTTGAATAAGCAGGTACTTGCCAGAGAATTAATGACTGAAACACCAGCGCCATCTTCAGGATGTTATTCAAATCACTGGAACAACCATAATGCCCAGAATACTTTCCTGACATACATACAGAATGAGTGCAAGCCCAGTTCAGAGTTCAGTATAATTCATTGATTCAAACTGAACTTGAAAATGCTAGCCTGGATAGTAGACACTGGTTGTATTTCACACAACTACACAGGAAGCTTGGTTCTGCTGTCACCAAAAGGTTGTGCTGTTGCTGAGAGCAAGCAGTTCCACATAGCCAATCAGGAGGACGCTGACCCAGCTGACCTCATGGCACATGCTGATTTATTGATGGCCTCTGTCTTTTGTATATGCCATAGCACAGACTACTAAAGGCTCAAACTACACATGAGAAAGCATTGCACATTTTCCCCGCCATTGAAAACACACAGAACCTAATCACCCACAGAAGTTGGCGTGGAGCAGGACAAGTGGCTGTTCAACCCAACCATTCTCCCACATATCTTCCCCGATACAACACTGAAACCAAAACATTACACAAGGACAAAGCAAATGGAAAGGGGAACAAATGCAGGCAGAAAGTCTTGAGGCACACCAAACTAAACCAAACCAAACCAAGGCAGGATCTACACTACTGCTCTAAAATGGTTTATAACAGTAGTGACAACTGTTGAGGCCCAGGACACACTCCATAGACAGTTTCCAAACTGTTTTCAAAGCGTCATAACCTGCTTGGTGTAGCTCAGGACCAAACCAAACTGATAAAGCTGAAACACAGGAGACGTTCCCCCTATAAAATAGCATTTTGATCTGGGTAGAACAAAAGCTAACAGCTTTTCTTCCTCAATATATATGTCACAGAAAATCCCTACCTTTAGTATTGTCACGACAAGGTGTTCATTGCATGCAAAGAGGGTAATTTCCAAAATGGCCATGATTAACATCTGGACAGGACTTGTTTTCCCCAGGACAGCTCCAAATGAGATCAGGACAGTTGCTGTGCTGAAGTCTGCATTTATCATACTTTAAAGAGGGAATGAACACAAACAAAGGCAGGTTAACTCGACTTCATGCATGTGCCTGAGAAGGGAATGACAGCGCATGGCGATGTTCTTCTACAGTAGAGCCTGACCATCATGGCTCTGTAAGCTGCCCAGATGGTAGACTATGTGGGCTGTATGAAAGTGCCAGCCTATGCATTACATTCTTTATGCATTTGGGGATTCATGCTTTTTCAGTTGTCAAAAATGAACATAAACATGGTTGTGGGGCATTTTACTACCCCAAGCCATTTTTCAATGTATCCTGGAGTAGCAAAATGGCCCCACAAGCATGTGTCTGTGGTGTTAGAGAAATATATATTATAAATGCAAAATATCAGAAAAGTATCATAAGCTGTCAAGGTAAAACTTTAGCTAAATCTTTTATTACGAAAAACTAACATGTTGTTTCGACCCCATAGCAAATCTGTCTCTGTTGTAGTAAACGTTCCCCAATAAAATCGCAAGTTTTGTGTCAACCTACTGACACCCAGAGTATTTAAAATTGCTTCCCTAGACCGGTTTTCTTTAGAAAACCCATCAGACATTTTTGCACCCTTGATATGTTGCATGGTTTTGGGGAAATGAAGGTACCCCCATGGCAGAATCAATCGATTCTGAGGATATTTTATGCCCCACCTTGAGGATCCCCCCTGAAAGAGAACAGTAAGTGGCTGAACATAGGGGACATTATGCAGGTGACAGAAAACAATGACGTTGTGGGATGATGATCTTGCAGGTCTCCTTATGTATACATTCCGCATTGAAAAGTGCATCTGATGTATCCCTTTAGGCCAGCTCATTTTGCTTAAGCTGAAGGTCGCTTTTAAGTTGAAGAAAAAGCAGATGTGGCGCCTCAAAGCAGGCCCCCAGGGTCCTTTTGCTTCAAACTAAAAATGCCCTTAACATTAAGTATATTGACCCAAAGCCACATGATCTAGGAAGCACAGAACTGGCCTTACTCTGTGTCTCTCTTTCTCCAGTATAGTATCTGAAACAAACAACAGGATATGGCAGAGTTGTATGATTCATCACTCTGCAACTGCATCTCATGGTTGCCTGCTGTTATCTTTATTAGATGCTACAAAGAAGAGAAGGAGGAGAGACACGTAGCAGCTGCAGCAGCAATATGTGCTTTGTAAAGTCTAGCCTGGCCTCAAGCTCCTTGAAGGAACCGAAGGGAACATGTGCAATAAATAAATAAAAATAAATAAAGTTGGATATTGCGTTGGTTTAAAATAATCAGTAGAAATGGGACACTGATGGTTCATCAAGCCAAACATGGTGCAACTACAGAATTTCCCTTTGCTGCAATCCTCTTGCAAGTCCTTTTCAGTGACAGATCCTTGACTGGACATAGACCAGGTTAATCCCTTGATCAGAATCTTGTCTGTTTCATTTCCTTCCTGTCAAATGGGGGGATGAAATTTACTCAACTTTTAACAGTCATGGGTGACATACACCACAGTATTGCAGAAAGAGAGCGCATTGCCTTCCAAAAATCAATTTAATCATAAAAAATAAGTATTTGTACAGAAAATGGAGGACTTGACCAGGGTGTGAAGAAATTGATGTTTGCTAGTTTTTCGTAGTTTGGGCTGCAATCCTCTATCCACTTACATGAAAATAAGCCCAATTGAATGTACTTTTAAGGAGCTATCTAGAGGATCATGCTGTTAAAGAACTAAATGAGTTTAAACCTCAATTACTGGCTGCAGTAGAAGAGTACTACACATATACATTTTATAAAAACATAAAATCAAAGTTTTAATAAGTGTCCTAAATGAAAAGTAGATGAGAGATGGAGTTGTGCCTACAGGCTTGCCCTTTTAGCAAAGACACTGGCTGGTTCTCACAAGGGCGGTCAATAAGCCACGGTGTCTTGTTAACCACCCCGTGCATGTTGGTTGTGTGTTGGCAGTTTTCCCTAATTACCCTCGCTGGGTACAGCTTCTTGTGTCATTAGAACCTGGCAAGGGTGGCTTGTGGGGGTGCTTAACAAAGCACCCAATACTCATAGCCTGCTGTAGCGTTGTGCAGTGGTTTGGTAACCTCGGCAGGTTCAGATGACACAAGAAGCCACAGGGGTGATGGCTTGAATTGGCAACCTGGAGCCCACAGGTACCACAATTCAGTGTGGTCATGGTGGTCTGAGTTGATCATGCGAACCAAGTCACTGAATTCACCATAACCACAAATGAAAGGGTGCCACCTTGAAGAACTCAGATTCCTTGCAGCAGTTGTAATACATTTTTAGATGGGGGGGGGGGAATGGTGTCTGTGACATTTGCAGAGTGCCAGAAACTAATTTTGAGCCTGTTAGCACTCCTTAATTGCTAGGGCCTCAGCAGAAGATCTTAATGTCTGGGCAGGTTGCTATGTGAGATGATGTCCCTTAAGGCATATATACCTGCAAAAACATATACCACACTAATATTGCTAGCCTTTAAGGAGCCATAGTACTCCTCATGACTCTTAGTGGGCTTTCCAGTGGAGGAGGCCTCTGGTAACTGACCCCTTACCTTTTAATGTTAATATGGATTTTATTTGATGTCATATGCCAAAATCCTTGTAGCAGAATGCCCCACTGGAGACCCAAGGCAGCAATAAGAAAGGTGTTACCAATGCTGCTGAAGCCATATTTCTTCAGGAATGTCATCAGGAAACCAAATCCAACAAATATCATTACATGAACATCCTGAAAGACTGGAAGGGAAAGAAAGACTTTGAACATATTGGGCTTATGATTGGCTGCATCTATTTATTTGCAATTATCTACCGTAAACAACCAAATTTTATAACAATAATATCACATTTCCTCAATTTCCTATGTTGAAGCATAAGTGCCATTACTTACGTGGTCCAAACAGTACCATCAGCACAAAGGGGAGACATCGACAAACCCAAGGTTTGCAAAAGTAACCCCCCCCCCCAAAAAAAAGTCTTTAAGGAAAAAATCTAAAGTGGGGAGGTAAAACCAGCCCAATACACATACTCAGTTGCCATGGGATGCTGAATGACTCTGTGTGTGTGTGTGTGTGTGTGTGTGTGCGTGTGTGTGTGTGGAGAGGGGTCAGGAAAATTGAGTGGAGAAGGGGAAATAGACAGGAATATTCCATACTGCAACATTTAGCAAATCCCACTTTATTTATTTATTTATTTATTACATTTTTATACCGCCCAATAGCCGAAGCTCTCTGGGCAGTTCAACCTGTTCTTGTGAACAGACTATTCTCAAACACAGAAAATCTACCAAATAACCAGGATTGCATAAATATCGGTATTTCTGGGGTGATATTGCAATATATTTTAGAAATGATAATCAACAGATATATTTTTAAATGATCATTTGCATGTGTTTTAAAACTCCCACCCATTATTAAAGTGTTTTGTTTTGTTTTAAAAAAGAGGGAGCTGAATAAGTAACCTCTCTTTGCTCTTTGTGGCAGCAATGGGCATCTATTGTGACAGGTCCTACCACATCCCATATGAGACAAACAGGCCAAGGTGACTCAGTTCAAGGTTATTCTGGTCAAGATTATTCAGCCTTTGCCTCTAAAAGCAAGGGAAAATCCTCTTGCTAAAGTTTTCAAACTAGAGGAATTCATTAATCCTAATTCATCAATTGAATTCAACAAGTTTGCATTTTACTAGGTGCCTTTTGAGATCTTGAATAAAGTGTGGAATCTTATAATTTAATAAACAAAAGCTATTGCTCTTTGTTAGACTTTTTGAAAGAACGTCTCTAAAGTTTTCTTTTCCATTTCCTATTGTAGCAATACATGGAACAAGGTAGGCCTAGGTCGCAATGTTATGGCCCCTGTAAGGACATCTGGATACACATTGTACTTCCATTGTTGCTAGCAGTGGCAGGGATAGAGTGAGCTGTGTCAAGATCTTTGGGATGGAGTGGGGAGTGGAGAGCACAGGCAGGGGAGAAATCAGTGGTGGTGGGAAGTTCAGAGCACCGTTAGGAGGGGTGCAGTAAAAGCCGTGTATGTGTGTGTAGCCACTGGGCCACAGGTTCACTCCTGCTTTATAGTAATGCGTAATGTATGTAATATGTAATGTATTTACATATATCTCCACCCCAGCAACTGCTTATCTTCTAAATACTCAGGAGTAGTGGCTGAAACCCAAAGGGTGGCAAATTTAGCTGCTTACGCTACAAACATTTTAATGGCAACCTGCAAGTTTCTCCAGAAGTAAAACCGTGATTCGCCAGGGGCAGCTACCAGAAAATCAGAATTGTGCTTGGGAAATAAGGGCCCAAGGGTCTGGGACCATCTGCAAAAACAGTTCTATAAGCATCACAGAATATTGGCGGCGTGCCATGATGCTTCAATATTACAGAGAGATGCCTGGATGTATTGGGTTAGCGCGAAAGAACCACGTGCATAAAAAGGAGTACATACGTTAGTGCTGTTCCATGATCGCTTACACAAGGGCTAGGGGAAAGTAGCTTGTCGTGCCACAATGCATTTAGTTATACGAAACAATAAATAAGGGAAATACAGACTGTACCAGTAGCCCATCAAAAGTCTTGTGAGTGAACAGTCTTATGTAAGACCTTGTATGAAACCCTTCAAGATTTGGTGTCACTTTCCTCATGCAATAGTCTTCTGGGAGGTCAGAAGCAGCTCTTCAATAAACAGAAAGGCACCTTTGGATCCAATGCATTGTTGCTGTTGTTTTGCTGAACATGACTGGCTGGAATCATGAATAGGAATATTCTACACTGCAACATTTTGTTGCACCCCCCACTTGTGAAGAGACTATTCTCAAACATAGAAGGTGTACAAAATAAAGAGGATTGTGTACAGGTCTGGGGGAGAGACATTGCAATATATTTTAGAAAAGATAATTAACAGACATGTTTTTAATTATCATTTGCTTCTGTTTTAAAACTCCCACCCATTATTAAACTTAAAAAAAAAAAAAAAACGGAGGGAGCACAATAAATAAGTTCCTATTGCTCTTTGTGGCAGAAATATGGGCGTCTATTGCAATGGGTCCTGCCACATCCTGGGTGCAGCAAACAGGCCAAGGCGATTCATTTCAGCTCCCTTTGCATCTAAAAGCAAGGGGAAATCCTTCCAATAAAGCTTTCGAACTAGTTCATTAAACATAATTATCAATTAAATTAAAAAGGGTTTCATGTTATTAGGTGTCTTTTGAGACATTGAAGAAACTTTGACACCTTATAATTTAATAAACAAAAGCTATAGTACATTCTTAGACTTTTTGGGAGTACATCTCTAAAGTTTTCTTTTTCATTTCCTAGTACAGGAATATATAGAATGGTGTTTTTTTATATATATATATATATATATATATCCAGCTGACCTTGCCATTTCAAGAGGAAAAGTGGTCCTCATCAAAGCCAGCAAGTTAGAAGACATTCGTTATAAAATAGCTTTGGTGTTTTAATCTGGCATGTCGGTCCTGTCTCTGACAAGCAGGAATGCAAGATAGGAATTCAAAATAGTAAATGAGAATCCCCTGTGAAGGCAGATAAATTCAAATCCACAAGGACAAAGGACTAAATTTTTAGCAAACCTTATAGAAATAGAGTAAGATCTGACCTGACACATACTAAATTATTTTGTGCTGAGCCAGCTGCATAGAAACAATGTGCTTCCATTATAAGTAAATTTGGCACTTTAATGGCACTTTGATATGCTATCAGTATATGGTGTAAAAAGTACACATTGCAACAGATGACAGCAAATTCTCTGAGTTTAGCAAATGAATCTAAGGTTGGGCACAGTGCTATAAAAACCCAAAGAATGGCAGAGCCTCACCAGACAGGGCTAAACAAACCAGCATTGACCATTGGGTGATATAGAAATAAATAAATAAACATAAACAGACAACACTTACATGGGTACAAGTGGGATTCATCTGTGATGTTGCCCGATCTCCCCTTTGTCTCATATTTTACAAATATCCCAAATAAAACAATGATGGCCACCTCCAAAATAAGGGCAAATACAGGAAACTTGATCCTCATGGTGGTGGAGAAAGAATTTGTGCTGGCCATCCGCGCAGTCGTATGCAGAGGAGTGATAATGAGCAGGGTTGTTTGTCTTCAACTGGATTGCATCATAATGACATGTCAAAAACTCATTCTTGTCCAAGTGTCAAGCCCACTGAAGGAGGGACTTCATTTTCAGGGACTTCCCACTTATTCATCTTTATTTTAGGATTTATATCCTACCTTTCAAAAAGTTTCTCAGGGTCGCAATATTCTATTGGATTTCTAATGCCAGGAAATTATCAATTAAGCAAGCAACTTATCCTTATATTGTTTTTAGAACATATTTTTTATTTCTAACTTCGTTGCCTTGCATCTTGTTACTTGTAAAAATAGCAACCAAAATGAATTCATGTCTAAAATGATCATTAGGGCAGAACTGTTCAAGTCTCCACGGGATTAAAATGGCATCCTGTTTCTCCAAGCACATGTTACTATAGATAAGGCAAAATTAAAACCTTTTTGTCAAGTAAAAAGTAGTACAAGCAATATTTTAACCCACGATGCCAAGTTTAATGCATGCAAAGACTTTATTTTACTTTCTAGTATTTAAGTATGTAGACACAAGAATGTAGACACAAGTATAATCATATTTGAAAGTCTGGTGTGACTTACAGCAGAAATGCTTTATACAGAGAAAGTGTGGCAAGCCACAGCATTTAGTATCGGAGGCAATTGTTGTGTCTCTGATTGCCTCTGCTTTGGATAGAGGAGAAAGGCTGAATAGCTGAGCCTGAGAGGAGGAGCCCTTCACAGGAGCTAGCTGCAATCTAACACAGCAGCACAGTATAGAGAAAGTCTGGGATTTTTTATGATTTTTTATTTTTTTTTGGAGGGTGGTGATGGTGGGGTTTGCTGGAAGCAATTGTTATTCTTCCGTGCCTTTGCCCTTGATCCTTGCCAACCAGCTCCTGAACCTTGCCTAGACCTAACCTGACCTTGGACCAGACTTTGACTATGCTTTGAGGCTTCCTGATTCCAGTATTGTTGACCAAGTTTCGGACAGATACTTTGGCTTTTGACTATGGACTGTTTATTGACATTTCCTTCCTGCTTATCTCTGCAACGCGGGTGATTTATGACAGCAATCAACACAGGCTAGAGCCAGTTTAAAAGAAGTTCCAATCAACTTACCTTGTTGTTGTTGTTTATTCGTTCAGTCATTTCCGACTCTTTGTGACTTTATGGACCAGCCCACGCCAGAGCTTTCTGTCGGCCGTTGCCTTACCTTAGGAGTGCTTTTATACACATTGTCAGAGAAGGCTGCCTAACACTGTTTAACTACAAGTGTGACCTAAAGCTGGAAGCACAAGAGCGTAATTTAGCAAAGAGATATGGATACTTGCTTCCTTCAGGGAGCGAACTGTGTGGCACTTGTTGCAGAGGTAAGAGGAAGAAGAAGGAAGAAAGAAGTGGAAGGAGAAGCAGGGCCGGTGCCAGACTATTTTGTGCCCTAGGCAAGGCAAGCTACTTGCACCCCACCCCCACCCCAAAAATTGCCAACTTCGATTCAGCTGTTCAAGAAGAGTTTCTGAACTATTATATTTTCTTTTTATTATGTTTTTTCTTTGTTGTTTATTCGTTCAGTTGCTTCCGACTCTTCGTGACTTCATGGACCAGCCCACGCCAGAGCTTACTGTTGGCCGTGACCACCCTCAGCTCCCTCAAGGTCGAGACCGTCACCTCCAGAATATCATCCATCCATCTTGCCCTTGGTCGGCCCCTCTTCCTTTTGCCTTCCACTTCCCCTAGCATCAGCCTCTTCTCCAGGGTATCCTGTCTTCTCATTAAGTGGCCAAAGTATTTCAGCTTTGCCTTTAATATCATTCCCTCAAGTGAGCAGTCTGGCTTTATTTCCTGGAGTATGGACTGGTTTGATCTTCTTGCAGTCCAAGGCACTCTCAGAATTTTCCTCCAACACCACAGTTCAAAAGCATCTATCTTCCTTCGCTCAGCTTTCCTTATGGTCCAGCTCTCACAGCCATAGGTTACTACGGGGAATGCCATTGCTTTAACTATGCGGACCTTTGTTGTCAGTGTGGTGTCTCTGCTCTTAACTAGGGTGACCATATGACCGGATTTGCCTGGATTTGCCTGGGTCTTTGATGGCAAATCCGGGAGGGGGAGGGGAAAACCGGGTTTTCTCCAAAGAGCAGCTCTAATGGGAATTAACAAAAATGCTTATAACTCCATCATTTTTTAAGATAAAGACATGCAACTTGGCACAATGGTAGCTCTTAGGAAGGGCTTTAGTCATACCAAATTTGAAACAGATCCATTCGTCCATTGAATTTTTAGGAAATATTTTTTTAAATTGAGGTTTTAAAATTATTTTTAAAATTGTCATTTTTAAAAATAAAGAGATGAAACCTTGCACCATGAAAGGATTTAGGTAGAGCTTTAGCCACACCAAATTTGAAACAGATCCGTTCATCCATTGATTTTTTAGGATTTTTTTTAAAAATTGAGGTTTTTAAATTATTTTTAAAATCGTCATTTTTAAAGATAAGAGATGAAACTTTGTACTATGATAGGATTTAGGTAGAGCTTTAGCCACACCAAATTTGAAACATATCCATTCATCCATTGATTTTTTAGGAATTTTTTAAAAATGAGGTTTTAAAATTATTATTTTTAAAACTGTCATTTTTAAAGATATAGAGCTGAAAGTTGGCACCATGATAGCTTTTAGGTAGAGCTTTAGCCATACCAAACTTGAAACAGATCTGGGGCCAGTAGCAAACCCTGTTAACAACAACAGCAGCTTGCAATGAATGAAGATACAGTCAGAAAAGATATTTGAGGGAAGGGGAGAATGTAACACAGAGAGTATAGCAAAAACTTCAAAGTACAGACAAACCTACAAAAGTAGGAGTGAGTGAAGTTAATTTCAGATACATTGAATCTCTCACTTGTTCTTTATTTCAGTGATTTTAACATTAAGATGCTATGTAGAACAGATTTGTCTTAAATGTGTGCTGTAAAATCAGACATGTGACCAAGGCTATGTTCGGGTGGGCACGCCCCCTTGGTGCTGGACACGCCCCCTTGGGGGCCACCATGTTGTCCTCCTTTTTGGTTTCCAAAATATGGTCACCCTATCTTAACTATTTTATCAAGATTTGTCATTGCTCTCCTCCCGAGAAGTAAACATCTTCTGATTTCCTGGCTGCAGGATTTTTTTTCTTAAAACAGCTAATTTGTATAAAATAGGGTGACAATATGAAAAGGAGGACAGGGCTCCCATATCTTTAACAGTTGTATTGAAAAGGGAAGTTCAGCAGGTGTCATTTGTATATATGGGGAACCTGGTGAAATTTCCTCTTCATCACAACAGTGAAAGCTGCAGGTGCCCTGCCCTCTTTTAAATTCGGTCACTCTAATATAACTCCTGCACTTTAACTTGTGATGAAGAGAGAATTTCACCAGGTTCCCCATATATACAAATGAGCCCTGCTGAAATTCCCTTTTCTATGCAACTGTTAAAGACACAGGGGCCCTTTCCTCCTTTTCATAGGGTCACCCTAGTATAAAACTGACCCTTAAAGGTCAGTATTGCACCCCTCTGAGGTCTGTGCCCTAGGCGGCTGCCTAGTTGGCCTAATGGTAGTGCCGGCCCTGAGGAGAGGGTGCAGGAAATAGGAATCAAGCTGCAGGACATTCTCTATCACCCCCTGGTGTCTGCAAACATGTGGAGTTGTTCCTTATCCAACAGTTCAGGCCCTAAACACAGGGGTGGAGAGCCTCAGGCCTGAGGGCCAAATCATGTCTGCTCATGAAGGTAGTGCTAAATTGTCTGAAAGCAAACATGTGGACTAGTAGTAGGCTCCTGTTCCAGCACCCGCAAGTTAGCCTTTCTTTCTTCATTGCTTGCAAACCCTCTGTCAATCTCGAATTGGAGTGATCCATTTCAATGCAAGGTGATATTTTGCTTTGTTGCATTTTTGAGTACCCCTTCATTACAACAACCTCACTCATTTTTGGTCTGTTTCTGGGCCTGTTCAAAGTGATAGTTATGACCATTACAGTCCTAAATAGAATCAGAGAATCATAGAATAGCAGAGTTGGAAGGGGCCTACAAGGCCATCGAGTCCAACCTCCTGCTCAATGCAGGAATCCACCCTAAAGCATCCCTTCCAGCTGCCTCTTGAAGGCCTCTAGTGTGGGAGAGCCCACCACCTCCCTAGGTAACTGATTCCATTGTCGTTCTGCTCTAACGGTCGGGAAGTTTTTCCTGATGTCCAGCTGGAATCTGGCTTCCTTTAGTTTAGGACCAAGATATCTGAAGGAGCAACTTCTCCCATTGGAGCCTGCCCAGATATTAAGGTCTCCTGCAGAAACCCTCCTGTGCATCTTCCTAATATCTGAGCTGCATTTGGCAGAGAAGTGTAAAATGGCCTTCTTTTAAAATGCTGTTCCCTGCAAAGAAAGGTCTATTTCCCCCACTCACATTGTAACTTTTCATTGCTGTATTTTCTAACAAGCCTTATGCCTGTAAAATTGCTAAATAGTCAACACTAGCCATTTTAAGGAATCATATTGTGTTTTGTAGGGTTACCATCCAAGCGGTTTCCCCCAGACATGTCCTGAAAATGGAAGGCAAAGCCAGGGTCCAGGGAGGAAATCTCTTATTAAGAAAAAATCTGGAAAACTTGCCACCGGTGAGATGCTGGAAAGGCCTGTTTCGGCTCCTTGGTAAACAGGCCTTTCCAGCTCTTCCCATGTCACATCTGGGCTTCTGCTGGGTCATCATCATGGCGATGACCCAGCAGAAGCCTGGATGTAGGCTGGGCAAGGCTGGGAAGGATGCCCACAAGGCCTGCTTAGGCTCTTCTGGACCTGGGCCTTCCCAGCCACCATCTGGGCACAGCAGGATCTTCCTGAAAGACCCTCGCCCTGCTTTCTCCATCCATGCTTTTCAAGATGAACTGTGGCATTGGGGGCTGCTAGGAGACACTCATGAAATAGAAAAATATTTGATTTGGGGGGAAAGCTTTTCGAAACAAAAAACAAATCAATTTAATACTTTATGTACTTTAAATTAAAGATCAAATCTACCTGGATTACTTTAAAATCTGTAAGGGTCTGTAAGCTCTGAGGGTTAACAAGTTGCTTGTATGGAAAATGCAGGTTTGGTCTTGAAGTGAAAAGTACAAATAGGGAAACAGCTTATCTTCAATGCATTTTTGTTTTGCTCCATACTACATGGCATATGTTAGAAAAGGTGTAGCTGTTAGTATGAACTACTTGATGGTGGTTACCACAGTATAAATCTAGTTTCAATTACATTGGAAGCAAAAGAACTTTGTCAAAGTTTCATGGAGTGTGATGTGGTTTAATTAATATGTGTCTGTAAAGGTGTGTAATTCCTATGATGTTACCCTCTGGAATAGATTATTTGATGGTGTAATGGATTTTAATATGTTACTAACAATTGTAGTAGAATTCCTAAGATGGGATTTGTAGTGGAAGCTTCTGGGGTGTTGCACAGGAAAAGGGCCTCTTGTTCCAAGCTAGAGGAATGTGAGTTGCTGTGGCAACCAAGGACATAATGTATTTATGGTCAGATAAGAGAGACAGAAGTCTCTCTCTCTAGAAACTTAACCATCAATGTATATACCTTCGAAGAGAGATATAAAGGGGGGAATAGTTTGCTGTTTGTATGGCATTATAAATACAGGGAGCTTTGAGGCAGAGTTCAATCTCTGATTTGCTAATTAAAGCGCCTTTTGCTTTTGAATGCTATCTGAGTCGTTTTGGCCAGTGTATTGGAAATCCATGACAATGGTTTTAAAAGGAAACTATTAATTAGGAAACTTTATAAAGCTGCACTATTTATCCTTATTACGATTACTATTCATCCATGTTAGGACTGCAGTTTACACTGAGAGGATATAAATCTGAAAACATGTTTTACTGCATTCAGAAAAATACTTTTATTTGACTTTCATCAGCCTTCAGGAGAATGTAGCACACAAACCACACAGGACAAAAAGTTATGTTCTGTGAGAACAGTACATTCCACCTGTAGCTCCATATGAAGACAAATAGTTTTGCTTTAAAATCTTTTGTGTGGTTTTTGTTTTTTTGTTTTTAAGAAAAACCAATCCCCTGTGAATAAATTTACAAAGGTGTTTGACATCCCTTCAAAGTACTGGAAATGATAGAATGAAGTGCACAAGACACTGTAGATTTTCAGGGGCAATGCATGGCTACATGTTTCCCCTGATACAGCAGACTAAAGTGTATGATCTCAGTGTTTTTAGTATGGTATATTGTTAGCTCCAGTGATGAGCTTTCAGGTTTTTTCAGGGTTGCCAAGGGAACAAAGTAGTCAGACTCACATGTTTGCTTACCAGGAGACTAAAAGCCTCGTCCCACGTAAACTTTTGTTCTGGTTTACCCTTGAATTATCTCATTTCGCTTATATGGTGCTTATATAGCATATGAAAACTCGTAAACTTACACCTCTGCTGTAGCGTGTTGGGGAGATCCGTTGAGGTTCACTCACACATGTTCTTATCACCACTCCCCAGATCTTCTTTGTACGTTCTCCTCCTCCCGTTTATTGGTTATTTGAAGTGGGGACAACTCCCCCTCTGACAACAGGGATTTGGATTTGCTTATCTTGTTACTGAACACCAAGGTAGAATGTTACATAAGACTGCAGTCAACTCTTTTGCATGCTTACTCAGTAAATAAATCCCATTGAGTTCAATGGAATGCATTTCCAAATTAGAGCCCCTCGGATTGCAGTCTTAATTTTTGCAACTTTAAAAAGGAAAATAACATGGGGTGGGCGGGGTGGTAGGAAGTGGCCATCTCAACTCCCAGGGTATGGAGGAGGAGACTTCAAATGCAGCGCCAGGACCTCCAATGGCAGAGGAATTGAGAGGCAAATCACAGTTACTGAGAGGATTAAGCCATCCTTTCCCATGTGGGGGCTCCCAATAAAAACTGGACTCCCCATTGTTAAAAAAAGAGAAGAAAAAGGTGGGGAGATGCAGGATCCCCCCATGCAGAACACTTCCATCTCTGCTTCCCCCTGTTTGTGTCTCCTGCCATCCCCCGCTCAGCTTCACATGTTCAAAGGAAAGAACACATACACACACATATTCATTCAGAAGCAGCCAAAGGACTTCACTTGAAACTGACCAGCCTTTGAAGAGCAGGCTCTGACAGACCCACAGTAAGGAACATGTTCCTTTGCAGTGGAAAATGGTTAAAAACACACATAGATCTAAAGAGTCTCTCTCTCCCACCCACCCCTTTTCTTTCCTCCCTCGCTGTCCAGTCTACTTGATTTGTATATATGTGGGTGAGGGTTGCTGATGCAAATCCCATTGATTTCAACTGCTAACATGACATGCTGCCCTTTGGTCTGTGCTTAGAAAAAGGGTGCAGAAAGAGGGGGAAATCTTTCCAGCTCCCCCTTCTCTCCCCTCCAAGCACAGACCAAGGGGCAGCAGGTCACGTTAGCAGTTGAAATCAATGGGATTTACTTTTGAGTAAAGTAAATCCTATTGAAGATGCACAGTTTTGGATGTTCAAAGCCATGGAAATGCGATCCTAAGTTCCTTCGCAGTAACAGACTATATAAGCTCCAATGGATTTGAGGGAGGAAATGTAAAAAATCGTAAAAAATCGGCGTATGACCCAATCTGGTTCAAATTCGGCATGCTGAAAGCTCTCCTCAATACCTACTACTGTGCCAATTTGGATCTCTTTATCTTTAAAAATGAGGGTGCTGCTGGCAAGGAGGGTGCAGTTCCCACATTTCTTTTAAAGAGAAAATGCATGAGTTAAGATGGAAGAAGCAGGAGGAGGAAGTATTTGAATTGTCAATTAAAAACACCTGCTGGAGACAAGACACACCCCTTTCTTTCATCAGCAATTCTGCCCCTTGAAAACACACCCACAGAACACCGGATTTAAAAACGAGGGATGACCATATGAAAAGGAGGACAGGGCTCCTGTATCTTTAACAGTTGCATAGAAAAGGGAATTTCAGCAGGTGTCATTTGTATATATGGGGAACCTGGTGAAATCCCCTCTTCATCACCACAGTTAAAACTGCAGGAGTGACCAGATTTAAAAGAGGGCAGGGCACCTGATGTGATGAAGAGGAAATTTCACCAGGTTTCCCATATATACAAATGACACCTGCTGAACTTCCCTTTTCAATACAACTGTTAGAGGTACGGGAGCCCTGTCCTCCTTTTCATATTTTCATCCTATACATGCTGCAGTTTGAGTGATGTGCTTTCACATGCCTGGAAGAACCAGACTTTCCCAGCACCAAAATATTACACATCTTTTGGCTTTATAGCACAATTAAAGCAGGATGCGTGGGAGTTATTTACAATAAAAGCAGATTATAAACTGGAAAACTTCGGAGTCCTTTGCACGCAATTTGCAGTGATTGCAGAGTATAACGCTGGTGTGATAAAGCTTTATATTTATTGGCATACCTTACAGCACATCACGTATATCCCAATAAAGATAGACCAGACTGTGAAAGCTTCCTACAAAGAAGACCTTCAACCAGTCTGGACCCCCACCCCTGGGTTGCAAGAATAATTATAGCATAGCTTGGACTTGGCACTGTTGCCAAGTTAAGCAAGTGATTGATTACTAGGTTTACTAACAAGGTATTACATTCTCAGTATAGAAAAGCATTAGAAATAATGAACCTTACTGATAGTAAGACACTTCTGGACATCTCTTTGGCACGAGTAAGCTCTACTAATTGGGTTTCGAAGGGTGTTATGGCCAGGTTTTTGACTGAACCACCTTGGAATGTAAGCTCGTTAGTATGCTCCATGAGAACCGTGCTTGGACTCATCTTCCCCTGGACAGAGGAACGTTGCAGACTAGTACAGAAAAACAACCATTTGCTTGCTTAGAAGCAGAAGCAGCCATTCACCCATAAACCTTTGTGGGTAGCCATGGTTTGCAGGCCTGTACGCCCTACATATATGTATTCATAGAATCATAGAACCATAGAATAGCAGAGTTGGAAGGGGCCTACAAGGCCATCGAGTCCAACCCCCAGCTCAATGCAGGAATCCACCCTAAAGCATCCCTGTCCAGCCGGAATCTGGCTTCCTTTAACTTGAGCCCGTTATTCCGTGTCCTGCACTCTGGGAGGATCGAGAAGAGATCCTGGCCCTCCTCTGTGTGACAACCTTTGAAGTATTTGAAGAGTGCTATCATGTCTCCCCTCAATCTTCTCTTCTCCAGGCTAAACATGCCCAGTTCTTTCAGTCTCTCTTCATAGGGCTTTGTTTCTAGACCTCTGATCATCCTGGTTGCCCTCTTCTGAACACGCTCCAGCTTGTCTGCGTCCTTCTTGAATTGTGGAGCCCAGAACTGGTCGCAATACTCTAGATGAGGCCTAACCAGGGCCGAATATAGAGGAACCAGTACCTCACATGATTTGGAAGCTATGCTTCTATTAATGCAGCCCAAAATAGCATTTGCCTTTCTTGCAGCCATATCGCACTGTTGGCTCATATTCAGCTTGTGATCTACAACAATTCCAAGATCTTTCTCATTTGTAGTATTGCTGAGCCAAGTGTCCCCCATCTTGTAACTGTGCATTTGGTTTCTATTCCCTAAATGTAGAACTTGGCATTTATCCCTACTAAATTTCATCCTGTTGTTTTCAGCCCAGCACTCCAGCCTATCAAGATCACTTTGAAGTTTGTTTCTGTCTTCCAGGGTATTAGCTATCCCACCCAATTTTGTGTCATCTGCAAATTTGATCAGCGTTCCCTGCATGTTCCCTATATGTCATGTAGACATATGTACATCTCTGTTTCTCATATAGGAGATTGATCCCACATTATACTTTGGGCTGTTTTAAAATAGTTTTAGATATCTCAAAACAGTAATTGTTAGAACAGGATGGCCCTATCTCGAAATATCTTGATTAAGTAAGTTTTGGGGCCTTAAGGATAGATTTTAGATAGTTCTCTTTCAGTCTTTGCATTTTTCTCTCCTTCACTCTCTTGATCCTCTTCCTTCTACCCTGTTTCTCTTGACTCACACACATATGTGGGGATTGATGCTGATTCTCCTATGACACATCTACCCCAAGAAGGATATAAAACTATGAAAGCAGTATGAAAGCATTATATGGCATGTGACGATGGGTCCCAACAGTTGTCAGTGCTCTTCAATACTGCTATAAAGCTGTAGTGTGGCCCCTGCCCTCATCAGCAGTGTGCACAGGATTGCACCAAGGGTCCACAGCATGAGTCATATCCTGCAGGATCTCTCCCCCACCCCCCATTTTGAAGAGGTGTGCTTTTTCCCATGCTTATCCCTGAGAAGTAACCTAGGTGAAATGACAACTTCATACAGACACATCCCTGGCAGTTGCTGTACACTGTAGGATTGAGAACAAGTAGTACCTTGCTTGGACCATGGATGATCAGATGCACAGTGAGGGTTGAGGCATCAGCGGAACTTGAAATCACCTTGTTTCTCCCCCAACTCTCCTTGAGCTTGTTTTGTTTTTGTTTGTTTGTTTATTTCGGTCATAGACCAGCACAGCCGAAAACATCATCACAATAATATTTTTTAAAAAACCCAACATGCAATAACATACATAAAATACAAAAAACACGGCAGTCTCAACCTAAGTCTAAGGTACAATAAAATTCTTCAACATCAATTTCTGTCGGCTTATGGCAGCAGCACAAAAACTGGCCACTTTTAGAGTAACCTGAGGATTCTGATCCGATAGAAGATGTTTTATGTAATATTCATCTGATCTACTGGGAGTTCGCTGCAAGATAGAGGTTATAAATGTTTGGCGCAAATCTTGATAAAAGGAACAATACAGCAGAACATGGCCTACTGTTTCCACTTTACCCATCTCACAAGGACATACCCGTTCTTGGTGGGGCATATTTCCAAACCTTCCATCCAAAAGGGCTGAAGGCAGAACGTTAAACCTGGCCAGAGTGAAAGCTTTCCTGAATTTAGGAATATTCAAGTCCACCAAATATTTTGCATAAGCAAATATCCTCCCATTATCTCTAAATCCAGGATACCTTGAAGCCAAACTCAAATGATTTTGCAATTCCATATCCCAAATACATTGTTGAATTGTCATTTTAGCTTTTTCATAACCAAGAGCAACTAGGGCGTTTGGTGAGAAGCCCAGAACTCTCAGTTTTTCATATAGCGTAGTTTTCCATTTTGTCTGGAATGTATCAATTAATGTCAGTGGGGCCAGGCCCACTGGGGAGAAAATCAGCTTCAGCCAGTAATGAATCCTAAGGATCCATATACGGGCCTCAATAGAAATTTGCCCTGTCTCTAAACGAACAATTACATTTGGCACACAACTTGGGACTCCCAACACTGAACGCAAAAACTTCGTTTGAGTGACTTCAAAGGGGGCAAAACTTTTGTATGCACACAACTGTGATCCATATAACATCTGGGAGACGGCCTTCCCCTTGAAAACTTGAATGGCTGAGGGAATATATTGGCCTCTTTTCGTATAGAAAAAGTAGAGGAGAGCCTTGATGCTTCTCTGTGCATTCTCAATTGCATTTTTAGTTTGCAAACTCCATAAGGCAGAAGAATGAAATGTTATAACCAATTATCTAAAGGATGAAACTTGTTCAATAGGATGGTTGAGCCGAGTCTCAAAAATCTTGTCTCAGGGAAACGCGTGTAACCTTCCTGTGGCTGCAGTAAAGGGCATTTTCTTTCTTCCGCTGTGACTTTTGCGTGCTATCCGCACCCTGCCTTGGCCATTTATTTATTTCAGTAGGCGTTTTCTTATCCAGATAGCAGTTTCTACCCAAATTGTGCATTCATACTCCACAGACCACATACTTTTTGTCATGTGCTCCTAACAAATAACATTTATGTATTCTCTTACCATGAATTCCCAGAGGGAAGATAAGGCCATAGAAGGAAATTTAGTTAGTCTAATTTAAACCTACCCAGGCCACAGCTAGACCTAAGGTTTATCCTGGGATCATCCAGGGTTCGCCCCTGCCTGAGCACTGGATCCCCTGTGTGTCACCTAGATGAACAAGTTTGACCCCTGGACGATCCAAGGATAAACCTTAGGTCTAGCTGTGGCCTCAGTCTCTTCTTTCATCCCCCCTAAAGGATGGAAAATATGGAGAAGACAGACTTGTGTTTTTTTTTTTGCAGATCAGGCCAAAGTCAGACTAGTTAAGTATGGTCTAAAGCTACAAAAGTAGGAGTGAGTGAAGTTAATTTCAGATACATTGAATGTCTCACCTGTTTTTTATTCCAGTGATATTACCATTAAGATGATTTTTTTATTTCAGTGATTTTAACATTTAGAACAGATTTTTCTTAATTGTGTGCTGTAAAATCAGACATGTGACCAAGGCTGTGTTCAGGTGGGCACGTCCCTTTGGGTCTTGACACAAACTCCTGCTGGTGGACATATTGGTGGGCACCCCCCCCTTGGGAGCGGACACATTGTCCTCCTTTTTAGTTCCCAAAATGTGGTCAACCTGCTGCTGCCCTGTTTTGATTATAGACTATCATTTATGGTTACGCTTTGATGCTTTTATCTTTGATTATATTTTTTATCACTGTTAACTACCTTGGCCATCTTTAAAATAAATTTATAATCAATAAGTTCTTTTGTTTCTGCATGAACATACTGGATTTCTCCATTGATTTCTATGGGCAGCTTTGGGGTTGGGAAAAATTGCTGTATGTGTTCAGAACCAGTGTTCTTTAGCAAGACTGGGAGATCAGTTATTCTGAGATAAGTCTCCTTTTCTGTGCAGGAGTTGGCAGCCGTCTTCAGGCAGTGAGTCCCAGCTGGGAAGTTGGAGGATAGAGCCTTGTCCATAAACAGCTGCAGTAATCACAGGCAGCCCTAACTATTGAAAATGTTCAGCAGACAATACAGTGTGGAAATTTATTAGTCTGAAACCCAGTTTGTTCAGATTCATTTCCAACACTGCCTACAGGGAGGAGGAGGAGGAGGAGGAGGAGGAGGAGGAGGAGAAGAAGAGGAGGAGGAGGAGGAGGAGGAGGAGGAGATATCTATTGAAATGGGGTGGGGGTTGTGATAGACTTGTTTTACAGGACTAACATGTGCAGATTATTCTGCTTCTACATAACCCCCAAAATGTTTATGTAAGAGCTACTGGGTAAAAATTCCCCTCATGATTAAAAAGACAGCCTACAACAAGCTGTTCAGAAGAGATAAAGGCTTTCTTGTCTATCGCTATGTAACTAGGGGACAGAGCCAAAGAATTATTTAGCTCTGGACTCATCAAGGGTGGGGATACATTCATTTTCTACCACTCCCAAACTTCAGGTTCTATCCTAATGTTGCATCTGGTATTATGCAGGAAAGCTGTGAATATCACTATGGTTACAGTCTTTACCATAGGTCATTCTTGTTCTGAAATCGGCTGGGATGAAAAGCTCTCCTAAAACCTGCAAATAATTCATACCCAAGGTAGTGGATGCAGGTGGGTGGGATCCTGCAAGAAATGTGATTTGAAAAGATATCCATTTTATGACATTCATTTATTTGTTTTTTGTATTAGTAATACTTAGATATTGCTTAATATGGAAAAATCACAAAGCAGATTTGGGTTTAGAACGTGCATTGCATTAAAGGACTGCTCCTAGAAGTAGAAGTGAGTGCGGGAGGAGCTCAAACACTGGAGGAAAGGGAAGGAAGGAGACCACTATGCTGGGAGGGACTCGGGGGGGTTAGGGGGTTCCCAGCCTGGACTGGAAGATCATTTCTTTGATAAAAACAAATAAATGCCAAATTCTAGATCAGTTGAGGCTATTTATGTAAACTCGGCTTCCCATTGGTGCCAGCGGAGGTGGGGGGAGGGAGTAATCTTACGCTGCAATCCACTCCACCTGGGCGTAAGTCCCATGTTACTTAAATTTAATTTCAGTGGAACTGTAGCATCCCTCCCCCTAATTTTCCTTTCCCTTTATTTAGGGTGACCATATGAAAAGGAGGACAGGTCTCCTGTAGCTTTAACAGTTGCATAGAAAAGGGAATTTCAGCAGGTGTCATTTGTATGCATGTCGCACCTGGTGAAATTTCCTCTTCTTCACAACAGTTAAAGCCGCAGGAGCTATTCTGCAGCTATACTGTGACCAGATTTAAAAGAGGGCAGGGCACCTACAGCTTGAACTGTTGTGAAGAAGAGGGAATTTCACCAGGTTCTCCATATATACAAATGACTCCTGCTGAAATTCCCTTTTCAATACAACCGTTAAAGATACAGCAACCCTATCCTCCTTTTCATATGGTCACCCTACTTTATTTATTTATTTATTTATTTATTACATTTTTGTACTACCCAACAGCCAAGGCTTTCTGGGCAGGTCACAAACATGTGCACTTGATGTGTGGCAAATGTACATAGGTTGAATTTGTTTAAGTTGTCTTTTACCACCCCAATGAAATCTCACCCTTCATATGACAGTGTTATGCAGTAAAAGTTATACAGTATTACATTTGGAAGCACAAAGTTATATTATGTTTGCGTTCCAAATTTACGATGGAATAGATTGCTCTGAAAGTGGCAGAGAAGGTCTGCTAATCCCCCCCCCTGCAAACTCTCCCCCCCACCTCCCACTTGCACCCACACACTGGAAGCCTCAAGGTGTTACACCATCAATGGCATGGCCACCATCTCTGTTGATGGCATTGGACCAGCAACCTGTTCAGGTCAGAGAGAGAACCACCAGGTTCAATGTGCAAATAGTGACATTACCACTAAAAGACACTCAAGGTGTGTGAAAATATGCCAATTTTTTTTTTAAAAAAAAAACCACCACAGGATCTACTGTGCTTATTTCCCCAGCTGCAGATGACAAGCATACTAATTGCCAAATGGAACAGCGATTCATAAGGGTGCAATCCTAGACAGAAAAGAATGTCCTACAGCTCCCAGCATTCCTGAGCCAGAAGTGACTTTTTATAGGACTTTTTCTGACTCAGAGCTTCATCACACCAGCGTTATACTGTGCAATCACTGTGAATTGCGTGCAAAGGTCTCTGAAGTTTTCCAGCTTATAATCTGCTTTTATTGTAAAGTACTCTGAAGTTTTCCAGTTTATAATCTGACTGTGAAGTACTCCCATGCATCCTGCTTTAATTGTGCTATAAAGGGGAAAGGATCAAGCTATTTTGCTAGTAGTTTTTGAGCAAATCATTTGTTGTTCTCTGAGCGGCCACTGGGGGCGCAGGAGCAAGATTTGATATGTTTAAAGAAAAATTAAACAAACGCGTACATCTGTGTAAGCTTTAAAGATAAAGACATCAAAATTGGCACAGTAATAGATATTAAGGAGAGCTTTAAGCATACCAAATTTGAATCGGATTGGGTCATCCGTTGTTTTTTTAATGATTTTTTTACATTTCCCCCCTTAAACCCTTTTCCTGGTATGCAAAGGATCTTAGGAGCGCTGCCGCCCGGGGTGTGATTTAGCTAGCAACAACAACAACATTAACTTAGCACTGTAGGGGATAATGCGAGGGAAACAGGTACGTGGGATGAAGCTATCAATGTGCCCTGAACGATCTTCCTCCCCAACACATGAGGCAGGACGTCTGCCCATTAAAGTAATTTTATATTGTAAAAGGTGTTTGTGATTGAGCATATATTAAGCAGAAAGATTTATATTGTTATATAAAATTCAGTTTAAAAACAACAAAGAAAATAAAGAAACTTGAACAGAATGTTCTTTCCTTGCCTTATTAACACAAACACAAATTTATGATATTGAAAAAAAATACTTTGCAGAGGGAGAGAGAAAGACAGACAGACAGATTGGAGAGGCCTTGTGGCCCCCATATCTTTCCTTTCCCTTTTTTTCCAGGGGTGAGGTGAGGTGGGGTGGGGGAAATACAACACAACCAAAAAGAGTTCAAAAATAGATATATTTATTTACAAAAATTGGGGGCTGCATGGACATTCAGTTGTCTTCAAGGGACTATCCTACACAAAGTTGGCGTTCATCTAAAAATAAAGGAACATTTTTGTTTTAACTCTTTAGTGGCACAGACATTTCTAGGCAAGAAACCTTTTCTTTCTTCGCCAGTGGGGACCCCATGTGGCTTAGAAAGCAATCTGTTGCCCAAGCAATTCTTTCCACTAAACAGAGCTATTACACCAGTTCCTTAACAAAAGAGAAACACACACACGCGCGTACGTGCCCAGATACACAAAAGGATTAGCCAGTATCCCACCCACCCCAGGATGGATTGACAAATCCATCAGTTTCTCTTTCTCACACAGTCACATTTTTTTAATAAAAAAAACCCACATGTTCTTTCCATCTGGAATGTGAGGAAATTCACAAATGTTGATGAAGGGTTATCAAAAACAAACTGAAATACAATTTTCACCCAGCCCATTTCCTTTCCCATCGCTCTTAAAATGACATGTAACTGCTACAATAGCAAATGCCAATTGCCTCCCCAATTTGACCCCACTCATACTTCTGGTGGGCTATCTGGGCTTCATTGTTTAATTTTATATTTATGAAGTATTTTCCTGCCACAAATGTGGTACCTACAGTGGCTTCCCGCATAAAATAATGCATAAAATAATTGTTTTACTCTGTACAGCACCATGTACATTGATGGTGCTATATAAATAAATAATAATTAATAATAATAAGAATAGCGTTTTTTAAAAAAATCATCACAACAGCACACATAAGCTAAAGGTCAATTAAAGCTACAGCAACGAAGGATTCCAAATCAAAGTCGTATAGCAAAATAATTTTAAACACACACCTGTGGAAGACCACGGGAGACTGTTTTTATATACCTTCTAATGGCTGAGAGTGAGGGGGGCAAAAAGATCTCATTACTTAGGGAGTTCCAGTGTGCAGGTACACAGCCAATAAGGCTTTGGCCCATGTGATGAGATTAACTTTAGATGACGTTGGGACATAGAGCAGAAACCTCATGATATGACCTCAGTGGATGGGCAAAATTATGCAGAAGCATTATGCAGAAGAGGCCATTCAGCACCCTTGCCCCAAAGCAGATACAGCTTTTGGGATTACAACCAGCAGTTCCAAGTATGTTTGGAAACATACTGGGTGTCAATGCAAATCAAAGAGCATCAAAGTAATTTGCTGCAAATAGTGGTTCCCTGATAGCAGCCTGGCCGCAGTGTTCAGTATGAATTGCCATTTCTGAACATTCAATGCTAGTGACCAGCCAAAATATTCCTGGCCACAGCAACCATCTGACCACCAAGGAGCAACACCAGGCCCAGAGGCTCCACCAAATGGAAAAGGTGGTCTTCCAAAGGGAGGGCTACCCCATCAATAACAGGCTGAACCCATTTTAATCATCTTATTGATTAAAAGCACTTCTCTCTTGCCTTTATTATGCTTCAGCTCATTAGCCCATGTCCAACCAATAACAGTCACCTGGTGCCAGTACAGAACCGCCACCTGCCTCCTTGGAAATGGATAGAACGGAGAGGCACACCTGCATACTGATGGCACCACGCTGGAAATCTGTCCGCTCCCAGGGGTGGACAGCTCTTCTAGATTTGTTTTTGTTTTTCATTGTAGAGAATGTTGAACTCCTGAGTTGATATGTACCTCATTCATGAGTGATAGGATGAGCTTGAAATTGTAATTATCTGATCCCTGCTCAGATTATTAAAGAATCCCCCAAATTGTGGTGGGCAAGCCCTTTTCAGCTCATCCCTTACAAACTGGGCCTCACCCATGCCTCACCTCCACTATTTGTAGCTGAAGACTATGGGACTTGCAAACACCCACAGTCTCTGATTGGAAAAAGATGCAGGAGTCACAGCTGTCAGGCAGTGGAGGCTGGTGGCTCCAATTTTGGTGGGGTTGTAAAACCATTCTGGGTTTTAGTCAGAACCAGCCAGAATTCTAAAGCAGCTGCCCAAGGTGCCAAATCCTATGCCCAAAATAGGTTCAGCACCTTGGATCACTCCTTTAGATTTCTGGCCAGTTCTGACCAAAACCAAGAATGGATTTACAACCCCTCCAGAATCAAAGCCACCAGCCACCACTGGCTGACAGCGGTTCCATGTGCGCCATCTTGGGCTACAGAAGGCATCTAATAGACCAGGAGGCTTGAGACTGTCATGCAGCTGACGACTATGAATGCTATTCAGTGCTGCTTGTGCTTAGGGATAAAAAAATGTAATAAATAAATAAATAAATAAATAAATAGGGATAGACAAATCCATAAATTTTGGTTTCTCTCAATTTCTCATTTTTCCAACCTTAAGTTAAATTCATCTCAAATCTTGAGAATTTCTCCAGGTCTAAATTCAGTTCTTCCCAAACTTTGAGACTTTAAAAGAAAAAAGAAAAAAAAGATTGCATTTTGTGTGCATCTCCTAATTCATGCATTTTTTCCTTAATATACACTTCTTTTTGCAAACAAATTTCTTAATGCATTTTTGAACATTATTTTCACTAAAATACATACTTTTGAAGATATTTTTTTAATTGGGGAACTCTATTGCAAAATCTGAAAAAGGGCAAATTTTGAAGGATGACTGAGTTTCATATCACCTAATGGTTCAAACATGCAAAATTAGGTAAGTTCACATTAAATTGTGATTCAAATTAATTTCTCCCCCATCCAAACAATGCCCATGATCTTGGACTGCAAAGATGTTTTTTTTTTTTTAAAAAAAAAAGATTTATACCTCGCTGTTGCTATCTAGCACACGGTGGCTTTTCGTCAAGGTATTTGCTTTGTTTGACTTGAACAGTTGAGCAGCTGGGTTGATTTATGGGCCAAGCAAACATCCCCTTAAAAGGAGGGCCTCTGATTGAAGAGTGGGGGCATAAAGATGGGGCTTCTTGTAAATAGGGGTCTGTTCTATTTGGGAGGGGGGATGTTTCCTGGTAAGCATTCACTCCAAATAACATTTTTTATGGAATCCATCATAAGAATAGGAAGTCTATTGTGTTGGGCCAATTTTTAAGGCAGCTTGTGCAGGTATGGGTGTAAGTGTTAGTAGACCAGAAGCCATAAACTTTCTCCACCATGTCCTCCTTGCAAGATGAAGAGAAGAGCTGGTATGTTTCTCCAGAGACAGGTGTTTTTGTTTCTTTCCTCCCTGTACCATGACCGACTGTGGTTTCTCTGGGTGAGGGACAAAACCCAAAACAATTAAAACATTTAAGAGCAGGGAAAGTAATTAAAGCAAAACCCAGTATTGACACAATCAGAAGTGTTACAATCGTCATGTGTTGGGCCAATGACAAACTGAGACAGCCCCATGGTTGTTATGGAGACCACGAAGTCCCGAGCTGGAGCTCCAGAGACAGCTGTGGCATGGAAGTTAAAGTCACCCAGAACCACTGTCCTGGGTCCCTCCAACTCTGCCACCTCAGGGAAGAAGGATGCTGGACAAAGAAATGGGCAGGACACCAGCAGCACCCCCATTCTGTCTCTATGGCCCAACACCAGCTGCAACCTGTCCAGACCTGCTCCAAGGTGGAGTGTTCTCCTGGTGATAGAGATGGAGGTTCTATGAACCATGGTGACTCTCCCCCACCAGCCCTCCTGCCTATGTTCATGCAGCTCTGAGTACTCAGGTGGGCAGAGCGGAGTTGGGTCAACCTTGTCCAACTCACTGACCCAACTCATGGTAATATACACCAGATTAGCCTTCTCAGCCACAATTAAATTGTGAATGAATGCAGTCTTATTGTGGACCAACGTGGCATTAAATTAATTTAAACAACTGCATAGGTTATTTTAATGAAATACTCAACTGAATTCTAGACAGGTGCACCCTGAATAAGAGACCCTCCAAATCTTGCGCCATGCTTCAAGCCGTCAAAGTTGACATGGGACTCCAAGATCTGTAGTGAGTAGTGATTCTCAGGACCTGGGAGTATATCTTTTTGTCTAAAGTCCTCTAAATGAACCAATTTCTGGTTTCCACTCCCATTAGTCATGCTATTACTTATGGCACAAAATGATTAATTATAACACCCCAGTGCCTATCACATTTAATTGAAGGAACTTGGGAAGTGAACGATCCTCACAATAGAAACATGATATAGAAATATTTATTTATTGCATTTTTATATTGATGCTACATGATTAGAACTTTCTATGAACAATCAAACCAGAAATCCAGAACTTCCTGCAGTTAAATGACTTGCCAGGGGTCAGCAACGGAGCACTTCTCTAGGAAACAATGAAGGCTTACATGCTTGCAAGATCAAGTCCTATCTTAGACTGCCAATTGGGAAAAAGAATGGGCCAGGCTGGAGTCAGCCTTACAGCAACTTCAGGAAGAAGTGAAACAATATAGTGCACACCACATTTCAAACCTATTCAGCTCTTTGGAAAACCCAATATGAAGAACAGAATACTCACACAGCAAGTTTATTTTAAAAATTTATGCAGTTGCATTTTATTTTCAGGAAAGGGGAAAATAATATCTGTGCAGTCATGATCTATCATAACATTACTATAATATTATTATTTGTAAAGCCATGTTCTTAATTCCTGTCTTCACCTCAGTAAATGCTTGTTATATATGACATGGCCCTTAACTTGCTGCAGAATTGTAACCCTAGCTGATTTTTCCTTTTCAAATTAAGAGCAATCTGTTACGTTCCAGAATGCATGTGTTTGGCAGGATTACTTTCATTTTTACAACCAGTAAAACGTTCTGAGGCAAAATTAAAGACAGGTAGAAAGAAAGAATCTTAAAACGTAATATCCAACAGTGTTTTTAAGTTTATTTCAACTCTTGCTGAATTTAAACAAGAAAACTAAACAAGAAAATAATGGAAATATTATTCCGGCGTTCCAAGCATATATCAGTTCATATACAGCATTAAGGACAAGTTTACTGAACAAAATATAGCACATAATAGCACAGAATATATTGTACTTCAATTACTGCTTTGCCAAGAATTGAAATATTGAAGATAGAATTTGGTGGGGGAAATATTATTGAATATTTTTGCAATGTTCAAATGTTTAGGTTTGAAGGATTCAAAACATTTTCTAAAGCAGCATAATATATAAATAATAATAAGAGGAGTTGATAAAGTTGTCTTCTTTGCAAATGACTCTTGGAAATGCCCTTTTTTACAGCAATTATTTTAAATTCAAAATTTTGACCAAGTTTAGGGGGGGAAAGTTTCCTTTTAATGCTGAATTTCTGTTTTCTTCAGTAAAAACAGTCATATTAAAATCAATCTTCCATTGCTCATGTGTCTTACATGATCCCGGATGGGCATCTACAAGTGGCTTTACACATATCTTGCATAACTTTGTGTTCACAGGCGAACAACCTTATCATCTGTTCGCAGTACACGTTTTCATCATAATACTCGCATGGCTGAGCTGAAAGTAAACAAAACAAAGTTAGATGCAAAAGTAACCACCACTTTTTAAAATCTGTATTCCTCTCCCTTCTAGTTTGCACACTGCATTAAATAAGATATATATATATATATATATATATATATATATATATATTTGTTGGCCTCCTTGTGAAGCATTCTGTCCTGAAGGACAGGGCTCTTGCCATTGTCATTTAACCATTAAATTTATTTCTGTAACACACTTTATTTAGAGCTGAATATTTGGAAAATATTCAGAAGTTAGTTTTGGTGCAGAATACTGCCCAATGTAGGAGGAACTGCAAATCAAAGAAATGATATTACTCACTTCGTGCTCAACTCTACTGGCTTCTTGACTGTTTCCAGGTTAAACTGAAGGTGTTAATTACTGTGATTTCTTCTAAGATCTTTCCAAGAGGTCTGGCTTTAGGGTTCTGCTCCTTTGGGAGGTCTGTCCTGCAACTGCTCAAAATATAGCCGCCTTTGTCCTAGTTCACCTAATCGCAGCCCACAATGGCTTATCAGCTATGGTGGGTTGCACACCCATGGGCACAAATTTGGCAGTGCAAGCTCCCCGCCACCCCCACCGCAGCTTCTGGAACTATCAGCAATGTTATAATAAACAGCTGTTCCTACCTAGTTGTTAAGGTCTCTTTTCCTTATGTCTCACATCTCTCTGTACCAGTCAAGCCTAGTACTTCACGGAGCAGACAACTGCAAAAACCTTGTTTAAAGTGAGTACTGATTTTTATTTGTGTAACATAGATGATTCTTCGCTGTTTGTTATACTTTGTATAGTCACACTTACAGGCTGAATAATGATGTATTGTAACTTTTAGTTTTAAATTTGTATGTCTCTTTATACGTATTGTTTTAAATTATTTTCTTTCAAAATTTTATGTATTTCAAGGCATAGTTACTTGGAAAATGCTTTCTATTGTAAATATTTTGTTACAATTTTTTTTTCCAGATAAGCCCTGAGGAAGGACGCATGGCGTCCGAAAGGCGTAGGCACTTTCATTGAACTTTTTTACAAATAATATTTTGCAGAAGATATCCTTGGTTCCGCCCCCGCCTTTGGCTTGCTTGTCAACTACCCCAACAACCCATCCTTGTCAAGTTTGCCAAAAAGCTACAGCGCACACCTGCCATACACTGAATATTCAGGATGGTGACCACTGCCACAACAAAAAGCCCTTTGGGGAAATTCACCTCTGGTAGCTTCTAGTTATGTGCAAACTAGGTCTTTGTGTGCAGTGCTACCCACGGCCACTCAGAAATAAGATTTTCAATGGAGCTTGCTCTAAGATAAGTGGTAGAGGATTGCAGTCTAAGTGATAGAGTTTACTTCCACAGAAACTCACAAGGCTAGATCATGATATAAAGTAATGTTAGATGACTATAAGAAATAACACAGATGACTGCCCCCCCGCCCTTGCAAAAGCCCTAGATAGGCAGAGAGTTTGGAGTTATTTACTATATTTGTCACGGCTACTTGAGAAGAGGGTTAATATTATCCAAAGGAGAATATTTTATATGATATCACCAATAACTTACTACAGAGCTTATTCTCACAGCTGTGAGGGCAATCTTCACAAGATGGGCCTTCTTTGTAGGGCGTTGCAACTTTCTCTGCTATATTTCCCCTGAAATTGCAAAGCAGTGCAATCCATTGATGATGGAAGTACACTTCATTTACATGATAACCAATGCAGAATGGTTTTGAAAGGCGAGGGCCAAGCTAAAAGTTGCATTAAAAACAACTAAGTAGCATTAACATGGGAGCCTGATTAGGATTGCCAAATTATAGGCATAGAAGTAATTTGAGATCTGTTTCACACACACACACACACACACACACACACAATCTGAGCTCTGCTTTAGGGTTAACTATTCTTCTGTATTGACAAGGCTCACGTCATATCAACTGTATTTATATTACAATATCAATATTACAAGCTGTGCTTTGTAGTGGAGCCATCATAACTTGCTAAGTCGTGGGACTTTTCTCAGAATGTATTTTGCAATACATTTTTATGGATTTTGGACATCCAACATGAAAGCTGAATTTTCCCTAAACCCACAAGAACTGCTCCATTTATCTGCCGGGTCAACAGGTTGGCAAATGCATTCCTCCCCTTGTATCCTGAGCTGCTTCCTCCATTGAAATGAATGGGAAAGCCCCAGCACACAGGAACTCTGTGTGCACAGCACCAAGCACGTTGGGCTCTTTAAAATGATAAATTAAGAATGTTTTTAAGAACATTTGTTCCAGAAGTGATACTTACACAGGGCAGTAAAGGCACACATACACAAATTCGTACTTATTATCGTTGCAGAAGGCAAGTGAACATCCAACCTTATGTGAATTATACCAAATCATCTATGAACATAATGAAAAGAACACATTAACATTACATTACAGTCCAAGTTTTTGTAATCTATGTAATAGAAAGCTAGTTAAAAAAAAAGTAATATGAATTATATCCAATCAGCTTCAAGGAGGAAGGATTCTTCTTAACCCATATAAAGCAAATTTTGAATTACACTTTGATTCTTCTAATATCCTATACAGTTGGAGTCCTGATTTCCTGGCAATTGTAGTGTATGTTGCCCACGTTTCTCTCTTTAGGCTTACATGTGAAGCATCTGAAGTGTACACGTAGAAAGGTACAGGGTTTCTGAATGAGGAACAATAGGAGCAACTGACTAGCCCTGAGTGGTAGCTTGGTAGTTGTACATGTGGAATTCGAGGAGGAAGGCTCACTATCAGAAAAGAACTGGATAAGGTCTGCATTCATTCCTAAACGCAACTGCTTCCTCCAGTTTCATGCAGTTTAATGGAGTGTTGAAATTTACTATAGTGCAAATCCATGCAGGTGGAGGGCCCAGCCCGTGCTAGAAGTAGCAGGGGCTGTCATTCCTTTCCACACGTCAGACGTGACGGGCTGCACAGAAGCCCCGTCGTGACTGCCATTTTGGTTTAGTTTTTAAGGGGACAGATGCGCAGGAGCGCACCAGCGATTACGGTAAGGGTTTTGTTTTTTATATAAAAAAGGGTTCCCTACTTCCCCCTGGCTCCGATTCCATCCCCCCAGCTGCAATCTTTTCCCCCATCTCCCCCCGGCTCCGATCTCCCCCCCGCAATCGCCGATTCCCCCCTACCCCTGATTTCCCCACCCTGGCTGCGATCCCCCCACCCTGCCCCGATGGGCTCAGCGCTCCTGCGGATGCTGCGCCCCATCCGCCACTTTCCCCAGCTACTTGGGAGTAATTATGGTAGCCGGGAAAAGCGGCAGACCGGTCTACATGCCCACGGTCTCAGGCTCAGCTCGAGACCATGGGAAATACCAGGCCAGAAGCGGTGCCAGTTATCCCGGGCCAAAGGAGGGTTACCCCTACCTGAGCCCAGGATCCCCTGTGCATCATCTGGACGCACAGGGGCAAGCCCGGACCTCGCACCGGGCTAACCCACCATCTAGCGAGGCCCTGAGACTGAAATCTGATTTGGACAGCTTGGAAGACTGGGCTTAGAGGAACAAGATGTCCTTTAACAGGGAGAAATGTAAGGTATTGCATTAGGGAGGGAAAATGTTGGGAACACATACAAGATGAGGGATTCATGGCTTGAAAGCACTACGTTGGAGAAGGATTAGAGCATGGTTGTCAACAGCAATCAGAACATGAGTCAGCAATGCTAGATAGCTGCTAGAAGGGCTAAAACAGTTCTGGGCTGCATTAGAGGAAGCATTGCATCAAAGGCGTGTGAAGTTCTTATTCCTCTCTACTCGGCATAGTGAGACCACACCTGGAGTATTGTGTAAGATTCTGGGCACCACATTTCCAGAAGGTCATCGATAGGTTAGAACAGGGTCAGAAGAGGACAACAAAGATGATTCAGGGACTTGAGGACATGCCCTATGAGGACAGGCTGAAGGAACTTGGAATGTTCAGTCTGGAGAAAAGAAGGCTGAGGGGAGACAAGTTAGCAGTGTTCATGTACATAAAAGGATGCCACAGGGAGCTATTTTTCATGGCCACAGCAATTAGGACCTGAAATAATGGGTACATGTTACAGCTTCTAGATTCTGATTAAATATAAGGAAAAACTTCCTGGTGGTAAGATGTGTACAACAGTGGAAAAATCTACCTACGGAGGTTGTGGGTTTTCCATCTCTGGTGTGTCTTTTAAGAAGAGTCTGGGGCAGCTACCTCTCATGGATGGTTTTATTGATTTTCTTACTCAATGCAGAGCATTGGACTAAATTATTCTTGTGGTCCCTTCCAACTCAACAATTCTATGATTCTTTGGCAAACATTTTCTTTTATTCCTTTAAGAAAAATGTTTAGGTTTTACTGTAATTTAAACCAAACAATAATTCTGGGCCTGTCTTTATGTTTCTTTCAGAAAGCTTGCTTATAGATGGTATTGCTACAGTGAAAAAAGATGTGGAAAGGCCCTGCTTCAGCTCATGAGCCCAAACTGTCTTCCTTGAAATAGTGCTGACCAATTATTCTATGTCTGTCCGCAGGCAGATATGAGTCTGCAGGGCTACTCTTCTGTTTTGCTCTTGATTTGTAAAAGAAATAAACTTTTGCCAAAATGAAAAGTTGATATTATTATTATTATTATTATTATTATTATTATTATTATTATTATTATTATTATTATAGACATTTCTATCCCGTCCTATATCACTGAGATCTCAGGGCAGTATACAGATAAAATCAATTCAACAATATAAAACAATAAATGTGCTTTTTATACTGTATTTTGTATTTGTGCTTTTAACCTGTTGGTTGTTTTATTATGGTTTTAATTTTTGTGAACCACCCAGAGAGCTTTGGCTATTGGGCGGTATAAACATGTAATACTGTTTTACTGTTTTACTCTGTACAGCACCATGTACATTGATGGTGCTATATAAATTAATAATAATAATAATGATAATAATAATAATAAATAAATAAATAAATAAAGTACACAGCTAAAAACATATTAAATGATTAATCAAGCTAAACAAGCTAAAACCAGTAAGAGTCTGTCCTTATTTCTCCTTCAGTTAAGCAAATATGGTGGATTACTTTTTCTGCCATACTAGTGAACCAAACTTTTTGTTCCAGTCATCTATACGTGTTTCCTATGTATCCTTCCAGTGCTTTGCTAAAACATACCTGGCAGTCACTAACAAGAATAAAATTAACTTACACAATATTTTCTATTTGTCCCCATCAAAAATATTAAGGACAGCAATTGTAGGATCCTTTGTCTCCCATACTTGAGACAATCTCTTCAAAAACTTTAAGCCAGAACTTTTCCACTATTGGGCACATCAACCACATATCGGGTGGAATCCAATGGGGTGCATACGCCCACAGTGGTTATCTTGTGCTTCACAGATTCTGTTGTGCAAGTGGTGGGTCCTGCCAATTCTGTTGTGCAAGCAGGACCCACCACTTGCACAATAGAGACTTAGCACTTCCCAGAGGAAGCCCTGAAACCATTGGAAACACTAGTATCTCAAATGGGACAGGTTGGCAGAGCTACCTTATGTGAGCTCCACTATTATTATTATTATTATTTATTTATTTATTTATTTATATAGCACCATCGATGTACATGGTGCTGTACAGATAACACAGTAAATAGCAAGACCCTGCCGCATAGGCTTACAATCTAATAAAGTTGTAGTAAACAATAAGAAGGGAAAGAGAATGCAAACAGGCACAGGGAAGTGTAAACAGGCACCGGGAAGGGTGAAGCTAACAGTATAGAGTCAGAACAAACTCAAAGTTTAAAAGCTATAGGGAAAAGAAAAGTTTTTAGCTGTGTTTTAAAAGCTGTGATTGAGTTGGTAGTTCTCAGGTGTTCTGGAAGAGCATTCCAGGCATGAGGGGCAGCAGAGGAAAATGGACGAAGCCGAGCAAGGGAAGTAGAGACCCTTGGGGAGGCAAGAAGCATGGCATCAGAGGAGCGAAGAGCACGAGCGGGGCAATAGTGTGAGATGAGAGAGAAGAGATAGGCAGGAGCTAGACCGTGAAAAGCTTTGAAGGTCAACAGGAGAAGTTTATATTGGATTCTGGAATGAATTGGGAGCCAATGAAGAGATTTCAGAAGCGGAGTGACATGGTCAGAGCGGTGGGCCAGGAAGATGATCTTAGCGGCAGAGTGGTGGACAAAGACCAGCGGACTGATGTGAGATGAGGGGAGGCCAGTGAGGAGGAGGTTGCAGTAGTCCAACCGAGAGATAACCAGTGCGTGAACGAGAGTCTTGGCAGAAGAGACAGACAAAAATGGTCGAATCCTGGCAATATTATACAGGAAGAAACGACAAGATTTAGCTACTGCCTCGATATGAGGAATAAAGGAGAGCGAGGAATCAAATATAAAGCCAAGGCTACGAGTTTCCTTGACCGGAGTAAGCGTGACATCGTTGACAGTAAGAGAGAATGAGAGGTGAGGAGAAGGTTTAGGAGGAAAAACAAGCAGTTCAGTTTTTGCCATATTGAGTTTCAAACGGCGATGAAGCAGCCAGGCTGAGATATCTGAAAGACATGCTGAGATACGATCGTGGACATCAGGAGAAAGTTCCGGAGATGAGAGGTATAGTTGTGTGTCATCGGCATACAGGTGATATTGGAGGCCATGAGATTGAATAAGTTTACCCAAGGGCAGCATGTATAGAGAAAACAGCAGCGGGCCAAGCACCGAGCCTTGCGGAACCCCTACTGAAGGGGAAAGGAGGAGGACGAGCTGCCGTTAGCCGACACGCTGAAAGAGCGACCCTCTAGATAGGAGGCGAACCCGCCTGTTCCAAAAAGAGCATTTTGCTCACTTCTGGTTGTCCCGGGAGCGCTAAATCTTTGTTCAGAAAGTGGTGGGTGCCACTTGCAGATGGGAATTGCTGGGGCACAAGAGAATCAGTGAGGCATAAGCACCCCATTGGATTCTGCCCATGTATTTTTAACCTTCTCTATAACCAACCCTCTCTCAGCAGGTTACAAACAGCTAAAAAACTAAAATGATACACAAACTGTTAAAAATATAAAATGCAAAAAAATATTTTAAAGAATAAAATACAAAAGCAAAACAAGCGGCACAAGTATGGCCATAAAAATCTTCACCTGGATCTCTAAAATGCCTGGGAGAAAAGAAAAATGTTTGCCTGGTACTGAAAAGATAATAATGTACGTGTCAGGCCAACCTCAGTAGGCCACAACTGAGAAAGTCCTCTCAAAGAAAGCTTTCTTTGGCAGGGGCTTCCAAAGATGCTTCCAAAAATGTGCATTTCAACCCCAAAAATGCATTTTCATGCTTTAGCCTATGGGGGGGGTGGAGTACATTTAGGCTGCATGCTTGAAAAGGGTACTTTTTTGTGTTTGAAAATGTACACATTTCCAGTTAGGCGGGGAGGTGGGGAAGCTCATATTTGGGAGCAAGAATGTGGTGAGACAAACATTAAAGTGGAAAATGGAGAACCTCAACGAGCTCAAACAACACTCGTTTTCTCATTCCTACTTTAAAGAGCAACGGTAACACTTTTACTTGGGCTCGGAAATGGACCGCAATCGGGATCACGGGATCAGGATCATGGTCAGACTGGGGACAAGGGACCTGGTGACAAACAAGATGGATATTGTCACCAAGGCCCCCGGGATGCAGGCAGAGGCACCTGGAGACCCAAGGGGGGGAGAGCAGGGGGACAACCCAATACCAAACCTAGAGATGTAAAAGGGGGGATGGGAATGTTTTGGGGAAATGGAAAAAAATAAGCAATACTTAGTATTGGAATGAAAATAAGGAATGGAAGAAATAACTATGCTAGGAATCTTACAGAAAGGATTAAAAATATATTTTCCTCCATGGCTTCATTATTTTCAGACATTTTACATCTCTAGTTTTTCTTAAAAGTGTTCTTATTACATAGTTTTTAGAAATCATTTTGGGAAGAGTAAAGGCTGGGTCAATATACACACCTATATACCATGTGTTAAATTCTAATAGAAAATATTTCATAATTTAAAGCTGTGTAATTTTTCCAACTCCCTCTCCCCCGAATTTTTCCATTTCCTCCCCCAGGTCTTCAGAACTCTAGCCAACCCCAATCGTCTGTTGGGTGCATCAACTATGCACTGTGGATTATTCATCAAAATAACTCACAGTGCTTAGCTTGCCACTCATCATGGGTTGGCATATTGTGTGAACATAACCAGCTGAACATCAGGAAAAACTTCCTGACTATTAGAGCAGTATGACAATGGAACCAGTTACCTAGGGAGGTTGTGGGCTCTCCCACACTAGAGGCATTCAAGAGGCAGCTGGACAGCCCTCTGTCAGGGATGCTTTGGGATGGATTCCTGCATTGAGCAGGGGGTTGGACGCGATGGCCTTGTAGGCCCCTTCCAACTCTGCGATTCTATGATTCTATGATCCTCTTTCATACGAGCAGAAGATAATTAAGGACTGGTTAAACTGAACTGTTTCAGCATAAAGAACCGTGTCAAAAGTATGTATGTGGAGAGAGGGGAGAAGCCTCAATGCTTGCTCAGAAAAACTAATTTATAGCTAAGCAGCTTTTCATATTCCAACTTATGTACATTTACAAAGCTTCATACAAGCAGGATATCAAACCACTTGCTTAAATAGTATCAAAGCACAAATATTCTGTACTTTATTTGCACAGGGTTTTTTAGGTTTCATTCTCAATCTATCATAAGCCAGACACTTCTAATGTTTCTATTCATACCTGAGTATAAAAATAAATGTTTATATTTGTGTTAATAGCTCCAACTCCATACTGGAAGTTAGATGCTTTTTTATTCCATGTGTTGATTACTTCTGACCAGGAGAGGGTATAAGTTGCTTGCATCCTAGTCTCACCACATAAGATTCCTGCAATAAGAAGAAATATGGTTATCTAGGCCTCTAAATTGAACCAAAAAAATCTCCCACAACCACCATCACCATTATAGAAAAACCTAAATATAAATATTTATTAACTACATATTCCAATTATTGATTAGTCACAGGGGTCAAACTCTTACGATTTATTTATTTATTTATTGCATTTATATACCGCCCCATAGCTGAAGCTCTCTGGGTGGTTTACAATGAATGTACACAAAGAAACAATGGAATATTAGGCGGAATATGTAAGCGTAACATGGGTACAACTAATTAGATGCATGAGAAAAACTGCTTGAGATCACAAAACCCTAAATGCTTCCTTGAATTCTGTTCTGAAAGGATTAACCAAATGTTAACTGGATGTTAACTGCACAAGTGTTAGCTGCACAAAGCTGGATAGAGGCGGCCGGGGGTGGGGGGATGGGGGAGGAGAGGACCATTGAGAAGACTATCTAATGTGATCATCATGCTAACAAATGTTACTGGAAAATACAGGAACTCCAATGCAGTTTATGGCTGAAAGTGGTCCCACATTGTTTAGGGCCTTAAAGGTTAGTACCAGCACTTTAAATTTGGCCTGGAAGTGCATCAGTAGTTGTGCCACCAGCATAAAAGCGGTGTTACATGTCCAGACTTTCTATCCCTCATTAGGCAGCCACATTTTGTGTCAATTGAAGTTTCCAAACTATCTTCAGAGGCAGCACCAAGTAACACACATCTCTGTAGTCTCCGCATGGAAATAACTAGATTGCACAAGCCAAAAGGTATTCACAATAAACTTATTGGACAGCACTCTAGCTACCTCCATCTTGAACGCAGTCATAACTATGGTGCCCACTTCAGTCTGGATGTGAATGGTTTTAACCATAAAACACAAGGCAAATTGTTTCTGATGGCTCCCTCGCTTCTCCCACACGTCGTACTGAGGGCGCTTCTATGCGCCCCCAGTGCGACCCCAAAGCGATCGTGTAGCTTGCCTTTTGAAGAGACGAGGAAGAGGCGTCCTTGCCACCGCCGCTGAGCTCTCTGACCCGGCTGGTGAGGAGGTAGGTGGGTGGCGGCGGTGGCAGCGGCAAGGACGCCTCTTCCTCATCTCTTCGAAAGGCGAGCTACACGATCACTTTGGGGTCACACTGGGGGCGCATGGAAGCGCCCTCAGTACGACGTGTGGAATCCCCCCCGGATCCCTGGGGAGAAGGTAGTTCCCCACCCAAAAGAGCTCACCAGGCAGGCATGGTGCAGATGGTGGCAGGAAAGTAAGATCCCTGCACTGCCATCAGCATCATGGAGCGTTAGGAATAGCCTAATATGTTTAAATGATAGTTGTTGATTAAAGCCCTATTCAGGCATTCTGTTTCTGAACCACAAGAAGAGCCTCCATGGATACAGCAAGCTCTCCTTTTCAGAAAATCGCCCTACACAAGTTCAGGGCAACAAACGTGATAACGCAGGAGGCCAGGGCTAGCATACTCCCTCTCCTCATGTGTTCATCCTGTACAGAATCAGAATGCCATTTAAGAGGAAGTTACTATACAGATAAACTTTGTATTGTGTTACAAAGTAGCTTCTGGGAGCAGTACTGACTCCACTTTGAAGCAGCCAAAACCCCACCTGCAGCAGGAATGAGACTCAGAGCATTCACACAAGGATAGATCATGTAATCATTTTCTGATAGACTTCTTTAAATGCATTTCCCAGAGACAAAATTAAACAGAATATGAATGCTGGATGGCAGGAGCGATACCTGGTCATGCACGTGCTAATGCAGCCCTATTGCTGAGCCCAGCCTGAGCACACGTCTTTAAAGCAATCATTATTGTGTAAAATCATCTTTTGTAAAGGTAATGTTTTCAGCAAGTACAGCCATCATCCCCAATCACCCTCTTTTGTTATGTCTCTCCCCCATAGCAAGTAGCATCACTTCCAGTGCTTATGAGCAGTGATGTCACTGCTTTCTTTAGATCGTATAAAAACCCTCAGGTTTTAGAGAAGGAAAGCTGGCTCGCTTGCTCTCTTTTACCAGAAGCACAAGGCATTACTACCAATTCCTGCTTGCAAGAGCAAGCTGCCATTAGTGAGTGCTTTGCCTCCCCTATCCAAAGCTCCCTGGATTCTTTTCCTCTTCACCTGAGACCAGGAACACTCCCCAGTTCATGTCTACAGGAAAGGGCTCCAGCCCAAGGAAAAGTATATTAACTTTAAAGACTCCCTCTACTCTTTCCCCTGCTGTGTGTGTATGCTCTTAAGTCTCAGAAATTCTATTTCTGAGGCCATAGCTAGACCTAAGGTTTATCCCAGGATTGTTCTGGGGTCAAACCTGTTCATCTAAGTGCCACACAGGGCATCCAGTGCTCAGGCAGGGACGAACCCGGGATGATCCTGGGATAAATCTTAGGTCTAGCTACAGCCTCAGTCTAGAAACTACTTCTAAGCCTCCACTTGCTCAGCTAATTTCCCCAAAACTAGCTTGTGCATTTGTATCTGTTTCAACCTCAGTAAATGTGCCACTGTGGTGCTGTCTTCTTCAATGGTGTAGATTTCTAGAGTAAGAATCACCTGTGGAATCACCACAGACGCTCTATTGCCAATGCCAAAAGAGTCCTTATAAACAGGTGTAAGTCTCATTAGAATGTGTATAAGTTTGTACATGGGTCTAATGAGAGCACATCACGTAACAATTGGAACACTTTAATATATATATTATATATACTGATGTATATATTCTTTTAAATTATTTACCTGCTTCCTGGCAGTTAAAGCATGGTCACCATAAATGGATTCTCCATGTTGTTTTAACAGCAAAAATACTGATATTACAATACTGGAAGGATAAATGATCACCTCCTATAGTGCAATGGATTGAGGAACTAATAACACTGGCAGGATCTACACTACTGCTTTTAAATGGTTTATAACAGTAGTGACAACTGTTGGGGCCCAGGACATAGAGCTCCATATGCAGTTTTCAAACCATTTTCAAAGTGTCATATCCTGCTTGGTGCAAATCTGACCACTATCAACATTTGAAAGGGTGGTATATACAGTAGGTGCCACCCGCAAATGGATACATATATCGATACTTGGGCCATAGCTAGACCTAAGGTTTATTCCTGGATCGTCCAGGGGTCAAACCTGTTTATCTAGGTGACACACAGGGGATCCAGTGCTCAGGCAGGGGAGAATCCTGGATGATCCCAGGATAAACCTTAGGTCTAGCTGTGGCCTTGGTCTGCTTTTATTGAAGTTTAATCCACTTTTTCTAGTATGTTGTAGCCAACTGAAACTGATAGTTCTAACACATGTAATTATACTATATCTTTTTTCTTTTCTACGATTGATTTTATTTTGTTGAAATTTACAGTAAAACGTTAATTAAAAAAGCAAAAGCAAAACAGAATGCCTGAATAGGGTTAAAATGCTGTTAAAATGTAGTTTTAATTAAAAATATTAGAAATGCCAAGTCCTTACATGCTCGTCAATCATCCCAATGCTTTTGCAGTCACGCTGCAATGCGCTAAATGCAAGCAGCTTTCCCACATGGAGGCTCTTCCACTTCTTACTTGTATAATGATGTCTACCTTATTCTAGTCACTTCACTTACCATCCACCATTCGCTCATCTCTGGGAAACCTTTTTGGTTGACATTTCCTGATCCATATTTCAGCAGTCTCAGCAGCTCTCTCACTCCATGTCTTAAGAAAGCAACAAAAAGGTGAGGTCTTTTTTGTTGTTTTACATTTGAGCTATATCAGGACACCCCATTAAAACAGAGCAGATATTTGGCAGGAGATTGAAACCTGATCCCAACTTCCCTTCCCATACAGTCTGCAAACAATTTAGATAAATACCCTTTCCCATAAAGTGCTTAATCTCAAATATACTAGGTATGATTCAGCCAAGACTAGGCACGTGACATTCACACCCCTTCAGTTTGAGCATTCCTAATTTGGTTGAAATAAATATGTTTTCATACTTACCTTTTCCCACTTCCACCTCTAGAGGAAAAATTAAGTTTGAAAACATGCTTATTTCAATGCCATCTCATCCAATGCCCTGCTTGATGCAAGAAACCCAGAGCTACAGTGTTAGAAGAGATAGCAGCTCCATCCTATCAGGGGACTGCAAAGAGACTGGAAGCTAAACTCCAGTACAGAGGTCATGAGGGCGGCCATGAGGGATCTTGTCTCAATCAATATGTTGCTAAATTATGCAAAATAGCAGATTCATGTGCATATAGCACTTTGAAAGAAGAATTGCTTAGAGACAGACTGATTATAGGTACTAAGGACAAGGAAGCACAGATGAGAATGCCAGAAAGCCTGCCTTGACTCTGCAGGAAGCCATAGGCACATGCAAGGCTACTGAACAAACCCTTGTGGCAAATGCAAGAGATGCACCCTTCAGAAGAAAACAGCATGCATTATTACCAGCAAAAATAAACGTGCTAAAATGTTCCTGTATTGAGCAGGGGGTTGGACTCGATGGCCTTGTAGGCCCCTTCCAACTCTGCTATTCTATGATTCTATGATATGTCAACCTGCAAAGCTGTGGCAGAAGAAATCATTACTCTAGGGTATGCAAATACTATAAGCAAACAAAACCTGCACAGCATGTGGAACAAATAGGCAATGATGAACTTTGCGATAATTCAGACAGTGATATTCTCTATATGCATGACATCAAAACAGTGCATACAAAAGCAAACAAATGCTTGGTCAAACTTGTATTTGCACCTTGCACAGAAATGTTGCAATCCCATAAATGTAATGGGATACAGAGACTTTCTCAACATTATGCAAGATGGAGAGGCAGAACCATCACCAAACAAAGCCAAGCTAAAACTATGGCCATGGCTAGACCAGCCCTATATCCTGGGATTGTCCCGAGGTCATCCCTGTTCATGTAAATGACACACAGGGGATCCAGCGATCAGCCAGGGAGGCCTCAAAGCAGAAGAGCAGACCGCGACCATTGTTTGAGGCCTGGGCCTCAGTTGAAGCCACTGCTGGGCCGCGACGGAGGCAGGTAAGCCCCCTCCCCCCTGCCCCCTTACCTGGCTCTGCCACCATCACCATACAGACTGCGGCAGTGGCGGTGGAGCCAGGTAAGGCCCCCCTCCCCCCACCACTTACCTGCCTCTGTCGCGGTCCAGCTGCAGTTCCAACTGAGGCCGGGGTCTCAAAGCCTGGGCCTCAGTTGAAGCCGCCACCAGACCGCGACGGAAGCAGGTAAGCCCCCCTCCCCCCTGCCCTCTTACCTGGCTCTGCCGCCATCGCCACATGGACTGCGGTGGCACCAGGTAAGCCCCTCTCCTCCCACACTTACCTTTTTTCAGAGCTCTGGATCGAGGCGAAGGATCCACTTTGTCTCGATCTGCTTTGTCTCCATCCACCGCTCCCCTGACCCGATCCGTCTCCGCCTTTGGCGGAGGTGAATCAGGCCACTCCGCTATCACTTCTACGAACTGAACCGAACCGAAGCACAGCCCTAATTATTATAAGCTTACTACCACATGCCCACCATAGAAGAAATCTTACCAGACCTTGCCAAGGCTTCTCTGTCCTAGATGCAAAAGATGGATATTGGCAAATACTATTAGCTGAAGGAACCAGCTACCTTTCTATATTTTGGACCCCAGAAAGCCATTATAGGTGGCTGAGGATGCCTTTTGGCATAAAACTAGCAGCAGAGGAATATCAGTGCCACCAACAAGATGCACTGGCAAGCCTCAAAGGAATCAGTGTAATTGCAGATGACATTCTGGTGTTTGGATGTGGAGACTCAGTGGAGAGTGCTATAGCTGACCATGACAATAACCTGATCTCTCTCTTAGAAAGGGCCAGGAAAATCAATCTAAAACTCAGTAAAAATAAGAAGAGGCTATGGATGACAGCAGTACCCTACATGGGACACCTTCTAACATGGCAAGGTTTGCAACCAGATCCAGAAAAGGTGAGGGCTGTGCAACAGATGCCTAAACCGTCTAATACCAAATCTCTTCAGCGGTTACTAGGATTTGTTAATTATCTGACCAAATCTCTTCCCCACCTTTCTGATGGATGTGGCTATCCCAACATGATGCAGCCCTCCAAAAGATCAAAGACTTGGTTACCAGGCATCCTGTGTTGAAGTACTATGACATGAATGAAGATGCCACTATCCAGTGTGATGCCAGTGAGACAGGCCTGGGTGCTGTACTCTTGCAAAATGGACAGCCTGTTGTCGTTGCATCAAGGTCTTTATCGTAGACTGAATGGCATTATGCCCAAATTGAAAAAGAATGACTGGTAATAGTATTCGCTTGTGAAAAATATGACCAGTATATACGAGGTCAGAAATCCATCACAGTTGACAGTGATCACAAGCCTCTAGACCAGCCTTCCTCAACCTGAGGCGCTCCAGATGTGTTGGGGCTCTTCCACACGTCGTCTACAGAGCGCATGTATTCAACCCCAGTGCACCCCGAGAACGAGAGTGCAACTTGCCTGTAAAAGAAACAAGGAAGAGATGCGAAAGAACCTCTTCCTCCCTCTCCACGCAGCTTGAGGCGAGAGGGGGGAGGGCAGTGGTGGCGGCGGCAGCGCCTGCCTGAGCCTGTTTGCAAAGGCGATTAACACACACACACACACAGGCCCCATGTGTCGTCTCTCCCTCGATGCTTGGGGAAGCGGGGAGGGGGTGGAGAGAGAGAGGGGAGGGAGGCAGGGAGAGAGATTGCTACCGGCAGCCGCGGGACGCGAGCAGCGCTCGCCTCGCAAAGAGCCTTTCGCCTGGGCTCACCTCGCCGTGCCCCCCCCCCCCACGGTTATCCCGCGTGGTTAACCCTACTGCGCTGCCCCGGGGCGCCGCTGCCAACTCCCCCCCCTCTTCCAATGCTCCCCTTCTCGCCCTGCCTTCTCTCTCTCTCTCTCTCTCTCTCTCTCGTGGGAGAGAGCGGAAGAAGCTCTCTCCCCCGCCTTCTTCAAAAACAGCCCTCCGTCCCGGGCGGAGGAGCAGGAAGCTGGGCGTTGTCGTCATCTCTTCGTCGTTTCTTTTACAGGCAAGTTACACGCTCGTTCTTGGGGTGCACTGGGGTCGAATACATGCGCTCTGTGGACGACGTGTGGAAGAGCCCCAACACATCTGGAGCGCCTCAGGTTGAGGAAGGCTGCTCTAGACGTTATTTTTAAGAAGTCATTATTATCAGCTCCAACACGTTTGATGCATGCTTCTCAGACTACAATGCTATCCCCTGAATGTACACTATAAAAAAGGCACTGAGGTGTACACAGCAGAACTCCTATCCAGGACACCATTGCCACAAGAAAGGCGCACTGACAAGGAAGATTGTGAGATACTCAATTCCCTTGAAGCACAAACAACTCAAGACTAATTATCAAGCTGCTTACATGCCCATCTCACCGCAAGGACTCTTTGAGTCCAGAAGAATACTTTACAGGACAACAAGCTGCAGGAATTGTTCTCTATCATTTCAGTGGATTGGCCAGATACCCAAGAGAAAGCTCCAGTGTCCACTCAAGACTACTGGAACTATCATGATGTCCAAGATGGCATCGAATTCAAAGGCCAACAGATACTCATTCCAAAGTCCATGAGAAAATACATGTTATCAAAAATGCATCACAGTCTTTCTGGAATAGAAGGCTGTTTGAAGAAAGCTAGAGAGGTGATATTCTGGTTGCTAATTAGCACTATATTGCTAATGACGTCCGAGACCTTGTAAGTAACTGTGATGCATGTGCTGAATTCCAAGCAAATCAACAGAAAGAACCACATGGCATTCCTAACAGACCATGGAGCAAGGTGGGAATGGACCTTATCTCATTTTAGTAGACTACTATTCAGATATCTGGGAAATGGATAAACTACCAGATGCCACATCAGCAACTGTAATAGAATCTTGAACCATTTCAGCAGACTAGGCATGATTTCAGATGGGGGACAGCAGTTCACCTGCAAAGAATTTGCCAAATTTCACCACATAACATCATCTCCCTACAACAGTCAAAGTTGCAACAAAAGTCACAGATCAACTGCAATACAAACACACTAATGCGGAAGCTTTCTATGACAGGGATGCGAAAGAGTTACCACCACTGCACATTGGAGATTCTGCACATGTCCGGTTATTTCCTCATGACAAGTCATGTCCCTGGACAAAAGGAACATGGGGCAAATAAATCCCTGCACTGATATTATTGAAGTTAATGGATGTTCATATCAACGGAATTGCAAGTTCTTTCGTCTAATGAGACCTTAAGGACTCAAAGATACTTCAGATATGGTGGATGATGATATAGGCCTTAGCTAGACTTAAGGTCTATCCCAGGATCATCCTGGGGTCGTCCCTGCCTGCTCCCAGGATATCCTGTGTGTCATTTACATGAACAGAGATGACTCCGGGGATGATCCCAGGATAAACCTTAGGTCTAGCTAAGGCCATACAGGACTATTCTGTCATTCCGTGCTCTCGTGCAAATGTGTGCCACATTCCTGACCCTGAACCATTAAACCAAGAGACACAAGCAATAATGCAGTAATCTTGTGAAAAGTCCACATACCCACAGCCATATCAAACCAACTAAGCAATGCACAGATTTTGTATTAAATCACTGATGGGTAACTCAATTATCAGTCATTCAAGGCTAGTACTACTTTCAAGTTAATTGTTCTACATACAATTATGTTCTACATAATTGTTCTACATTGTTCTACATAAGTTATCCTTATGTTATTTATATATTTATTTATATATATATATATATATATATATATATATATATATTTATATATATATATAAATATATATTTATATATTCTTTCAATGAATATAACATTGGAGATGCTAGAATAGATAGCAGTTCCATCTCGTCAGGGGACAGCAAAGAGACTGGAAGCTGAACTCCAGTACAGAGGTCATGAGGGAGGAGCCTCAGAAAGCTCAGTAGATTTTCTCTCATTCTCAATAAAGCTTTAATCACAGCAAGTAGGCCTTTGTCTTCTGTGGGTTAAGAAAGCACTACTTAAACATACAGCATTCCCAAAAGATGTCTTCCTACCTCTGCTTGAAGAGCTCCCATGGAGAGCCAACCACTCTGATAGGTAATTGGTCCCGTTGTTGAACTTCTCTCTTATGGTCAAAGTTCTTCTAATGTTCAACCAAATCGACCCTCCTGTAACTCAAGCTCATTAGAACTAGACTTTCCCTTTGGGGCAGCAAATCTTTGTCCTCTTTTATGTGACAACCCTTCAGATATTTCAAGTGAGAGTGAAGCTTCAGCTACTTCCTAGGCAAATCTCAAGAGACACCATAACCTCCACCACCACACCTGGCTTGGTTCCCCACCCAGCCAGTCTAGCCCACTATTAAGATGGAGGGGGAAAGCTGTAAGCTGCTCTGATCTCATAGAATACAAAAGGATATAAATCAAACAAATTAGAAAACAAACAAACAAAAACATGTGCACAGAGCCTTAAGTTTTATACCATCTTATGAAGTTATGAAGGGGGAAGGTTTGTTTTAAGGGAAGATTTTCAAAAATATTTAGCAAAATTAATGACTAGTTTCTTACCATCTTCACCATATTGCTGGCAGTTGGCTGCACCCCTCTTCTAACGGCATTAAAGTTGTCAAGAATTTCTGTCTTCATCTCTTCAGTGAGATCGCTCACTATGCCTGAGTAATCCTAAAGTTTTAAAAAAAGTTATGCCAGATTTCTTTTATTTCCAGAGTTCTACTTCTTTCCATTTATTATGAGCCTTCATATTAATATCCCATTAGACTATCACAGAATTTTAATATCTTCATCTTTGATGTTGTATAGAATCACCGGGTATATAATCCAACCTGAAATCAGCAATTCTGTCACATTTACCAACCATTTTTCCCATTCTCAGACACCAATTGTACATTGCCCACCTAATGAGAGACTGAGAGGAAATAAGCTCTATGTTGCCTTCATTCGGTGGTGAGGGCCTCATGTCACTGAAGGTTCCCACAACTGATTCCCCATTGCTCCTTCTCAAACTCAAGCAGAGCAGAGCAGGAGAGAGAACCCCCTTCTACTAGGGCTGAGCTAAAAACGCTTGCCTCGTTTAGGCCCTTTCTATACCTCCCCGTGTTCCGGGAGGGTTGTGGGCTCTCCCACCCTAGAGGCACTCAAGAGGCAGCTGGACAACCATCTGTCAGGGATGCTTTAGGGTGGATTCCTGCATTGAGCAGGGGTTTGGACTCGATGGCCTTGTAGGCCCCTTCCAACTCTGCTATTCTATGCTTCTATGAGGGAGGGGGAGTAGGCTCTCACAATATTCTGCTCATGAGATCCTCCCCTTTGTCCAAACGTGCATTGGACATCCTGGGAGGAAAGAGGGATGTCGCACCTGCCATTTTTTTAAAAAGTTTTAACAGAAGATGAGTGCATGTGCAGTCCAACTAAAAGTATGTGGGTTGCTGTTTTTTTAAAAAAACAAACCAACCACCCTCTCCTGCTTCCCCCTCCACCCTTGATGGGCACGGCTCCGTGCCCCATGCCTGTTTCCCGCCTCCTTGCATTTACTCACAAGGAGATGGGACAAAGCTGGGACGGGCTCCCGCACACCTCCCACGATCTTGGGATGATCCCGAGACCATGGGAAGAATTGGGTTTTCCCAGGGATTATTTATCCCTGGGAAAACCCGTGCTCTTCCCCCCCTTGCTCCCGGGAGTCCCTGTGCAGCTTTTGGATGTACAAGGACTTGGCTGTGACCAGCCTGGATTTTCGAGGTGGTGTAGAAACAGCCTTAGTTTTGGCTTTTGGTAGAGATAAATAATGCCTCTTGTTTTGGTAATATTCACACTTGTGAGCATATTCACATTTTTTCCCATTGTTGTTCTCCTGGCTTCACTTCCTCCTCCTTTTTCTTGTCCTATTTCTTTCTTGCCCTCATAATCTCCGGCCTCATTCACCCACACTGCCACTTCTACCTGTGGTGACCTCTGTAGTTTTGACACCTGGTACGGTGGCATCACTGATGCTCACAAGTAACAACAGATGTATCACCGTTGATGGAAGGTTGATGCAGGATTGTGTAGGGTGTCAAGAAACCCAGTAAGCTGAGTTCCCCCTCCCCCTTTCTTTTTCTCCTTACATCTTTATTCCAAGAGCATCTGCAGCGCTTCCCCTCGCTTGCTTCCTCCTCCCATCTCACGCTGCTTCAGCTTTCTGTCCTCCACCTCTTCCTGGTTCTTGCTTTCTTCCTCCCTCTGTCCATATAGGCAAGAGCCAGCACATCCGTTGGCCCTTCATGGATTGAGTGATGCTGGGAGTGGCCATGTTTTCCAGCCACCCACCTCAGTATTTACTCACTCCTCTTTCCCCCTTTCCCTCCATGAGTATACACATGTCTCATTTTTGACTCTCTGGTGTAGGTGTTTTTAATACTCCTTTGTGATTTTCCAAGCACGTGGAAGCCTCCCCCACCCTTTTTTTTTTTGGTCTGCATAAGCATGTCATTCTACTGTGCACAATAGAATAGAGAATTATTTGAGGAGAAGAAAGCTATCATCAATCCTGACAAGTGGGACCTGTGAGAAAGTGTTGCAATGGGGATTCGTGCTCTTTGGGATTCCTGACACTCCACGCATACAATGGACTTCTCCTCTCCCAACAGTCAGCGAACATTCCACACAGAGCATGTTCAGTCCTCATTAGGCTGTTTGGTGTGTTTTACTCCCCCCCCCCCAGGGTTCCCCCTTCCCTGAAGATGTTTTGTACTTCTGCAGACTTGGGATACCCCAGGCCTGCTGGTAGTTCCCTTCTGTGCAGGTGTGATATTGTTTTGGCTACATAAGCAACAGCATTTGGAGATTTGAGATCACTACAAGTATTTGGTGGGGATGGACAGCCTCTGGCCCGTGGGTTGCCTTCAGGCTGCAAAGACCTGGTGGAGCCCCTCCTCCTCCCAAAGCCCCACCTTTGAAGAAAGCTGAGGGAAGAGGCCAGCCCTCTCCCACTGGGAGCAGCCGCCCTGCTTGCTCCTCAATGTCCCTGACATGAAAGGTGACAGGTGAGCAAAACTGGCTCCATTGGGCACCTGGAACACCTTCAAGTGGCAGTTCTTGCAGGCTCTGCTTACCCCTCAAGGTGTCTGGAGCGCTGAAGTGATGGTTCCTGAAAGTGCAGCGAAGAGGGAGCTCTGATAGGGTGTGAATGGTGTGCATGACTGGGGGGTGGGGGAGGGAGGGAATGGGGTGTCATGACAGGAAACCGCTGGAATTACAGGCTCCAACGCCTTTCCTGGATGCCAATGTGGTCCACTGGACCCTTGGATAGCAAAGGGGCTAGTGCAGCTTGCTACAATGAGGGTGTCCTGGCAGGTATACTTGTTATTTCCATGGTCTGGATGCCTGAAACGGGCCCACTTCATGGGGTGTTCTGTCTGAGAGATGTTCTGTTTAAGTCTAAAGGCCCATACCTCTCCTAGAGATGGATGCAGCACAGCAGCCAAGGGCAGGAGCAGAATTGAAAGAAGCATTTCTGGGGAAACAAACATAATGAGCAAATGTGATTAGATTCTTTACTTGCTTAAGTTGTTTGTGGCCATGATCCAGTGCAAGCCCAAGCATGTTTAATCAGAATTGAAACCCACTAGTACACATCCTTTGATTGGAGCCTTAGGCCATAGCTAGACCTAAGGTTTATCCCTGGATCGTCCAGGGGTCAAACCTGTTCATCTAGGTGACACACAGGGGATCCAGTGCTCAGGCAGGGGCGAACCCTGGAGGATCCCAGGATAAACCTTAGGTCTAGCTGTGGCCTAAGAGTGGATCAAAGCAATGTTCCTCCCCACTCCCTTCACCATAAGAACTTAAGGAGAGCCATGCTGGATCAGAGCAAGGGTCCATCTAGTCCAGCACCATGTTCACACAGGCGGCCAACCAGCTGTCAATGGGAAACCCACAGCCTTTGCCTCCAGGAATTTGACTAACCCTCTTTCAAAGCCATCCAAACTGATTGCTAAAAGAGAGTTTGCCAACTGGCAATGATGATAGTAACATTTGAGACATACTTATGAAAAGGCAAATACTCTCTTACCATAGTTTTGTTAAACTGCATTGAATTTGCATTTGCATTTATTAACTGGCAAGTTGAATTTGCAGTTATTAATGGGCAATTGCCTAGGCCGCACCATTTGTTTAGATGTTTTAGACAAATTTCAGACAAAACTAATCACTTTAAACTGTCATTGGTTTCAATGAGAGTGAATTAAGCACCTATTTAAATCTCTCTAGCTGAAATTAGTGGGATTTTAAAGCACTGAAGGATGGCTGGATTGTACCCAAGAAGTTTTTGGTTGGAGTGGAACAAGTTTGTTTGCAAGCATCTACATCAGAGACATAATCATCAGTGAATCAAGGTTGTAGTTCAGCAAATTTGTAGGGAAATCATGCATATTTTGGTGCAGATGCCTTTTCAGCTGCTTTTGTATAATTTAGGGCTTTTCTATATGAGGCATTTGTTTTGCACTAGTCATTCCCCATTATGGTTGCTTACAGGTTCTTTAGACAATGTCTAAAGTTTTGTTTCTGTTTGTGAATAGCACTTTCTGCAAGTTTGTTTAGAGCAGGGAAGATGTGGATTTTAATTGTGGAAGTGAAAGAAAGCAGGAGTTTCTCTTGTGTGTTTACATTATTCCGCTGTACCAGAGTGCCACCTAGAGGTTACGTAGCGGAAAAGCAGGAAAGGAAACACTCTTTAGGGATGGCACAGGCATTAGAATTAAACCGCCCGATCTTGACGTATCAGACAAAGTTGTCAGACAAGGTTGTGGTGTTCTGCCACCTGCCAACACCTCACGCTATCTTTGCAAGGGTTGAAAGCACGAGGGGTTGACAGCTGCTGACTACCAACCCTCCATGCTCTTCATCCTCACAAGGAGAGTGTGAGTGCCACCATTCGCATTCAAGCAAGTCTCACTCCCCAACCTGTTTCTGGGTCCCAAATGTTCCCTTTTTCTAACAGGAGAGAATGCCTTCAAACAGGCGTCACTGACTTTAAATGACACTTGCCACTAGAAATCTCCAGCCCCAGGGAGAGTTGACATAGAAAAGGGCTCCTTTAGTAGGAATTTTCAAATGTGGGCCTACTCACCCTTTTTGTGGGAGAGCACGTTTGGAGGATTTCCTTTGTCATGTCTCCACAAAGCAGGGGTTCTCCGATATACCACTCATCCCTGCTCGTTGCCAAACTGTGGAGGAACTCCGAAAAGGCAGGTTCCATCTAACTGGGATTCACTGAGTGGCAGCCAAAAACTCAAAGACACAGTTGCTCTCCTTTTAGAAAAGTTTATTATGAGCAGTGCTGCAGTGCTGCAAGGTGGCAACCCCTAGAGCAGCCTTCCTCAACCTGGGGTGCTCCAGATGTGTTGCGGCTGGCTGGGGCATTCTGGGAGGTGCAGTCCAACACATCTGGAGCGCCCCAGGTTGAGGAAGGCTGCCCTAGAGGATCTGAAGGACTGCCCACTAGTTTCAGTCAAAGCTAACATATTTATAGGGTAACATCCTTAAAAACAACGGCAGAACTTCCTCATACAATGCACCAATCATAATACAGTAATAGGTGAGCTTTTCCAACCAATGATAGGCCTGGCTCTTGTGCATGTGTAGAGTGCAATGTTTCTAAAGCTAGAAAAACAATACATCGATGGGTATTGGCAAACCTGGAACATCTGTTTTGTTGCAGTTACTACTCTTCCTGTCCTCGCTGGGAGGCTCACATTCTGGTGACTAATATGTCAACACTTCTTGTTGGTTGAGCAATAGTTTTTCAGTTACAGCTTTGATTAAATTGCTACAGAATACTTAATTTCTAATAGACAGGCTTAAAGCAAAACAGGGTGGGCACAGATAAAATAACCCACATACTCATTTCCTCGACAATCTTCCTCCTTTTGGGCAGGGGCAGGAGTCCCACGCTGCCCGCCAACTCCTCATTCTGTCCTGGGGCCATTTACACTAAGGCTGTGTACCACTTCAGATCCAAATTCCAAATCTAAAGTGGATATGGGTGATTTGGACTTCCGAATTCTGAAGCCACAGTGGTTCAGGGAGGCCCAAATTGATCTGAAGCAGTTCGTGGAGATCCAAAAACCTCTGGACCGATTCAGATCGATTCGGACCCTTTTCCAAACACATATACCCATGAAAATGGGCACATAATAGCGTCTAAACAGATCCTTAGTCATGCCAATTTTGAAGCATATAAGATCATCCCCTGATTTTTAGGGGTTTTTTTTACAAAAAAAATATTTTTACAAAAAAATTTGGACAGAAGGTTGTCCAAAATTTTTTTTACAATAAAATAAAATAAAATAAAATAAAATCCCCCATTTACAAAATTGCATTTACCTCTGTCATTTTTTCAAGATATACACATGTAACTGGGCACCATGATAGCTTCCACATAGGACCTTATACATGCCAATTTTGAAGCAAATTGGATCTTTCCCTGATTTTTAGGGAATTTTTAAAGATTTCAGCATCCCCCCATTTAAAAAACTGCATTCATCTCTGTCATTTTTTGTGCTTCACTTTTTCCAGGAGGGTCATGGACCTGCTTTTGGGAGAAGACTGCTACCCCTTCTTTTCTTTTTTTAATAACCAAATTTCTTACTGGGAGTTGGGATTGCTTCAAAGCAAAGTCAGGACCTGTAGCTGGTGGACCTGGACTGGTAGGATGAAGTTCCAGTAAGGATATAGAAAAGCGTTCCCCATCCTACTGTCCCAGCATTCCTGACCATGGGACATACTGACTTGCAATGATGGGAGTTGTAGTCCAACACCTTTGGAGGGCACCAGTTGGGGAAGGGCTGCTCTAAACAAAAAAAGAAGTAGGTGGCTCTAAGTTGTTCGTCATCAGTTTCCCACAACCCCACAGTCACCTCTGCATATCCTATTCTCCATCCTGTCCTCATGGTTTATCTGCTTTGGGAGAATGAGAATTTCACTGGTACTTTCTGCCTCCTTAGGGAGGATGTGGCGTTAAGGCTGGCGAGCCTTAACTCCCAATTTCCCCGCTTTTTGGTGCTTGGTGGGAAAGTGTACGGCCTTAACGTTGTTTTATAAACCGTAGGTTTTTTGTTATTTGAATCTTTACTGCAGTCTGCTTGTATTTGCATTCCCGACCAGAGATTTATGGCTGGGTAATTGACCAGTGTAATAAAACAGTTAACAGATAACATTTTCGGCTCCCGGCTGTTTCATAAAATGGGCAAAGTTGAGTTTGCCCATCCCTAATTGTAACTCAATTGTGCTTGTAACTCAGTTCTGTAAAGTAAATCAAGTAGATTGTCAGCTGATTAACAGTGTTGTGTAGAAAAGCTCTTCACCATCTTGTTGAACAAATGCTGAATGGCAAACCCGAGTTCACTCTTCATAAAGTCTGAAAGAGCACCTTAATTCTCCAATCCTATGAGTGGCTGCATTTTACCTCCAAATGTATTTGCATGCTGTTCTAACTGCAGAATCTGTAGTTCTCAAGTTCACAGCCTGTGTGGTTTGGAATGATGCAGTCACAGCTGCTTCCAGCAACAACATAGTTATTTGAAGCAGCAGGGATGCTAGACCTGAATACTAAACTCACATTCTTCAGGTAGCAAAGAAATATATTGGTAACTCAATTCTAATTACAATGGGCCATTTTGCACATCATACTAAGTCATTATCCATGATGACTTAGTATGATGTGCAAAATGGCCCATTGTAATTAGAATTGAGTTACCAATATATTTCTTTGCTACCTGAAGAATGTGAGTTTAGTATAGGGCTTCGCAACATAGGGCCCATAGGGCTTCGCAACACATGCAGATAGCCATTTTGGTTATTTAAGCCGGGACTGCGGCTTGTACAAAACCAGCAACAATCGGTTGTTGGTGTGGTTAACAAAATTGGCTGTTCTAGGGTAGTGGGTGGTTTGTTAACTGAGCCAGCAGCCCAGCTCCACTGGGTTTGCATGACGCAACAAACCACATTCATGGCTTGAATAATGAAATGGCCACTCGGACTCCCCAAGTCTCTCAGAAAGCACGGTGCCACGGTGATTGTAGTGATTATATGAACCAGGTCAATTAGTATTTTTTATATCCCACCTTCTGCCTAAGCTTCAAAGTTGCAAAGCATAAATTAAAACAATAAAAGCTGTAATAACAGCAACAAATAAAGTAGAAGTTTAAAAACACAATAGTGAGTTAGCAACTAAACCCCCATCAAACTGCAGTTAATCCAATAAAAAGAAGCAACACTTATCTTAAAGCATTCAAATGCCATTAAAAGCCAGAGATAACATGGAGGACTTTAAAATGGCACTGCAAAGTTAGTAGTGAGGAAGTTCCACCATAGAAAATACCTTGTCTCCAGAAGCCACCCACCTAACTTCCAAAATCAAAAAGTATGGATGAGGTAAATGTAGGGTGCCCATATGAAAAGGAGGACAGGGCTCCTGTATCTTTAACAGTTGTATTGAAAAGGGAATTTCTGCAGGTGTCATTTGTATATATGGGGAACCTGATGAAATTCCCTCTTCATCACCACAGTTTAAGCTGCAGGAGCCCTGCCCTCTTTTAAATCTGGTCACTTTAGTATAGCTCCTGCAGCTTTAACTGTGGTGATGAAGAGGGAATTTCCCTAGGTTCTCCATATATACAAATGACACCTGCTGAAATTCCCTTTTCAATACAACTGTTAAAGATACAGGAGCCCTGTCCTCCTTTCCATATGGTCACCTTAGTAAATGTCATTGCCTACCATTGATGAATATCACATTTGAATAGTAAATTCAAATGTGGCTTCTTATATAGTGATAAGTAAATAACTTTATAACCAATTAGCAAACATCTATTCGGAATTTGAGCCATTGCTTTCAGAAGCAGAACCTTTTTCTTTCCAAAATAAACATTATGCTTTTACATTACCTTTTACAGTGTGTTCTTTTTTGTCTCTTCTGAATAGCAAGAGGAGTTACACATAATTACACTTGAGAGGTATTTATACATAGCAGGAACACTTCCTGCTTTGTAAATGAATGTTACCTTTTTTTAAAAAAAAACTAGATTTACACAAAGCGGATGTTTTTAAGGTGTTGTTGTTTTGCAAGAAATGTTTCTATAAGTGCTTTTATAAAACCATTTAACAATTTTAAAATAAAATGTCTCCTTTAATCCTCAAACGCAAGTTTCTAGACATAATAGAATTACAAAATAATCTGAGAAATTAAAAGAAGCTAATGTAAACTATAAGAATTTTTTTTAGCTGTACTGTGATGCAGCTTGAACTGGGCTGGCAGCTTGGAAAATGAGGACAGGTATCTGCATTCTATGTCTTTGATGGAATGAAAGGCTTTGCAAGAAAAAGTTGTGAATGTTTATTGTGACTTGATGTTTTATCTGTTTTGCTTATTTTTAGATAAGCTACCTATAAATTCGATTTAAGAACAATACATAAACTTTTACAATAAACAAATGAATTAACTTTTATTTCACTGGGAGCCCATCTTGACTAGGGTAACCATATGAAAAGGAGGACAGGGCTTCTGTATCTTCAACAGTTGCATAGAAAAGGGAGCTTCAGCTATTGGGGGGGGTATAAAAATATATTAAATAAATAAATAAATAAATAAATAAATAAATAAAATTTCAGCAAGTGTAATTTGTATATATGGAGAACCTGCTGAAATTCCCTTTTCCTCACAACAGTTAAAGTGCAGGAGCTATACTAGAGTGATCAGATTTAAAAGAGGGCAGGGCACCTGCAGCTAACATTTACAAATGAGAAAGGTGATGGGGAAAGCATGTTAAATGTTAGGAAAGGTGAGACTATGGTCATCCAGTGAAGGACTTGCAGTCAGAAAAGATATTTGAGGGAAGGGGAGACTGTATCACATAGAGTATAGCAAAAGCTTCAAAGTACAGCAAAAGCTACAAACGTAGAAATGAGTGAAGTTAATTTCAGATATGTTGAATGTCTCACTTGTTCTTTATTCCAGTGATTTTAGCATTAAGATGTTATGTAGAACAGGTTTGTTTTAATTGCGTGCTGTGAAATCGGACATGTGACCAACGCCCCTTGGGGGATGGGCATGTTGGTGGACACGCCACTTGGGGGCGGCCATGTTGCCCTCCTTTTTGGTTTCCAAAATATGGTCACCCTACATATGAGGCTCAGAGACATTGTAAGGAAACAATGAAGTTAAGTGGCTGCAGGCAATGCTCTCATCTACAGGACACATATTTGTGATGGTTCCCAGGACAAATTGCTAGTTGTGTCCATAGGCCCAAAAAGTTGACTACCCCTGGTGTGATATAGATATAGATATAGATATAGATATGTGTGTTCATATTCAGTCAGTCAATCAGTTCATGGGTTTATTATTTAAAAATCAGGTTATTAGTTAATTAACAGAGCGACCCTATGCTCTCCGAAGGAGCGCCCTGATGTCAGAATGCTCCAAATTTCAAACACTGCTGGCAGAGCAACAGGTGATCTTTGTCTCTCCGTCTTCCTTGATGTTCCTTTTTACTTTTTAGTAAACATATTTTTGAGTGTGTTTAGTGGAATTGCGGAAATGGGGGCAGGAGCTGGAGGCTTCAAGATACTGTATATCTGTGCCCCTTCCTCCTCATTTGCATTGTCGCTTGTGCTCAGAGCTCCAACCTTGGAGGAAGCTCCTGCATTTCTTTCTGTGGCACTGCAAGGGGTGGGGGATTTCTCTTTCCAGGGTTCAACAGTATGAATGGCCTCACTGGGGGAACTCTAAAATAACTTATTTTGCCTGGGGCATTTTGCCGGTGACCCTAAAACAGCTCTAATCACTTGGAAACCCTAATTGTTTTTAGTCACGTAGGAGTCAACAATTTCATGGGTACCGTAGCTCATGATCATAACTGGTTGTTGGCAACTTGGCTTTACTCCAGGTTAGCTAGATTATGCGCCCTGGTGGCTGTCCTGAATGGGACTTGGGTCAGATGATGTGCAGCAGAAGGCGCCTCCCAAGAAATGAAAATATAAGTATTTATCGAGTTGGAAAAGTCCAAATGACCCCTCACAAACTCAAATGACCAGCCATTTATTAATTCACCTACTGGTCAATGACATGCCTTAGCATGAGTTAATTGGATTCAGGATGTCTGATCACTATATAGAAACAACCTTACTGTTGCTTTGTCTGACTTGCTATATGCATGGAATAGATAAAAGGTGGGATATAAATAAATATAATAATGAAATGATGTTTTGGCCACCTCATGACTTGGAAGGTTTTGTAATGCCCTTCGTTTTTTTGAATAAGAACTAACAAAAGATGAATGCCAAATTGGACATTCATTTCCTAATTTTGGAGGACGTATTAGACTCACTGTGTACACAAAGAATGTCTTGATGAGCCATAAAAGTCTTGGTAACAATTTTATAATGCCAAAACTTTCTGTCATTTAAGACATTCACGTTTGTTATACAGAGATGGTAGTAAGGTACAGTGAAACGTGTTAATAAGTACAGAACTTTAAAAAGAAAGTCAATAGTTCTTTGTTAAACCTTATCTTCCCCATTTGTTCCAGCTAATCATTATACTAATAGGTTACAAGCACAGTCTTAGAAATTCACAACTAGATCTAATTAATGGGCATCTTTCTTTGTGTATAAATAAATCCTTATCATGACCCTCACCCACCATGTTTTAGTTCATATCATTCTCTGTAATAGGGCCCCATGTGCTGCAAACCCACATAGCCATCCACAGATAAAGTGGTGCATTCTGTACCTTTGGAGTACTCCCCAGGGCGCAAAGAAAATTGCTTTATAAATTAAAAGGAAAAGGGGAGAAAATCACATAAATGGTCCAGCAAGATTTGAACAAGTTCCATTGTCTCTAGTACCTATGAAATATTGACGCTGCCAATTGAAAATAGTAAAATAAAGCAGTGGCTGTGTGTGTGTGTGTGTGTGTGTGTGTATGTGTATGTGTGGTTGGCATAGAGTAGAGCTATACACAAATGGTGTCTCAAAATTCTCTACCCTGTTTGTGGGTAGAGAAATTGGGGAAACAGTTTCACCGAATCTCGCCAGGGGGAGGAGAAATTCTCAACGGTTTCTCATCAGCAGGGCTCACCAAGAGCACAACTTCTTTTTCAGAACTGTGTGTGTGAGTGTGTGAGCTACACTTTTATTCTGGTTCTCCCATACCGTTGTTGTTGAGCTCCATCACACCAGCCTCTGTGTCTCTGCCCTTCACCAGCGCACAACCTGGGAGGGCTCGGCCAGGCTCCATGGCGCTCCACTTGGGGGCTGCCGAGGGAGGCCCTGCTCCTTGTCTTCTTGCTCCTGCATGCACCCCGGGAGGGCTGGGCCTGCTCCGGGGTGCTTGCGGATGCTGAGGGAGGCAGCTCTGCTCCTCGTCATCCCTCTACTCGGAGCTCAAGAAGAACTGTGCTTTCCGTGCTGCAAAATACATCACCAAGGGGTGGGGGGAAGACCCACGATCACAGCTGGACATGCTGCATGTCATCAGAGTCCTTCGCCCTGAAAGCAGACTATAATGTAGACGTCAAGTGAGTCCTTTGCATGCAATGCGCCACGAATGCAGACTATAAGGCTGGTGTGATAAAGCTCATAGTGTGTGTGTGTGGTGCCGCTGCAAGTGACAACAGCACCAACTGTTTTAGCACACTGGTCCCCCCTCACAATGTAGGACAGTGTTGTATCTAGCTCCTAGGAAGAGATGGAGCTAGTGCTGTGCTGTGCCAAAATATGCCCTCAAATTTCCCATGGAAGAAACCCTCTTGAAAGAATTTCCTTATGATGTCTTCCCTTGAGTTTTAACTGAGGTATGGGAAGCCAAGGAGTCAACATGCTGCCGGAGAGATGATTCTACAATGCAAAACAGGACACAGGTGCACACTCCTCGGCCACCTCCTAAATAAGATCAGCAGAAGGAACCCAAACCTAACCCACGATAATTTCTCCAAATTTTTCTTCTCTTTTGACTTTCTTTTTGAAAGCATCGAACTTGTTACTCATGACCACAGTTCATGGAGAAGAAGCAAATCTAAGGAAAACTTTAATATTCAGTGTTATATATTTTTATCTTTACTTGAAGGCAGTGTTCTTATAATACAATGTTCATGGTGTAAACTCCAAGGTGGACACTATAATGTCCTTGTTCTGTTCTATCGACAACTTGAATCTTGAGGTTTGCCAGTGAGCACACATGACTCATGACAATGTAGGGTTAACCATGACAGAAGAAAGGTGCAGGCGAATAGGTACCAACTTGGTCCACAGTCTGTCCCTGATTTGTTTCAAGTCCATATCTTACTGGCATATAATTGTACTTCGGCCTGCACCTGTGTTTGTTACATGAGCTGGGTAGAAGATGTTTGCAGAGGAGTCACTCAGACTGAAGCATCATCCAGGAGGGCTGAGCAGTGCTGCCCTGTTTGGACAAGGGCTTTGCTGAAGACCAAATGTCCTTGCCTACCAAGGGTCTTTGTTTGTTGTCAGCTCAGTGTACCGGCAGACTGGGTTGGACCCCTGCAGCGTGGAGTTGCCAGTGCAAAAGCAATGGCATGGAACTCCTTGCATCTGTGGATTTACCTTTCCCTTGATCTTGTTTAGGCCTCGACAATGTTGCCTGGAGTTCCCAGTGAATGATCCAAATTTGGACTAGCACTCTTAGGGGGGTTTGTTAGGCCTTTCAAGAATTTGCCTCTTTGATGGAATGATGGGTCCTGTGCTTGCCTGAGCAACTGGGAAACCTGACAGTAATGTATTATATTTATAGGAAGACAACTTGGAAGATCCAATTGGTGCAGAATTTGATTGCCTGAATTTTAATTGGTGACTGGAAGGTTGAACTACTGCTGGGGCCATCACATGGTGCTGGTACTTACCTTTAAAGCTCTAAACAGATTGGGACCCAAATAGAATCATAGAATCATAGAATCATAGAATAGCAGAGTTGGAAGGGGCCTACAAGGCCATCGAGTCCAACCCCCTGCTCAATGCAGGAATCCACCCTAAAGCATCCCTGACAGATGGTTGTCCAGCTGCCTCTTGAATGCCTCTAGTGTGGGAGAGCCCACAACCTCCCTAGGTAGCTGATTCCATTGTCGCACTGCTCTAACAGTCAGGAAGTTTTTCCTGATGTCCAGCCGGAATCTGGCTTCCTTTAACTTGAGCCCGTTATTCCGTGTCCTGCACTCTGGGAGGATCGAGAAGAGATCCTGGCCCTCCTCTGTGTGACAACCTTTTAAGTATTTGAAGACTGCTATCATGTCTCCCCTCAATCTTCTCTTCTCCAGGCTAAACATGCCCAGTTCTTTTAGTCTCTCTTCATAGGGCTTTGTTTCTAGACCTCTGATCATCCTGGTTGCCCTCTTCTGAACACGCTCCAGCTTGTCTGCGTCCTTCTTGAATTGTGGAGCCCAGAACTGGACGCAATACTCTAGATGAGGCCTAACCAGGGCCGAATAGAGAGGAACCAGTACCTCACGTGATTTTGAAGCTATACTTCTATTAATGCAGCCCAAAATAGCATTTGCCTTTTTTGCAGCCATATCGCACTGTTGGCTCATATTCAGCTTGTGATCTACAACAATTCCAAGATCTTTCTTGTTTGTAGTATTGCTGAGCCAAGTGTCCCCCATCTTGTAACTGTGCATTTGGTTTCTATTCCCTAAATGTAGAACTTGGCATTTATCCCTATTAAATTTCATTCTGTTGTTTTCAGCCCAGCACTCCAGCCTATCAAGATCACTTTGAAGTTTGTTTCTGTCTTCCAGGGTATTAGCTATCCCACCCAATTTGGTGTCATCTGCAAATTTGATCAGCGTTCCCTGCACCTCCTCGTCCAAATCATTAATAAAAATGTTGAAGAGCACTGGGCCCAGGACTGAGCCCTGCGGCCCCCCACTCGTTGCCTCTCCCCAGTTTGAGAAGGTTCCATTGATAAGTACTCTTTGAGTCCGAGAATCTCTTCCTATACCAGCCCAGCCCTGTCTTAAGATCTTTTGCTGTGGCGCTGCTCCACTCTACATGCCTTCGTCACTGGAAAGAGAGGGATCTCTGTGTGATGCTTTTCCAGTTTTGGAATGCCTTTCCTGAAGTGCTGTGCCTAGCAGCTAATTTGCAATCTTCTTGGCAACAGATTAAGATGTAACATTTTGCACAGGCATTTTAATTTACTTAACTACTCAGTTTGTCTTTGAAATTGAAATTCCTACTGGTTTATCATGGGTGTTGAATATTAGTTTTATCGTATTGTATTAGGTTTTGGGTTTTAGGATGGCACAGAAATGTTTAAAGAACATCAACAAATGAATGAATAGTATATTAGTATCTTGAATAACTGACCCCATCTCAAGATGGAGACTGTAGACTGAATAAATTAGCTACTGCTAGGTCATGCAGGTATCAGATTCCTCTTAGGATTCTGGAACAAAGAAGCAATGGTATTTCTGAAAAGTAAAAACCAGCTGTAACCAAGATCTTGTGTTGCACAAAGCACAGGTTCCTCGATAGGCAGAAAACAAACGTAAAGAGAATCATGACAGTCATAGAATCATAGAATAGTGGAGTTGGAAGGGGCCTTTAGGGCCATCAAATCCAAGCCTCCACTCAACACAGGAATCTATCTTAAAGCATAACTGACAGAGAGCTGTCCAGATGCATCTTGAATATTTCTAGTGTGGGAGAGCCCACTACCTCCAAGGTAATTGGTTCCATTATCATACTGCTCTTACAGTCAGGAAGTTTTTCCTGATGCCCAGCCGGAATCTGGCTTCCTGTAACTTGAAACCATTATTCCGTGTCCTGCATTCTGGGATGATCGAGGAGAGATCCTGGCCCTCCTCTATGTGACAACCTTTCAAGTATTTGAAGAGTGCTCTCATGTCTCCCCTCAGCCTTCTCTTCTCAAGGCTAAACACGCCCAGTTGTTTCAGTCTCTCCTCATAGGGCTTTGTTTACAGACCCCTGATCATCCATGTTGCCTTCCTCTGAACCCCCTCCAGCTTGTCTGCAACCTTCTTGAAATGTGGTGCCCAGAACTGGACACAATACTCAAGATGAGGCCTAACTAGCACCGAATAGAGGGAAACCTTCATGCAATTTGGAAGTTATACTTCTACTAATGCATCCCAAAATAGCATTTATTTTTTTGTGCAGCCACATCCCACTGCTGGCTCCTATTCAGCTTGTGATCTACAACAACTCCAAGATCCTTCTCTTTCGTAGTATTGCTGAGCCAAGTATTCCCATCTTGTAACTGTGCATTTGGTTTCTTTTTCCTAGGTGTAGAACTATTAAATTCCATTCTGTTTTCAGTCCAGCGCTCCAGCCTATTAAGATCACTTGGAAGTTTGTTTCTGTCTTCCAGTCTTTACATTTGCAAGCCAGAAATTCTTTTTTGATGGGGCACTACCCACCTTCCACAAAGGGGGTGGGAATTTAAGCCAAATTTTGCATTATTACCCAAGTGGTTGGTGGGAATAAAATCCATAAACTGTGAAGGTCTTCTTCAAGCAGTAGAAAACCTTCTGGTGGTCAATTTCACACTGAATGACTAAATATGATATTACCCAAGTCACATAAAAAAGCAAAGATAAGTGTGTTGGTCCACAAGAAAAAAAACATCCAGAATTCAAATAATGCTTAAAAGTATCTTTAAAAGTTTCTTGTTATTCTTTTCTAATTAAAAACAATAACAATTAGAATTCTGTACTAGGAATTTCAGAAAATACTTACCAATTTATTTATTTATTTATTTTATTTTATTTTTATACCGCCCAATAGCTGAAGCTCTCTGGGCTGTTCACAAATTTAAAACCATTCAAGGTATAAAACAACAGTATAAAAACATGATATAAAATACAATATAAAAGCACAACCAGGATAAAATCAGCAGCAGTCCAGAAATAGAAATTTAAAATACAAATTTAAAACAGCAAAGTTAAAATTAATTTATAGACTGTTAAAATACTGAGAGAATAAAAAGGTCTTCACCTGGCATCTAAAAGAGTACAACGTAGGTGCCAGGCAGACCTCTCTGAGGAGCTCATTCCACAGCCGGGGTGCCACAGCAGAGAAGGCCCTCCTCCTGGTAGCCACCTGCCTCACTTCCTTTGGCAGGGGCTCACGGAGAAGGACCTGTACAGCCCGAAGCAGTAATAAAATTAATGTCTAGCTTATTGAACAGCATACAGCACAAAAGACACCTTCATTGGTATTTTGCTAAGAATTCAGATGATGTTAGAAACGGGGGTGTGAGGAAGTGAAGTGACTAGACTAGAGATCAACACTTTGTACTATTTAAATTCTATCATGGAAGTGTTCAAAACAGCTTCTAAAGTAAAACAATGACTAAAGAACTAAATGGACACAGTGGGTTTTTCTTTAATATTGTATTTTTATTTTTCAATTGCTAAATTTAGATCAGTTCTGAAGAAAATGTTTGGAGGTTTTTTTTTTAATGCTTAACTTTCATTCTTTTCCAGCTACGAAGAGTTATCGCAAGATGTATCTTGTAAAGCCTCATATATGCTTTATAGACCTGATTTTGGGCAATTACAGGAGGCTGGACATTTTTGTTGCACAAACTTCTTGTTACATTTGAAACTCTTCAGCAGTATCTCACAATAATCATCATCAATATACTTGCAGTCATAATCTGAAAGAAATAAAAACAAAGTGAAATTAGATACAAGAGAGAGAAAAAAACACCTATTGTTTAAAATATTTAATTTCCCCTCTGGTTAGCATGGCAATGTGCATGATTTCAGGTTCCTACATGCAAAAGCTGATTTATCCTAATGAACCAAAAATATTTCTTGGACTTATTCTGAAGCATTCTGCCTTCCTGGGAAAGAACTTTTCCATTGTCACTAATGTTTGGGTAACTTCTTGTATTTATTTATGAAATGCACTTCATATACAGAAGCTAGAGCTGGTGCAGAATATGTTGAGCTATTTATTAATAATAGAAAAAACAAATTGTGTCTTTCTAGGTTTGCATGAAAGTGCTTGGTTACTCAGACAGACCTATAAACGGCTTGGGCCTAGACATATTTAGTAGGGTGACCATATGAAAAGAAGGACAGGGCTCCTGTATCTTTAACAGTTGCATAGAAAAGGGAAATTAAGCAGGTGTCATTTGTTTGCATGTCGCACCTGGTGAAATTTCCTCTTCACCACAACAGTTAAAGCTGCAGGAGCTATGCTGCAGCTATAGTGTGGCCAGATTTAAAAGCAGGCCAGGCACCTGCAGCTTTAACTGTTGTGATGAAGAGGGAAATTTCCCCAGGTTCCCCACATATACAAATGACACCTGATGAAATTCCCTTTTCAATACAACTGTATCTTTATACAGGAGCCCTGTCCTCCTTTTCATATGGTCACCCTATATTTAGGCCCCAGCTAGACCTAAGGTTTATCATGGGATCATCCAGGGTTCGCCCCTGCCTGAGCACTGGATCCCCTGTGTGTCACCTAGATGAACAGGTTTGACCCCTGGACGATCCAGGGATAAACCTTAGGTCTAGCTCTGGCCCCAGAGAATATTGCCTCCCAAAATGATTTCCAGAAAGAAATGGATAAATAAGAAATGAGACTCATAAAATGGATTTGCTTTGATATTGACAGCACTGCTGCTGCTTTCCTCTTGTCCAGTCTCAAGACCCAATAACTTACCTTGGTGAACGAGGCACAGAGCAGGATTAGTGGAGGAGGAAGAGGCAGATGCTTCATGAACACTATTCAGCCTTTTGCAAGCACTTGAACTGGAGCTCACAAAAAGTCTGAGCTTCAGAGTGTTCAAACTGTGCTCTTGCAAAAGCTTGACCCTTTTCAGGTTGAACTTCAGGCGGCCAGTGGATGCCTAACTAAGGTTCTCCCAAGAACCTTGCTCAGGGTTTTGTTCCGACAGAGGCTCGTTTGGCATATTTTTTGTGGCACTACCTGGATGATGGAATTTACTCACCAGGGTTGCAGTCTATGAGAAATGGCATAGAGATGATCAAAAGTGGGAACTCACTTTACAAGGGATTCTGGGATTATTTTTTACTACATCTGTCCTTGCAGGTTGGTAAGAGGAGTATTATTATCTGGAGGAGTTTATTTAAATCACCAATAACTTACTGCACAGTTTATCCTCACAGCTGTTAGCACAGTCTCCACATGATGGACCTTCCTGGTAAGGTGTGCTCAATTTTCCTTTTATGTTTCCTCTGAAATCACAGAGCAATGCAATATGTTTCTCATTGAAACACAGGTAATACCATATTTCTTCGATTGTAAGACACCATCGATTGTAAGACGCACACTAATTTCAGTACAACCAACAGGAAAAAAAAACCCTAAGACACACCCGCGATTCTAAGACGCACCCCATTTTTAGAGATGTTTATATGGGGGGAAATGCATCTTAGAATTGAAGAAATAGGGTAAAAGATAGGCAGTGGAACCGCACGGGAGCTGCATTTAAGGAAATCAGTGCACTAAAATGACTTTGCAAAAATGTTCCTTTTCCAGAGGGAAGCTTCGGGTTTGGCAACAGTTGTCATCTGTCGTGAATGACCCTGATGTGCTCCAGCTCCACACTAAATCAGCTGTGCAGTTTGAGTATTGAAGTATTGTAGTAGGAAGATCAAATAGAGATCTCCATCATTTGGGCTAGACATCCATAGGATTACTCTCTAAATTAAAACTTGGGATAAACCAGGGGCACGTAGTGTTAGTGGCACTGTTTGTAATTTGTACTGAATGTTTGGTACTAGTTAGTCATAAAGATAATGAGTGGATTTATATAGTAAAAATGGATTTATATGGAAAGAAAGAAAGAAAGAAAGAAAGAAAGAAAGAAAGAAAGAATTTGTATCCAAAATTTATTAGATTTTCTTTATAAAATTAGCAGAAAATTGTATTCAGCAGATATATGGAAATCAGTGACAAGGAAAACCTATAAGATACCTTGGGGTTATTCTCTCCTCAGATATTGAAAGTCTAGTGAATTTATTACAAACTCTCAGTAAAACAGATGAAAAAACATCAATCTTGGAAATTATATTATATCTCATAGTTTCAGGAAACAGCACTGGTCAATATATTTATAATTTCTAAATTTATATTCCAACTAGGGATGTGCTCCGCTTCTCCTCGAACCGGAGAAGCAGGAGCGGAGCGGGGGGCTTCGCCTACCCTTAAGGCGAAGGCGAAGAGGTTTGGGGGGCCGGTGGAGCGTGGTGAAGAGGATCGAGGTGAAGGCAGTTCTTTCGCCTCGATCCGGAGCTCCGCCAAAAAGGTAAGTGGGGTTTACTTGGCCCTGCCGCGATGGCGGCAGGGCCAGGTAAACCCCCCTCCCTCCTCTCCCTTACCTGCGTCCGTCCGCGGTCCCTCGGCTTCTTCAATTGAGCCCGTGGCTCAACCAGGAAGTCTAGGCTGCACTTGCGGCCCAGACTTCCTGGTTGAGCCACGGGCTCAATTGAAGAAGCCAAGGGACCGCGGACAGATGAAGGTAAGGCCCCCCTCCCCCTTGGTCTCTGCAGGTAAGGGAGAGGAGGGAGGGGGCCTTACCTGGCACCACTCGCCTCCACTGCAGAGCTCCGATTCGGAGCCAGAGCTCCGTGGCGAAGAGGAGCGGACTATGGGCGAAGCGGCATGGAGCGGATCGGCCCGCGGGGCGGGGGGTCCGTGCACACCCCTAATTCTCACCTCAAATCTACCATTGGAAGGAATTTAAAAAATGGAAAAAGTTATTTAAGGTGTTTGTTCAAGTTGAGAAAAAGCAAATAAACAGGGAAACTCAAAAGCCCACGGAGAACTGGCATTTCCAAACATGAATTGCATTATGACACTGTGCAGCTCCAAACATTAATGGGTTGCCTTAGGAATGATGGGAATTTTGTTTGGTGAAGTCATGACAGTGGTGATTGTTTGGTACATCACAAATACACACGTTTGTCAAGAAGTGGAAAGAAAACAAATTAAAAATTGCTTTTCCAAACCAATAGTAAAGGCTATTGTGAAAAACTGGAATCAATATAAGAATGCATATAATTAATAAAAATAAAAGGAGATCAATTAAAATGCATCAATAAAAATGGAATAAATAGCACTCACCAGTTAGAACGTACTTTATAAAGTCAGATTATTATTATTATTATTATTATTTATTTATATAGCACCATCAATGTACATGGTGCTGTACAGATAACACAGTAAATAGCAAGACCCTGCCGCATAGGCTTACAATCTAATAAGTTGTAGTAAACAATAAAGAGGGAAGGAGAATGCAAACAGGCACAGGGAAGTGTAAACAGGCACAGGGTAGGGCAAAACCAACAGTGTAAAGTCAGAACAAACTCAATATTTGAAGGCTATAGGGAAAAGAAAAGTTTTGAGCTGAGTCTTAAAAGCAGTGATTGAGTTTGTAGTTCTCAAGTGTTCTGGAAGAGCGTTCCAGGCGTAAGGGGCAGCAGAAGAAAAAGGACGAAGCCGAGTAAGGGAAGTGGAGGTCCTTGGGCAGGCGAGAAGCATGGCATCAGAGGAGCGGAGAGCCCGAGCGGGGCGATAGTGTGAGATGAGAGAGGCGAGATAGGCAGTGAAGAGATTTCAGAAGTGGAGTGACATGGTCAGAGCGGCGGGCCAAGAAGATGATCTTAGCGGCAGAGTGGTGGACAGAGACCAGCGGACTGATGTGAGACGAAGGAAGGCCAGAGAGAAGAAGGTTGCAGTAGTCCAACCGAGAGATAACCAGTGCGTGAACGAGAGTCTTGGCAGAAGAGACAGACAAAAATGGTCGAATCCTGGCAATATTATACAGGAAGAAACGACAGGATTTAGCTACTGCCTCGATGTGAGGAGTAAAGGAGAGCGAGGAGTCAAATATGAAGCCAAGACTACGAGCTTCCTTGACCGGAGTAAGCGTGACATCGTTGACAGTAAGGGAGAATGAGAGGTGAGGAGAAGGTTTAGGAGGAAAAACTAGCAGTTCAGTTAAAAGCCAAAACCCCTGTGTGTATTTTTTTATTCCCTTTGCCTGTCAGTGGAAATACAAAAAAGCCTGGAGGTAGCCTGGCCTCCTTTGAGTAACATTTCATTTAATATCAAAGATATTGAGAGCTAAAGATTGGAAAGACACAAAAGACTGAGTTCTTGATATCACGGGGAAGAATTAATAGCAAGAAGAATTAGGAACGGATATTTAGTTAGTTAGTTAGTTAGTTATTACACTTATATACCGCCCCCATAGCCAGGGCTCTCTGGGCGGTTTACAGAAATTCTAAAATTGAGATAAAAACAAGTATACAAAATTTAAAATTCTAAAACTCAGAACATACACATGTAAAGCATTAAAAACCGTTAAAAAAATGAACATGTGGGTGATTAAGATGTGCCGCCATATGCCTGGGCAAAGAGCAAAGTCTTAACCTGGCGCTGGAAAGATAGTAGCGTTGGCGCCAGGCGAGCCTCATCAGGGAAATCATTCCATAGTCTGGGGGCCACCACCGAAAAGGCCCTGTCCCTCGTTGCCACACTCCGAGCCTCTCTCAGAGTAGGCACCTGGAGGAGGACCTTAGATGTTGAACGTAGTGACTGGGTATATTCACATCAGGAGAGGCGTTCCGTCTGGTATTGTGGTCCCATTTATACCATTTATCTTGATAGGGGCTAAGTTGTGTAATAATGAAGCGTATTGAATTATATTAAGTATATTAAGTCTTTTGAGGAAATTATTGTTTTAGAATCAGACGTGTATATTTTTGCTATTGACATAATAAATCTGTGTATTGAAGAATGATGATGATGATGAAGATGAAGATGAAGAAGAAGAAACAAAACTTGAGTTTTTTATTCTATTTTCCCACTAAATCCACAAACCTGTACATTATAGTACTGTATGAATATTAGAACCTGGATGTGGTATTGTAACCCTTCTTAGGCCATAGCTAGATGGGGCTTTATCCCGGGGTGATCCCCGGGATCGTCCCTGTGCATCCACATGACACACAGGGGATCCCGGGATCAGGGAGGGATGATCCCTCCCTTGCTCCCGGATCTCGCCCTCCCCTTTAGCTCCGTTTTTTCTGTGGTCCCGGGCTGAGCCCGAGATGGCAGAACATGAGGCTCCACGGCTCCATACGATTCCTCACAAGGAGCGCTGCGCCCATCGGGGGAAGGGTGGGGCAAGCAGGGAAAGTAATTTAAATTTTAAAAACCACTTACCTTATGCGCACAAGCGTTCATACAGACTAGCTCTTGAATATGGAAAATTAAGAATACTTTATTTGAGCATGATACTTACCCTGGGCAGTAATGGCAGACATAATGGAAATTGTGGGCACTGTTTACACAGAAGGCATGTGCACATCCGATCTGGTTTGAATGATGCCAAATAATCTATGAACAAAAGTGGGGGTGAAGAGGGACAAATCAAACTGGGTTTCATTAAGTAACATGAAGTATAAGTTGTGGTCTAGATAGAAACTGTTGCAACTACACAACCATAGAACAGAGGTTTCAAAACAATATGAAATACATTTAGTTCAGTGAGTTTCAGGAAGGCAGTTTTAGCCATATAATGCAGATTCGGGCCACACTCTGTTCTGTTTTTCCCATTATGCTCTCCAGATGTTTTGGACTACAAAATTGGTATGACCAATTGTCAGGGATTATGAGAGAGGCCTCCCCTCCCTCAATGGTCACCAACAGCAGCCATTCCAGCACACTGTGCAGAGGGAGAACAGGACCAATCCACCTTGCTGAATTAGTTTCTTCTTCCCTCCCCATTCCTTGTGAGTTGTGCTGTTTTAGACTGTAAGTAACTCCCATTAAACATAATTGTATTTCCTTCTGAGTAAATCTTCAGTTGTTCTACCGCAGCAGTTTCTGCAGCCAAAACTCTCCCCACGGCCTGAGTTCAATCCCAGTGGAAGCTGGTTTCAGGCAGCCGGCTCGGGTCGACTCAGCCTTCCATCCTCCCGAGGTCGGTAAAATGAGTACCCAGCTAGTTGGGGGAAAGGTAATAATGGCTGGGGAAGGCAACAGCAAACCACCCCACTATAAGGCCTGCCAAGAAAACATCAGCGAAAGCAGGCATCCCTCCAAGAGTCAGTAATGACTCAGTGCTTGCACGAGAGGTTCCTTTCCTTTCCCTTCTACCCTTCTACCCATCAGCAACAAGCACAACAGCACTAGACAGAGACCTCAGGACTAGAGGATGTTGCTTTGCTGTTCCTGGTTCCCCAAACAGATAAGGAGGCAGGGAGACCCATTGTCAAAGGTGGCTCCTCATTTTATTTTCAATGAGTTTCTGGGATTCTAAAAGACTTTTTTATACATAGTCTCTTGTGTTCTAATTTCTGGAAATCCTAAAATCTAACTAAATGTTGCAATATTAACATTTTAGCAACCAAACAACTCTTAAAAGTACAAAAATGCAGAGTTAGATACCTTTACTAAAACCAAGAAAGATGCCCTCCATTTGTTTCCCTACCCAACATAATTTCCTGTACCATCCCACCCCATAGGTCTCTGTTGCCATGTCCAGGCACCAAGATGTTTTCTTTGTGGAGGCAGAGCAGAAAACGGTGCCTTCCCACCCAACACCAGTCAAGGTAATACTCAAAACCGGTCAAGTCCTTTTGGTCTCTGAAGCAGAACATCGTGCAACTCCCTCTCCCCTTCCCTGGGAGTGAAAATGCAATAATAATCAATGAATTAAATAATGACAATTTGCTGATTTTTCATGACGTCCCAAATCAGCAGCCTGGGGCAGCTGCCCAGGCTCGAAAGAGTGAGTGTGTTTGTGTGTCTATAAAGTGCCCTGTGTCCTAAGGAAATCCCTGCAGTTAGCTAGATTTAGTGGTCTAGCGAGGTGAAGATCCCACGATATTTTTATCATGAGATCTCCCCGTCAGTACACCTGTGGCGCGCGACAACCTCAGAGGGAGAAGCATTGCGCCCGCCATTTTCTTATTTTTTTTCTTAAGGGGACAGCAGCGCACGAACACTCGTGCACAAAAGGTAAGTTTTTTAAAAAATACTTACCCCCCATACTCATTAAATACTCATTGGGGGTGGGGTGCTCCCCCCACCCCACCCCCAATGAGTGCGGTGCTCCTGAGGAGCGCTGCGCCCCATGCACGGGTCCGTGCTCCTCGCGAGGAAAAAATGTGGCGCCCGGCCACATGTTCCGTGCCCGAGACCATGAGAAAAACAGGCCTAAAGGGGAGGGCAAGATCCTGGGACAAGGGAGGGATCATCCCTCCCTGATCCCGGGATCCCCTCCGTGTCATGTGGACGCACAGGGACGATCCCGGTGATCGCCCCAAGATATTGCCCCTATTTGTAAAAAGGGGGTCTATGGACAGGGGAGAAGAAGGTATTTGAAGAAGGTATTCAGAAAAACAATTCAGTTCAAGGGAAGCAGTGGAAGAGGGAAGCCATGCGGGCAAAAGCGCTGCTGGCCCAGTGGGATCAGATGCAACAGAGATCATCAGGGCTTCTGTACCTTTATTTCACCAAATGCCATTTTTCTCCAGTTACATGAAAAGCAACATCTTTCAAAATAACTTTCTGTACAGTGTCCATGAAGGCCTTTTCGCCACGGTAAATTTTTAAGGTGCCGCAAGGCATTGTGGTGATTGAGCACAAAAGTGCAAGAAGCCCTTTTCCTCCTCCCACATCTATTCACCTTTCTCTAGCCTAGTGCAAACCCCCCAATGCCAATGGAGCGCAATGCACTCACCGGAGCCTGACCATGTGGCTCAAACAAAGCCGTATGAAGAGAGACTGAAAGAACTGGGCATGTTTAGCCTGGGGAGGAGAAGACTGAGGGGAGACATGAGAGCACTCTTCAAATACTTAAAAGGTTGTCACACAGAGGAGGGCCAGGATCTCTTCTTGATCCTCCCAGAGTGCAGGACACGGAATAATGGGCTCAAGTTAAAGGAAGCCAGATTCCAGCTGGGCATCAGGAAAAACTTCCTGACTGTTAGAGCAGTACGGCAATGGAACCAGTGACCTAGGGAGGTTGTGGGCTTTCCCACACTAGAGGCCTTCAAGAGGGAGCTGGACAACCATCTGTCAGGGATGCTTTAGGGTGGATTCCTGCATTGAGCAGGGGGTTGGACTCGATGTCCTTGTAGGCCCCTTCCAACTCTGCTATTCTATGATTCTATGAAGTAGGTGCACTCCAGAAAGGTGACTGCAGAGCTGAGTTGCTCTTGACACACTCAAGCAAGCCATGCACTTGTACGTTACCTGCCCCAAATACAGAGATCGCTGCTCATTCAAATCCTTTTTACAAGCAAACCCTCTTGCCTTCCAAGGCAAGGCCAGGGCGGAGGAAAGAACAGATCAGGAAGGCCTCTGGCGTTCCATTTGGCACATGAGGACCCACTGCAGCAGATCATTCTTCTGCTGCCTACTTTGGCCCAGGGCATGTGGAGTTGCCCAGAAGCAAGGGGCTGGGCAGGTCTCCGCGGAATCAGGCACACCCCGAGAAACCCGGATGACAGTGGTGCTATTAGGCAATTTTGGACTCTAGACTTAATGAAAATAATGAGCAGACAGGGGAAGGAAAGGTGACAATCTCCCCTCTAGTTTAAAAGGCTGGTGCTTTCATGTTACACTCCCTAGTACTCTGCTAAGGGAGTGAGTCCTAAGGATTTCTAGTAACTAAGGCCACAGAGGGAAGAAGCAGGCTGGTATTAAGGCAGCTGATGGCAACTAGGGGCAACTCTAAAGATCTCAGGCACGGCTCGGAAGATCCAGGGGCCATGCCTAGGTCAGCTTTAGCATAACACTGCTCATGGTGCACAGTGTCACTTTCATAGAATCATAGAAAAGCAGAGTTGGAAGGGGCCTACAAGGCCACCGAGTCCAACCCCCTGCTCAGTGCAGGAATCCACCCTAAAGCATCCCAGACAGAAGATTTTCTTGCTGAAGATGCTGGAACTTGCAGTCCAGAGTCCTGGGACGGGAGCACCTGCACCCACTGCTGCCTTTCCCGTCAACTGCCTGAAGCTAAGTTTATTTTGCTTTCATGCAGGTGGAGGTGGAAGCAATTTGCAAAATTGGGAAAAACAAAGCCCTGCTTGTTCAACCTGTTCTCAGGTATTACATCTGGGGTCTTTGCCCTGGGAAGTGCCCTTGATCAAATGCTTGACACATCCCTCCACCTAACCAGCCCTTTCGCTCACAACCTATTTACATGATAGAGCTTCGTGTGGCAGGTTTGCTTAAATGGAATTAAAACAGCAACTCTCAAGTACATTATTTCTACAGTTTTAGCCCAAAAGTATCTTATTAGAAATCAGATGCTGGTGTTTTTCTTCATACCTGGGTATAACTCAGAATGTCTTTCGTTTCATCAGTTGTTCCAACGCCGTACTTGAAATAAGGCTTTGTACTTGCAAAAACATTAACAGTATCTGTCCAAGAGCTGGGATAATTTGCTCTCAGTATAGACTCACCACACACCCTTCCTGCAACAAAAGAAACATGTTTGTATCCAAGGCCAAATGCTCAAACTCACTTATTTTATTTTATTTAGTCCATTTCTTTTCATTTCATTTCTGTACCATCCAATAGCTGAAGCTTTCTGGGTAGTTCACAAAAAATAATAAATCTGCACTAAGATTAGCCACCTAATGGAGGGCTAAACTAGATGATATGTTAAATTAGGGTGACCATGTTTTGGAAACCAAAAAGGAGGACAACATGGTTGCCCCCAAGGGGGCATGTCTAGCACCAAGGGGGCGTGCCCACCCGAACATAGCCTTGGTCAGATATCTGATTTTACAGCACACATTTAAGACAAATCTGTTCTACATAACATCTTAATGTTAAAATCACTGAAATAAAGAACAAGTGAGAGATTCAATGTATATGAAATTAACTTCACTCACTCCTACTTTTGTAGGTTTTGCTGTATTTTGAAGCTTTTGCTATACTCTGTGTGTTACATTCTCCCCTTCCCTCAAATATCTTTTCTGACTGTATCTTCACTCATTGCAAGCTGCTGTTGTTGTTAACAGGGCTTGCTACTGGCCCCAGATCTGTTTCAAATTTGGTATGGCTAAAGCTCTACCTAAAAGCTATTATGGTGCCAACTTTCAGCTCTTTATCTTTAAAAATGACAGTTTAAAAAATAATAATTTTAAAACCTCATTTTTAAAAAAATTCCTAAAAAATCAATGGATGAATGGATCTGTTTCAAAACTGGATTTCCCCTTCCCCTCCCGGATTTGCCATCAAAAAACCTGGACAAATCTGGGCAAATCCAGTCATATGGTCACCCTAGTTAAATGTGAAACATCTAGCAAAGCCTACTTTTTTCTTTTTAAACTTTACTGTAGGTGTGTGGGATCCTGATCTGAATCAGGCCCACCCCAAATTCACCTTCAGTTCTTCTCCCCGGTGAGGGCCTAAAAGATGCGGGGGAAGCCTCCATTGGTGCCAATAGATAGATTTCCCCGATTTCATATTCAGAGGGGTAATTTGGGAGGGAGCAGGTAGGTGGAAAGGTTTAACCCTCCCTACCCATGCTTGGTAGTCCTGATCGAGGTCAGGGGTCCACATGCTTAGTGTGGAGAATGTGGATAGAGAGACATTTTCCTCCCTCTCTCAAAATACTAGAACTTGGGGTCATTCTGTGAAGCTGGTTGGTGGGAGATCCAGGACAAATAAAAGGAAGTACTTCTTCAAACAGCGCATAGTTAAATTATGGAACTCACTACCACAAGATGTAGTGATGACCACCAATTTGGATGGCTTTAAAAGGGGGTTGGATAAATTCCTGGAGGCAAAGGCTATCAATGGCTTCTATCCCTGATGGTAGTATGCTATCTCCAGTATTCAACGAAGTAAGCCTGTGTGCACCAGTTGCTGAGGAACATGGGTAGGTGGGTGCTGTTGCACCATGTCCTGCCTTGTTGGTCCCTGGCCAATGGCTGGTGAACAGAGTGCTGAACTAGATGGACCCTTGGTCTGATCCAGCATGGCACTTTTTATGTTCTTATGCTTACAGTAAAGTAGGATCTGTTAGATGCTACACATTTAACATATTGACTAGTTTAGGCTTGAATGCAAAAGTCCAAAATACGTGGTATGCAGCAGACATCACATTGGTGGGTGGAATTGCATTTGCTATTCTGCCGGCACGTTTGTCCCTCATTACTTCCTCTTTTGAAAGAAGAAATAAGCAATGTGCCCGTGGCCCATTCAGTGGGCTGTTTTGATCCCGCTGCTTCTCCTGCACACAGCAGGAAATAGCGGCAACTTCCATCTTTAAAAATAAGTCAGACTTCCCGGGGTGGTTTTTTGTGACACGAAGAAGGCTAGAAGGGACAGGAGGCATGCAGGAGGCAGATGACATCGTGAGCGGGACCCGTGAAAATCTGTGAGGGCCCAGTAACGAGCATGCAATAAAATGCTCATCTGATGGAGCTCTTGTGTAACAATCTCCCAAAGGGTATTTTAAAATTCCCAGCATTCCTGAGCATTGGCTATGGGCATGATAGACATGGGCTGGTGGGAGCTGAAGTCCAAAACATCCAGAGGGCACCAATTTGGAGAAGATTAGTGAAACCCCTCCTTTGCCCTTTAGGGTATTATTTATTTATTTATTTATTTATTTATTTATTAAATTTTTAAACCACCCAATAGCCGAAGCTCTCTGGGCGGTTCACAAAAATTAAAACCATGAAGAACATAATAAAACAACCAACAATCTAAAAACACAAATGAATGACCACTGCCCAATCTGATTTTCCATTTAATGGCAAACTTGCTTTTTCTATGTGAAAGAGTCCTTAGTGTATTTATTTTTTCCACTTCACATACCGTCCACCGTTCGTGCTCCTTGCGGGCTGGCTTCTCCTGAACATTGAACGACCCAATTTTCAGCAGTCTTGGTAGCGTCGTCACTCCATTTCTTGGTGGACCAAAGTAAGTAACAGTTAGATTTTAGCAAGACCATGACAATGCAACCCACACAGGTCACACAAATCAGCAACGGGGTAGAGAGGCAGGAGATTGAATTCAGATCCCCAAGATCCCCACCAAAGAACCAATCATCAAGTGTTTAGCTTTATAAAAAGGGAATCACAGGCTCACATCCAGCAGGGCCAAAACTACACCTAGTACTGAAGGCGCTTGCATGCGCCTCCAGTGCGCCGTCAAAACGATGGTGTAGACAGCGAAAGAAGAGACGGAGGAAGAGGTGGAGACTTGCGGCCCAGACTTCCTGGTTGAGCCACGGGCTCAATTGAAGAACCCGAGGGACCGCGGAAGGAGGCAGGTAAGGCCCCCCCTTCCCCTTGGTTCCTTATCGGGCTCTGCCGCCGCCGGCGCCACCGGCAGGGCCCAGTAAAAAACCCCGCCCTCCTCTCCCGGCCTTACCTGGTGCCACTCCCCTCCACTGCGGAGCTCCGATTCGGAGCCGGAGCTCCGCGGTGAAGAGGAGCGGAGTATGGGTGGAGCGGAGCAGGCCGATCCACAATTTTCAGATCGGCCCGCGGGGTGGATCGGGGGGTCCATGCACATCCCTAGTTATCATCTAGTAAAGGCCAAACATTTTAAATTCACACACATTTTGTGGGAGAGATTTAAGTATTGTTATACAGTAAAGGGGTTGGGGAGAGGGCTGCGGGGAGTAGGGGGCATAATCCCTGGAAGTGAGTGGCTCAACTTCCTGCCTATCACAGAGCTCAGAACGACCTCCCTATGCCCTTGATTGAGAAGCTCTGTTACTCAGGGTCTTGCTAGACCTACCAGATAATCTGGTGGGGAGTCGGGGCGAGGCCGCGCTGCAGCTAGCAAGGGCCGTCACACCGGTCTACACGTGAGACGCAATGGGGTATGGGAAAGCCCTGTCACGTCAGCCATTTTTAAAAAAAACTTAAAGGGGCCATGTGTGCAGGAGCGCACAAAAAAAGGTAGGTCTTTTTTTTTTTTAAAAAAAAAAAAGGGTTCCCCACTCCCCCTGCTCCCGATTTGCCCCCACAATGTCTGATGCCCATCCGCCCACCCCCCATGTCCAATCCCCCCCACGCTTGCTCACTCGCCCACCTGCCTGTCCGCTCGCCTGCCAAGTCCAATGCCCCCTCCACCGCCCCAGCCATGATCTCCCCACCCTGGCTCCGCTCTTCTCTCCATCTCTCCAGCCAGGTCCGTTCTCCACCACCACCCCCGGCTCGAATGGCACAGCATTCCTATGGAGCGCTGTGCCCAGTGTGCGGCTTCTCTCGGCTACTCGTGAGTAAGTCACGTAGCCGGGAAAAGCTGCGGAACCGGCTAGACCTTCTGCAGCCCCGGGCTCAGCCCGGGGCTGCGGAAATACCGGGCCAGAACCGGTGCAGGTTATCCTGGATCAAGGGAGGGTTTAGCCCAGGCTGACCCCGGGATCCCCTGACCCCATCTGGAAGCACAGGGGTGAGCCCAGGTATCAGCCCGGGCTAAACCCTTGTCTAGCAATGGCCTCAGATCGGAGGTGCTGGTGCTAGCTGAGTAGTTTTGCACACTGCACAAAGCAGTGGACTGGGCCACACCGGAAGGAGCAGCTGCACCCCCCACCCCCCAGGGCTGGACAAGTGGCTTTGCATGGTGTTCTGATGTACTCTATGAAATTGGGGACTGGATCAACACTGCTGGCAGGGTCTCTTTCTCTGTGCTGACAGGGAGCACAGACCTCCATGTCACTCTCTGCAAAGAGATGATTATATAAACGGGCATAAGCATGCCCACTGGCATCATCCTGCCCATGGAGGGCTGCAATTTGGCTACCTATGACAATTCAGCTACCTCCGCTCGTTGCTCTGCTATTATATAAGTCAAATTGGCAGGCAGTGGAGATAGGACCTTTTCAGTGCTGGCCCCTAGTGTATAGAAGTCTCTCCCAAGGAACATGAGACTAGCCCCATCAGTGTTAACCTTCAAAAATGTCTTAAAGACTAATCTGATAATAGAGGATAGGTGTAAGAAAGCTGGTTATTGGATCTGTGATTTTTATTTTTATTTTTTGGCTGGGCTACTTTATGCTGGATTTTAAAGAGTTGGTTCATTTGTAGCTACAGTTTACTAGCCTTTTTATATTTCCTTAATTTTAAATTGAATTTCATATGTTAGCTATTTTATGTATTATTGGAAGTGTGTTTTTATTTGTTACAAGTTTGTAAGAGGCCTAGAAAGAACACCCTCCTGTAAGGTGGCCTAAAACTCTTTAAATAAATAAATAAATAAATAAATAAATAAATAAATACGTTCCAGCTACTTGTCATCTTGGAAGTTATGAGAGGGGAGATTATGCCACAACAAAGCCTTTCAACAGTATCAGTGGATTTTATCTTACCATTTTCAGCATATTCTTGGCGGTCGGCTCTACCTCTCTTCTGATCATGTTGTGTTTGTCAACAATTGCCTTCTTATCCTCTTCAGAGATTTCACCCAGTACACTTGAGCGTTGCTAAAAGTAAGAGAAGTTATGACAGGGATTTCTTTGAAAAAATCCTCCTCTTTCTAAAAAATCCGCCTCATGGGGCTCAGAGTGGTAAGTGGCAGTTTCTGCAGCCGAAACTCTCTCCATGGCCTGAGTTCGATCCCAGCGGAAGCAGAAATTTCCTTTTCAATATAACTGTTAAAGATACAGCAGCCCCGTCCTCCTTTTCATATGGTTACTCTATTTTATCCTGCAACCACCCTGCCTTATTCACAGCATTTTATGGGGGGTCCAGATGACAATGTCTACAACTTGTAGCCATCTCATGTCTTCCTACCACTTCTGACTTTTTTTTTCTTGCCACAGAAAATCCATGAAGAAAAAGATGGAATAACTGTGGAATGTCTTTTGATTGTTAGCTCCAGGAGTTTTCTTCCTTCTGGAAGCACCCTTCACTATACAGGCATTACATGATTGTTCGTTACATCCTAGCAAAAATCTTACTGAAAAGGCCTGATTTTTGTGGATACAGCTTGCATATATTTTAGGTTGTCCTTTACTTCATGACTTGTATTAGGGTGACCCTATGAAAAGGAGGACAGGGCTCCTGTATCTTTAACAGTTGCTTGAAAAGGGAATTTTAGCAGGTATCATTTGTATATATGGAGAACCTGATGCAATTCCCTCTTCATCACCACAGTTAAAGCTGCAGGTGTTCTGCCCTCTTTTAAATCTGGTCACTCTAGTATAGCTCCTGCACTTTAACTGTTGTGATTTCACCAGATTCTCCATATATACAAATGACACCTGCTGAAATTCCCTTTTCTATGCAACTGTTAAAGATACAGGAGCCCTGTCCTCCTTTTCATAGGGTCACCCTACAACTTGTATCTTTCCCTTATATGCATTCTTGCCTCTTTGAAAATGGATAGAAAAATGTCTTAAGATGTATTCTACTCTGAAATCAACAGAGGAAACATATTACCAGGAACTGTGGGTTCCTGATCCAGCCATGTCTGACAGATCTTCTATGCAGATTTTACAGCTCATACCTGGCCAAGAGATTCCTGCGGCACAGCAGCCAATGAGAGGAGGACAATCTGAAGAAGCATGTCTGGGGAAACAAAAACAAGAAGCAAATCTGATTAGAACCTTCATCTGTTTAAGCTGAGTTTGGAGCTGTGATTGATTTTATGCATGATTTAAGTTGGCCTGTGTTAGCTTACATGCAAACCTACATTTGGAAGAACAAAGCTTGAGCAAATGAGGTATATCTGAATGTGGGGCTCAAGCAGAGGTCGTTTCAATCCTGGCCACTAATGAACAAGTCAAGAAGGCCCTCTCTGATAAACGGGGCAGGACCTCACAACCTATTTAACTTTACGCCATCTGTTTTGTTAAAGGATTTTAACAATTGTAAATTACTGGAATACACTTGGAAGGTAATATAGTTATGAAAAGGCAAACACTCTTACTACCATGGTTTTGCTGGACTGAATGTAATACTGAACCTTTGTCTGAAGCTCTGAAGTAATGGTTTCCTGGGCTACTTCACACACACCACATTTTTAGGTGTGCCCTACCCAACAAGAAAAATCCAGTCAAAAGCAATCACTTTAAACTCCCATTGATTTTCATGGGAGCAGGTTAAGCACCTGCTTAAATCCCTCCAGCCAAATTCAGTGGGATTTATATCTGGATTGTAGCCAAGATCTTTTAAGTGTAACCAGGTTGTATGAGAGAGACAGAGAGAAAGAGAGAGAGAGACAGACAGACAGACAGACTCATTAGTGAATTTTGATTCTATTCTGGCATACAATGGACATTTTCTTTCCTTGAATTTCTATTCTCATAGATACCCAGGGAGTATTTTTTAACCTCAGGATGACACCTCCCTCTGGAGCATATAGGCAGGACCACACGGTTGCTTTTCAGGAGGAGAGTAACAACATGCCCTTCAGCTTTAGTAATAATACATCTAGAACCTTCTACCTGAGGCTTTTATTGTGTGCTCATGATTTCTCACTCACGGTAGTTTGCAGGTCCTTTACACAACATCTTCATTCTCCAGGGTCTCTCCTGATCTATTTAAACCGATGCACATCTTTTGGAGTTCCTTGATGTATCACATATTTTAATGCTGGAAAACATCATACTTTAGAACAGTTGTGGGCAGAAAATAGATCTATCCTGCTGTTTTGGACATCAACTCGCAGAATTCCTGATCACTGTCCATACTGATAGGGACTTTTATGAGTTGAACTCCAAAACATCTGGAGATCTATATTCTGCCTACCCTTGCTCTAGAACAGTGTTCCCCAACCTGGTGCCCATCAGATGTGTTGGGCTGCAACTCTCAACATGAGGAGATGCTCTAAAAAAGAGATGTAGGTGGCCTGAAGTTGTTCATGATCAGTTTCCCACAACCCCACAGTCACCTCTTCATAGGATAGCCTGTGCCCTCCAGATGTTTGAGATTACAAGCCCCAGTATTCCTGACCATGGGACATATTGACTAGCAATGATGGGAATTGTAGTCCAACACTTTTGGAGGGTACCAGGTTGGGGAAGGGCTGCTCTAAACAAGAAAAGAGAAGTAGGTTGCCCTAAGTTGTTCGTCATCAATTTTCCACAACCCCACAGTCACCTCTGCATATCATATTCTCCATCCTGTCCTCATGGTTTATCTGCTTTGGGAGAATGAGAATTTCACTGCCTCAGGGAGGATGTGGCATTAAGGCTAATTTCCCTGCTTTTTGGTGCTTGATTGAAAACTGTAGAGCCTTAACGCTGTATTGTAGCGTGGGTTTTTTGTTTAATGAATTTCATGGCTTTGTGTAACGGATGACCAGATATTATACAGTTGACAACCAAACCAGAGTCTGCCAGGATGTTACACCATGTTGACATCCAATATAAAATCAAAGCTAGTGTTATGTGTTGAACTCACTTTTCAAATTAATTAATCAAAATGCTTACATCACCCTCATTTTCAAAGATAAAGAGGTGAAACTTGGCAGCATGGTAGCTCTTAAATAGGGATTCAGCCACGCCAAGTTTGAAGCAGATACATTTATGTCTTGATTTTTAGTTTTTTTTTAAAGTTAAACTTTTTTTAAAAAATCCTAAAAATGAAGGTATGAACCAATCTGTTTCCAACTTGGCATGGCTCAATTCTTGCACAGGCTGTATTTCCATCCCTAGATATTTACTCAAAGTAAGACCCACTGAATTTCCTTGGTTCTTGAAAAGCAATATATTTGTTTATTTATTGTATTTCTATACCGCCCAATAGCTGAAGCTCTCTGGGCAGTTTACAAAATTACTTGCTTTTAGATTTGCCAGTCTCAGCACTCTGTATGCTATGAATGCCTGCTCTGTCTGGCCCTATAGTTTCCTGCAAGGCCCAGCCAGGGGAGGCCAGTAAATTAAACCCAGGGGTGGAGGGTGGGATTCTATCAAATTAATTTGAGAGCAGGTGCTGTAGAACATAGACTTTCCAGGAGTGATGAGGCTATATTTCTGGCAGACCCAGCCAGGCAATTTTATTGCCTGTTAGTCCCTCTGTTTGGTAGCCCATAGGAACACCTGCCTCATAAAGCAAATGGCCACATATGAACTGTTATTATGGTCTGCTACTTTGTTTGTCTTTAATAGTCAGTGATCCAGACATCTTCAGAATGGGCAATAGTGTTATGTGGTTGGGGTCAGTCTAAATTATCTCCATGGGTCCCTTTCTCAGTACATCTGATCGCAAAGAGATTGAGGATTTCCTCACCAACTCTGTTACCCTTGAAAATAGATTTGATAACATAAGCAGGAAAACAGTGAATACCGCTTTTAATTTGTTAACCCAATGAAAACATGCCACACAAAAAGTCTTAAGATACGAATGGTTTATAAAGAAAAGTAAATGCAAAAGAACATCAAATACAGAAATGAAATATGAAACATTACTGTTGTATTATTATTATTATTATTATTATTATTATTATTATTATTATTATATTTATTTGTATCCTGCCTTTTGCCCAATGTTGAGCCTCAAGGCAGCCTTACAAAATGAAAACATTTACAGCTAAATCTATAAATAGAAATATACAAAAGTTAATAACATAATTAAATACATTTCAATATTAAAGCATTTAAAACTTTTAAAATATATAACTATTTAAAAGTCCAAAGTATAGACAGAGGTCCAGATTATTTGCCAAAGGCCAGCCAGAACAATAAGGGTTTTGCCTGCCTCCAAAAACAAATCAAGAGCTAGTCTAGACTGCAATGATTAGAAAGAAAATACATGTGTACACTATGCAAAATACACTACAGTTTAACAGTTTCTAAAACTTATGAGAAAAATAGTGAGACTAGGCCAAAACCAATGTTGCAGGCCCCGAAGCACTTTGAAAGGTTTCAAAATTGTACTTAAAAACTTACATCGGCCCAATCTAATTAAATGAAGTGTTTGAAGCTTTCAACTTTATAGCAGTATTGACCAAACTCTTAGAAAAAAAGGACAGGAGCACAGGGGGTGGGTGGGTTAAAAGGAATGTATAGCTCCCTATTCCAAGGAGAGATCTGAAGACCAGGTGATCATGGATCCAGAGGAAGGCTGAAAGAGAACTCTGCTGAGTTCTACACCCTGCTTCATCAGTGAGCAAAAAAGCAAACTAGCCTTGGGGAAGGAAAGGAAAGGAACCTCTTGTGCAAGCACCTGAGTCATTACTGACTCCTAGAGGGACGCCTGCTTTCGCTGACGTTTTCTTGGCAGACATTGTAGCGGGGTGGTTTGCCGTTGCCTTCCCCAGTCGTGGTTACCTTCCCCCCAGCTAGCTGGGTACTCATTTTACCGACCTCGGAGGGATGGAAGGCTGAGTCGACCTGAGCCAGCTGCCTGAGAACCAGCTTCCGCTGGGATCGAACTCAGGCCGTGGGGAGAGTTTCAGCTGCAGTAACTGCCATTTACCACTCTACGCCACATGAGGCTTGGGGAAAGAGAGCCCAAAATACTCTCAAAAAGCCAAAGGAAAAGATAAAAAAAAGGAAAGAGAACTCTTCTTCTCTCAAAAGGGAGGAAAGAACCAGGATGAGTCTGTTTCTCAGCCAGGGCTGCTTATGAACTAAAGTTTCAGTCCCATTCAATCCCATAGCTTCTTTGTGGCAGGGTCAGAAACCAGGCTGCTTAGTGGTTAAAGCAAAACCCAACCATCAGAAGGAATGATGATTCCACTAAGGAAATGACTGTGCTAGAGGAGCCAGGCGGCCATGTTAGTTTCAGCATACATCTAGCTGAGGCAGGAGGGAGGCTAGCTGGAATGCTGAATTTACTCACCATTTATAACTACATGGACACTGCAGTGTCCATAGATAGATAGATAGATAGATATAGTAAACCAGAGACTAAACCTAAACAAATAACAATCAAAAGAGACCACTAAGCGTAAAACCTTTGAGTGCCACTAAAAAGCCTGAAATAACCAATGGACACAACTGGTACTGGACATCTTGGGGAAAAGGAGCTGAGCGAAAGGTTTCCTAACAAATAGCTTTCTCTCCAGGAACTATGTGTTTAACCTCTGAAGTCTAGTAGTATGAGATAAAAATCATTGCCAATAGTTAATGAACTTTCCCTTACAAAAGTACATTAAAAATGACTTCATAATTGTAAAATGCTTATTATTGTATTTAGAGATAAGTAGGTGATTTTTTGGAAAGCAGCATTTTTGCTAAAATAAACTGACTTCCTATGTTACCTTTCTCAGTGTGTTCTTTGCTATGTCTTCTGTAGGGCTTCATGTGTTGTAGCTAAATTGCACTGAGGTGGTATTTTTATAGCAGGAACACTTCCTGCTTGGTAAATTATTATAGCAGCCTGCAGGTTCTTTCTACAGCAGCTGAGATGAGGCAGAGGGGAGGAACCTGAAGCATCCTATGGTCACTGGAACACACTCCCAGAACCATGCAAGCGCTGCCTAAATCAGATTTAAAATATTCCTTTGTATGAACAAAGGTTTAGATTTGCTTATTTCTATCCAGATCATCATAAATCAAAAGTTTACTACCGGGAATTACATATCTGTATAAAAGTAATATGTTTTATTTATTACATTTCTCCATTTCTATACTGCCCAATAGCCAATAGCTATACTGCCCAATAGCTCTCTGGGCGGTTCACAAAAATTTAAAACATTTAAAGTATAAAACAACAGTATAAAACAATAATATAAAATACAATATAAAAGCTCAACCAGATAAAAACAGCCGCAATGCAAAATTACAATTTTAAAACACCAAGTTAAAAATTTTTATAGACTGTTAAAATGCTGGGAGAATAAAAAGGTCTTCACCTGGCATCTAAAAGCATATAATGAAGGTGCCAAGCGAACCTCCTTAGGGAGCTCATTCCACAGCCAGGGTGCCACAGTAGAGAAGGCCCTCCTCCTGGTAGCCACCTGCCTCACCAATGCTTTTCAACCTATTCATAAATAAACTGGAATTAGGAGTGAGCCGTGAAGTAGCCAAGTTAGCTGATGTCAACAAATGATTTGGGGTGATTAAAACAAAAATGGGATTGTGAGAAGCTCCAAAAGGATCTCTCCAAACTAGGAGAATGAGCATCTAAATGACAACAGCAGTTGGATATACACAAGTGTAAAGTGATGCATGTTGGGGCAAAATGATCCCAACTTCAAGTATATAATCCGATGGGAGCTGAGCGAGTGGTGACCATCCACAAAAGGGATCTTGGGGTTGGGGTGGACAGTTTGATGAAAATTTCAATCCATTGTGCGGCTGCTGTAAAAAAGAACGAACAAAAGAGGCAAACTCCATGTTAAGCACAATTAGAAAAGGAACTGAGAATAAACTGCCAATATCATAATACCTTTATGGTGCAACCACACTTGAAATACTGTGTTTTTGGTCACCGCACCTTAAAATAAAGATATTGTTGAGCTGGAAAGGGGAACTAAAATGATTAAGGGGCTGGAGCATCTCTCCCTATGAGGGAAGGTTACATCAACTGGGATTGTTAATGATATAGGGCGGGATAGAAATGTTTTAAATAAATAAATAAATAAATAGTTTAGCTTGGGAAAAAGGAGGCAAATGGGAGACGTGACGGAGGTGTACAAAATTATGCCTGGTGTGGAGAATGTGGGTAGGGAGACATTTTTCTCCCTCTCATAATACCACAATCCAGGGACATCCCATGAAGCTGATTGGTGGGAGATTCAGGACAAATAAGAGGAAGGACTTCTTCACACAGCACATAAATTATGGAATTCATTACCACAAGATGTAGTGATGGCCACCAACCAGAATGGGTTTGAAAGAGGCTTGGATAAATTCATGGAGGAGAAGGCTATCAATGGTTACTAGTCCTGATAGCACCAGTAGCTGGGGAACATGGGTGGAAGGGTGCTGTTGCACTAGTGTCCTGCTTGTGGGTTCCTGGTCAACAGCTGGTTGGCCGCTTCATAAACAGAATGCTGGACAAGATGAATCCTTGGTTTGATCCAGCATGGCTCTTCTTATGTTCTTAAAATAACTTAACATAAATAAAATTGACTCAAACCTGAATTATATAAAACGAATAACATTCAGACTCTCCCTGGAAAAGCAAAGCAGTCCCCTTTAAAATGCTGCCCTGTAAATAAAATGTACAGAAACCTGAGTAATGTTTCACCTTGAGATTTAGATTTTCATAATACTGTTAAAGCTGTTCTGGGTTTCTTATTACCCCATATAAAATAGGAGTAGGCCACAGAGCTTTGTTGTTTATAATAATAAAATATTTGTAAAAAAAATGTTGCAAGGATTTCACAAACCAAATTTATTTATTTATTTATTTTTGCATTTATATCCCACATTTTTCCTGCAAGGAAACCAAGGCAGCATACATAATCCTCCTCCTCTCCACTTTATCCTCACAACAACAACCCTGTGAGGTGGGTTGGGCTGAGAGTCTGTGACTGGCCCAAAGACACCCACTGGGTTTCCATGGCTGAGTGGGGACTAGAACCTGGATCTCCCAACTCCCAGTCCGACACTCTAGCCACTACACCACTACACCAATCATAAATTACAGTGAGTACAGAGGCTACAAAGTGCACAGGCTATCAGGAAATGGTGGGAAAGCACAACAGTGGGGGCAAAGAGCCATTAATTAGGGTAATCATATGAAAAGGTGGACAGGGCTCCTGTATCTTTAACAGTAATGTAGAAATGGGAATTTCAACAGGTGTCAATTGAAGTGGGTGAAATTCCCTCTTCCTCACAACAGTTAAAGCTGCAAAAGCCCTGCCCTCTTTTGTATCTGGCCACTCTACTATAGCTAGTGTAGCTTTAACTGTTGTGATGAAGAGGGGATTTCACCCCCTTCAATTGACACCTGTTGAAATTCCCATTTCTACATTACTGTTAAAGATACAGGAGCCCTGTCCACTTTTTCATATGGTTACCCTATATTAATCTACACATGAAATGGAGCACAGACATAAAACACATACTAAAATTGCTTCACCTGGAACTGAAATGTTTTTAATGCTCTTGCCTCTCATTTATCCAAGTGCAATATATTTTTTGTTGTGCTGTGCTGTTTCAATGCTGACCATATACTATAGGCAAAGCTTTGTTCATTCCCTTGCTAATGCAAAATAGGAGGACTTACTGAACAATATTCCCTCTGTCTCTTGCATAATTTTGCTTGTCTTCAGCTCAGTCAGGCTGGTATCTTTATAGACTAAACTATTTAAATTTGCCAAGGAGTCAACAGTGAGGAGTATGTTAGCTTTCCTTCAGCCTTTCAGAAACAGCAGCTCCATTAAGATTCTGAAAGTGTGGAAATTAATGTATATTTAATCAAGCAATTAATTGGTTTAACACTTAAAAGTCAGGTTATTAGTTAATTAAAAAGTCTTTAGGCACTTGACAAACATAATCAGAAGTAGAACTTAATTTCAAGGGTGCTTGAGCTCATGACAGACTGTTGATGGTCCTGGTGGGATTTGGGGCAGCAATAACAATTTATGTATTTATTTAAAATATGTATACACCACCCTTCATTATGAAATCACAGGATGGTGTACAGAATTCATTTACAACAATGCGCTGCTGTTGCCTTCCAAGACATTAAAATACAAACATAAATAGAGATGGAAAAGTCCAAAAGGTCCCTGCCAAGCCCAAATGATCATCTATTTATTAGTCCACCTGCAGATCAATGTTATGGTTCAACTGGATACAGGAAGAGAATCAGATCAGCCACCATTTGTTTCTGCCACAAAGCCTTGTTCCGAGGGGCTTTTTGAATTTTGGGAAATCGAAACGGCTACTATCAAGGCCACCACAATAATTTATAGCAGTTAGGAAAAAGGCACAATTTTGTAAAGTGGGTAGACCTTCCAGCCGCTCATTTCATTCTAGAGATATAGTGTTAATACCTCTCCAAAGAAAGGACAGTGAATGAAGCAGATTTGTTAAGACCCATTGTGCTGTTCAGTGCAAATCTATTTTAGACAGGAACTATTAGGAAAAACTTTTTTTGTTCTTTGATTACTTAGAAAAAGAATGTCTTGCAAAAATCCATAATGCTTTATTTGAAAGCAGATTCAAAGATTTGAAAGTCATCCCATACTGACTTTGGGTTCGAGACAAAATGGAACAGTACAGTTCTATACATGTCTAGTTGGAAGTAAGCCCATTAATTCCAGATAGCTTTACCCCCAATTAAATTTTCTGATGAATCGTTAAAACAATTGTGTGAAACCATATGTCTATGTGTGAAGGGGGAAGGGAGGGACTATTTCAGGAAATCCATTTTCCTCTTATTATTCAGTCAATTTCACTGTGTCCCTAAAGTCCTGCAAGAGACAGATGCCACGTTGGACTTTCAGTTCCCAATGTCAAAAGGCTTATTGGACACTTTGAGAACATAGAGAACGTCTTGATATGCCAGAAGATACTTGATAACACTTCCTGACAACATCACACTCTCACTTAAGATGCCAACACTTTCTGTCATTTAGGGCACCCACATTTATTTTATTTCTGGAACGCTCTTCCAGAACATTTGAGAACTACAAGTTCAATCGCAGCTTTTAAAGCTCAACTAAAAACTTTTCTTTTTCCTAAAGCTTTTAAAACTTGATGTTGTGCGGACTTTATACTGTTAGTTTTACCCTACCCTGTGCCTGTTGGCATTCTCTTCCCCTCCTTATTGTTTTATTATGATTTTATTAGATTGTAAGCCTATGCGGTAGGGCCTTGCTATTTACTGTTTTACTCTGTACAGCACCATGTACATTGATGGTGCTTTATAAAATAATAATAATAATAATAATAATAATAATAATAATAATAATACAAAGATAAAAGAAGGCTATAAACTGGGTACATGGTAAAAAGGTTCAGTGAAGCACATTGAGAAGTACTCAACTTCAAATAGAAAGATTAAACTATTTTGTTCAAGCTAACCACCCTCATTTGTTTCAGCTAATGGTTACACTAATAGGTTCCAAGTGCAATCTTAGAAATTCATGACTAGATTTACAGTAATTAATGATCCTCCTTTAGGTACTATTTACTCTGCTTTTCTTGCTCTGTGTGCCACTGACGGACCAAAGCCGATTTAATGAAAATCCAGATAATACTCCAATGTGCTTCTCATTCCGTTCTCATGCAGATACCCCACCCCACCCCTATTTATAGCACTAAAGGCATCATGTTTGGAGTTGGCAGACAGCACATTAGGGCAACATTTTAGTAAGGTGGGTTGAACTTAGCATAGGTATAAATGGGAATTTCAACAGGTGTAAGTATCTTCTCCTGAATGCCTTTAATGCTTAAAATAACATTAGACGTAGATATTAATTTGTTTAGCTTTCTTCATAATGCACAGGGGCATCTAAAGGGAAATGGTAGTGGTGAAATTGAGGAATAAATGGTACAAGGTGTTGTCTCTAAAAACATGAGCCTTGCATTGTCAACGTTGCGTGATGCAAAGAATGGGCCTCGTGCTCGCTGTGTACTTCCTCTTTTGAAAGATGCAGGAACTGAGCAACGAAAACACGGGCGGAGAAGCGACGGTAGGGAGCATGTTCCCCCCTGCCCCTGTGTGATGGAGCTCACCAATGACCTGCTGCCACCACTGACTCCCCCCCCCATGACAAACCCCTCGTCAAGACAGACCCCAAATCTCTCTTATTCCACTGTGTGTCACATTTGCCATTGTGCTCCCAGAATTCTGTTCCACAGTCTTTCATCAACAGAAGTCCTGAATTTCTCTTTATTTTATTTATTTTATAATCCTCTCAAAATATTCTCTGGGTGGTACGTTGATCAGCCTGCATTCTGTAGTTCAGAAGGGGAGGAAGAGCAAGCAGATTGGTGCTTCTGCAAGCAGTCATGTGTTTAGCTAACTCATTCGCTTACTCAACGTGGCCCTGCTGGGCTCAATCCCTGTTCCGTCCACCCCGCTGCTCAACAGTCTCCCTTCCTGAGCTAGCTGGGGTAGTCTCAGGGCTGGTGTTGGAGGGATTTCAACATCCATGCTGAGGCTGCCCTATTGGGAGCGGCTCAGGACTTCATGTCCACCATGACAACCATGGGGCTGCCCCAAATAGTATCTGCCCCCACCCATACTGTTGGGCACACTTTGGACTTTGTTTTCTGTGCTGGATGGGGTGACCGGAATCTGAGAGTGGAGGAACTTTCTATAGTTCCATTGTCATGGACAGAGCACTACCTGGTGGGGTTTAGACTTGCTGGCACTCCACATGGTTTTTTGATGGTTCATCGGGATTTTCCTGTTGCCTAGGCAGGCAATTCTGTCAACTTCCTGGTCGATCTCTGGAAGGGAGAAATGACCAGGGCGGTGGACATGATTGCTCCTGAGCGTCTTCTCTCACAAAGTGAAGCCACACCAGCCCCCTGGTTTTCCAGGGAGTTGGTGGTGATGAAATGAGTGAGACAGAGACTGGAGTGACGTTGGTGGAAAACTTGGAGTGAATCTGATAGAACACAGGCTAGAACCTATTTGAAGGCCTGCTCCGTGACAATATGGGCAGCCAAAAAACCCTCTCTTTTTTTCTGCCACGATTGCGTCTGTAAAGAGCCATCTAGCGGAGCTGTTTCAGGTTGTCAGGGGCCTTTTACACGCTGCCCCCCAAGAAGAAAACACTGACCTTTCAACAGCCCACTGTGACCAATTTGCCCAGCATTTTGCAGACAAAATTGCTCGGATCTGCTTTGACTTGGCTGCTATAGTTGATACAGAAGCAGTGGATGTAACACTTGCACCTGCTTGTCTAGTATTTTTGGATATTTTTCAGTTTGCACAGCCTGATGATGTGGACAGGATCCTTGGAGAGGTGAGAGCCACCACGTGTGTACTAGATCCCTGCCCTTCCTGGCTTATAAAAGCAGCCAGAGGGGGACTGGCTGAGTGGGTAAGTGGAGTGGTCTATGCCTCCCTTTGCCAAGGCAGGCTGCCAACCTGCTTGAAGGAGGCAGTAATAAGACCCACATTGAAAAAGCCCTCCTTGAACCCCACTGTATTGGATAACTACCAGCCAGTCTCCAATATTCCATTTTTGGGCAAGGTATTAGAGCATGTGGTGGCCTCCGAACTCCAGGGATTCCTGGATGAGACATTATTTAGATCCATTTCTATCTGGCTTCAAACCTTGTTATAGGACAGAAACTGCTTTGGTCGCCTTGGTGGATGACCTATGCTGGAAACTGGACAGGTTGTGTGTGCGCCTGTTCGTCCTGCTGGACCTCTCAGTGGTGTTCGATACCATCGACCATGATATCCTTCTGGGCCGCCTTGATGGGATGTGGAGGCACTGTTTTACATTCCTTCCTGGAGGGTTGGACCTAGAAGGTAGTGCTGGGGGACTCTTGTTCGACTCCTTGGCCATTGACCTGTGGAGTCCCTCAGGGTTCTGTTTTGTCCCACATGCTATTTATCATATACATGAAACTGCTGGGAGACGTTGTTCGGAGTTTTGGGGTGTGGTGCCACCAGTACGCTGATGACACCCAACTCTACTACTCCTTTCCACCAAATTCCAAGGAAGCTGTTTCAGTGTCGGCAATAATAGACTGGATGAAGGCAAACAAATTGAAGCTTAATGCAGACAAGTCAGATGTGCTCCTGGTCAGTTGAAAGGCAGATCAGGGGACAAGGATTCAGCTTGTGCTGGATGAGGTTACACTCCCCCTGAAGACACAAGTTCGCAGCTTGGGTGTATTTCTGGATTCAGTCCTGAGTCTGGATTTGGCAGTGGCCAGGAGTGCATTTGCACAGTTAAAGCTAGTGCACCAGCTGCGCCCATTCGTTGAGATGGCTGACCTGGCCACGATGACACAAGCCTTAGTTACATCCTGTTTGGATCACTGTAACATGCTGTATGTGTGGCTGCCTTTGAAGAGTGTTCAGAAAGTTCAGCTGGTTCAAAGTGCTGCAACCAGATTGCTGACTGGTTCTGGTTACAGGGAGCACACAACTCCCCTGTTGAAACAGCTCCACTGGCTTCCAGTCTGTTTCCGGGCACAATTATTCTGGGCTGGTTATGACCTATAAGCCCTATACGGCTCAGGTCCTGGTTACCTGAAAGCCCGTATTCTCCCATATGAGCCTATCCGTGCTCGGAGATCTTCTGGAGGCCTTTCTCTCAGTCCCACCAACATCCCAGGCACGCCTGATGGGTACGCAAGAGAGGGCCTTCTTGGTGGCTGCTCCAAGGCTCTGGAACTCCCTTCCCAGGGAAGCTGGACTGGCTCCCTCTATGCTACACTTTCGGAGGCAGGCAAAAACTTTTTTGTTTCAGCAGGCTTTTGGAACTACTCTGGACCTGTGTTAATGCATTGGATTTTTTCTTAACCTGTTACTGTTTTTAATTTTTTTTTACATGTTTTTAATTTTACTGCAGGATTAATTCTATTTTAACGTTTGTAAATTTATATTCATGCATTTTAATTGCACATGTTTTAATCTTGTAAACTGCTTTGAGTCCCAGTACTGGGGAAAAGGTGAGATAATAATAACAACAACAACAACAACAACAACAACATACACATAACAGCATGATCCTGCTACTATTAAACACTTTTAGCTACCTAAACTTATGTATGTTTATTTAGAAGTAATTTCCAGAGAGTTCACTAGGATTTACTTAATTATAAAGAATCTCCTTAAATTAATACAGTACATCAAAGGCATATTCCTCGTCAGACATTTTCAGACTAAGCACAGGAATAGGGTCTTGAGGGTATATGCTATTATTGCACTGGGTCATGGGGAAATTTTTTTGAAGAACACTGGTATATTGTATAGGACTATGAATGGTGGGGTAGAGTGTAAAGTATCATAAAATGATAATTAAAATGTAATAATTTTGTTGAGTGCTTGTTATTTTAATATGTGGCTTTAAACACTCGAGGATCTATTACTGAAGAAAGTTGGTTTCCAGAAATAGAAATATATGCATAGATACAAAAAAATAAGCCTGCCTCCCATTTTCTATGCCTCCCCAAATTGAGACGTCTACGCCCCTGGGCAGAGATAGAAGGTGAGTGAGCAAGTGGCAGTGCTGCTCTCATTAATATAAGTCAGTGTGGTATAGTGGCTAGAGTGTCAGACTAGGAGTCAGGAGATCTGGGTTCTAATCCCCACTCAGCCATGGAAACCCACTGGGTGACTTTGGGCCAGTCACAGACTCTCAGCCCAACGCACCAGGTTGGTGTTGTGAGGATAAAGTGGACAGGGGGAGGAGGATTGGGTTCCTTGCAGGAAAAATGGCGGGATATAAATGCAATAATATATTTTTTTAAGAAATCCTGAAATCTAGGAGAAACACTGTTGCAGGGTTAGGTAGGAGCCATCCCAAGGGGTTGTATATAAACTTGTATATAAACTTGTATGTGTCACCAACTCAATTACCAACTCCTCAGTGCAGATTCAATAGTTGAAGGTTCATAGACAGCACATGATATTACAGTAGGATGGCTTCCATACATGTCAGTACAACATGTGTGCCTCTTATGGGTTTTGAAGGTTGAAACATTGGAGAAAACTGAGCCATAGAATCAAGAATAGTAGAGTTGGAAGGGGCCTACAAGGCCATTGAGTCCAACCCTTTTTCAGTACAGGAATCTACCTCAAAGCATACTCAACAGATGGTTGTCCAGCTGCCTCTTGAATTCCTCTAGTGTGGGAGAGCCCCCAACCTCCCTGGGTAACTGGTTCCATGGTTGTACTGCTCTAACAGTCAGGAAGTTTTTCCTGATGTCCAGCCAGAATCTGGCTTCCCGTAACTTGAGCCCATTATTCCGTGTCCTGCACTGTGGGATGATCGAGAAGAGATCCCGGCCCTCCTCTGTGTCACAATCTTTTAAGTATTTGAAGAGTGCTCTCATGTCTCCCCACAATCTTCTCTTCTCCAGGCTAAACATGCCCAATTCTTTCAGTCTCTCTTCATAGGGCTTTGTTTCCAGACCCTTGATCATCCTGGTTGCCCTCCTCTGAACACGCTCCAGCTTGTCTGCATCCTTCTTGAATTGTGGAGCCCAGAACTGGACACAATACTCAAGATGAGGCCTAGCCAGGGTCGAATAGAGGGGAACTAGTACTTCGCACGTTTTGGAAGCTACCATATATTTCTATTAATGCAGGAAAGGCCCAGTCCCAGATAAACCGTTTGCATTATTTGAGGTCTGTGAAAAATTGCTCTATTTAAAAACACAGTTAATTTCTGTGCCTGAATACAATACAAAGATTAAAAGATAACTCTAGCTACTGTCATAAAATTCAAAATAAATTATTACAAGGCCCTGAGAATGGGGCAGAAAAATGGAAACCTCTTTAATGGGGAAAGAAAACTTAAAGGAAATTGGCACAGCACTAGCTCCACCTCTTCCCTGGGGCTGGACACAACGTTGCCCCTTAACACCTGCCAGAAGGCTTTTAGGGAAGCAGAAGCCTTCTAAACATCTGCAGTAGAGCCAAGATGTATCCACAGCCACTCTCAATATTTGGAAGACCCTGAGGAAGACCCTGAACCCTGAAGAATGATAACCAAGAGCTGCGACAAAATTTCTCAGAAGAAATTTCTCTCAAAAAAGTTATATTTTTTCTTTTCTAACCTTCCACAGGTCTAATTTTCCATCTTGGCAGGCATTGTTTGAACTTGCCCCCACTAGGTGCCCATGGGGAAGACCCAGCTATCGACAGCCAGAAGAATGGCAGCCCTAAATCAGTCGGTATTTAGTTTATTCAGTCTGGAGCAGCAAGACCGCTCTGAGCTGGCAATGTTCACCAACATGGCCTTGATCCCAACTAAAGCCTTAGAGATATATCTTCTCCTGGTCTGGCTACCATTTAGATAATACATCCAAATAGTACAGCTGTTTTGCATAGAATTAAAACCTAAAGTGAAGTTAGAATATGGGGCAAAATGCAGTATTTATATGTTTAACTTTGAAGTGTTTAAAAGCTTTTCCGAAGCAAAACAATACATAAAAGAAACAAGCAAGATAGTCATGCACTGTTTGAAAAAATTATCTCACTCTCTTTACAACTGACAATTGGAAATACCTTTACACCAATAACTTTAAATCCCAATTTTGGATCAGTTAGAGTAAAAATGGAGGTTTTCTTTTAATGCTGAATTTCCATCCTCTTCTATGAAGAACAGTTTTCTCAAGATCAGTATTTGTGATCTTCACATACGTTACTTAATTTCTGTTCTGCATTGACAGGTGGCCTTGCACTTTTCTATCAACAGTGCTTCATCACAGCTCGATATGTTTTGCAGTACATCACAACCTTCTATCTCATCTCTGTACTTGCAAGGGTTGGCTGGAAGCGATCAAATGGAAACAAAGTTAGATGCAAAAGAAAGACTTTAGTATTATTCTTCCCTACTCTTTCCACACTGCACTGTTTTAATCTTCCTAAAGCCAAACTGATTTATCTCCATTAATCAAAGCTGTTCAGTGACCTCATTCTGAGCATTCTTCCACTTGAGCCCATGGACTCGCTGGTGCCCCTAAGCATGGCCCCTACCCATAGCCCACTAGGGGAGAGGTCTGCCCAGTCCACCCCATTTTCCTATGGAGATGCTGCCCCACGGTGACATTTATTAACTCTGTCCCTTGGCCTACTAAACTACCCTGCTTTCAAACCTGTGTTGACTGCAAGCTTATGCAGTGGGTTAGGCATATGTCTTCCCCTAGGGACTGAAAATGCTACTGTCAGCTTCAACCCCAGGGCCACAATTTAATTAAAATTAATTAATGCATTGAAAAAATAGCCCTTAAATCATCTAGCTTTCACATGCTTGGAGCTGATGAACAAATAGACTGACTGAAAGACTGACACACATCCTCTTTTATATTGTAGACAGCGTACCATATAGCCATGCCACTCCACTTCCAGCTTAACTCTAGTGGCTTTCTGTCTGTTTCAGGACTTGACTGATAGTGTTAACTAATTATTACTCATAGAAGCCTAATCACCTGGGAATGTTGCCGCTCATGATGCAACATGACTTGTTTATGGATCTGCTTCCATGGGAGGTTAACTCTTAATACAGCCTTCTTTGCGGTGGTACTTAAATGTCATGAAGCTTAAAGTGCCAAATCTTAATACAGCTTGTAAGAAATAATATAGATGGCTCACTAAGGAAGTGCTTTCCAACCTTGGGTCACCAGATGTTGTTGGACTAAACGCCCATCATCCCCAACTACTGGCCATGCTGGGTATGACTGATGGGAGCTATAATCCAACACGATCTGGAGACCCATTTTTGGGAACCAGTGCCCTCAGGAGAACAAGCTTTGCAAAGATTCTGGATGTGCTTCGCTACATCTATCACTGATACTAGTTTAAAAGTCAATTCCTATTACTCAGCGAAGTTGCTTTATATGCCATGTAAATCATATTATGGCTCCTTTTGGGGGCAAAAGGAATCCTTGAGGTTTGAATGGCAGGAAAAAGTTACCAAAAGAAATATGCAGAGTTACAAGGAGAAAACGGCTGAAGAATTGGAATAACATGTGTGCCTATGTGCAAAGCTGAGTGTGAAAAATAAACGAGATGCAGTTAATCAGTGGTGCAAGGAAGAGAAAAGAGACTTCTGGAATAAGCTTAACGTCTCAGGCAAATGCCATAGATTGCCTGCAGGTGAGGCAGCAGTTGAGGCTTCTGAGGGAAAAGGTGATGCCCTTTAGTATCGGAAAAAGAAATCTCCAAAACAGATGAAATGATTCCACTTAATGTGCAACCAGGGGGGAGGGTCTACACTACTGCTTTAAAGCGCTTTATAACACTTTTGACAACTGTTGGGGCCCAGGACACACTGCATATACAGTTTTCAAAACGTTTTCAAAGTGCTTTAAAGTGCTTTAAAAGCAATAGTGTAGATTCCCCCCAGGACACATACTGTAGTCAGAAGACCTGTTTTTGCACATTGTGTAAAGACTTGGTAAGGAAGAGTATTAAAAATATATCAAAGTCATCAGAAGTCTGAAGAAGACACGGACACTGGAGGAGGAGCTGCACGCCTGCTCCTGGGTCAGCCACCTGGTTCTGTTGCTCCAACACTGGTCACTATTTCAGTGAATGTGGAAAGTGTGAATGAGTTGAACTGAGCAGCCTTTTTTTTCTAAATATAAGTGTTCTAGGAATTGCATTTACATTTTTTGAGTCTTGGTCTGTATCTCACCCCACAATCCTAGCAATTTGTAACATATATCACCAGCAACTTACTGCAGAGTTTATCCTCACAGTTGCGAGGGCAGTCTCCACATGATGGGCCTTGTTTGTAAGGTCTTGATAATTTTTCTACTATGTTCCCACTGGAATCACAGAGCAATGAAACACGTTTCATATCAAACATTAGAGGATAAAGATAGCATGTAGAAGCACTTTTATCATAGAATCATAGAATAGTAGACTTGGAAGGGGCCTACAAGGCCATCGAGTCCAACCCCCTGCTCAATGCAGGAATCCACCTTAAAGCATACCCGACAGATGGTTGTCCAGCTGCCTCTTGAAGGCCTCTAGTGTGGGAGAGCCCACAACCTCCCTAGGTAACTGGTTCCATTGTTGTACTGCTCTAACAGTCAGGAAGTTTTTCCTGATGTCCAGCCGGAATCTGGCTTCCTGTAACTTCAGCCCATTATTCCGCGTCCTTTATTCTGGGATGATCGAGAAGAGATCCTAGCCCTACTCTGTGTGACAACCTTTGTAGAACATACTTTCCTCTGACTTCCAAACCTTTTGATAAAATGATAAGACCCAGTTGCTCACTTTGAGATCACCGTCTTACACATGAACAGTTTCCTTTGGGTAGTGCTCCTACTTCTCTAAGACCCCTGTTTTTGCTGCTAGGCACAGATGTCCTTTCGAAGTGGCAAGTTGTCTTCTTCACTTTAGATAATATAGGTGTATCTACCATTTGATTTTATTCTAGTGCAGACATTTCCCTACCATCCCCACCCCCAAACTCCCATCAGATGGCCCTTATGTGGCAATTATTGATTCAAGATGGGAGCAAGAAAAAATTTCCACACCTATAATTTAGCTGAAGGACATCACTTTGGATTGCACTTTGGGGAGTTTTTTATATGTATAAAGTATTTTATTGGGGGGAATTATGAATTTCCCCACACATAAAAGACTCTTTGCACAAGTAACACATCAGAGAGAATGGTTTGGAAGAGCCATCACACAGATGCCCTGGTGCCTGCATCTAAAAGCACACGGGGCTCTTGAACAGGTGAATTAAGAATATTGTACTCAAAATGGATACTTACCCAGGGCAATACTGGCAGAAATATAAGAAAGGAGTACGATGCTCTGGGCAGTGGGCAACTGCACATCCAGTCAGGTATGAATTATACCAAATGAGCTATGAATATAAGGAGGGCAAAGGGAAACATTAAAAGTTACATTTAAATCCAGAATTCAAGTCCATGCAATACTTTTAATCATACTATCCTGGGATGGTAGGATTTGTAAAGCAAAATTAGTGTATATCTGGTTCCACCAGCTTCAGAGATGCAGGATTGCCTATATAATGCAGCTTGTGCCACATGTTCACCTGTCTCATACATTACACAGCAACAAGTCCGCCTGGCGCCTACACTGTACTCCTTTCGTCGCCAGCTGAAGACCTTTTTATTCACTCAGTATTTTAACACTTAATTTTAACTTAAATTTAAATTATACTGTTTTAACTCTGTATTTTAACCTTATATCAATTTTGCTGCGTGGTTTTATCCTGGTTGTGCTTTTTATATTGTATTTTGTATTTGTGTTTTTAACTTGTTGGTTGTTTTATGATGGTTTTAATTTTTGTGAACCGCTCAGAGAGCTTCGGCTATTGGGCGGTATAAAAATGTAATAAATAAATAAATAAATAAATAAAAATGCTGGATCCACGGCAAATGTATGACTCATACATTTGTCACAATGAAAAAGGTTTGTTTTTAGATATATATGTGAATGTCAGGATAGTTAAGACATGGCCTTGAGGGTCTCGTAGTTTAAGTTAAGATTTAATTAGAAGTGGTCTGGAAGGTTTTGGGCCTGTTCAGCCTACCTGTGTGAATTAATCTATGTCAGCATTCTCAGAGCCTCTACTCCCCGCCAGCCATCTGCCAGCCTCAGCCTTGGGAGAGAAAAGTACTGTGAGAAGCTGATAGAGAAAGAGTGGGGGTTTACAGAGGGGTTGCCCAGACAGAAGCGTCATCTTGGTGGGCTGAGCAGTGCTGCCCTGTTTAGACAGGGACATTGCTGAAAGGCCAAAGCTCCTGTCTGTCAAGTGGTCTGGAAGAGGCCTATGCCTTCCTTTTTAAGCTGGTGCAAAGGTGAGGAGCCTTTGCTAGGAACACCTGCTCTACGTTCCTGGAGTGTGTCCTTGCACACTCAGGTCCTTTGGAAAGAATTTACTCCAGCCAACAAAAACAAGGCTGACAACTATTACCCAGAGAACCTTTTCTTCTGCCGCTCCCAGTTTGTGGAATGGCTTGCCAGGAGAGATTCGTCAACTTAACAGTCTTCCAGAATTTAAGAAAGCCATAAAGATTGATCTCTTCTGGCAGGCCTACCCAGCTGAATTTTAAGATGCCTTTTTAATGGTGTGCTGCTTTTAATGATGCACTGGTTTTAAATGTTTGAATTAGTTCTATGTACTTTATGGTGTTTTTAATTGTGTTGTACTCCGCCTCGATCCAGAGAGAGAGGTGGGTAACTATTATTATTATTATTATTATTATTATTATTATTATTATTATTATTATTATTATTATTATCTGCCTGTTTGAATCCATCATCATCTGAGACTCGGGGGGGGGGGCACTCAGCACATACTCCCTCCCAAGTGGAACTTTGGATTACTAAGAACTTGCCATGAAAAGTACTGTGAGGTTTTTCATGAACTCTTGTTTGCTGTGGATTGTGTGTCTTTGTGTGTCGTCAGCTCAGTGCACCGGCAGACTGGGTTCGATCATTGATTGTTCAACCTTCCCTCCTTTGCTTGGCCTCATGCAGCAAGGATTTGCTCATGCAGAAGCAGTGGCAAGAAACTCCTGACATTTGAGGGTTTACCTTCTCCTATTTGCTACTACGTCACTTTTAATTTTTTGCTACTACACACATAGATCCCTAAATAACTTGGGACTAGGATACTTGAGAGAGAGCCCCTTCTCCCTTATCAACTTGCTGGGTCACTGAAGTCATCAAATGGGATATTCTGGGTAGTTCTGCATGGACCTACGACTGACTGGAGTCCACCCGGAGCAGAGCTGTCAGTATGGTGGGGTTCTCTTTCTGCGAAACTCTCTGCCTCTGGAGGTCAGACAGGTGCCATCACTGTGTTGTTTTTAGCTCCTGCTGAAGACATCTTTATTTGAACAAACCTTCATTGATTAACCAGCCACATTTTTTTAGAGTCAGTGTTCATTGGGGCTTGTCTGTACACTCTATATATCCCATCATGGCTACACAGTGGCACTCCTTTATTTATATGATGCAGCTGCAAACTTCCAGCCACATCTTTATATTCCCTGTGAAAGTGCGCTTTCTCGATGTGCCATTTTACTGTGACTTTTTACTTTGCTCCGATGTCATCAGAGTTATTTGTTCATCTCTCCGTGGTGGCTTCGGTTTGGATTAAGAAAGTGGGCGTAGTTAGGGCCGGATCCCAATGTGGGGTAGGTGCGGGAATGCGGGGCGGGGGTTGTGCTTCACAATGGCCACCATAGCAATATTAAAGTCTGGGGAATGAAAGTAAGGGCTATTATGATGTATAATGCATAAATTCAATAGAATGTAGCAGCGCTGCTGCTCTGCTACAGACTTTCAAAGTTGTGCAGAGTTACCAGAAAACAAACAAAAGGTTTTTTTGCAGTTTTCGGTCCCTCGATATTTACTGCCCATTCTCGCCATCTGACAACTCTCCTGTGGTTTTTACTGGCTGGATCGCCTGTGCTCACTCCTGCCGTGTAAACCGATTGATGTAGCTTTGCTGCAGGGTTTGGGTGATATCAGTAGGCAAAGCAACGTCGTTATAGGCACACACCCCTGGAATTCTGTGTTAGGTTTCTGTAAATAAAAAATAAAAAGTGTTGGTTTATTCTTTTTATTTTTTATTGTTCACTGCTCTGGAATCTTCTTACATGTGGAGTGGAATATACATTTTTGTCACTAAATAAATATGGATCTGAGAGCAGAGGGGGGAAAGTGGGTGCAGGAGGGAAAGGATGAGTTTTCAAACGTGGTGGTTCACAGCTATATCAACTCTTTAAATCCTGATCTATGTACCTCTCAAGATTTCATGCAAGATAACACAAGATTCGCTTAATAAGGGCATCATAAGAGTACATATTCTGTACATTATTTCCACAGTTTCGTTCATTTTATTCCTCAGATATCATATTACATTCCAAATGATTTTGAGGTTCCTGTTCATACCTGAGTAAATGGATCACTGTAATGATTACCCTTGATTGACCCAATGCCATACTTGAAATAAGCTCTTCTTTCATGCCAGACTTTGATTACTTTTGTCCAGGATAAGGGATGAGTTGCTTTTAAAAAATTCTCACCACAATAGATTCCTGCAATGAGAAGAAATATCTCCGTCTCCAGGTATATACTTCAAATTACTTAGTACAGCTTTATGAAGATTGGCTGCTAAATTGACCCAGGAATTTGCACAAGTTTTAGACTGCAGCCAAAAGTACTAAATAAATAGTAACCTCATATATTTAGATTAACGTTAGATGCTTAATAAAAAAAACTGTTAAAATAAAATCTAATTTTAATAAAATGAAGAGAGGAAAAAAAGTTCAAAGCACTCGAGTCTTCCGTATCACCCCAATGGCTTTGTACTCATTGGTCAGAACACTGGGAAGCAATTTCTTACCAAGTAAGGACCAAGCTAGATGTCACACAGGAGATGCCTCCAAGTCTCATACCAAGGTTGGTTAGTTTTTTATATATTATAAAGATAGGGTGGCCCTATGAAAAGGTGGACAGGACTCCTGTATCTTTAACAGTTGCATAGAAAAGGGAATTTCAGCAGGGGTCATTTATATATATGGGGAACCTGGTGAAATTTCTTCTTCAGCACAACAGTTAAAGCTGCAGGTGCCCGCCTCTTTTAAATCTGGCCACTCTAGTATAGCTCCTGCAGCTTTAACTGTAGTGATGAAGAGGGATTTCACCAGGTTCCCCATATATACAAATGACCCCTGCTGAAATTCCCTTTTCTATGCAACTGTTAAAGATACAGGAGCCCGGTCCTCCTTTTCAGATGGTCACCCTAAGAAGCCCATGGAAGTTTCCGTTTTGAGTCGATATATGACCCAGGGGAAGGGAGGTTTGTCGTGTCTGAGAGGCCCGTCTTTCTGCTCAAAATGCCCCCACCCTAGTTTCTTTTCCACGGAGCAGCCAGGGCCAGCCTCAGGGATCATCATTAGCAGGCACCTGCTAAGGCCTACATCCTATTAGGGTCCAGTAAATGGAATCTTGTCCCGTCTCTTCCTCGCCATTGTCACTGCCTCTTTACCTCCCTCTCCAAGCGAGTGAGCAGTGCACTGTAGTTTTGCCCTTGAGTGTGAATTTTCCTCACAAATTTACAGGTGTGTGTGTGTGTGAATTTGGACACTAGTGGAGGAGGGGGGCTTCTGCCTCTTCCCCACTTTGGTTTCAAATCCCATTGAAACAAAAAGGGCTTTTTTGCAATGGAAATTGCAGGTGTTGTGGGTCAAATCTAAATCAGGAACCTTGTCTGAAGCAAAGGGTTGAAGCCTGCCTATTCCTCAGACTAATTTCTCAATTTGGAACACACACACATATTTGCACTGGCAACTGTGGGGCGAGGGGGGAGTAAAACTCCCACAGTTAAGGGCAGACCTGAGACTGCACATCCTTTGGCCCTGAGAACAAGGAGGAGGAGGAGGAGGAGGAGGAGGAGGAGGAGAGTAAGTTCCAGCAGAAGCTTTGTCTTCTATCTCTGGGCGGGGATGCAGATTGTTCCCAGTGGGAAAAGGCAAGCAAACGGACAGCAGCAGCCACAGTGGCAAGGTGGAGTTGATGGGCATCCTTAGTGAGGGGAACCCCAGAGAAAGCCTCTTGCCCAAGGACCCCTGAACCTGGAAGCAGCCCTTCCCCTTCCATGATGGGTGGAAGTGCCCTTAGTCTTCACTTACCATCCAGAATTCTGTTTTCTAAAGGACTTATTTTTGTTTGACATTTTGCAGCCCAATTCCTGGCGTTCTCACTAACTTTCTGATTCCATGTCTTAGCAGAGCAGAGAGAGAAGGAGGGAGAGAGAGAGAATTACATTTTAACTAGGTCATGATACACACAATACAATTGAGTCCACACAGAGCCAAAGGCAAAGTGGGCTAGGCCAAAACCCCAAACCCCAAATAAATGCAGACTTTCACTTTCAGATCTAAGCCAAATTTGCTAAAAAAAACAAACCCACAAAACACCATACCTTAGTCACCCAACATTAAGCCTATGCATGTCTACTCAGAGGTAAGTCCCATTGAATTCCATGGTGCTTACTCCCAGGAAAGTGTACACAGGTTCATGAATGAACCTGTGTACACTTCAAAATCAAAGACAATAAAATAAAATAAAACTCACATCCTTTGAACGCCTCCTGGAAACATACCTTTTCACACAGGCTTTCCCTGGACTTTAACTTACCTGGTTTTATAAAGCCTTTTTAAAGTTTTGATTTTTTTAATTGAGTTAATAGTTGTAGTTTATGGTTTTAATTGTGCGCTGCCCAGAGAGCCTCAGTTAATGGGCAGTATAAAATTGATGATGATGATGATAATAAAATGTGGGCTAGGAAAAAGTAGGGCAGATATTGCATTTTGGTCTTGGATACTTAATGGTCTTGTTGAGGGGGGGGCAGTTATCTTCAGATGACAATAGCCTGCTGGAGGAGAGTCGTCAGCTTGACAGACTTTTAACATTTAAGAAAGCTAGCAAGACTGATCTCTTCCGGCAGGCCTATCCAGTGGAATTTTAGGATGTTTTTCGGATGCTTTTAGGATGCTTTTAGGATGTTTTTTTAACAGTGTATACTATGTTCTTAATCAGTATTTTATGTATTTTATGCTTGCTGTTGTTCCCCGCCTTGATCCAATCGGAGAGGCGGGTAAGAAATTTTGGTGATGATGATGATGATGATGATGATGTGTATTGCTTCAATTAATTTAAGATGTGGTAAGCCAGGCCTGCTACATTTGGGTCCTCCTGCTTATTCTGGACCTCTGCCCTCAAATCCTGTTCTGATTGCACCACTGCTAGAAAATGAGGATTGGAACAGGCAATGGTGCAGAATTATCTGTCAAAGAGGAGAGAAGAATTGCAAAAGGAAACTCCGGAGAGAGAAGATGCAGGTGGGTGAGTGAACCATCTGAAGGAGCTGCAGATCACATCTTGTGCAGCTGAAGTTCACAGATCCTTTTAATAAAACATTTCGGAAACACTGATCGCCACAACCTTGCTTTGGGTCTTTACATTTTCCAGGCGAGTATGCTTCAGTTCTACATCATCTTGGACAGTAAGGGCTGTGGGGGATGTTTGCTGGCGACAAAGCCTTTCAACAATATCTAGCAACATCGGTAAATAGTCTCTTACCATTTTCAGCATATTGCTGGCTGTTGGTAATACCCCTCTCCTGATCTCATTGTGAGCGTTAATAATTCCATTCTGATCTGCTTCAGAGATCTCACCCAGTGGTTCTGAGGAATCCTAAAGTTTAAAACAAAACAACACCAGATATTTCTTTGATTTAAAAAATACCATTTGTTTGGTGTGTGTTTTTTACATTTATCTATCAGATTTATATACAGCTTTCCAGAAAGTTTTAAAGCAGTTTTAAACTCTGTTGCACCATCAAAACAATAATAAAAGATAACAATAGAACTACATAATAATAAAAAATGCCAATCAGGGGTAAAACTGCACACTGTGTGCTACAGACCACAGCTGGCTAGGCCACACTTCAGGGAAAGCCTGCTTGAAGTGTTGGGTCTTGGCAAGACATTTAACTGTCAGAACTGTCTCTCGTGGCTCTAATGTCCACTACAGGATACTGAAATCCTTATCTTTAGTGTTTACAATCAACAGATATTTGAACCAACCCAAAAACTCATTTACCCAGCCGAAACAAGGCAAGAGCTATATATTTATTTTATTTATTAAATTTATATACCACCCCATAGCTGAAGCTCTCTGGGTGGTTTACAAAAGTTAAAAACAGTGGACGTTAAAAAGTATTCAAAACTTAAAATCATCAAAAATATGAAAACAACAGTATCCATTTAAACAACAACAGTTCTTGGGTCCATTAAAAAACGAACAAATGAAGGATCTCTAGGCAGTGCTGCCTCTTCAACGGCGGTCATCATCTTCTTTTGCCCACAGAAATAGGAAGCAGGGAACTTGACTCCACGCTTCCCCTTATTATGAGGGCAACAGGTACACGACGTCTACAATTCGTACAACCAATTTGTCCTTTTAACAATAGTGGCTGTGAAGGACTGGGAGCAGATCTATACATAAGTGGATAAACCACTTATAAACGTTTTTAATGGCATTTTTCGTCTTATTCCACCACATGACGCTTGGCTTTTATCGTTTTATCGCTTACCCTTCCTGTCGTATTATTTTGTGATGTTATTCTTATAAGTTGTAGTATGATCTGTTATGTGCCTAACTCTAAGCATTCTTTCTTTTTCTATTTATTTTTAAAGCCAGTCAGCTTCCTAGGGGCGTGTTCCTTTTCTTTCCACACCCAAAATTGCAGACTTTTTTCAGTCTTGCCTCGTGGTCCTCTTTGCAGCCACAACCTCCCTCCCCCCTTCCATGTATGGGCATTGTTCTATATGTGTTTACTCAGAAGTAAGACTCTCTCTGTTCAATGGGCTTTCCTCAAAGGTAAGCCAGCAGTTGAAATCAATGGGATTTACTTTTGAATAAGGGAACCAGCACACCTGTAGTTCATCAACTTGAAGATGCAAGCAAGCAGGGAGGGAGACTCCAGGCAGGGTTAGTGGATTTACTTTACTCAAAAGTAAATCTCATTGATTTCAACTGCTAACGTCACATGCTGTCCCTTGGTCTGTGCTTAGGAAAAGGGTGCAGAAAGAGGGGAAATCTTTCCAGCCCCCCCTTCTCTCTCCTCCAAGCACAGACCAAGGGGCAGCAGGTCACGTTAGCAGTTGAAATCAATGGGATTTACTTTTGAGTAAAGTAAATCCCCTCACCCTGCCTGGAGGCTCCCTCCCTCCCTCAGTGGCTCCTCCTTAGGAAAAGCTCCCAGGTGTGGAAGTTTCTCTCAGAGGAGGGACAATGGAAGAAAAGAGGAAGTTGGAAGAACAATAAGCAGATGGGGGACTGCTTATTGAACAGAGAACAGCAATAAAAAATACATTGTGTGTCCCAGATCAACGGATACCTACGGACAACACAACGGTAAGAAATGTATTAATAGATACATGTGCCCGGGGATGTATAAAATCATAATAAAATAATACATTTAATGACTCAAAAAATGACATTTCATATTATTATTATTATTATTATTATTATTATTATTATTATTATTATTATTTATATAGCACCATCAATGTACATTATCTGTGTAGATCTGCTCTGGGTCAATGCCAAGGCACGGCTCTTCTAAATTTGTGTTGAGTACTAAGGAATGTCTGGAGCTGGGGAGAGCAAGGGGACAGGGGAAAGCCAGCTGGCGTTATTGACACCCATTATGTAGCACCTTGATTGTGAAAAAAATATTGGTCAAGAAGATCAGGTTCATGTTAAAAAGGGCTTCGTTGCTCTGATAGACAGCTTGTCCACCATCACCAGTCTTCCTCTGCAATTAGTAAGCCCCCGATAACACTAAAAAGTGGGGGAGACCCAGGCCTAGCCGTCACATTTTGACTCGCCTCTTCGTCACAAAGCTCATCTGACCTGCTTCACTCCAACTCTCTTTATCCAAGCCCTTTCTATAAGATATCATTAGCTGAGTGAATAATGTCTGTGTGAAGAGGCAGTGTCATCCTCATTATAACACACACACCCCGCCCCGCCTACCCAAAAATTGCAGCCTGATCAGGACCGAACATGCTCAGTGGCTTCCATGAGCCAAGGAATACTAAAAATCCACTGGAAAGATGGGAGGGTGGGAACTGGCCTGCTTGAATACTTCTCAGCTTACAGCACAGGAATCCTACTATCAGGATGCATGTTAACACTTTGTGCTTTTCTACAGGAGGCTGTTAATCTGCTGTAACTTCTTTCGGTTTCATTGCAGAACGGAGATCCAAGCACTACACAAAGAGCTTTTCCTTTCCTGGTTTCCCACTAAATCACCTCTGTGGCACTGCGCTATAACGGAATATCACAATTACACAAGTAGGAAAATACCCTTTCTTTGACTTTCAGAAATAATACTCCATTTTGCATGCTCTTACAAAAAACAGGAAAGAATTCTTAAAAAACAGAAGCAAAACTGGAGGGTCACAATGTTGTCTAAGGAACCTGTAAACAACTGTAAGGAATCATGGAAAAGGAAAGGAAAGGAACCTCTCGTGCAAGCACTGAGTCATTACTGACTCTTGGAGGGACGCCAGCTTTCGCTGACGTTTTCTTGGCAGGCCTTATAGTGGGGTGGTTTGCCGTTGCCTTCCCCGGCCGTCATTACCTTTCCCCCAGCTAACTGGGTACTCACTTTACCGACCTCGGGAGGATGGAAGGCTGAGTCGACCCGAGCCGGCTGCCTGAAATCAGCTTCTGCTGGGATCAAACTCAGGCTGTGGGGAGAGTTTCAGCTGCAGAACTGCTGCCTTAAATACCTTTCCTAGAAAACCTCTTTATTACATGCTACATTTTCACCTCTGAATACAAGCTGCGTGCATAGAAGACCAGATTCTACCTCGTCTGGGACGCTGTGTCACTTTACCTCAGATCGCTTTGGGTACAACTTGTGGGTAATTTGTATGAGAATAGCATACATTGTAGAGATGCCTTTTGTAAGTACCTTCAGGGGACGTGCAGAGGTTTGGGAGTTATGATGAGGCTCTTCACCCTAGTGAAATATGACTGACCGCTCATGGAAGTTTGCAGGGCCTTTTGATGACATCGTCAACCTCTTGCGTGTCTCCTGCACCTTTCCCCAGTTATTTTGTTCTAAAAAATTCCTGGCTATCCCAATTCTTCTGCAATATCATGGGATTTCCTACCGCGTACAGCAAAAGTTGTGCTACAAAGCACCCACTAGAGGGCGCTGTCCCATTCAAGGCTATGAGCCCTGAGAGGAGTAGTTTTCAATTACAGACTACATGGCCACCCATCTTTGCCCGTGTAATGCAGCCCCTTACAACTGCGCAAGAGAAGCAGGAAGCAAAGCCCCAGTAAGGCCATGTAGTTTCCCCTTAATCTAAAAAAGCCTGAGGGCGCAGTGGCCATCTGCATCTCCCAAAGTTCTAATGTACCTTCATAGAATCATAGAATAGCAGAGTTGGAAGGGGCCTACGAGGCCATCGAGTCCAACCCCCTGCTCAATGCCTTAGAACGGGGCTTTCTGGGAAATCAGAATAGCAACTGCTGCAATTCTGAAAAGAATTTTGGATGATCCCTGAAACTCAGCTGAAACAAAACAGACAATTTTGAGGTGAAATTGCTAAGAAATTGTCCTCACCAGTTCAGGATCAAGCCATACCTGACAGATGCTTTATGCAAGTGGCGTCACAAAATTGGCTACTTTGTTTCTGCTGTATTTCAGGGCTTATGTAAAATTCTTTTCAGACTTGCACCCGCTGCCATTTTGATTTCCCAGAAAGTGCCGCTCAGAGATGCATTTTGTCAAACAGATGTTTTATGCAAGTTTCATACCTGTCCTAAAGACAGCTGCAAGACTGCAGCCAACAGCAGGAGGGAAATAGGAAGAAGCATGTCTGTGGAAAGAAAAACAATAAGCAAATATAATTAGAATCTTCCCTTGCTTAAGCAGCGTTTGAAGTTGCAGTGTAACCCCTAAGCATGTTTATGCAGAGGTAAGTCCCAACCCGTCCAATAGGACTTTCTACCCTAATTAGTATGCAATAGACTGGATTGGAGGCTTGACCTGCTATTGGTATCAGAAATACTGGCTGTGCATTGGCTCAATTGGCAGCAGTGCTCCTCCCACATCTGGATTGGGACTGTAGCAGAGGACAAAGAGTTAAGCCTCCCACCCCCACCCCCTGCCCTGCCGGGACCTGGATCAGCCCTCCCCCACAAAGACTACACTCAAGGGCAAACCATAAACTTAACATAATGTGAAGTTTTGACCCATAGCTATCTGTTGCAATGGAAACTCCAGGCCCAAAGGGCCTAAAACAGGTTTTTCAAGTAGCTAAAGAATGAGAAATTATTTGAACAATGTTGCTTTACATCCAGACAGGAATTCCAACCGGAGAAAGTGCATGTAATCCTATAAAACAGTTCGTACTAATGATAATAATGGATGTAATAACACATCAGATTTTCTTGCTGGCTTTTGCATGTACTTCTGCAGCAATTGTTTTCTAATTGTGTTTTGACATGTCTCCCAGGTCCTTACATCCATTTCATATCCCTCTTTATTCATTGATAATATTCAGTTCACCTCTGTTGCTGTACCTTCCTTGACAGTCCAATTCTAAACAAGACTACTTAATCACTAAATGCCTTTGGTCTGTTATGATGAAAGAACATAGCAATACCTTCAATATTGCCATATACATTAGGGAATGAGGCAGCCGTGGCTTTTTTTTTCTGCCTGCTCTGGTGTGCTAGAATTTCATGGTTAAAATGCTGCAGCCAGTGGTGTAGTGGTAAATTCTAAAGTGAAGGAGCACATCGTGACAGCCCGATAGCTATGGCCACAAGCAGGGCCGGTGCCAGACTATTTTGCGCCCTAGGCAGGCGCGCCATACTGAAGCCGCCCCCCTGCCCCCCAACCCCAGCATCCTGGCTTCGAAGCCAGGACGCTGGGGTTGGGGGGGGGGCAGGGGCTTCAGAATGGTGTGCCCGGAAGCCACTCTAGGAGAGCAGCTTCCGGGCACGCCGTTCTGCGCCCTTCTTTGGTTGGCGCTCTAGGCCGCCACCTTAGCTGCTTCTATGGCAGCACCAGCCCTGGCCACAAGGACAGTCCTTGCAGTATACAGCAGAACAACAACAATATAATACAAATGGGTTAATGTGGTACCAATTGAGTACCTTCATAAGGCAACCCAATATTAAAGAACAAGGAACTAGGTCCCTTACTCGGTTTGAAAGGTTCATAGCAGACTCTACAGACATGGAAAAGGGAGTAATCTCCACGATTTATGATATTTTATTGAGTGCAGATTTGATCTTTATGAACGATTTTAAAAGAGCATGGGAAAGAGACTGGAATATTGATATTAAAGAGGAGGAATGGTCTTCCCTTTGGACGCAATTCCTTTATAAGTCCACGTTAGCCGTGTTTCGAGAAACATTGGTAAGATAGCTCAGAAATGGTATCTCATCCCTTTGAGGATTCCTATTAGTCCAGGAATAGTTCTTTTAAATGTTGGCAGGTTTGTGATGTGTTGTGGGGTCTTTCCCACAAAATGTGGTGGGATTGTAAAGAGGTCTCAGTTTTTTGGGACCAAATCTTTTTGGAAATTTCAAACATAATGGGAACTACTATAAATCTTCAGAACAGGCATTTCAGACTTATTCCATGGACAACACAAATACCTATTACATAAGAAACTGGTGGGATATTTCTTATTAGCAGCGCGAGTGCTTATAGCCATATATTGGAAAGATTTACAAGGAATTTCAATTATTTCATTAAATAATTGAGGCAGCTGGACAACCATCTGTCAGGGATGCTTTAGGGTGGATCCCTGCATTGAGCAGGGGGTTGGACTCGATGGCCTTGTAGGCCCCTTCCAACTCTGCTATTCCATGATTCTATGATAATAAGATATGGGAAGTAGTGCTAATAGAAAAATTGACTCAAAAGTTACACATAGCAAAAGGACAAAAGATAATCAGATACGTTTGCTGCTGAGTGGGGGCCTTTAAATACATAGAATCATAGAATAGCAGAGTTGGAAGGGGCCTACGAGGCCATCGAGTCCAACTCCCTGCTCAATGCAGGAATCCATCCCAAAGCATCCCTGACAGATATATATGAATAAAGACATATATGAATAAAGACAGTAATACTCACTGAGGGCCTTGCTAGACCTGCCGGATAAGCCGGCAGGGAGGAGGGACAATGGCGCGCTAGAGTTAGCGGCGCCGGCGCCGGCTTCTACACACAGGACGTGACGGGGCAACGGGAAGCCCTGTAGCATCGGCCATTTTTTGGGGTTGTTGTTAAAGGAGTCATGTGCGCCGGAGCCACGCCGGAGAAGGTAAGTGTGTTTTTTTTACAAAAAAAAGGCGCCCCCCGCTCTCCCTGCCCCTGATTCCCCCCCTGCCTGCTCGCTCTTCCTCCCCCCATCCGCCATCCCTGATCCCTTCCCCGATCTTCTCCCCCCCCCTTGCCAGGCCCAATCCACATCTCCCCCCCCCCTTGCCATCACCGATGTCTGGCTTTCCTCCTCTCTCCTGCCGGGTCCGGCCTTCCCCCTGCCCCTCTCCCCCACCCCCAGGATCCCCCTGGCCCGATGGGCACAGCACTCGTATGAGTGCTGTGCCCAGTCCGTGGCTTTTCCCGGCTACTTGCGAGTAAGCGAGCAGTCGTAAAAAGCCATGGACCCTGCTAGACGTTCCGCAGCCCCGGCCTGAGGCCAGGGCTGCGAAAAAGCCGGGCCATAAGCGAATTCGCTTATGCCGGCTTAAGGCAAGCTTCAGCGCGGCCTGACCCCGGATCCCCCTGTGCACAGGAAGGAAACCGGGCCTCACACCGCGCTAATGCCTGGTCTAGCAAGGCCCTTAGTTCCAAAAGCCTCCAGGAATATTTGGTTTACTTAGATATAAACATTCTGTAAATACAATGCCCATGTTTATATTTGCATTTGTAATACCCCCTAAGTTTTTAATTTCATCTGTTATGATTATGTTTTGTACTAAATCTTCATATGGTTTTTGAATTACTGTGGAATATTGCTCTTTTTTTCTCTTCCCACTTCCCTCCCACTGTCTTTTCCCTTTCTTCTTTTCCCATTCTTCTTTTCTTTCGCTTTCTGTTTGTATGGGGTTTTTTCCCCTCTATGTGATTGATGGATTTGTTGGCCATTTTCATTGCATGTCATGTATATTGTCAATAAAATAATTTAAATAAAAAATAAAATAAAAAACCTCGTTTATTAGAGAACTTCAGGTATTGGGTGGTATAGAAATGCAATAAATAAATAAATAATGGGATCAGCTGGGAAAAGTGCTCCCCCAGATTTCTGCTCGACTACGCCTTTAGTTATAGCAGCTGGGAGAGGGGGCAGCTATCGAGAGCAGAAGACACAATGAATGGGGCAAGCAATGCAGGGGCCCCCTTCTCATGCCTTGGGGCAGATCGACAGACACTGAAGAAATAGACTTCTGCAGAGTATTCCTAATGACTTTGTTCTGAGAACTAATTTTCCCACCTTAAGAGCATCCTCAAGCTACGTAGCCCTTATTCCAAATAATACATCCTCTTATACTCCATTGGGGTTTGCCTTAAAGAGGGCTTTTCCCTGAATAAAAAAAAGTGTTAATTTTTTTAAAAAATGGCAACTCAGCCCCACTGATTTCAATGGAACATAATCACAATTAATGAGTTAATTAATAATATGATGAGAATTGCTATGAAGTTCTCTCTAGAACAAAATAATCCATAATTTCTCTTGTTAAATTAGGTAATCATCTTTTCTGGAAAATCCTTTTTGTAGCAGGATAATATTTACTTCAACAATAACAGGATGAAAGTGGTACAAATTTCATTGTCTACAGTTGCTTAATTTTCCCTGTTAACAATAAAATCAAAAGAGGTTCCATACATGTGAAATAGGTTCCATACATTTGTGTTGATTTTGAAACACGAATATGAACCATTACTTGGGAAGCAGATTTATTTTTGCCAAAATAAAGGCTTTTACATTACCTTTTTCAGGGTGTTCTTTTCTGTCTTCTGAACAGCAGCAGGAGTTAGATCTAAACTGTGCTGGCGAGGCATGTATATATAGAGCAGTCAAACTTCCTGCTTTGTAAATGAATGCTCCCCTGCCTTGCCAGAAATAACTATGTTTTTCATGTCAACAGTTTCTCAGTTAACACTGCCAGTTCAAACTGTAATAAGCTTTTTAAACTATTATTTTAAAATATAGCCCTCACTGCATTGGCTAGCAATGGATGTATAGCTGCCACAAGGAAGCAACCCACCCACCTCCAAACACACACGAGACAATACAACCCTCCCTGAATTGGGGAATCCCTGGGGCACAGCCAGGAAAAACCAAAGTTTGAAGAGCAAAAAGTCTTTTGCCCAAAGGGCACAGAAAAGGTTAGCCAAGCGGAGCAGCAGAAAAACAACTGGGACACAGCCCATCCCGAGACCCAACCATCCAAGACACAGGTCGCCTGAGACCAGAGGTAAAGTCCAGTCTGGAAACAGCACACCTGCCAATGGAGGAACGCTTTTGCTAGGGAGAGAAGACAAAGGGAGGGACAGAAGAGGCTGCAAAACTACAGAGAATGATGTGGAACGCTGAGAAAAAAGGCCTCTGGCCTGCTCTCTTTTGCCCTGTGGGGTGCTTTGACTGACCTCTCCTTTCCCACATTTTGATCTGTGGACAACTCATTCCACTGAGCAACCAAAGAGCGGGATGTTCAGGGCAACGACAACCCATGTTGTTCTGAAGTATGAAACTTCATGAAGTGTGATATTTAAAAGAAGGGGGACCTACTTGTAAAACTTTCACAGCTGTGGTAAAGTAATCTCACCTCCCATAAGAAAGTAGCTCCTAAACATAAATAAATGAAGACTTGAGCCTGCACCCAAGTAGCCACTGAATGCTTTGGTCCTGTTTGTCGGCACAGGAGATTTGTGGGGATGTTTGTGGGTGGTCGTGGAGTCACAGTGATGCCGACTTCTAGTATTTTTATTAGTAGTGGTAGTATTTTGCCTCTGCTGGGAGCCACAGCATAACTCCTCTCTTAAAAGCCTGACAAATTTGTCCCCAAACGTTCCAAGCACAATGTTATCCCAGGGCAATTTGGGCAAAAATGGTAGCTGTTTCAAATAAAATATAACGAAGGTGCCACCGTGCCAAATTCGGCTACTTTGCTCTGTTATAGGTCTGACTCACGTACCCCAGTAAATACTTTTTCTGTCAGGCTTTTAGTGTGATATACTGTTAATGCCAGGGAAAGTGGAAGGCAAAAGGAAGAGGGGCCGACCAAGGGCAAGATCTATGGATGATATTCTGGAGGTGACAGACTTGACCTTGGGGGAGCTGGGGGTGGCGACGGCCAACAGAAAGCTCTGGCGTGGGCTGGTCCATGAAGTCACGAAGAGTCGGAAGCGACTGAACGAATAAACAACAACAACTGTTATTTATATTTGACTGAGCAATTGTGTGATCAATCTGTTAAAAGGATTAATTAATATATCACTTAAGAACATAAGAAGTGCCATGCAGGATCAGACCAAGGGCCCATCTAGTCCAGTTCACACAGTGGCCAACCAGCCATCGGCCAGGGATGAACAAGCAGGACATGGTGCAACAGCACCCTCCCACCCATGTTCCCCAGCAACTGGTGCACACAGGCTTACGGCCTCGAATACTGGAGATCGCACACAACCATCAGGGCTAGTAGCCATGGATAACCTTCACCTCCAGGAATTTATCCAGCCCCCTTTTAAAGCCATCCAAATTTAGGGTGACCCTATGAAAAGGAGGACAGGGCTCCTGTATCTTTAACAGTTGTATTGAAAAGGGAATTTCTGCAGGTGTCATTTGAGAACCTGGTGAAATTTCCCTCTTCATCACAACAGTTAAAGCTGCAGGTGCCCTGCCCTCTTTTAAATCTGGTCACTCTAGTATAGCTCCTGCAGCTTTAACTGACTAGGATCAGCTGTTCCTATTTAAATAAAAACAGCTTACAACAACAGAATTTACAAAGCTGTAGCCACTTAATAGAATGACAGGATATCCATGCAGGACCTTGGTAACACAATTCCTAAGAAGTGTATGTATGTGTGTGTATATGTATTATTATTATTATTATTATTATTATTATTATTATTATTATTATTTATTTATTTATTTATTTATTTATATAGCACCATCAATGTACATGGTGCTGTACAGATAACACAGTAAATAGCAGGCCACTGTCAATCCTAAATGGCTATAAACTTATTACTGCATCTGCAAATGACTGTTATGGCCTAACAGTCATTTGCAGATGACTGTTCATGGGATTCCAGAGGCCTAATTCCTGTATAGAAACAGCCCTGGGTTTGCCTGTTTTGTTCTGGGGTTTTGAAGCTTGAAATGTGTAGTAAAGACCACTTTCCATAAGAACTAACAAGAGATTTATGCCAGGTTGGACATTCAGTTCCCAATACTTAGGATTTATTGGAGATGCTGTGTACATAAAAGATTACTTCATGAGCAATACAATGCTTGATAACATTTCCTGGTAATGCTGCATGCTCTATATAGTTTCAGGGTCCTTTTGTCATTTAGATCAAGCACGGTCATTAGGCATAGATGAACGATTTTACACTAAGGCACAGTGAAGCATGCAATAAGCACATTATTGGAAGTCATTTTTCTCAACCTAAACTCCATCACTTGTAGGGTGACCATATGGAAAGGAGGACAGGGCTCCTGTATCTTAATCATTCATATTGAAATCGGCATTTCAGCAGGTGTCATTTGTACACATGCAGCACCTGGTGAAATTCCCTCTTCATCACAACAGTTAAAGGTGCAGGAGCCCTACCCTCTTTTGTAAACTGTCCAGAGAGCTTCAGCTTTGGGGTGGTATATAAATGCAGATGGCGATGATGTATCTGGTCACTCTAGTATAGCTCCTGCAGCTGCAACTCTTGTGATGAAGAGAGAATTTCACCAGGTGCTGCATGCATACAAATGACACCTGTTGAAATTCCCTTTCCTATACAACTGTTAAAGATACAGGAGCTCTGCCCTCTTTTCCATATGGTCAGCCTGATCATTTGTTCTAGCTAATGGTTGTAATAGTAGGTTACAAATGGAATCTTAAAGACTCATGACTAGCATTTAGTTATGGCCTTCCTTCTTTCTCTAGAAATAAATCCTTACCCCAACCCTATACATCATACTGCATTTCTCTACCGTTTCTTCTGATAGTGAATTGAGGGGTGGAACAAGGTCCCCCACCAACTGTCGTTTTTACATACTTGGGCCATAGCTAGGCCTAAGGTTTATCCCTGGATCGTCCAGGGGTCAAACCTGTTCATCTAGGTGACACACAGGGGATCCAGTGCTCAGGCAGGGGCGAACCCTGGGTGATCCCAAGATAAACCTTAGGTCTAGCTGTGGCCTGAGTTGTCTACTAGGATAGGGCAGGGAAGTGTTGACTACACCACTGTGAGTTGAATCCTGATTTAGCCTTTCTACCACTCTCATACATACATACATACGTACAGCACCTTCCCCCTCCACTCTCAGACACATATACAAATGGCCTCCCCAACCCCCCCCCCCCCCGAGCTTCTCTACATTGAAGAAAAACACCCCACACCCTTACTGGGGGCTTCTTCCAGAGTATTTGTGGGTTTAGAATCAGCACAATGCACGTGCTTCCTCCCCACTTTTGGGGGCCTGTTTGCTTTATAGGTAAATTCCATATGTCACATTTGCACACCCAGTAGCTGGTACTGCAATATTTCACAATTCCAGAAATATTACTGCATTTTTGTTGAGTTTAAAAATGGCAGAATAAAACTTAAAAGTGATGGGAGGAGTTGATGATGTAATTGAAAGGATTCTCAAACTACTGTGAGTGACCAACCATGTTCGCAATAAAAGCCCTGTGTGTGTGTGTGTGTGCGCGCGTGCGTGCGTGCACACACACACACACACACAGCCAATCAGTGGGCTTTTCCGGTTTTCCCAGCTGTTTGGGAAAGCCATGATTTTCACAAGGAGGGTGGTTCACAGGGAGAGTTATTCCTGTGTGCCTTCCTCCTCATGTAAATTGCACTCTCCATAGCTTTTTGGAAGTCCAGGGAGACTAGGGTGACCATATTTTGGAAACCAAAAAGGAGGACAACATGGTGGCCCCCAAGGGGGCGTGTCCAGCACCAAGGGGGCGTGCCCACCCGAACATAGCCTTGGTCACATGTCCGATTTTACAGCACACATTTAAGACAAATCTGTTCTACATAACATCTTAATGTTAAAATCACTGAAATAAAGAACAAGTGAGAGATTCAATGTATCTGAAATTAACTTCACTCACTCCTACTTTTGTAGGTTTTGCTGTACTTTGAAGCTTTTGCTATACTCTGTGTGTTACATTCTCCCCTTCCCTCAAATATCTTTTCTGACTCTATCTTCACTCATTGCAAGCTGCTGTTGTTGTTAACAGGGTTTGCTACTGGCCCCCGATCTGTTTCAAATTTGGTATGGCTAAAGCTCTACCTAAACGCTATCATGGTGCCAACTTTCAGCTCTTTATCTTTAAAAATGACAGTTTAAAAAATAATTTTAAAACCTCATTTTTAAAAAAATTCCTAAAAAATCAATAGATGAACGGATCTGTTTCAAATTTGTTGTGGCTAAAGCTCAACCTAAATCCTATCATGGTACAAAGTTTCATCTCTTTAACTTCAAAAATGTCAATTTGAAAAATAATAATTTTAAAACCTCAATTTTTAAAAAAATCCTAAAAAATCAATGAATGAATGGATCTGTTTCAAATTCGGTGTGGCTAAAGCTCTACCTAATTCCTTTCATGGTGCAAAGTTTCATCTCTTTATCTTTAAAAATGACAATTTTAAAAATAATAATTTTAAAATATAAATTTTTTAAAAATTCCTAAAAAATCAATGGATTAACGGATCTGTTTCAAATTTGTTATAATTAAAGCCCTTCCTAAGAGCTACCATTGTGCCAAGTTTCATGTCTTTATCTTAAAAAATGACAGAGTTATAAGCATTTCTGTTAATTCCAATTAGAGTTGCCCTTTGAACAAAAATTCCGGATTTCCCCTCCCCCTCCCGGATTTGTCATCAAAAATACGGTCATATGGTCACCCTAAGTTAGTGCTGTTGAGGGGATATTGTTTCTGGCAGGGCAGGGGAGCATTCATTTACAAAGCAGGAACTTTGACTGCTCTATATATACATGCCTTGCCAGCACAGTTTAGATCAAACTCCTGCTGCTGTTCAGAAGACAGAAAAGAACACCCTGAAAAAGGTAATTTAAAAGCCTTTATTTTGGCAAAAAGAAATCTGCTTCCCAAGTAATGGTTCATATTCGTGTTTCAAAATCAACACAAATATTTCACATGTATGGAACCTCTTTTGATTTTATTGTTAACAGGGAAAATTAAGCAACTGTAGACAATGAAATTTGTACCACATTCATCCTGTTATTGTTGAAATAAATATTATCCTGCTACAAAAAGGATTTTCCAGAAAAGATGATTACCTAATTTAACAAGAGAAATTATGGATTATTTTGTTCTAGAGAGAACTTCATAGCAATTCTCATCATATTACTAATTAACTCATTAATTGTGATTATGTTCCATTGAAATCAGTGGGGCTGAGTTGCCATTTTTTAAAAAATTAACACTTTTTTTTGTTCAGGGAAAAGCCCTCTTTAAGGCAAACCCCAATGGAGTATAAGAGGATGTATTATTTGGAATAAGGGCTACATAGCTTGAGGATGCTCTTAAGGTGGGAAAATTAGTTCTCAGAACAAAGTCATTAGGAATACTCTGCAGAAGTCTATTTCCTCAGTGTCTGTCGATCTGCCCCAAGGCATGAGAAGGGGGGGCCTGCATTGCTTGCCCCATTCATTGTGACTTCTGCTCTTGATAGCTGCCCCCTCATAAAGATCAAATCTGCACTCAATAAAATATCATAAGTAGACAGGTTGCTTACCTGTAACTGTAGTTCTTCGAGTGGTCATCTGTGCAGTCACACATATGGGCTCTGCGCCTGCGCGGGGCCAGCTTCGGAAACTTCACTAGCTGAAACTTTTTAGGCAGGAACCCCTCCCCCACCGTCTACTGAGCATGCTCAGGGTTCCCGCCTAACTCCTCAGTTCCTGAAACCGCCTAAACAGTCTCACTGAGGAGAACCACCAGGTGATCAATTTGATTAATGACACCATAGTGGGGACGGTGGTGTGAGGGAACTGGCTGTCATTTCCGGTTATGACCTTACCTCGGAGCCCGTGCTCTCTGCGCATGCCTGAGCTCTGAAGCAGACATTCTGACTTTTCTAGATTGGAGCAAGGCTCTGCACCTCTGCAGAGACTTGTTAAGAAAAGAATAATACAATTTAAAGGGTGGGTGGGTTGGAAATCCCACCAGGGAGGGAGCACCCCATTCCTCCCTTGTTCCCCCCAAATTAGCTGTAAATGAAATCCTTCACATTTACAGCTTTAAAAAAACAAAACAAAAAACACGTTAGTCCCATTTTCCCTAAAAACACACACACACACACCACTAACCTTAGAAGAGAGTGCCTACTGTGTGAGTGCTCAGGTGGGCGGGCACTGGTGGCACCCCGAAAGCCCTCAGCTGTGTTCCTGGTGATGTAGATGGCTGGAAGGAGCATCAGTGCGGCAGACAGCATTATCGTCGTCGTCAAGACAAGGGCCAGGACTGCAAGAAATCTAAACTTCTGTGGGATTTCTCCCTTTGGATTTAGCTCTTGACTGTACATTTCTGCAGGATTTCCGCTGAATGAAATGAATGAAATAATAAGTCAATAGCACTTGCCTTCTGCTTCCATAGCTGCTTAATTGTGTGCTTAACAACTTTTTACCTTGATGGCTTTGTCACTAGGGTTGAGATGCCTCGTCACTGAGGTTAGTTGTGCTTGTGACTTCATATCTGTTGAATAATCATACCATTCCTAGTCTCATGGTATAATCATACCATGAGACTAGGACTTGGAACTTTGTGTAAAATTGTACCCTTCCTTTCTAATCTTTCTCCCCACAACAGATCATTTGGTATAATTCACATTGGATTGGATGTACACTTAGCTTCTGCCCACAGAATGCATACAATTTCTTTTATATGTGCTATTTCTGCCACGTGTAAGTATCAGTTCTAAATGAAATGTTCTTAATTCATCCTGTTCAAGGTCCTCATGTGCTCCCTGGTGTGTGCACAGAGCTTTTACGTCCTGGGGCTCCTTCATTCATTCCACTAAACAAGAGAAACAGATCTCTGTGTGCAAGGGTGTGTACTCAACACTCTATTGCTAGAACTCATGAATGGAGAGGTTTTGCTGGTAGGAGGATCCCCATTTCCATGTTGGCTCTCTAGCACCCATATGAAGTAGCATAGAATTATATGATTCTGTTTCATTAGATGTTTTAAGTGAGGCTGTACAATGCCTCAGGCTGCATCCGAAGCAAGGTGGGCTGATTCAGCCCACCTCAGCTCAAATCTGGAGCAGCACTGGGTCAGCCCAAGGCGCCCTAAGGCCAAAGCAGATCGGAGGGCACTGGGCCGGTGCAGGGCTGCTCCCCATGCCCGCCTGCCTGGGAAAGCTGGCGCAAAGCCAGCTGTGAGTCCAGCTGAGACCATTGGACTCACTCGACTCCCTCCCCTCTCCCTCCTGGCCTCCTACCACCACTGCTGGGACTTACCTGTAAGCTGCCACCAGGACTTACCAGCTTCGGTGCAAAGGTGAGGTGAGCCCTCCCATGAAGCACCCTGAGTCGAATTGGGGGTGTTTCGGAGGCTAGTTTTAAGCATGCAAAGAGGATTTTAAACAGCTTTAACTGCTACTGGAGCGACTGACACAACTGCATTTTTAAATGTTTTCTAATGTTTGAAGTTTCTTGTATGTATCTATTGATGCATTTATTTATACAAGTATTTGTATACAGCCTTTTGACCCAAAGTAACTAACAGGAATAGTTTAAAATGAAGAATATAAGACACTGAAACAATGAATTAAGATCATGACAGCAAATGAAGAACAGAAGTGACACAATAATTCAAAGAATAATTGAGATTAAACACCTGCCTAAATAAATAGGTCTTCAATATATGGTGAATATCTAAAACATGGCAACTAAAGAGATCTCCAAGACCCGGGTCTTCCATAACGTGGGCGATGCCAGGGAAAGGACCTCTCCTGTATTCATGCCAGATGCACCTCAGGGCTTCTCCAGATGTCCTTGAAAGATCTGAGAGGCGCATTTGGGGGGAGGCAGTCATTTTAGTATTTCGATCCTTTTAGTAGTCAAGTTATTTAGGGCCTTAAATATTAGAATCAGCACTCTGAATCAAGCCCAGAAACATATCAGTAGAAAATGAAATTGAATCCACCTAGGCAGAGGAGCAACTCTGGGACGACCAGAGGCTATTTGTGCCCCAAGCCACACCCACCCACAGCCTGCATCCACCCCCCCACCACTCCATGGAACCGTTTTTTTAAAGGAATAAGGAACAATTATAGAGCGCCAAAATTAGCTGTTTTCAAGCTGATTTTCACTTTTGGTTGCTTCATAGTAGCTACAGAGTACTAAAACAGTAATAAAAAAAGACTTCAAAAGAGCCACTTAGGATGCCATTTTGTTAAATATATATATATATATATATTTACAACTTTGGGGGTGTTGTGGGTAGCGATGGGAGCTGGGGTTCTTGGCAGTGGGGGGTGCAAGTTGCCTACCCCTAAAACTACCTGTATTGTAAGAACTGTACTTTGATGGTTGACCATCATGTTGCACTACTCCATAATTTCAGAGGGAATATACTGGAAATGTTACCAAAACCCTATAAAGAAGGCCCATCATGTGGAGACTGCCGTAACAACTGTGAGGATAAACTCTGCAGTAAGTTATTGACATATATTATATATTACTCTGGGTCATATTAAGCTTCTTCTAAACTAGCAGTGTAAGAAGTAATCAATCACTCCAGAAACTTGTGAAACTTGTTCCCTTAGGGCAAAGGTGCACAACCCAACCCCCATAGGACACCTGTAGTTCCCAAGAGGAGGAGATGACGATGATGACGACGATGATGATGATGATGATGATTGTGCCCCTATGACTCCCCTGCCAATTTTACCACTATTGCTAATTTCTCCCCTGTCCAGCTGTCCCTGCCACCAATGATTCTGCCCCCTCCACTGCCTGCCCCCCACTGCTGATCACCACTGTCACAGCCCCTCTGAGGAATCTTCTTCTGAGTAGGAACTTGACTTACCTGATTAGGGACTCTCCTTCTCCTGAGCAGGTTCCAGAGGCAACATTGCAGGAAGAAAGGGGATGTGCAGCTGAAGAGGATGCTGGCCCCTCGGGAATGCCCAGTGGAGGTCACCCTCCTTCATCATCTCCTGTCCCCAATGGTTCAAGACTCTGAGCCAGAAGACTCTGATAATTTAGATCAGATTAAGATTGGGATCTGAGAGAGTGGAAGAGTTGGAAGAGGTCTATAAGTGAAGTGCAGAGGGCAAATCTGGCCTTCCAGGAGAGGTCCTAGATTGCTGGGTAAAAGCTCAGGTCAATGAATGCTGACCTTATATAGCCATCTTAGATTGTTGCCACTCAGGACTGGCAACAATCTGTCGTGTTTCAGCTACAGGGTCTTATCAGAGGTCCATCTGAAACATACAGAGACGAGCTTCTGGGCTGCAATCTAGGACCTCTCCCAGAAGGCTGGGTTTGTGCTTCATTTATAGACCTTTTCCAACTCTACTATTCTATGTCCTTCACTCTCTAAGATCCCAATCTTAATCTGATCTAAATTCTCATACATTAATTCCCTGTCTCAAAATGAGTACCCAGTTAGCTGGGGGAAAGGTAATAACGGCCGGGGAAGGCAACGGCAAACCACCCCGCTATAAGGCCTGCCAAGAAAACGTCAGCGAAAGCTGGCGTCCCTCCAAGAGTCAGTAATGACTCAGTGCTTGCACGAGAGGTTCCTTTCCTTTTTCTTTCATTTCTTCTCACTTGAAATTCCTGTCTGCCTCACACAGGCACAGCATCTGGTTTATGTAGCACATACACACACACTTCTCTCAGCCAATCAGCTCATACCTGTAAATCCACCATTCTCACACTAGAGATACTTACAAACTATAGATCTATAACAACAAAACACAGTTATAAACATAAACTCAGTATGGACAGATTGTAACATCACAAGGATCATCAATCTATTTCTAATAGCCATCTAAATCTATATTATGATCTAGCCCTGTGAACTTCTCTGGGGAATAAATCTCCATCATTTAGTTGTTCCCATCAAGAGGCCAAGTTTTGAACATCTGATATGAACCTCCCTGGGGAACAGGACCCTTAAGCAACGCATGTTCAGTAGATGTGAGCCATCAGGGAGAAAACTGAGTGACAGCATTCCCTAATGCAAGGGTGGGGAAATCTCAACTTGAGGGCCAAATTCAGTTTTGGAGAAGCTCTTGGCGGCCACGTTTCAGTGGTGAGTGGGGCCAAAGTCAAAAGGAGAAAGGCCAAAATACAAAAAATACTAGCATATTTAAGGCTTTACTGCCTGTAGCGTAAGTTTAGGAGAGGCATATCAACCTCTTACAATGGGGTGGGGTGGAGATGGAGTGGGGGAGAGGAACTGCACCAAAACTGCACCACCAATCAGCGGTCAAGGTAACCGGGTCAGGCTAGGAGAAGAGGCTGTGGCCACCTGAGAAACCCTGGACTGGTGAATTGGGCTTCCAGGAGGGCAGGTGCAGCCCCTGGGGCTGTGCTTGCCCATCTTCCATCAGTGGTGATGGGAAACAAGGGGCTGAAGAGGAAAGGGTTGTTTTTACTTGTGTGATGCGGTGGTGCAAAAGCGAGGCAAGAGCACCGCAGCCTCTACTTTTGTCCTTTGAGCTAAGCAGCTGGTATCTTTATTGCTGTCCAAGGGAGAAAGGCAGTGCTGCTTAACCGGAATAAAGGTGCTCTGTAGGTCTCTGCTCTAGTAGTAAAAATGAATTCTAGTGATGAACCGAAGGCACGGGAGAGCAGCTGAGCTTATGTGTTGTAATAGTAGTAGTAGGAATATGATTATGAATTTCTGTATAATGCTTCTAAGCATTCAAAGCATTTCATATATATTATCTAGTTTAAGCCTTCAAACAACCCTGTGAGGGAAGCCAATATTATACCCTATATTGCAGATGGGGGAATGAGGCAGAGAGAGAGAAAGAGAGGCTAGATTAAGGCCGTTGCTAGACAAGGGTTTAGCCTGGTGTGAGGCTATAGGAGCGCTGTTCCCATCGGGCCAGGGGTGGTGGTAAAATCACGGGGGGGAGATGGCCAGGGGGGGAAAGAGCAGACCTGGCAGGAGAGATGGGGGGAAGAGCGGAGCCAGAGTGGGGAGATCACGGACCGGGGGCGGGCGGAGGGGGCATCAGACTTGGTGGATTGGGGGGGAAAGAAGAACGGGGCCAGGGCAAGGAGATCGGGGACAGGGGGGGCGGAGGGGGCATCGGACATGGCGAGGGGGCGGGCGGGGGCATCAGACATTGGGGGGGAAATCAGGGGCAGGGGGCATGGCGAACCCTTTATTTTATTTTTAAAAAAAGCCTTGCCTTCTCGTTGGTTCGTTCCTGTGCACATGGCCCTTTATTTTTTTAAAAAAATGGCTGATGCGACAGGGTTTTCCCTTACCTCATCGCGTGTTACATCTAGCTAGGGGCGACGGCCTGCGCTAGCTGCAGCACGGCCTCGCCCGTACTCCCTGTAAAGGAAGCACGCCCCAGCAAAGCTGGCCTTTCCACTGGATTTTGCACAAATCCCCAGAACAAACGCACACAGCTCCAATTTAGAGGTTTAAGACCAAATTTTTATTTCAGGATAAGTGGTAGGTTCCACGGGATTAGCATACTCAAACTATAAAACATGCATATATATAAGAACCCAGAAGAAGCAAGCTAGAAACTAAGTTACAACTCATACATCACCCAACCTTGAAGTCAGCCAGCTCAGACCAATCCCCCTTCCCAAGAATAGCCTTTATAGTTTCTTTTCTTCGCTCCTTCCCCCTGCCCTTGGCTTTCCATACGAAGATCTTTTCACACCTCCCGGCAGAGATGTTAATTTTCTCTCAAGGCCAGCCAGCCTTGCCCCAAGCGGTTCCTGGATGCGCCAGTACGCCCCCATGCAGCTGGCCGCTTATCGCCCATTTCCTAGGAACCATAATGATAAAATTTAACATATTAAAAGATGAACCATTCCCAGTAACCTTAACCCCTTCCTTACACCCCCCACCGGATTACCAGGTAGGTCTAGCAAAGCCCTGGGTTTAAAACCTTTCCTTTCTCTGGGTTAGTACTCTGGATAAACTCACGGGGTGTGTGTGTAGTTGACTCTGCCCTCTGGACCTTCTTGGCTCCACTTTTACTCTTTCCAGGCACCCAGGCCTTCAGTCAAGCATAGAACCAAACAGAAAGCCAGCGGAGCTCAGCCAGTTTGGAATGCCCCACAATAAGTGGGTTACTACATTGCATGTCAACTCTACCTTCTGAATATTTTGAAAGACAGCTCCATATGAAATGTTTTCCAAAATGAAATCCAGGGCTGTCTATAGGCTCTGGAGGCACCAAAGTGGCTCCGCAGTCACCCTGCGTCGCCACCACCCGGAAGCCATCATGGGGCTTTCCAAAGAAGCCACACATTTAAAGGTCAGGGACTTACCCCCAACTTTTCAGGATGGAAGGAGGCGAACGCAGCCCTTTGGCCACCAAACCTCGCTCTATCCTCGACGCGGAGATGTGGCCAGGCGAATGGCGACTCCTGATACATCACCAGCTGCCTGGGCAGAGGGCATGCCGGTGAGCCACTTGGCCGCCAGAACGCCCTCGCACTGCCTTAGGCAAAGGGAGCAGAGTTTCTTTTGCTGGGAAGTTTCCTTTTAAGGTTGTGTGTGAAAGAGACAAAGGGGGGAAACCAGGCAGGGAAGGGGAAGGGTGGCTTCAATACCGATGACCTCCCTAAACTCTGCACTCGCTCCTTGGCACGGGGATTACCTGGTGCAACCCTGTAGGAGCAAAAACATGGGGTTTTTTGGGGGGGGGGGGTTGCAGTGCCAATGCGACACTGCCAAGACAGCCGCCAGATATTATACTGAATAAACGGGAATGGTAAATACCCTTTACTTCAGGTCAGAATACCCAAGTATTTTGGATAGGGGGAATCAGCTTGACAGATGCAAAATTAGAACAATACACTTGGCATACCAGAGGGGAAAGGAATATTTTTAAAGGGGTTCTCTGTGTCTCTCTCTTTGTGTCTGACTTTGTTTTTGTTTGATTCCTTTCAGCCAACCCGTGTAAGTACAACAATAAATATAACAACTGTGAACAACTGACAAGACAATTTAAATGTGAAAATGCGTGGGTCCTAAACGCATGCAAAGCCTCCTGCAAATGCAAAACAGAAATTGTATAAATACACATGATTATCATAAGATGGATCTTGAGATAACTGTTCTTAACTGCAAAGAATGGAAATTCAACAATAAAAAACGCCTAATTTTTCCTCCAAAATAACTGGAATTTCAGTGTTTGAAAATTGTGTGTATAAATAAATAAATAAATAAATAATAATAATAATAATAATAATAATAATAATAATAATAATAACGGGGTAAGGTTATTTTTAAAAAGCATTTCCAACTATCTTTTAAAAAGAGTGGAATAATTTTATCTTTGTAATTCAACTCTGTTTTTTCTGTATTTTTCTGCTTTAGACAATGTTTTGAATAATCCATAACTAAACACTGAAATGTTTTAAAGTGTTTTCAATCTTTTCCCCCAACCTTAAACTCACTTTAGACTTTAATTCTGCACCAAACAGTAATGAAAGTATATTCTGTGCTGTATATTGATCATAAGTATGGTTCAGTAAACTAGATATTAATTTTATAATTTCTTCAGATTCAAATATTAATCTGATGGCAGTTCTTAACTGATATATTCTGTAAATCTAAGCATGACATTCCCATGACTTCATTATATATATATATATATATGAAAAAGTTGCAAGAAAATATAAAATCATTTCATTTTGTTCGCGTCAGAGCTTTTTGTTGATTGCAAATGTGAAAGTAATCTGCAAAATAAATAAATTCCCTAACTTCATTGACGCCTGTTCAAGATTCCTCTTAACTCCCTTTGACAAACAATAATCAACCATGGTTACAACCTAGAGCTAGTTAAGGGCCAGGTTACACACATTTTTTCTGCTAGCAGGAAGGAACGGCTCCTGCTGCTGCCAGGGACATTCTTCAGGAGCCCAGGCTTCATGGGTGGGTGGAGTCCAACAGCTCTGTTTTCCCCTCCCTCCAGGCAATTCTTCTTCCTCCATGGTTTATTCATAAAGATTTCCCCCAGAAGTTCTCCTGTGGCACCTCCCACTCTTATCTATGCATAAACAAGCAAGCAAACCAACCAACCCAGTTGGGTGCCTCCTAAGAACCTGCTGCTATACAGCAAGGCTGTGAAACTCAGTGGGGAGTTTCTACCAAACCAGGATGATCAGGGGTCTGGAAACAAAGCCCTATGAAGAGAGACTGCAAGAACTAGGCATGTTTAGCACTCTTTAGACATGAGAGCACTCTTCAAATACTTAAAAGCTTGTCACACAGAGGAGGGCCAGGATCTCTTCTTGATCCTCCCAGAGTGCAGGACACAGAATAACGGGCTCAAGTTAAAAGAAGCCAGATTCCAGCTGGACATCAGGAAAAACTTCCTGACTGTTAGAGCAGTACGACAATGGAATCAGTTACCAAGGGAGGTTTTGGGCTCTCCCACACTAGAGGCCTTCAAGAGGCAGCTGGACAACCATCTGTCAGGGATGCTTTAGGGTGGATTCCTGCATTGAGCAGGGGGTTGGACTCGATGGCCTTGTAGGCCCCTTCCAACTCTGCTATTCTGTGATTCTGTGAAGTTACTATACCACCATCAAAACATCTGACTACAAGTTACAAGGTTACAGAGTTTACTTTTTTATATATATTACATTTATATCCCACCATTTTAATTCCAAGGAACCCAAGATGGTGGACGTAATCCTCCCCCTCTCCATTTAATTTCAAAACAACAACACTGTGAGGTATGCTGGGCTGAGAGTCTGTGACTAGCCCAAAGTCACCCAGTGGATTTCCATGGCTGAGCGGGGGCTAGAACCCAGATCTCCCCACTTAATGGTCTTACAGCGCGCGCAGATACCCAACTTCAGATGGCCATGTGTATTATTCCAGTTATAAAGCACATAAGTAAACATTTCTGTTGGTCCCTAACCAACTGCTCATGCATTCCTGCTATGTTAGAACAATAACAACAACAACCTGTTTAATAACCAAGAATTAAAAACAAAATATTCTGAGCATGTGCACTTTTGCATTTTGAAATCATTGCAATCAACACACCATCATGACTGAAGGAATAAAATGGAATTTGCTTTCTGCTGCCCCAACACCTACTGCTTCCTGGGGCATTATTTCAAAGATGCACTCTGCCACTTTATTCCTCCTCTAGATTAGGGTGACCATATTTTGGAAACCAAAAGGAGGATAACATGGTCGCCCCCAAGGGGGCGTGTCCAGTACCAAGGGGGCGTGCCCACCCGAACTTAGCCTTGGTCACATGTCTGATTTTACAGCACACATTTAAGACAAATCTGTTCTACATAACATCTTAATGTTAAAATCACTGAAATAAAGAACAAGTGAGAGATTCAATGTATCTGAAATGAACTTCACTCACTCCTACTTTTGTAGGTTTTACTGTACTTTGAAGCTTTTGCTATACTCTGTGTGTTACATTCTCCCCTTCCCTCAAATATCTTTTCTGACTGTATCTTCACTCATTGCAAGCTGCTGTTGTTGTTAACAGGGTTTGCTACTGGCCCCAGATCTGTTTCAAATTTGGTATGGCTAAAGCTCTACCTAAAAGCTATCATGGTGCCAACATTCAGCTCTTTATCTTTAAAAATGACAGTTTAAAAAATAATATTTTTAAAACCTCATTTTTTAAAAAATTCTAAAAAATCAATGGATGAATGGATCTATTTCAAATTTGGTGTGGCTAAAGCTCTACCTAAATCCTATAATAGTACAAAGTTTCATCTCTTTAACTTTAAAAATGACGATTCTAAAAATAATAATTTTAAAACCTTAATTTTTAAAAAATTCCTAAAAAATCAATGGATAAACAGATCTGTTTCAATTTTGGTGTGGCTAAAGCCCTTCCTAAGAGCTACCATTGTGCCAAGTTTCATGTCTTTATCTTATAAAATGACGGAGTTATAAGCATTTTTGTTAATTCCCATTAGAGCTGCTCTTTGAAAAGAAAATCCGGATTTCCCCTCCCCCTCCCGGATTTGCCATCAAAAATACGGTCATATGGTCACCCTAAGTTAGTGCTGTTGAGGGGATAGATAGGTGTCGTGGCCCATGATATGATGGAGCATCAAATGTAGCTGGACGCATTAGTGGGCTTCAGGCTATGGTGAAGGAAGAGGAACCAAGAGCACTCTCTGTGCACTGTGCGGCCCATGTTGTGAATTTAGTGGTGCAGGATGTATCAGGAAATGTTGCTATGGGTAGAAACTTTTTGAGTGAAGTAGCTGACAGAATCGCTTTTGTCAGAGGTTCTCCCAAACGTCTTGCCTGGTTTAAAAACTTTCAAGGAGGAGAGGAGAGCATACATCTGAAATGATTTTGCCCCACCTGGTGGACTGTTGGAGCACCTTCCTTACAGTCAGTTGCTTTATAGCCGAGCTGCAGCAATTAAAAAATAATTGCTGCAGAAGTACGTGCAAAAGCCAGCAAGAAAATCTGATGTGTTATTATGTCCATTATTATCATTAAGATGAACTGCTTCATAGGGTGAGATGTGCTTTCTCCTGTTGGAATTCTTTTCTGGATGTAAAGCAACGTTGTTAAATATTTTTTCATTCTTTAGGAACTTGAAAAACCTGTTTTAGATCCTTTGGGCCAGATAGCTTCATGTTACGTCAAGTTTATGGTTTGCCCTTGAGTGTAACATTTTCCTCTTACAAATAGTCCGTGGGCGGGGGGGGGGGGGGCTGATCCAGATCTGGAGGGAGGTTAACTCTTTGTCCATGCTGCAGTCCCTATCCTATGGGCTCCCAGATTACTCTCTAAGAGACATAGGTAGAAATGGGGATTTGACCCGACAATTGTCTTCTCCTAAATACTTTTAATACTTAAAATAAATAAATATTCCATGATAGAAATATTCCCTGGGATGATGCCATGTGGGGAGGGTTATCACTTTATGTACTCCTCCCCATCACAATTGTGGTCTCCCCGGACTTCCAAAAAGCTATGGAGAGTGCAATTTACATGAGGAGGACGGCACACAGGAATAACTCTCCCTGTGAACCATCCTCCTTGTGAAAATCATGGCTTTCCCAAACAGCTGGGAAAACCTGAAAAGCCCACTGATTGGCAGTGTGTGTGTGTGTGTGTGTTCGCACGCACACACACACACACATGGCTTTTATTGCGAACATGGTTGATCACTCACAGTAGTTTGAGAATCCTTTCAATTACATCATCAACTCCTCCCATCACTTTTAAGTTTTATTCTGCCATTTTTAAACTCAACAAAAATGCAGTAATATTTCTGGAATTGTGAAATATTGCAGTACCAGCTACTGGGTGTGCAAATGTGACATATGGAATTTACCTATAAAGCAAACAGGCCCCCAAAAGTGGGGAGGAAGCATGTGCATTGTGCTGATTCTAAACCCACAAATACTCCGGAAGAAGCCCCCAGTAAGGGTGTGGGGTGTTTTTCTTCAATGTAGAGAAGCCCTCTCTCTCTCTCTCTCTGTGTGTGTGTGTGTGTGTGTGTGTGTGTGTGTTGGGGAGGCCATTTGTATATGTGTTTGAGAGTGGAGGGGGAAGGTGCTGTGTGTATGTATGTATGAGAGTGGTAGAAAGGCTAAATCAGGATTCAGCTCACAGTGGTGTAGTTCTCCAAGGCCACAGCTAGACCTAAGGTTTATCTTGGGATCACCCAGGGTTCGCCCCTGCCTGAGCACTGGATCCCCTGTGTGTCACCTAGATGAACGGGTTTGACCCCTGGACGATCCAGGGATAAACCTTAGGCCTAGCTATGGCCCAAGTATGTAAAAACGACAGTTGGTGGGGGACCTTGTTCCACCCCTCAATTCACTATCAGAAGAAACGGTAGAGAAATACAGTATGATGTATAGGGTTGGGGTAAGGATTTATTTCTAGAGAAAGAAGGAAGGCCATAACTAAATGCTAGTCATGAGTCTTTAAGATTCCATTTGTAACCTACTATTACAACCATTAGCTAGAACAAATGATCAGGCTGACCATATGGAAAAGAGGGCAGAGCTCCTGTATCTTTAACAGTTGTATAGGAAAGGGAATTTCAACAGGTGTCATTTGTATGCATGCAGCACCTGGTGAAATTCTCTCTTCATCACAAGAGTTGCAGCTGCAGGAGCTATACTAGAGTGACCAGATACATCGTCGTCATCTGCATTTATATACCACCCCAAAGCTGAAGCTCTCTGGACAGTTTACAAAAGAGGGCAGGGCTCCTGCACCTTTAACTGTTGTGATGAAGAGGGAATTTCACCAGGTGCTGCATGCGTACAAATGACACCTGCTGAAATACCGATTTCAATATGAATGATTAAGATACAGGAGCCCTGTCCTCCTTTCCATATGGTCACCCTACAAGTGATGGAGTTTAGGTTGAGCAAAATGACTTCCAATAATGTGCTTATTGCATGCTTCACTGTGCCTTAGTGTATAATCGTTCATCTATGCCTAACGACCGTGCTTGATCTAAATGACAAAAGGACCCTGAAACTATATAGAGCATGCAGCATTACCAGGAAATGTTATCAAGCATTGTATTGCTCATGAAGTAATCTTTTATGTACACAGCATCTCCAATAAATCCTAAGTATTGGGAATTGAATGTCCAATCTGGCATAAATCTCTTGTTAGTTCTTATGGAAAGTGGTCTTTACTACACATTTCAAGCTTCAAAACCCCAGAACAAAACAGGCAAACCCAGGGCTGTTTCTATACAGGAATTAGGCCTCTGGAATCCCATGAGCACGCCCTAGGCCATAACAGTCATTTGCAGATGCAGTAATAAGTTTATAGCCATTTAGGATTGACAGTGGCCTGCTATTTACTGTGTTATCTGTACAGCACCATGTACATTGATGGTGCTATATAAATAAATAAATAAATTAATAATAATAATAATAATAATAATAATAATAATAATACATATACACACACATGCATACACTTCTTAGGAATTGTGTTACCAAGGTCCTGCATGGATATCCTGTCATTCTATTAAGTGGCTACAGCTTTGTAAATTCTGTTGTTGTAAGCTGTTTTTATTTAAATAGGAACAGCTGATCCTAGTCAGTTAAAGCTGCAGGAGCTATACTAGAGTGACCAGATTTAAAAGAGGGCAGGGCACCTGCAGCTTTAACTGTTGTGATGAAGAGGGAAATTTCACCAGGTTCTCAAATGACACCTGCAGAAATTCCCTTTTCAATACAACTGTCCTCCTTTTCATAGGGTCACCCTAAATTTGGATGGCTTTAAAAGGGGGCTGGATAAATTCCTGGAGGTGAAGGTTATCCATGGCTACTAGCCCTGATGGTTGTGTGCGATCTCCAGTATTCGAGGACGTAAGCCTGTGTGCACCAGTTGCTGGGGAACATGGGTGGGAGGGTGCTGTTGCACCATGTCCTGCTTGTTCATTCTTGGCCGACGGCTGGTTGGCCACTGTGTGAACTGGACTAGATGGGCCCTTGGTCTGATCCTGCATGGCACTTCTTATGTTCTTAAGTGATATATTAATTAATCCTTTTAACAGATTGATCACACAATTGCTCAGTCAAATATAAATAACAGTTGTTGTTGTTTATTGGTTCAGTCGCTTCCGACTCTTCGTGACTTCATGGACCAGCCCACGCCAGAGCTTTCTGTCGGCCGTTGCCACCCCCAGCTCCCCCAAGGTCAAGTCTGTCACCTCCAGAATATCATCCATAGATCTTGCCCTTGGTCGGCCCCTCTTCCTTTTGCCTTCCACTTTCCCTAGCATAACAGTATATCACACTAAAAGCCTGACAGAAAAAGTATTTACTGGGGTACGTGAGTCAGACCTATAACAGAGCAAAGTAGCCGAATTTGGCACGGTGGCACCTTCGTTATATTTTATTTGAAACAGCTACCATTTTTGCCCAAATTGCCCTGGGATAACATTGTGCTTGGAACGTTTGGGGACAATTTGTCAGGCTTTTAAGAGAGGAGTTATGCTGTTGCTCCCAGCAGAGGCAAAATACTACCACTACTAATAAAAATACTAGAAGTCGGCATCACTGTGAATCCACGACCACCCACAAACATCCCCACAAATCTCCTGTGCCGACAAACAGGACCAAAGCATTCAGTGGCTACTTGGGTGCAGGCTCAAGTCTTCATTTATTTATGTTTAGGAGCTACTTTCTTACGGGAGGTGAGATTACTTTACCACAGCTGTGAAAGTTTTACAAGTAGGTCCCCCTTCTTTTAAATATCACACTTCATGAAGTTTCATACTTCAGAACAACATGGGTTGTCGTTGCCCTGAACATCCCGCTCTTTGGTTGCTCAGTGGAATGAGTTGCAAATCTGCAACAGAACTGTGCCAGAGCCGGATAAATATTTATATCTCTATTGCCCCCAGGAAATGACCTGGTCTTTCCTTTAGATTTTTCCTTGTTAGGCACTGATACACTGCACATTTAGGGCAGAGAGAAGGAGCAGTGAATACTTGTACATTTCCACTATTAGGGTGACCATATGAAAAGGAGGACAGGGCTCCTGTATCTTTAACAGTTTCAGCAGGTGTCAATTGAAAAGGGTGAAATTCCCTCTTCATCACAACAGTTAAAGCTACACTAGCTATAGTAGAGTGGCCAGATACAAAAGAGGACAGGGCTTCTGTAGCTTTAACTGTTGTGATGGAGAGGGAATTTCACCCTCTTCAATTAACACCTGCTGAAATTCCCTTTTCTACATTACTGTTAAAGATACAGGAGCCCTGTCCTCCTTTTCATATGGTCACCCTATCCACTGTAGCACCCTTGAAAACAGTTTCTTCATATATGCTGCCACCACTTAATTTCAGGGAGCTCCTCACCCCATGGAAAAAGGACTATCAAGAGCAGTAGCTGGTTGGACCACACTGCTGGGAGATGCTCCAAGCACGTCCCAGTAATTGCCTCCAGCCCTCTGCTTTCCTGTTCTGGTGGTAGTGACAGATTAAAGGGGCTATCGCTTATACAAATGATACTGGTCAAATGACTTGAAAATCAACATCCATGATCTAGCTGACGAGATCTACAATTATTCAAAAATTCAAATCGATCTGATAATAATTGCCACAAGTATGGCAGATTAAAAACTGGCAAAAATTGCCCCCTTTTTCTCCAGTCTGCAGGATGGCATATCAGTTATTTATTTCAAATTTTGAGTAAAACTACTGGTGTACTTTGTTGAGGTAGTGTGCCTTTATTGGTTTGTTAAAGTTATGAACTGCCATTCAAACATTATTAAGGTTACAACCCAGGACAGAAACTGCTGGCAAAGTTATGTCATGAATGTTCATTTTCATTCTGAAGCTAGCACACTTCCATTCTTTTTAGAAGGGTTCCATGTTGAAACCTACTGCATTCTTTGTAATTTTATCCTCAGGGAAGTTTGGAGTGGGGGTGGGGGAATGCAATGCACAGGTGGGGAAAACAAAAGGATCAGGGCACATGTCACAATTCTTAAAAGCAGAAATGCAGGGCAAGGGCTCCAATCCCTGGCTTCCCTTTCCTTGCGGTATGAATTTTTTTATATTTTAGGTTTTAAAAATATTATTTAAAAACAAACCCATCATTTTTAAGGTAAGGAGATGAAACTTGGCACTGTGATTGCTCTTAGGTAGGGGTTTAGCCATGACAAGAGTTAAGCAGATCTGTTCATCCTTTGATTTTTAGGCTTTTTAAAAAAAATTGGGGTTTTAAAATTATTATTTTAAAAAACTGCTAGAGCTATATCCATCAAACTCAGGTTGTCAAACCTCCTTTATAACAGTTATAAAGCGCTTTAACCGCTTTAAAGCGCTATAAAACTGTTATAAAGCGCTTTAAAGCAGTAGTGTAGATCCGACCCTCCTCTTTGGGGTATTGCACCTTAAGACGTTTCTGCCCTAGGCATAAAGGGGATCTCCAGCTTTTAGCTAAGAAATGCTGGGCGGGCATGGCAGCTTTCCTATCACAGGTTTTGTGGGCAGGCAGGCACCTGGAGCTCAACAGAGGTGAGGTGTCCACAGATCAAAATGTGGGAAAGGAGAGGTCAGTCAAAGCACCCCACAGGGCAAAACAGAACAGGCCAGAGGCCTTTTTCTCAGCGTTCCACATCATTCTCTGTAGTTTTGCAGCCTCTTCTGTCCCTCCCTTTGTCTTCTCTCCCTAGCAAAAGCGTTCCTCCATTGGCAGGTGTGCTGTTTCCAGACTGGACTTTACCTCTGGTCTCAGGCGACCTGTGTCTTGGATGGTTGGGTCTCGGGATGGGCTGTGTCCCAGTTGTTTTTCTGCTGCTCCGCTTGGCTAACCTTTTCTGTGCCCTTTGGGCAAAAGACTTTTTGCTCTTCCAACTTTGCGTTTTTCCTGGCTGTGCCCCAGGGATTCCCCAATTCAGGGAGGGTTGTATTGTCTCGTGTGTGTTTGGAGGTGGGTGGGTTGCTTCCTTGTGGCAGCTATACATCCATTGCTAGCCAATGCAGTGAGGGCTATATTTTAAAATAATAGTTTAAAAAGCCTATTACAGTTTGAACTGGCAGTGTTTACTGAGAAACTGTTGACATGAAAAACATAGTTAGTTAGGGTGACCGTATTTTGGAAACCAAAAAGGAGGACAACATAGTCGCCCACAAGGGGGGGTGTCCAGTACCAAGGGGGCGTGCCCACCCGAACGTAGCCTTGGTCACATGTCCGATTTTACAGCACACATTTAAGACAAATCTGTTCTACATAACATCTTAATGTTAAAATCACTGAAATAAAGAACAAGTGAGAGATTCAATGTATCTGAAATTAACTTCACTCACTCCTACTTTTGTAGGTTTTGCTGTACTTTGAAGCTTTTGCTATACTCTGTGTGTTACATTCTCCCCTTCCCTCAAATATCTTTTCTGACTCTATCTTCACTCATTGCAAGCTGCTGTTGTTGTTAACAGGGTTTGCTACTGGCCACAGATCTGTTTCAAATTTGGTATGGCTAAAGCTCTACCTAAACGCTATCATGGTGCCAACTTTCAGCTCTTTATCTTTAAAAATGACAGTTTAAAAATAATTTTAAAACCTCAATTTTTAAAAAATTCCTAAAAAATCAATAGATTAACAGATCTGTTTCAAATTTGGTGTGGCTAAAGCTCTACCTAAATCCTATCATGGTACAAAGTTTCATCTCTTTAACTTCAAAAATGTCAATTTGAAAAATAATAATTTTAAAACCTCAATTTTAAAAAAAATCCTAAAAAATCAATGGATGACCGGATCTCTTTCAAATTTGGTGTGGCTAAAGCTCTACCTAAATCCTTTCATGGTGCAAAGTTTCATCTCTTTATCTTTAAAAATGACCATTTTAAAAATAATAATTTTAAAACCTCAATTTTTAAAAAAAATCCTAAAAAAATCAATGGATGAACGGATCTGTTTCAAATTTGGCATGATTAAAGCCATTCCTAAGAGCTAACATTGTGCCTAGTTTCATGTCTTTATCTTAAAAAACGACGGAGTTATAAGCATTTTTGTTAATTCCCATTAGAGTTGCCCTTTGGGGAAAAAAAGCCGGATTTCGGATTTGTCATCCAAAAACCCGGACAAATCCGGTCATATGGTCACCCTAATCTTTATGAATAAACCATGGAGGGAGAAGAATTGCCTGGAGGGAGGGGAAAACAGAGCTGTTGGACTCCACCCACCCATGAAGCCTGGGCTCCTGAAGAATGTCCCTGGCAGCAGCAGGAGCCGTCCCTTCCTGCTAGCAGAAAAAATGTGTGTAACCTGGCCCTTAACTAGCTCTAGGTTGTAACCATGGTTGATTATTGTTTGTCAAAGGGAGTTAAGAGGAATCTTGAACAGGCATCAGTGAAGTTAGGGAATTTATTTATTTTGCAGATTACTTTCACATTTGCAATCAACAAAAAGCTCTGAAGCGAACAAAATGAAACGATTTTATATTTTCTTGCAACTTTTTCATATATATATATATATATATATATATATATATAATGAAGTCATGGGAATGTCATGCTTAGATTTACAGAATATATCAGTTAAGAACTGCCATCAGATTAATATTTGAATCTGAAGAAATTATAAAATTAATATCTAGTTTACTGAACCATACTTATGATCAATATACAGCACAGAATATACTTTCATTACTGTTTGGTGCAGAATTAAAGTCTAAAGTGAGTTTAAGGTTGGAGGGAAAAGATTGAAAACGCTTTAAAACATTTCAGTGTTTAGTTATGGATTAATATGGATTACCCTACTAGGAGGAGGGCTTTCTCCGCTGTGGCACCCCGGTTGTGGAACGAGCTCCCCAGAGAGGTCCGCCTGGCGCCTACACTGTACTGCTTTCGTCGCCAGCTGAAGACCTTTTTATTCACTCAGTATTTTAACACTTCATTTTAACTTAAATTTTACTGTTTTAACTCTGTATTTTAATCTTATAATCAACTTTGCTGTGTGGTTTTATCCTGGCTGCGCTTTTTATACTGTATTTCGTAATTGTGTTTTTAACCTGTTGGATGTTTTTTGTGGTTTTAATTTTTGTGAACTGCCCAGAGAGCTTCGGCTATTGGGCGGTATAAAAATGTAATAAATAAATAAATAAAAATAAATAAATAAATTATTCAAAACATTGTCTAAAGCAGAAAAATACAGAAAAAACAGAGTTGAATTACAAAGATAAAATTATTCCACTCTTTTTAAAAGACAGTTGGAAATGCTTTTTAAAAATAACCTTACCCCGTTATACACACAATTTTCAAACACTGAAATTCCAGTTATTTTGGAGGAAAAATTAGGCGTTTTTTATTGTTGAATTTCCATTCTTTGCAGTTAAGAACAGTTATCTCAAGATCCATCTTATGATAATCATGTGTATTTATACAATTTCTGTTTCGCATTTGCAGGAGGCTTTGCATGCGTTTAGGACCCACGCATTTTCACATTTAAATTGTCTTGTCAGTTGTTCACAGTTGTTATATTTATCTTTGTACTTACACGGGTTGGCTGAAAGGAATCAAACAAAAACAAAGTCAGACACAAAGAGAGAGACACAGAGAACCCCTTTAAAAATATTCCTTTCCCCTCTGGTATGCCAAGTGTATTGTTCTAATTTTGCATCTGTCAAGCTGATTCCCCCTATCCAAAATACTTGGGTATTCTGACCTGAAGTAAAGGGTATTTTCCATTCCCGTTTATTCAGTATAATATCTGGTGGCTGTCTTGGCAGTGTCGCATTGGCACTGCAACCCCCCCCCCAAAAAAAAACCCATGTTTTTGCTCCTACAGGGTTGCACCAGGTAATCCCCGTGCCAAGGAGTGAGTGCAGAGTTTAGGGAGGTCATCGGTATTGAAGCCACCCTTCCCCTTCCCTGCCTGGTTTCCCCCCTTTGTCTCTTTCACACACAACCTTAAAAGGAAACTTCCCAGCAAAAGAAACTCTGCTCCCTTTGCCTAAGGCAGTGCGAGGGCGTTCTGGCGGCCAAGTGGCTCACCGGCATGCCCTCTGCCCAGGCAGCTGGTGATGTATCAGGAGTCGCCATTCGCCTGGCCACATCTCCGCATCGAGGATAGAGCGAGGTTTGGTGGCCAAAGGGCTGCGTTCGCCTCCTTCCATCCTGAAAAGTTGGGGGTAAGTCCCTGACCTTTAAATGTGTGGCTTCTTTGGAAAGCCCCATGATGGCTTCCGGGTGGTGGCGGCTGCTCTTTCCCCCCCTGGCCATCTCCCCCCCGTGATTTTACCACCACCCCTGGCCCGATGGGCACAGCGCTCCTATGGAGCACTGTGCCCAGTGCGTGGCTTTTCCCGGCTACTCGTGAGTAAGCCGCATAGCCAGGAAAAGCCACGGAACCAGCTAGACCTTCCTGAGCCCGGGCTGCGAAAAAACCAGCCCAAAAGTGGATCCGGTTATCCCGGGTCAAGGGAGGGTTTAGCCCGGCCTGACCCCGGGATCCCCTGTGTGTCATCTGCACGCACAGCAGGGAGCCCGGGCCTCGCACCGGGCTAAACCCTCGTCTAGCAACGGCCTTAATCTAGCCTCTCTTTCTCTCTCTCTGCCTCATTCCCCCATCTGCAATATAGGGTATAATATTGGCTTCCCTCACAGGGTTGTTTTAAGGCTTAAACTAGATAATATATATGAAATGCTTTGAATGCTTAGAAGCATTATACAGAAATTCATAATCATATTCCTACTACTACTATTACAACACGTAAGCTCAGCTGCTCTCCCATGCCTTCGGTTCATCACTAGAATTCATTTTTACTACTAGAGCAGAGACCTACAGAGCACCTTTATTCCGGTTAAGCAGCACTGCCTTTCTCCCTTGGACAGCAAGAAAGATACCAGCTGCTTAGCTCAAAGGACAAAAGTAGAGGCTGCGGTGCTCTTGCCTCGCTTTTGCACCACCACATCACACAAGTAAAAACAACCCTTTCCTCTTCAGCCCCTTGGTTCCCATCACCACTGATGGAAGATGGGCAAGCACAGCCCCAGGGGCTGCACCTGCCCTCCTGGAAGCCCAATTCAGCAGTCCAGGGTTTCTCAGGTGGCCACAGCCTCTTCTCCTAGCCTGACCCGGTTTCCCTGACCGCTGATTGGTGGTGCAGTTTTGGTGCAGTTCCTCTCCCCCACTCCATCTCCACCCCACCCCATTGTAAGAGGTTGATATGCCTCTCCTAAACTTACGCTACAGGCAGTAAAGCCTTAAATATGCTAGTATTTTTTGTATTTTGGCCTTTCTCCTTTTGACTTTGGCCCCACTCACCACTGAAACGTGGCTGCCAAGAGCTTCTCCAAAACTGAATTTGGCCCTCAAGTTGAGATTTCCCCACCCTTGCATTAGGGAATGCTGTCACTCAGTTTTCTCCCTGATGGCTCACATCTACCAAACATGCGTTGCTTAAGGGTCCTGTTCCCCAGGGAGGTTCATATCAGATGTTCAAAACTTGGCCTCTTGATGGGAACAACTAAATGATGGAGATTTATTCACCAGAGAAGTTCACAGGGCTAGATCATAATATAGATTTAGATGGCTATTAGAAATAGATTGATGATCCTTGTGGTGTTACAATCTGTCCATACTGAGTTTATGTTTATAACTGTGTTTTGTTGTTATAGATCTATAGTTTGTAAGTATCTCTAGTGTGAGAATGGTGGATTTACAGGAGTGAGCTGATTGGCTGAGAGAAGTGTGTGTGTATGTGCTACATAAACCAGATGCTGTGCCTGTGTGAGGTAGACAGGAATTTCAAGTGAGAAGAAATGAAAGAAAAAGGAAAGGAACCTCTCGTGCAAGCACTGAGTCATTACTGACTCTTGGAGGGATGCCAGCTTTCGCTGACGTTTTCTTGGCAGGCCTTATAGCGGGGTGGTTTGCCGTTGCCTTCCCCGGCCGTTATTACCTTTCCCCCAGCTAACTGGGTACTCATTTTGAGACAGGGAATTAATGTATGAGAATTTAGATCAGATTAAGATTGGGATCTTAGAGAGTGAAGGACATAGAATAGTAGAGTTGGAAAAGGTCTATAAATGAAGCACAAACCCAGCCTTCTGGGAGAGGTCCTAGATTGCAGCCCAGAAGCTCGTCTCTGTATGTTTCAGATGGACCTCTGATAAGACCCTGTAGCTGAAACACGACAGATTGTTGCCAGTCCTGAGTGGCAACAATCTAAGATGGCTATATAAGGTCAGCATTCATTGACCTGAGCTTTTACCCAGCAATCTAGGACCTCTCCTGGAAGGCCAGATTTGCCCTCTGCACTTCACTTATAGACCTCTTCCAACTCTTCCACTCTCTCAGATCCCAATCTTAATCTGATCTAAATTATCAGAGTCTTCTGGCTCAGAGTCTTGAACCATTGGGGACAGGAGATGATGAAGGAGGGTGACCTCCACTGGGCATTCCCGAGGGGCCAGCATCCTCTTCAGCTGCACATCCCCTTTCTTCCTGCAATGTTGCCTCTGGAACCTGCTCAGGAGAAGGAGAGTCCCTAATCAGGTAAGTCAAGTTCCTACTCAGAAGAAGATTCCTCAGAGGGGCTGTGACAGTGGTGATCAGCAGTGGGGGGCAGGCAGTGGAGGGGGCAGAATCATTGGTGGCAGGGACAGCTGGACAGGGGAGAAATTAGCAATAGTGGTAAAATTGGCAGGGGAGTCATAGGGGCACAATCATCATCATCATCATCGTCATCATCGTCATCATCGTCATCTCCTCCTCTTGGGAACTACAGGTGTCCTATGGGGGTTGGGTTGTGCACCTTTGCCCTAAGGGAACAAGTTTCACAAGTTTCTGGAGTGATTGATTACTTCTTACACTGCTAGTTTAGAAGAAGCTTAATATGACCCAGAGTAATATATAATATATGTCAATAACTTACTGCAGAGTTTATCCTCACAGTTGTTACGGCAGTCTCCACATGATGGGCCTTCTTTATAGGGTTTTGGTAACATTTCCAGTATATTCCCTCTGAAATTATGGAGTAGTGCAACATGATGGTCAACCATCAAAGTACAGTTCTTACAATACAGGTAGTTTTAGGGGTAGGCAACTTGCACCCCCCACTGCCAAGAACCCCAGCTCCCATCGCTACCCACAACACCCCCAAAGTTGTAAAAAAATATATATATTTTTAACAAAATGGCATCCTAAGTGGCTCTTTTGAAGTCTTTTTTTATTACTGTTTTAGTACTCTGTAGCTACTATGAAGCAACCAAAAGTGAAAATCAGCTTGAAAACAGCTAATTTTGGCGCTCTATAATTGTTCCTTATTCCTTTAAAAAAACGGTTCCATGGAGTGGTGTGGGGGTGGATGCAGGCTGTGGGTGGGTGTGGCTTGGGGCACAAATAGCCTCTGGTCGTCCCAGAGTTGCTCCTCTGCCTAGGTGGATTCAATTTTTATTTTCTACTGATATGTTTCTGGGCTTGATTCAGAGTGCTGATTCTAATATTTAAGGCCCTAAATAACTTGACTACTAAAAGGATCGAAATACTAAAATGACTTCCTCCCCCCAAATGCGCCTCTCAGATCTTTCAAGGACATCTGGAGAAGCCCTGAGGTGCATCTGGCATGAATACAGGAGAGGTCCTTTCCCTGGCATCGCCCACGTTATGGAAGACCCGGGTCTTGGAGATCTCTTTAGTTGCCATGTTTTAGATATTCACCATATATTGAAGACCTATTTATTTAGGCAGGTGTTTAATCTCAATTATTCTTTGAATTATTGTGTCACTTCTGTTCTTCATTTGCTGTCATGATCTTAATTCATTGTTTCAGTGTCTTATATTCTTCATTTTAAACTATTCCTGTTAGTTACTTTGGGTCAAAAGGCTGTATACAAATACTTGTATAAATGCATCAATATATACATACAAGAAACTTCAAACATTAGAAAACATTTAAAAATGCAGTTGTGTCAGTCGCTCCAGTAGCAGTTAAAGCTGGTTAAAATCCTCTTTGCATGCTTAAAACTAGCCTCCGAAACACCCCCAATTCAACTCAGGGTGCTTCATGGGAGGGCTCACCTCACCTTTGCACCGAAGCTGGTAAGTCCTGGTGGCAGCTTACAGGTAAGTCCCAGCAGTGGTGGTAGGAGGCCAGGAGGGAGAGGGGAGTGAGTCGAGTGAGTCCAATGGTCTCAGCTGGACTCACAGCTGGCTTTGCGCCAGCTTTCCCAGGCAGGCGGGCATGGGGGAGCAGCCCTGCACCGGCCCAGTGCCCTCCGATCTGCTTTGGCCTTAGGGCGCCTTGGGCTGACCCAGTGCTGCTCCAGATTTGAGCTGAGGTGGGCTGAATCAGCCCACCTTGCTTCGGATGCAGCCTGAGGCATTGTACAGCCTCACTTAAAACATCTAATGAAACAGAATCATATAATTCTATGCTACTTCATATGGGTGCTAGAGAGCCAACATGGAAATGGGGATCCTCCTACCAGCAAAACCTCTCCATTCATGAGTTCTAGCAATAGAGTGTTGAGTACACACCCTTGCACACAGAGATCTGTTTCTCTTGTTTAGTGGAATGAATGAAGGAGCCCCAGGACGTAAAAGCTCTGTGCACACACCAGGGAGCACATGAGGACCTTGAACAGGATGAATTAAGAACATTTCATTTAGAACTGATACTTACACGTGGCAGAAATAGCACATATAAAAGAAATTGTATGCATTCTGTGGGCAGAAGCTAAGTGTACATCCAATCCAATGTGAATTATACCAAATGATCTGTTGTGGGGAGAAAGATTAGAAAGGAAGGGTACAATTTTACACAAAGTTCCAAGTCCTAGTCTCATGGTATGATTATACCATGAGACTAGGAATGGTATGATTATTCAACAGATATGAAGTCACAAGCACAACTAACCTCAGTGACGAGGCATCTCAACCCTAGTGACAAAGCCATCAAGGTAAAAAGTTGTTAAGCACACAATTAAGCAGCTATGGAAGCAGAAGGCAAGTGCTATTGACTTATTATTTCATTCATTTCATTCAGCGGAAATCCTGCAGAAATGTACAGTCAAGAGCTAAATCCAAAGGGAGAAATCCCACAGAAGTTTAGATTTCTTGCAGTCCTGGCCCTTGTCTTGACGACGACGATAATGCTGTCTGCCGCACTGATGCTCCTTCCAGCCATCTACGTCACCAGGAACACAGCTGAGGGCTTTCGGGGTGCCACCAGTGCCCGCCCACCTGAGCACTCACACAGTAGGCACTCTCTTCTAAGGTTAGTGGTGTGTGTGTGTGTTTTTAGGGAAAATGGGACTAACGTGTTTTTTGTTTTGTTTTTTTAAAGCTGTAAATGTGAAGGATTTCATTTACAGCTAATTTGGGGGGAACAAGGGAGGAATGGGGTGCTCCCTCCCTGGTGGGATTTCCAACCCACCCACCCTTTAAATTGTATTATTCTTTTCTTAACAAGTCTCTGCAGAGGTGCAGAGCCTTGCTCCAATCTAGAAAAGTCGGAGCAAGGGCCTGACGTTTTTTAGTGTGAAGCTTTGGGGCTTCGCCCCTGGATCGCTTCAGAGTGGTGACTGCATCATGTAGGTCACCTGCCCCCACTCCAAAGCTACCGGGGGGGAGGGGAAGCGCCCGTGTAGATGAGCCCCTACTATAGCAGAGATTCCTGAATTGTTGCAGAGAACCTCAACCACATACTTAAACTAAATACAAGTTTGGAAAGGCAGAATAAAAGTAATTTATAACTCTAAATTGAAGAGCTATATTGAAGAGCCACTGTAAAGATTTAGCTAGTGGAATAGCTTGCTTGTAAACAAAAAGCTCAGGCTCAAGTGCAAACCCAGGCTTTAGGTCTTTAAGGGTAGCTCATAAAGTTAAATTTGGTTACAAAATTCACCCCAGATAAAGAGTTCAGCTTTTCATGTAGTTTTTTGTTTTGTTTTTTAAATCCGGCTTAAGTCAGAAAGTTCACCCTAAGCCAGGCTCAGTATGTGAGACATTTGCACTCCTAGGGGAGCTCAAGCCACATTGGCTTCTTAATCCTCTACCCACTGTCTATTGTACACTCCAACTATTCGTTGACTATTCTCTTTTCCCCTAATTAAAAAAATCCATTCCCAGGGGGCTTAATTGACCTAGATTTCCTCTCATTGGAAGCTAGTGCAGACCAGTAGTTGAGCCACATCTTCCCTTGTTTTTTAAACAAAGTCCTCTAACCTGATTGACTGCAGCAGCAGTTGGGACTAACTAGCCAGAGTAGGCAGGCTTGCGAGACTTGTCTTAACTCCAGTGATAAAGTGCCACCGTGAGAAGGAGGAGGAAGTGGTGGTGGTAAGTACACACAGGAGTTAAGCAGTTATGTGAGTTTAGCAAGGGGGGAAGGAGGCCACGCCAGTCAACACTTCCCTGCCCTATCCTAGTAGACAACTCACTACCATAAGATGTGGGTGAGACTGGACAATCCAATGCTTGCCACCACTTCTGTGGAAGCTGCCCTTGCTCCACCACCAATGTCCTGGAATACAGTTGCATCCAGGGAATTTTGGGAACAGAATGTAGTGGTTGCCACACATTAGCTTCAATTCTAATTAATCCACTCTCCATTCGTAATGTCGCATTGGAGACACTTCTTGGTGTCAGAAATAATGACCTTAAGAAGCCCCATTGTATTTTCTCATATATGGCTAAGTTGGAAAATGGACCCAATTGTGCTCCATACAAGAGCTGTGCTCTCGATTTTGCCACAAACAGTTTAATTGCAGCTGGAATAAAATTTCCTCCTCGTGTATGAAAGAACCTCAGAATGGCTGCTGAACTTTTCTTGGCAAGTGAGGAGATGGGAACTAAGGATCTGTACTACTTTGTATGGTTGTTGTTGTTGAATTAATGTTGTGCTGGTCTTGGACCATAATAAAGTGATTTATTGATTGATTGAATGTAGTGGTTGTTCCAACAAAAGAGGAAGAAATGGCAGCAAAATATAGGGGGGGAGGGAAACTGAAGGAAGGAAGCCAGCCCCCCACCCCCACCCCATGGCACTGAGTGTATGTTTGTGCGCACACCAAGAGGAGCTCACTAAGTGCCAGAAACATGGAGCTCAAAGGTAAAAGAGCTAAAGTGATGTCTAGAATAGTTTGCAATTGCAGACACTTTCTCTCGCTTCATCTGGTTTAATGGAATGTTGGAATTGGCTTCTTCGGTGGGGCACGGGCCGGCTCAACTGTATGCAGCAGCTCCATACAATTCACAACTCCAGCAAGGCTGGCCAATAAATTTAAAACAATGCCAATCGTGACATTGTTTTAAATTGATTGCAATTTATGTTTTTATTTGTAAGTTGCCTTGAATATGATTTTATCATAGAAAGGTGAGATACAAGTGTTCAAATAAATAAATACATGTTTATGACTTTCTGTTCATACCTGAGTATACGGCGAAGACATTTTCCGTGGGTCAGCTGACATATTGCCATACTGGAAACTGGACTTTGACTTCTTCCACATTTTGATGACGTCTGACCAGGTTCTGACAAAATTTGATTGTGATATAGTTACACCACAAATGTGTTCTGCAATAAGAAGGAAACAGTTGTATTTGGGGGCACAACTCAGATATTGCAGCCCTGTTCACAACACTTTCAGAGCAGGGGTTACCCAAAGAAGATCACTGAAGCAGCCATGTTTAAGGCCAATAATTGTAACCATGAAAGCCTCTTGTACCCAAGCAAAGAGTGGAAAATAATCAAATCTAATGTACTTTGCTTTTCAATCTAGTCACCAAAAAATTACAAATATACATACATTCCAATTGGCATTTGCTTCAAGATTTGCCAGGTCTAACAATGAGACCTGTGGTGACATTCAAGAGAACTAAAAATCTAAAAGATTAGCTAATACATACAGACCATGCAAGTTACATATATACAAGATATATCCGTATCTCAGCTCACTGTGTTAAACTTATCCAGGCCCCAAGGTCACCATCCATGTGGCTGATGTGTGTATTGTAAATTTACCAAAAAAGTTTCATTCATTTGCTCATCCCAACAATGGGAAATCCATAGGTTTTCTCAGTTGCAACACCGCAGAATTTATTTATATTATTACCTGTCCCGGCAATGAGATCTATATAGAAAAATCATCTAGACCATTAAAAATAAAGATAGGCGAACATCTTTATAACCTGAGACATCAGAAGGTTGGGGCTGCTCTGATTAAACACCTTCTGGATAAAAAAGCCTGGACCTGAGTCCATATTGCTTTGGGCTATAGAGAAAAGGTGAAAGGAGAACTTTTCTGGATTTTGTCCTTGAAATGTTTGGCATCTATGGGACTGAATAACTCTTTAGAGTTCACCACATACAAATAACAAAACAGGATCCAGGAAAAAATATTTAACGTTCTGTGCAGTAAGTGAGTAGTACGCTTTAAGAATATTAGCAGCTATAACTAAGTGCGAGCAGGACCTTCAAGATATAACATGATCATAGCTGTAGATTGCTCTTTAATTAGCTCCAACAGCTTATCAACTGGTTTCAACTTCATAGCACAAGTAGGAGTTGTTGTGGTTTTAGATAACGCAGCTCTCCGCAGGGACTCCCGAAAGAAAAAGAAAAGGCTTGGGACCTTTTAGTTATTGTTTTATATTTCACCAGCTTGTGTCTTTCTTCAGCTCAGTCTATTTGGTTACTGTTTTAGGGGGTATGTTTGTTAATTACAATGTTACTAACGATTTAAAAACATGTTCAATGTTGCCTCTCATTAGTGCTTATGTTGTATTGATCTTGTTTTTGTAACTCTTGAGAAACAATTTTTATCCGAAACACATTGAGCGTATTGAAGAATAGTTTATTAAAGAAAAGATTTTTCACTAGCACCAGAGTGTGTCTCTCTTTCCCCATTCATAAAATGGCCCCCAGTTTTAAAATGAATGTGTGAATACATCGCTGCCTACAACAAAATTCCACACTTTAAAAAAAAGGTAGCAAACTTATTCTAAAGGTTTCTATACCTATGGGTCGTCATTCTACTCTTTTATTATTCTGAGGGGAAAATAGTCACATTTCTTGTGGTCTGAGAAAAGACGGACGGTACCACAGGAGAAATACAGGCCTATATCCTGCGGATGCCCCATAAAAAGTGAGCCTCCAAAGTATGACAGTTACACACTGCTTTTCCAGATGAGGATTCCTGAGGAATCGCAGTGGCTCATTCACTCACATTTCACAGGTGATCCAGATTTTCCACATTAAGCAAAAAGTTAAGGAGGGAAAGAACAGAACAGCTGCACACTCTGTTTGATGGTATAGACAGGAAAATGCAGAATGGAAGCAGAGTTGGGAGGAATTGTCCCTGGGGAGGGTAGATGACATATAGGAGGCGGTCCTCATCTTCCAACTGCTTGCCATGCATTCCCTGTTGTAGAGCCATATCCTGCATTTCATTTCAGTTCTTCAGAACGGCATTAGGAGCCACTTAATTGTTTCATTTGCTGTTCTACTGAATGCAGTGTGTTTAACACCAGGACTGAAATAAAGCCGGATCTACACTACTGCTTTAAAGCACTTTATAACAGTTTTGACAACTGTATACGGAGTGTGTCCTGGGCCCCAACAGTGGTCAAAACTGTAATAAAGCACTTTAAAGCACAAGTGCAGATCCTGCCCTGGTTAACCTTGTAGTTTGTTTTGGTGTTTTGTTTTAGTGTATGTTAATAATATTCCAGAAGAACAGACTTGCACAAGGTCTGTAAATTAAAACAAGTAAAATGGTGTGAAACTGCTTTGTGATGTCTGTGTGGAGTGAGGGAGGCAGAGGAGTTCTTTTTACATAGCAGTGATATGCTGAGGGGAGGTCAATCTGCCCAGTCCTTTAAAAAGGAATAATAATAATAATATAATAATAATAATTCTTACCCACCTCTCCGTTTGGATTGAGGCGGGGAACGACAATAAGTATAAAATACATAAAACCGAATTAAAAACATAGTATACATTATTGAAACATCCTAAAAACATCCAAAATACATCCTAAAATTCCACTGGATAGGCCTGCTGGAATAGTGGTGTAATCCTCTTCAAAACAGCATTAGCAGCCACTTAATTATTTTATTTATTTATTTATTTATTACATTTTTATACTGCCCAATAGCCGAAGCTCTCTGGGCGGTTCACAAAAATTAAAACCACGAAGAGCATAAAAACAACCAACAAATTAAAACACAAATGCAAAATACAATATAAAAAGCACAACCAGAATAAAACCACACAGCAAAAATTAAAATAGGTTAAAATATGAGATTAAAACAGCAAAGTTTAAATTTAAGTTAAATTAGGTGTTAAAATCCTTTGCTGCTGTGGTACGTTAGTGGTATATAAATTAAAACAAGTAAAATTTTGTGAAACTGCTTTGTGATGGTGGGGAGGGGTGGGAGTAGGGTGACCAACTGTCAGGATTTCCCCGGATTTGTCCTGGTTTTTGTTCTTTCCATGGTGTCAGGGGGGATTTTCTATAATTTTCAATAATGTCCTGGAATGACACACCTTCCCCTTTAAGGCTGCCATTAGCATGGCAGGAGGGAATGACATGCTTTCTTGAGGCACATCATTCCCTCACCCTGAGCTCCAATTGAGGTCTTAAAGGGGAAAGTGGGTCATTCGTGGACATTATAGAAAAGGCCCCAATTGGAGTGGATGGTGGTGGTGCAGAATGAAATCCTTTCCCCTCCTCCACTCCAATCGTGTTCTTTAAGGTGGCGGGGAAATAACGTACTTTCTGCAGGACTCAGAAAGCTGCTTCCCCACACACACACTAGGTGTCCTCTTTTTTGGTTTCCCAAATATGGTCACCCTAGGTGGGAGGGCACTGGCACTTTCTTTTACAAAGCACGGGGAGGGAATCTAAAGCCCCCTTCTTAGCAGCCATAGTCGCTGGGAAACAGAACAGGGAGCTGGGTTGGCAGACGTAGGAGAGCTGTGTGCTCATATTTCTAATATATATTTTTAAAGAAAAGTGGTTTGTGCAGGCAAGCCACACTCACTCAGAAGTGCTCAGAATGGGGGGCGGGAATACTGTGGGAGGGGTTCAGAGCCATGGGAGGGGCGAGGGGACAGGGAAACGACACCTAGACACGTTCTGTCATAGAGCACCACCCACCCGGCCCCTTGTGTGGATGGGAAATCCCACTATGACCATTAAGGAAAGGGGGCTTGGTGTATTCAAATTGACCCAAGAATTCCACCAGTACAAACTTTAGCCTATATCCCCAAACCCACAGAAAGACTAGTGTGGCAATTCATATAATTAGCTAAAATTGTTAAAAAATAAATGTAATGCTAATAAGTGGGGGACATAAATGAATGTCAAGCACTCAAGTGCCTCTCAGTCATCCCAATGGCTTCTAATTCATTGGTGAGGTACAGAAGTCAGTTCCTTTCTTTCTGAGGGTAAAACTAGACAATACAATAAATGATCACGTTTAGCATGCCTTTGAAATGAAAAAAGCAAAAAGCTGGCAGCCACATAAGAGTGGGGTTTATGCTTAACCCTTTGGCTATTTTTCTGCTTAGAAAAGTGGTCCCAATAAAGCTTTATTTTCATCCAGCGACGAACCACAGTTTGGGGTGTTTTTTATGTCACTTACCGTCCACTAACCTATCTTTTAAGGGACTGACTTTTGGTTGACATTGTGTAGCCCATTTTTCAGCAGACTCCGCAGCTTTCTCATTCCAACTCTTAGCAAAACAAACAAAGAAATAATTTCATTTTAGCTAAACCATAACAAACACTATCATACCGTGAAGCACACACAAAGCAGCTAAAATTCCACCAATCAGTTATTTTGGATTAGTCATATATTTTGATAAGGCACGGGGCCTAATTCCAGAGCCCTCACTTGCCTTCCTCAACAGCCAATTATCAGGAATTTAGCTTTTGAAAATGGGGCTCGGCAGACATAGCTCCAACTCAGCAATACTACAAACGAGAAGGATCTTGGAATTGTTGTAGATCACAAGCTGAATATGAGCCAACAGTGCGATATGGCTGCAAGAAAGGCAAATGCTATTTTGGGCTGCATTAATAGAAGTATAGCTTCCAAATCGCGTGAGTTACTGGTTCCCCTCTATTCAGCCCTGGTTAGGCCTCATCTAGAGTATTGCGTCCAGTTCTGGGCTCCACAATTCAAGAAGGACGCAGACAAGCTGGAGCGTGTTCAGAAGAGGGCAACCAGGATGATCAGGGGTCTGGAAACAAAGCCCTATGAAGAGAGACTGAAAGAACTGGGCATGTTTAGCCTGGAGAAGAGGAGATTGAGGGGAGACATGATAGCACTCTTCAAATACTTAAAAGGTTGTCACACAGAGGAGGGCCAGGATCTCTTCTCTAGGGTGACCATATTTTGGAAAACAAAAAGGAGGACAACATGGTCGCCCCAAGGGGGCGTGTCCAGCACCAAGGGGGCGTGCCCACCCGAACATAGCCTTGGTCACATGTCTGATTTTACAGCACACATTTAAGACAAATCTCTTCTTCATAACATCTTAATGTTAAAATCACTGAAATAAAGAACAAGTGAGAGATTCAATGTATCTGAAATTAACGTCACTCACTCCTACTTTTGTAGGTTTTGCTGTACTTTGAAGCTTTTGCTATACTCTTTGTGTTATTTATTTATTTATTTATTTATTTTATTACATTTATATACCGCCCCACAGCCGAAGCTCTCTGGGCGGTTTACAACAATTAAAAATAGTAAACATTAAAAGTATACAAAAATTTAAAAAACATAAAAACAGTATAAAAACAACAGTATAAAAAGTGTTACATTCTCCCCTTCCCTCAAATATTTTTTCTGACTGTATCTTCACTCATTGCAAGCTGCTGTTGTTGTTAACAGGGTTTGCTACTGGCCCCAGATCTGTTTCAAATTTGGTATGGCTAAAGCTCTACCTAAAAGCTATCATGGTGCCAACTTTCAGCTCTTTATCTTTAAAAATTACAGTTTAAAAAATAATAATTTTAAAACCTCATTTTTAAAAAAATTCCTAAAAAATCAATGGATGAACGGATCTCTTTCAAATTTGGTGTGGCTAAAGCTCTACCTAAATCCTATCATGGTACAAAGTTTCATCGCTTTATCTTTAAAAATGACGATTTTAAAAATAATAATTTTAAAACCTCAATTTTTAAAAAATTCCCAAAAAATTAATGGATGAATGGATCTGTTTCAAATTTGGTGTGGCTAAAGCTCTACCTATGTCCTTTCATGGTGCAAAGTTTCATCTCTTTATCTTTAAAAATGACAATTTAAAAAATAATAATTTTAAAACCTTAATTTTTAAAAAATTCCTAAAAAATCAGTGGATGAACAGATCTGTTTCAAATTTGGTATGACTAAAGCTCTTCCTAAGAGCTACCATTGTGCCAAGTTTCATGTCTTTATCTTAAAAAATGATGGAGTTATAAGCATTTTTGTTAATTCCCGTTAGAGCTGCTCTTTGTAAAAAATCCGGATTTCCCCTCCCCCTCCCGGATTTGCCGGTTTGCAACAAAAATCCGGTCATATGGTCACCCTACTCTCTCGGTCATCCCAGAGTACAGGACACAGAATAACGGGCTCAAGTTAAAGGAAGCCAGATTCTGGCTTTTTCCAGAAAAACGTCCTGACTGTTAGAGCAGTACGACAATGGAATCAGTTACCTAGGGAGGTTGTGGGCTCTCCCACACTAGAGGCATTCAAGAGGCAGCTGGACAACCATCTGTCAGGGATGCTTTAGGGTGGATTCCTGCATTGAGCAGGGGATTGGACTCGATGGCCTTGTAGGCCCCTTCCAACTCTGCGATTCTATGATTCTATGAACTGCAAAAGTGCCCTTAGAGCCTCTCGCAGCATCTGGAGCTCCGTACCCAGCTAGCGAAGCCTACATAGAAGCCCCATTGCACATTTTCCCTAGCTGGGCTGGAGTCAGAGAACTTAGCACTGAGTACAGAGAAAGGCAAGGGGCAATATGCAAACAAGTTAAATCGGTACCTGCTGAAATTGCTTAATCCCTGACATTTTGCCAATTCAGCGAGCACAATCCAGCCGTGTTTACTCATTTGGGTGGGCAGGTTAGCTGTTTTATCCTTGAGCTAAGTCTTTCCTGCACTTAGTTTTGCCTAGGTTGTGCATTGCAGGGTTGGAAGCAGAAATTGTAATTCAAAGGTCTCCCTTGTGACCAGAGCCAGATCTACACAAGCAGGATATGACACTTTGAAAACGTTTTGAAAACTGTATCTGCAGTGTGTCCTGGGCCTCACAGTTGTCACTACTGTTATAAACCGTTTTAAAACAGTAACTCTCATGAAACATGTTGGTTCTCCCAAATTTTGGGAAGCCATTTTGGTCTACTAGATATGGGGAATCTAATTACAGGGGTGGGGTGTGGGGGAGGGGGGGCATCACAAACCATTTTAAGGAAAAAGTGCAGAAATCTGATCCTGCTGTATTTGCCCCTCCACAGAAAACCCCTCAAATATGTTGCAACATTTCCAGCTCCGATCTCCCCAAACGCTGCAGATGGCAGTAGGGAATCAGAGGACATTTCTACTCTGCCCTAGGAATTAAAATATCTTATAATGGGAAGCTGACTTTAAAACACACTGACAGAGCCATTGTCAACATCACTGAGGCCTGTTACTGGTTGCTCTGTGCCATGGCGTCTAGGCCTTGGGGTTCCACAAGGCTCTATTTTATCCCCTATGCTGTTCAATATCTACATGAAACCGCTTGGAGAGGTTATCTAGAGATGTGGGGTGAGGTCTCATCAATATGCGGATGACACCCAGCTAGGGTGACCATATGAAAATGAGGACAGGGCTCCTGTATCTTTAACAGTTGTATTGAAAAGGGAATTTCAGCAGGCGTCATTTATATATATGGAGAACCTGGTGAAATTTCCTCTTCATCACAACAGTTAAAGCTGCAGGTGCCCTGCCCTCTTTTAAATATGGTCACAGTATAGCTGCAGTATAGCTCCTGCAGCTTTAACTGTTGTGATAAAGAGGAAATTTCACCAGGTTCTCCATATATATAAATGACGCCTGCTGAAATTCCCTTTTCAATACAACTGTTAAATATACAGGAGCCCTGTCCTCCTTTTCATATAGTCACCCTACACCCAGCTCTACCTATCCAGGTGAGGCAGTGGCTGTTCTGAATCAGTGCCTGAGCACGGTAATGGACTGGAAGAGGGCCTATAACTGAGACTCAATCCAGACAAGATGGAGGTACTGTTAGCGGGTGGTTCACCTGTCTGGTTAGGTGATGTTTACCCTGTCCTGGACGGAGTTGCACTCCCCCTAAAGCATCAGGTTCGTAGTTTGGGGATGCTTTTGGATCCAGAACTGTCACTTGAGGCACAGGTGAACTCAGTGGCAAAGAGCACCTTTTATCAGCTTATACTGATATACCAACTGCACCTTTATCTGGACAGAGATGGCCTTGCTACAGTTATCCATGTTCTGATAACCTGTTGTTTGGATTACTGCAATGCTTTATATGTGGGGCTGCCTTTGAAAACAGCCTGGAAACTTCAGCTGGTAGAAAACAGGGCTAACAGGGACTGGCCAATGAGACCATATTATGCTAGTCCTTTTCCAACTTGACTGGCTGCCAGTCCAGGTCCAGGCCCAATTCAAAGTGCTGGTACTAAGATTCAAAGCCCTAAACGGCTTGGGGCCAGGCTATCTGAAGGAACGCCTCCTCCCATATGTACCAGCCCGGACCCTAAGGTAATCCTTGGGGGGTCCTTCTCCGTGAGCCCCTGCCAAAGGAAGTGAGGCAGGTGGCTACCAGGAGGAGGGCCTTCTCTGCTGTGGCACCCCGGCTGTGGAATGCGCTCCCTAGAGAGGTTTGCCTGGCACCTACGTTGTACTCTTTTAGATGCCAGGTAAAGATCTTTTTATTTACTCAGTATTCTAACAGTTTATCAACTTTTTTTAACTTTTAAATTTTTATTTTAAATCTGTATTAATTTCTGCATTGCTGCTCAGTTTTAAACTGGTTGTGCTTTACATTATATTTTATACTGTGTTTTTATACTGTGGTTGGTTTTATATTTTGAATGGTTTTCATGCTGTTAATTTTTGTGAACTGCCCAGAGAGCTTCATCTATTGGGGAGTGTTGAAATGCAATAAATAAATAAATAAATAGATAGATAGATAGATAGATAGATAGATAGATAGATAGATAAAATGCAGAATTATCAGAGAAAGAGGAGAATAAATTCAGGGAGGTTTGGTGATGAATAAGTAGGGGAGAGAATGGGCAGATAAAGGCTCTGGAACTGCTAGTGTGAGGAAGACTGAAATCTATATACTGCAGGCCCAGTTTACATATCTCCAATGAAGCACTTCAGACCTACTGGTCTCAAGGGCCATACTTTCTGGCTCTATCATTTCCAGGTGACCTATGTCCCAAACTCCATGTCAGCTTGGAAGTTATGAGGGTAGGAAGGACGGTCTGCCATGCCTTCCAGAACTATCTAACAAAATTGCTGGCTCTTATCTTACCATTTTCAGCATATTTCTGGCAGTTGGATTCACCTCCCTCCTGATGGAATTAAATTCATCAATGATTTCCACTTGCTGCTTTTTAGAGAGTTTCAGGACGTTGGGTGATTTTCCCTAAAAGTTTTTTAAAAAAAAGAATGCAAGAGATTTCTTTTATTTGAAAAAAATATATCAACTTCTTTCCATCTATCATGAGTTTAATGTATAGTGAGCGTTAATATCCCATTACGCTACCTCAGGATTTTTAAAGCCTTACCTTCAATGCCGTTTACAAACAACAAGGATCTCATCCAACCTGAAACTCAGTTCATCATAAAAAATGCCTCACATTTACATCACATTTGCCCAGTCTCAGAGACTCAGGCCACAGCTAGACCTAAGGTTTATCCCAGGATCATCCCGGGTTCGTCCCTGCCTGAGCGCTGGATGCCCTGTGTGACACCTAGATGAACAGGTTTGACCCCTGGACGATCCAGGGAGAAACCTTAGGTCTAGCTACGGCCCAATCGCACACTATACACATAATGAGGGAGTGGTGGAGCTGACCTATGCTGTGCATCATCTTCATTTGCCAACAGCCCACTCATTTGACTGCATGACCTCCCTTTGAAACAAAGGCCACAGCTAGACCTAAGGTTTATCCTGGGATCATCCAGGGTTCGCCCCTGCCTGAGCACTGGATCCCCTGTGTGTCACCTAGATGAACAGGTTTGACTCCTCGATGATCCAGGGATAAACCTTAGGTCTAGCTATGGCCAAACACATAGGTTAGAGAGTATTAAACATAGACCTACTTACGATCTTCTTACAGAGTGATACAGCTAGGCAATGTGAGGTCCTGGGCTTAATGCTTATGCAAGATGGCAGGAAGCTTTAATTGAGCATGATCGTTACTGTGGTCGTTAGTTATGTGCTTCGCATTTCTCTTCTTACCCTGTCCTACCTCCATTCCATGATTTACAACTACATCAACATTTCTAAGTTAGAGGAACTATTTGGAAACCCTGATTGAAAAATAATACTCCAAGCAAATGCGGTTCTACGTTCTAAAACCACTGAAATCATAGCACAATAATGACTGCAGGAAAAAAATGAAACCTCTGCTGCCTTGATGAGAAACCATTATGCTGTAGAAAAGGATAATACACATATTTAAAGTGAAAATAAAAAAATTAACATGTGTCACCATGTACATGCCCAGCCAACCCTTGACTATAAAATGTTTCTAACAATAATAATATAAAAGACCAGGCCCTAAGTCTATAACTAGGACATAACAATAAGAGCTGTTAACTCAGCAGAAATCTGGTCAAGACTGGACCAGTGAGGGGGCAGCAGTGGCAGCAAGCGGACAGATTCAGATCCTCATGCAGAGGGGTGCTACAGGTGACTTTAAAAAGTGACATGTCTCTGCTGCTTGTCCTCTGAAAGGGCAAGAAAAAGCTGGCCCTGGGACAGGGAAGGCTGTTACGCAACAATCCCCGAGGCCCGTACCCCTTCTGGAGAGAATCCCACCCCCTTGAGAGCTGCTTGTCTAGATGAGTCTATGAAAGAAGGGAGGAACTGCAGCCCCCCATACAGCCTACACCTCCCAGCATCCAGTGACTGGGAGGGCTGCACATACCAGGGCCCAGAAGCAGTAGGAATTCTGGAAGTAGCTGTCTCCATCGCTGCTGCCTCCACGCAATGGCTGGACGCCTCTCCTGCGCGAGGACGCCGGCAGGCGATCGTGCAAAGGAGGAAGCCAGCCATCGCACGGAGGAGGCAGCGAAGGTGACAGCTACTTCCGGAATTCCTACTGCTTCTGGGCCCTGGTATGTGCAGCCCTTCCAGGCACTGGATACTGGGAGGTGTAGGCTGTATGAGGGGGTGGGGGCTAGGGCTGTGCAATAAAATGGAGGATCTGTCCTAAAATGGCGGATCCATCCTAAAATGGCCTCTGTGATTCGGATTTCCGAATCCGAGGCCCGAAGCTTGCACAGCCCTAGATGGAAGTGCATTACTCCGGCGACAGAATAGATCACATAGGGCTATATCTTATGTCACGTTAACTTGGAGCATCTTCTATGAGTGTTCCTGTCATTTCTCCTGGCAAAAGGGACATTGTATGGCTATGACAAGGTCCATGGGCCAAATTTGGCCTCCCAGTGGTCCCAATTCAGCCCTCTGGTGAATTAAGCCCCCAGGTGGCCATGTCCCCAAAGGTTCTGCAGCCCTGATCTAAAACATTTACTATCATGATTAGCTGTCTTCTCTTGACCTGCTTTCGCCTTGTGATGTGGGTGGAGGCAGGGAGCATTATAAAGTTTATTATTTAATATTGCCAAGGCGTTCCCACCTTAGCTGCTTTCTGATTGGTTGCTCCCATTTCCAGGCAATATGGGCAATATACAGTGCTGCTAGGTACTCTGGGTGTGGCCATTGTCTTGGCTATGCTGGCTTCTTTCTTTTCTACTATTATTATTCTGCTCTTCGCACTGATGCTGAGGAGGCATAGGATGCCAGTTGGCTGCTATAAGTTTCAGCACAGTCATGGCCATTATTGGATTGGAATATCGGGTGCATACCTGTCCTAGAGAAAGTTGCAACATAGCAGCCAAGGGCATGAGGACAGGAGGAAGAAGCATTTCTGGGGAAACATAAACAAACAGCAGAAAGGATTAGAATCTAAACTTGCTTAAGCTTTTGTAGACATGTTTACTCAGATGTTCCACTGTGTCAAATAGGACCTTTTCCCTCAAAAATGTGCTTACAATTACAGCCTTAGAGTGGATCCATAGAACATTTCTCCCCACTATAAGGTGACTTCGGTCACAGCTAGACCTAAGGTTTCTCCTGGGATCCTCCGGGGTTCGCCCCTGCCTGAGCACTGGATCCCCTGTGTGTCACCTAGAGGAACAGGTTTGACCCCTGGACGATCCAGGGATAAACCTTAGGTCTAGCTACGGCCTTCTTTGCTGTCTTTTCTGTGGTGGAAAAGACTTGCTGCTGTGCTGTGTTCAACTACTGCAGCCACCTCAATTTCACAGAACAAAGCTCATACAAAGGATGTCTGTCCGAATGTGGGCTTCATGAAGAGGCGATTTCAGTTCTGGCTGGGCTGCCAGGGAAGGAGGAAAGAGTGCTTTTCCTGACAAACAGGAACAGTTGTTAAAACCAGGGGCAGGTCTACACCTTGTGTCAAATCATTACGAATGTGGGATAAAAAGCAGGACATAACTCTATGAAAGTGGTATATGGGATGCGGATTGTGCCCCAACAGTTATCAGTGCACTTCAATGCCTCTGTAAAGCAGTAGTGAAGATCTAGCCAAAGAGTTTACCATTATTGGCAGTGACTACAGTAAACTGTGGAGATTATTTATTCATTTAGAAAGTACTTTACCTTCTGATGCTAACGTTGATCTCCTAAATGGCTTAACATTAAAAGTACAAAACGACAACCTGTACTACAAACTCCAAGAACATAAAAACCAATGAAAACTATAGAACAGAAGACAATACATTAGCATCAAAACTGACACAGCAGGTGGAGAAATTCAGCACAGACCAAAGGTCTGGTTAAATACCAAAGGCCTGGTCTTAAGAGCCCATCTGAAGATCATCGAAGAGGAGGCCACTTGAGTCTTGCCATGCATGGAATTCCATAGTCTGGGTGCTGCATCGGAAAAGATCCCATCTTGAATCCCCACTAACCATGCTTTTGAGGCAGGTAGATCATGGAGTAGGACCACGGGTTGACCAACACCTATTTGTGAGCACATGTAGCATAGAGGTAGACTGAGCATAGAACTGTGATTGGCTTCCAATCCTTGTTGACTGTTAGCTCAGTGACAAACCTAGGTTTGCCTCTGTGGCTTAATCTACACCAAGCAGGATATTACACTATGAAGGTGGTTTATAAAAGGTAGGAGCCACACCAAGCAGGATATAGCAGTATGAAAATGGTATATGGTACGTGTCAATGGATCCCAAGAGTTGTCAGTGCACTTCAATACCACTATAAAGCAGTAGTGTGGCTCCTGCCTTTTACATTTTGGATACAAATTCATTCTTTAATATAGAAGATATTAAAAATGAATATACAATTGAAACCAGAATTATTTCCTTTTGGGCTTAATATATATGATAACGGCAGTGAGACTACTATATGCACAAAAATGGAAAGGCGCAATAGTACCTACGATGGATGAATGGGTATTGAAGATTTTGGAGTGGGTGGAGATGGCAAAACCTACATCAATAATTAGAGAAAAGTCGACATCTAGGTTCAGAATGGAAACCTTTTATAGACTTTATGCAGAATCAAGAAAATAATGATTTGTTTATCTGTGGATTCAATGAATAAGAAGAAAACTTTAAGATAAAAGTAAGAGGGGAATTTTGACTTTTGAAATTACAGAGCAAGAGAAAATATTGTTACATATTTTTGCTGTTGAGAAAATCGGAAGCCCATCTAATTTTTGTATGTGGTTTATGTTTTTTATGTTTTTATTTATTTTATTTTATTATTATTTGTCTTACTTTGTGTATTTTGTTTTTGTTAGTTTGTTATGTGTGGTGGAACCCGAAAGAACGGGTCCCTGTGGTCCGCTGAGTGGTGGTCACAGACTCTCAAGACACAATTTCTCTCTCCTTAGAAGATTTTATTACAAGCAGCGCTGCAGGGTGGCAGTCTGAGGAACTGCCCAACAATTTCAGGAAAGGTTAACATATTTATAGGGTCAGGTCTCCTCCGATACAATGGCAGAACCTTCCTACCAATCATAATACACCAAATCACCATATATAATACAGCTCAGCAACACAACAACCAATGAAATAGCAAAGCACCTAGGCATATACAGAGTTCAGTTACTTCTCTGACTAAAACACCATAATTGGTATCTCAATAGCTACAGGAACTACATCTCCATCTGTTTCCTAGTTGTGGTTAACTTGCCTTACAAAATATCTCACAACAGTTTAACTATCTTGTGACATGTAGTTTCAACATCAGCTAGTGCAGCAAGTGTAACATTAAAAAATAGGTTTTAATTAAGCAAGAAGAAGCTATGAACTTTATGATGTATGTGTTATAAAGCCATTTTCTTATACCTGTGGGCATTAGGTAAAAGAACCAGCTTGATTTCCGCGACATATGTTTTGAAATAAAAATAAAAATATTACAAAAAGATTCTGAAATTAAGACTCACTTCTTACTATTACTCTTCATTGATTTTATTATTCTTTTCATACTGTATTATTCTATTTTTTTATCTAAAGGAAAATAAAATAGTTGCTAAAAATTTATCCCTTAAGTAATTGAGAGAAATTTAATATCAATAAAAATACCTCTACCAGGTTATGGGTGTGTTCTGTACATAGAATGTCCACATTTCTTAATTTCCTGGACAATTTAAGGTTAATCAAAATATGTCGATAGAGCTACTCCCAAAATTGACAATTAACATGTTGATACTAAACAAATTGTATTTGCAGGCAATGTGTTTGCTACAGATAACGGTTGCAATGAATTTTGCTACTTGCAGAACAAAATTATCCATACCTCCTTTTGTCAAATCGTCTAAATATCTTTCCTGGAAATCAGTTTTTGTGGGAAGATAACAGTATGCAGGTAGTGAATTTCATTGTCTATGTTTGCTTAATATTCCATTTGACAGTAAATTCAAGAAATTAAATATTTATTTAATTTAGGGATAAGGGAATGTTTAAACTTTTTGTACAGGCATCTACTTGGAATATGAAACATTGCTTCAGGAAACAGACTTTTTGCCCAAACAGAATCTTTAACATTACCTTTTTCAGGGCGCTCTTTCCTGTAGCTTCTGAAAGGTTGCCAGAGTTAGCTCCAACTTGCACTGAAGTAATGTATATATAGCAGGATGTCAGAGGAATCTGTTTGGGGTGGAGCTCAGCAATTGCTGCACAGCCCAGCTTGTTCTGAAAAGAGCCAAAGTGGTTCTCAGACTTTCTGGATATAATTGCTCTTCTTGGACAATTCACACGATACCAAGATGATGTGTCTTAATCATTGCATAACAAAAGATTATTCTTTTGGAGGCCCTGGGGGCAAGAACAGAATGTCAGAGAAAACAAAGGGGAAGGGGAATAATACTAACATGTTTTATGAAGTGCTAGAAGAGCTTTTTATACCTATTGAAGGGCACTGATCATCGTTGGGGCACATTACACACTCTATAGACTGCTTTTCTAGTGTTATTTCCCGCTTTTTCTTCTGTATTATCGAAAAGATCACAGCCGATGCCATTGTGTGTGACACAGGATATAAATGCACAAGAGGGATCAAGAGCTCCATCAGACGGTGTGGGGGGAGCATGCTTCCCTACTGTCGCTTCTCCACTCTCGTTTTTCTTGCTCAATACTTCCTCTTTCTCAGAGAGAGGAAAGAGGAAGTAAACAACTTGCACATGGCCCATTCAGTGGTCCATTTCTATTACACCTTTTCTCCTGCACACAGCAGGAGATAGCAGCAAGTTGCGTCTCTAAAAATAATTCGGACTTGCCAGTCTTTTTTTGCTGTGGGAAGAAGGCTAGAAAGGGTGGGAGACACGTGTGAACAGGACCAGCAAAAAACTTTGAGTGCCCAATAATGAGCGTGCAATAAAACGCTCGTCTGATGACACTCATAGCATTGCCATGATGGGTTTCTATTGATATGACAGAAGATATAGATCTGTCCTTGCTCAGTGTTAGCATTGGTGAATAGCACCAATAGATCTGGATTTCTGGTTCACCCTAGATGACAAATCCTATTACATTGTGATACTGACTTGTTTACACCACGTGCACTGACATCGTGCCCACCTCCCAAGAAACAGCTTGTGCAATCTTCCGGGAGTTGAGGCTAAACCATCCTGGAGGTGCAATGTCTGAGCATGTACAAATTTCAAGCGAGTCACCAGTGTATGCCCCAACACCTCCTGACAGCCCACAAATGACAAAACTTCCTGACTGAGCTGAAAGGGTTCCCCAATGAAATGATTCTATGGACTATGTAGGGAATCTGCAATGAACTTAAAATCTGCATAACCATGCTCATCCATACAAGGGACTTAGGTCAGCATAATTTCAAATGATGAGCTAATATTCAGCTGACTTCTAAAACACAATTCCAAATAGGAGAAAACACAAGCACATCTAGACTTTGAAATAATGAAAGGTCTACTGCCAAGATGAAGTGACTATCCACTTATTAGACTGTTTGCACATCAGTATTATGTCTCAGCTTCAGCCCATTGGCTTTGTGATTACTGAATATAACCTTGAAAGGCTTGGTAAAACCCAATCGTTAAAATGAATTAACAACAAACGAATGCTAGGTTGGACATGTTGTTCCCAGTGTGGGAGGACTGTACACATAAAGGATTACTTGATAAGCAACATTGGTCTAAAAGAGGTTTTTGTTATCTAGGACATCCACATTTGTTACACAGAATCTTTTGGCATCTGCTCATAGGGTAGGGAGGTGCCTCCCCCTGGATTCCATTCTGAAAGTGGCAAAAGTGCCTGCTTGTGTTGCACCTGCCCCATCTGTCTCTACCTTCAGTTTCCAGCCGTATGGGCAGAACTTAAGAAAGGACAGGAAGTCAGTAAATTAAACATGGGAGGGAGGGTGCCCTCGAGTTTAACTGGGACCATGGGAGCACCTCCTCAAAAGAGGTAATTGCAGGATAACTAGGCTCCTCCACTCCAAAGTAGCTCAATTCGGAGAGCAGCAACAGCTAAGTCTTGGGTACATCTGCCCCATCTGTCTCTAGTTCCCAGCCAGGGGAGGTCAGTAAATTAAAGCTCGGGGTGTAAGGTGGGATTCCATCAACCTCAGCTGAGAGTGGCTGCTGTAGAAGCTGGACCTGCAAGGAGTGGCGAGGCCCAGCCAGGCAGCACTATGACTTTCTGTTTGGCAGACTGTAGGAGCCCTTGACTCACGAAGGAAATGGGCAATAGTAGTGTATGAATGGCTACCTCAAGCTAGTGCTATGCTGAAAATTTCTCCCACAAAATTTTCGAATGGGGAGGCACGGGGGCACTTTGCAGAGCAAGTGCCTGGGAGCTGCTTGAACTAAAAGGAGCAGAGTAAAAGGACTCTCTGACACTGTGGCTGATGCAACATCATGTGCTTCAAATGACCACGTAACACATGCAAGCTGCGGGAAATCCCCCATGAAGTCAGCCCCCTAGTCTAATCCTCTAAAAGACTCAAAATCACTTCCATTGAATTCACAAGGGCTTACTTTTACTCCTAAAGAAGTATGCACCACATTGCAGCCTTTAAAGTGTCCATGGAGAAGGTACATGAGGATTCAAGAAGCATTTATATAAATGTATGCTTTCCTGCAAAGGAGATCGTTACCTTGTCGTGGTGCTGGAGCTTGAGCACCTCAAGGATGCCATGAGCTAAACTGTGAAGGGACACCCAAGACGGGAAGGTCATGGTAGAGAGGTCAGACTAAATACGAGCCCTGGGGAAGGTAATGGCAACCCACCTCAGTATTCTTGCCATGAAAACTAAATGGATCAGTACAACTAGAGATATGTCAGTATACCATCGGAAGATGGGACCCCCAGGTAGGAAGATGGTCAAAATGCTACTGGGGAGGAACAGAGGATAAGTTCAACTAGCCCCAGATGTGATGACGCAGCTATCTCAAAGCCAAAAAGACGGCTAGCGGCCAACGGTGCTGGTGGTGAACAACGAATCCGATGTTCTAAAGATCAACACACCATAGGAACCTGGAATGTAAGATCTATGAGCCAGGGCAAATTGGACGTGGTTATTGGTGAGATGTCAAGATTAAATATAGATATATTGGGTGTCAGTGAACTGAAATGGACTGGAATGGGGCACTTCACATCAGATCACCACCAGATCTACTACTGTGGACAAGAGGATCACAGAAGAAATGGAGTAGCCTTCATAATTAATAATAAAGTGGCTAAAGCAGTACATGGATACAATCCAAAAAACGATAGAATGATCTCAATTCGAATTCAGGGTAAGCCATTTAATATTACAGTGATCCAAATATATGCCCCAACCACAGATGCTGAAGAAGCAGAAGTAGATCAGTTCTATGAGGATCTGCAGCACCTACTCGATAATACACCAAAAAGAGATGTTAGTTTCGTTACAGGAGACTGGAACGCTAAGGTGGGTAGTCAAATGACATCTGGAATTACAGGTAAGCATGGTCTAGGAGAACAAAATGAAGCGGGACATAGGCTGATAGAATTCTGCCAGGACAACTCACTGTGCATAACAAACACTCTCTTCCAACAACCTAAAAGACGGCTTTATACATGGACTTCACCAGATGGCGAAATCAGATTGACTACATCCTTTGCAGCCAAAGGTGGCGGACATCTATACAGACAGTAAAAACAAGACCTGGAGCTGACTGTAGTTCAGATCACGAACTTCTTATTGCACAATTTAGAATCAAACTAAAGAGAATAGGGAAGACCCACAGATCAGTTAGATATGAGCTCACAAATATTCCTAATGAATATGCAGTGGAAGTGAAGAATAGATTTAAGGGACTAGATTTAGTAGATAGGGTCCCGGAAGAACTATGGACAGAAGTTCGCAACATTGTCCAAGAGGTGGCAACAAAAAACATCCCAAAGAAAAAGAAAACCAAGAAGGCAAGATGGCTGTCTGCTGAGACACTGGAAGTAGCCCAAGAAAGAAGGAAAGCAAAAGGCAACAGTGATAGGGGGAGATATGCCCAATTAAATGCAAAATTCTAGAGGTTAGCCAGAAGATATAAGGAATTATTTTTAAACAAGCAATGTGCGGAAGTGGAAGAAGACAATAGAATAGGAAGGACAAGAGACCTCTTCCAGAAAATTAGAAACATCGGAGGTAAATTCCAGGCAAAAATGGGTATGATCAAAAACAAAGATGGCAAGGACCTAACAGAAACAGAAGAGATCAAGAAAAGGTGGCAAGAATATACGGAAGATCTGTATAGGAAGGATAATAATATCAGGGATAGCTCAGACGGTGTGGTCAGTGAGTTAGAGCCAGACATCCTGAAGAGTGAGGTTGAATGGGCCTTAAGAAGCATTGCTAATAACAAGGAGACGACGGTATCCCAGCTGAACTGTTTAAAATATTACAAGATGATGCTGTCAAGGTGATGCATGCCATATGCCAGCAAATCTGGAAAACACAAGAATGGCCATCAGACTGGAAAAAATCAACTTATATCCCCGTACCAAAAAAGGGAAACACTAAAGAATGTTCCAACTATCAGACAGTGGCACTTATTTCACATGCCAGCAAGGTAATGCTCAAGATCCTGCAAGGTAGACTCCAGCAATTCATGGAGCGAGAATTGCCAGATGTACAAGCTGGGTTTAGAAAAGGCAGAGGAACTAGAGACCAAATTGCCAATATCCGCTGGATAATGGAGAAAGCCAGGGAGTTCCAGAAAAACATCTATTTCTGTTTTATTGACTATTCTAAAGCCTTTGACTGTGTGGATCATAACAAACTGTGGCAAGTTCTTGGTGGTATGGGGATACCAAGTCATCTTGTCTGCCTCCTGAGGAATCTGTATAACGAACAAGCAGCAACGGTAAGAACAGACCACGGAACAACGGACTGGTTTAAGACTGGGAAAGGAGTACGGCAGGCTTGTATACTCTCACCTTATCTATTCAACTTGTATGCAGAACACATCATGCAACGTGCTGGGCTTGACGAATCCAAGGCTGGAGTTAAAATCGCAGAAAGAAACATTAACAATCTCAGATATGCAGATGACACCACTTTGATGGCTGAAAGCGAGGAGGAGCTGAGGAGCCTTATGGCAAAGGTGAAAGAAGAAAGTGCAAAAGCCGGGTTGCAGTTAAACCTCAAAAAAACCAAGATTATGGCAACTAGCTTGATGGATAACTGGCAAATAGAGGGAGAAAACGTGGAGGCAGTGACAGACTTTGTATTTCTGGGCGCAAAGATTACTGCAGACGCTGACTGCAGCCAGGGAATCAGAAGACGGCTCTTGGAAGCGATGGAGCAAATGTACCTGCTTGTAAGTGGGATCTCTCTGCCACATCAGGGTGGGGGACAGGTGGGGGATCACCTTCTCACTTGCCCCAAATATAGAGCCGCCTGTGTCTATACTATCAAGTCATCTGTTCTAGAAAGCCTACAATTTACAAAAAGAAAGTTAAGGCCATAGAGTTTTTTAACCAAGGGAAATTGTGAGTTAAGGCTCACAAGCATTAACACCATATTACAGGAATCACAGCCGTGATTCCTGTAGTTAAGGGCCGTCAGTAAAACGAGCATTCCGCCATGTTAAATGGAATTGCTGGGGGGTGGGTCAACCTAGCAGCCCAAAATTAAAAAAAAAAATTCAGGAATCTTTCTGAAACGCGGTACTGACAGAAAGAAATGCTGGCTTTACATTCCCTGCGCGTTTCAGGGAGATTCCTGCAATATTGAGGGCTGGGTGGGAGTTTAAAGCAGAAAATGGGGGGGGGCAGTATGTCTGTCCAGATCTGCTTTGTTTTACTTCCTGGTTGGCAACCTTTTTTTGCTCACTTATAGCGCCAAATTGGGACCCTTACCTTCCAATCCATTGATGGGATGGTATTCCCCTGTCCTCCTCATTGATGGAATGGCCTTTCTTTTTAAAATATCTGCTTCCGTTGATTTTTTATTAATTTATTTGCGTCCAATGTTAGCCTATGGGACTCCGATAAGCTCACGCATGCGCCTCCGGTTCCAAGGAGGGAGGGGGGAGAAGGGAGTGAGTGGGAGAGAGTCTGGGAGCAAGCAAGGCCATCCTCTGGGGGGGGGGCAGGGCCTCCTTCTAGCACTTGGGCCTGCAGCCGCGCAAGGAGTTCACCTCAGCTGGGCCCAGGCTTCCTCCCAGCGTCTCCGCCCCCTCCCTGCCTCGATGGGGCCTTGTACTTTGCCTGCAAGATCGTGCAGAGCAAGTACAAGGCCCCATCGACGCTGAGGGAGGGGGCTGTGGGATGCATTCTGGGACTTCCTGGAAGCGTCCCCCCCCCCAACTCCCTGCCTAGGCCGAGGGGAAGAAGAAGAAGAAGAAGAAAGCTGCAAGAAGCAGGAGAAGAAGCAATTAGAAGGTAAGACTGAGGGGGGTTGGTAGGGGGGATGGTGGCTAGGTGAATGTAGGCGGCTGGCTGCTTAAGAGCTTTATTGCACCAGCGCTATACCTTGCAATCACTGCAAATTGCATGCAAAGCACTCAGAAGTTTTCCACCTTAAAATCAGCTTTTATTGTGAAGTACTCTCATGCATCCTGCTTTAATTGTGCTTAATTTGCAAAAAAAAATGCAATTTCCCCCTTAAACTCACATGGTGGTTTGCAAAGGATTGCTGCAAAACAACAATGTCTAAAGCTGGTAGCTCTGTGTTGCAGCAGCAGTAGCAAGACAACTGCAAAAGCAGGTACATGGGTGCTGGTGTGAACTGTATTTAGCTTGCACGCTTGAAAATTGTACAGATTCCAGCCTTTGCAGTGTTAATCTCGAAGTCTTGCTGGGGGAGTTTGGGTGTGTGTATGGATAAAACTCTGTAAAAATATTTCTCTTAAGACATTGTCAGGGATGTCTGTCAGGGATGCTTTAGGGTGGATTCCTGCATTGAGCGGGGTGGGGGGTGGGTTTGGACTCAATGGCCTTGTAGGCCCCTTCCAACTCTGCTATTCTATGGTTCTGTGTGTCTAGATATTAATTTTAAACAGTTTTAGGCTATTTGCAGTTCCATCCTTTTCTATTATAAGTAAAATGGTTCAGACTTTCTTTGAAAAACAAACAAACGCAGGCATTAGTTTGCAGCAGAAATGTCAGTATTTAGAATCATAGAATAGCAGAGTGGGAAGGGGCCTACAAGGCCATCGAGTCCAACCCCCTGCTCAATGCAGGAATACAATGGCGGTTTCTTTCTTTTCCACTGGAGATTGTATTAGAACCTCATCTTTGCTTAGGTGAAGGAAAAGCAATTAAGTTAAAATAATTTATTTATTTATTTAAGAACTTCAATTTTAACTGTGGCAATATTCTTCCTTCAGGAAACATTACTTCATAGACCACCGTGATCCTTCTAGACTCCCTTTGCAGCCTTTTTTTATTTTAAAGATTAAAAAAAAAAGGCTGTTTCTCTAAGGTTTGAGAAGGCTTTCTTTAAAATACAGTCTTTCTTTAAAAATAGGACACTTTAGACATGTTTGAGCTCTATAGAGGAACCATACTTGTCCATAGGGATCCATGGCAAAGCGCTCTTTGTGATCTGAGGAACTGAGTAAGGGAACCCTGGAGACAATTTAGACTGACCAAAACCCTATTCCCCCTTCTGAAGAGGTCTGGATTAACACTATTCCCCCTTCTGAAGAGGTCTGGATCACATCTCTAGAAGCTGGCTTATCCACTTCCTAGAATTTGGGATTGTAAAGATTACCCCCTGATTAATTTATTTGTTTATTTATTGTATTTACATACTGCCCCACGGCCAAAGCTCTCTGGGCAGTTTACAAAAGTTAATGAGCTCTTCATTCTGAAACATGTTGGGCATAATAATAATTAAAATAATACATTGGAAATATTTTCTCTTTTTGCATCCTGTTACTGGAAGCATCACTGGGGTAGATGAAGAAATACTCTTAAGTCCATAAGGGTGTAATCTTATGCATGTTGAGAAGGGGTGAGGCCTACAACTGCCAGCATGCCCCAACCCGCAAGACTGGCTGAGGAATGCTGGGAGTTGTAGGATTTTTACTTTTCTGTCTAAAAATGCATAGGATTGCACCATTGGGCCAGGTTCAGATATTATTTAAACCTTATATTCAAGTAATGAGGTAAATGTATTGTAAACCACCCAGAGAGCTTTGCCTATGGGGAGGTATATAAATGTAATAATAAATAATGATTTATTGCTAGTTTTGCAAAAAATATTTCATGCCAACTTTTTATCATGGGATGTCTGGATCACATTGTCAATGGAATAAGTTTGTAGGTGTTCAGCTATACATTGGGGCACTGAATAGCTGCTGAGAATAAGTTTGATACAATTCTGAAAGTTACTGTACCGTTTCCACCCTTATAAATAAACGAACAAAACTGTCATAGCCCCCTGAATCACAGCAATTCATTTTTAATCATAGAATAGTAGAGTTGGAAGGGCCTATAAGGCCATCTAGTCCAACCCCTGCTCAATGCAGGAATCCACCCTAAAGCATACGTTACAGATGGTTCTCCAGCTGCCTGTTGAAGGCCTCTAGTGTGGGAGAGGCCACAACCTCCCTAAGTAACTGGTTCCATCGGTCTTCTCTTCTCCAGGCTAAACATGCCCAGTTGTTTCAGTCTCTTCATGGAGTTTCGTTTCCAAACCCCTGATCATCCTGGGTGCCCTCCTCTGAACCTCTCCAGCTTGTCTCCATCATTCTTACTATATCAGCTATATTGGAACATTGAGAGAAAATGGCTGCCTCCTCTAGCAAATATTGTCAGTGTCTTTTCGCGGGTGGGTTACTCTAAAGCCTCCGCCTCCAACCCCAGCGTCCTGGCTTCGAAGCCTGGAGCGGGCGGTGAGTGAAGGGAGGTAAGTGAGCGCGCGGCGGGCGAGGGAGTGCAAGCTGCAGAAGCCCTGACCTCTTTTGTATCTGATTACTCTAGTATAGCTCCTGCAGCTTGCACTGTTGTGATGAAAAGGGAATTTCACCAGGTGTCATTTGTATATATGGAGAACCTGGTGAAATCCCCTCTTCATCACAACAGTGAAAGCTGCAGGAGCCACACTACAGTGACCGCATTTAAAAGAGGGCAGGGCTTTCGTCATCCTTTACAAAAAGCCATGAAATTCAATGAACAAAAACCCTACGGTTTATAAAACAACATTAAGGACGTACACTTTTCCACCAAGCACCAAAGAGCGGGGAAATTGGGAGTTAAGGCTCGCCAGCCTTAACGCCACATCCTCCATAAGGAGGCAGAAAGTACCAGTGAAATTCTCATTCTGCCAAAGCAGATAAACCATGAGCTTACCTGCTCTGTCGTCGTTGGGCCCGGGCTTGAATTGAGCCCCTGGGTCCACCCAGAAGCAAGACTGCAAGTGTGGCCTTGCTTCCAGGTGCACCAGGGCGCTCAGTTCAAGCCCGGGCCCAACGACGACAGAGCAGGTAAGCGGGGGGGGGGGGGCTTGCCTGGAGCCGCCGCCCTACGTTCCCCATCCTGCTGTCCCAGCATTCCTGGTACTGACTTGCAATGATGGATCGTTGTAGTCCAACACCTTTGGAGGGCACCAGGTTGGGGAAGGGCTGCTCTAAACAAAAAAAGAAGTAGGTGGCTCTAAGTTGTTCGTCATCAGTTTTCCACAACCCCACAGTCACCTCTGCATATCCTATTCTCCATCCTGTCCTCATGGTTTATCTGCTTTGGCAGAATGAGAATTTCACTGGTACTTTCTGCCTCCTTAGGGAGGATGTGGCGTTAAGGCTGGCAAGCCTTAACTCCCAATTTCCCCGCTTTTTGGTGCTTGGTGGAAAAGTGTACGTCCTTAACGTTGTTTTATAAACTGTAGGTTTTTTGTTCATTGAATATATATATATATCACAACAAACAATTCTTAATAAACAAGAGCCTCATGAGAGACAGTGCGGTGTAGCGGCTAAGGTGTTGGACTGGGAGTTGGGAGATCCAGGTTCTAGTCCCCACTTAACCATGGAAACCCACTGGGTGACTTTGGGCCTGTTTACCCACTTCAGCCCAACCTACCTCACAGGGTTGTTGTTGTGAGGATAACATAGAGAGGAGGAGGATTATGTACACCACCTTGGGTTCCTTGGAGGAGAAAAGGCGGGCTATAAGTGTAATAAATAAATAAATTAATAAATTACACTGCTGTTAGAATCAATTTCAGAGCCACATCTGTATCTCCTAAAAACACCAACAACACTGGACTACAGCTAAGTTGCCATATACTACCCTAATGCACACATCCACACATCCAGGCAAAATGGGAATAACAACAATGGACTACTTTGCAGGACTTGTGTAACCCACACTTTCCAAGCTAAAGCCTTGCCTCTTGCAATATGGGTATAATAATGATTAATATTATCTGCACACATTAGCAAGGCATTTTTTTAAAAAAAACAACATTTTATTGAATGTTACATTTAAAATAATAAATAATAATAATAAAAATAAAAATTTCTTACCCGCCTCTCCCTCTGGATAAAGGCAGGATACAACACAAATACAAAACACCCTAAAATACATATAATGGATTAAAAACATATAAAACAAATACATTATTAAAAGGCATCTTAAAATTCAGCTGGGTAGGCATGTTGGAAGAGATTAGTCTTTATGGCTTTCTTAAATTCCAGAATACTGTGAAGCTGACGAATCTCTCCCGGCAGGCCATTACACAGTGTGGGAGTGGCAGAAGAGAAAGTCCTCTGGATAATGTTTGTTATAACTATAATTACATCAAACATAACACAATGATCAAATGTGGGATACACTTGGTACACACAATCAACATCAATCCAAATTAATTTGGAGACACAGTAAACTAATTGCTGTTATATCTCTACCTATAAAGCTGAAAGTATGTGTGTGGGATTTATGTCCGGAAAAGTTTACCCACTTCCATATGAATTAGAAACTTGAAATTTGGCACGCTGATAGGTCTGGTTGTATAATGTATCAGAAAAATATAAAAACATGAAATTTTGAGTTTTAAGTATTTTTTTTAATTTGAATTACAACAGATGAATACTAGGTTGGACATGTAGTTCCCAGTGTGGGAAGACTGTACACCTAAAGGATTACTTGATGAGCAATTAAATGCTGGCTAATACTTTTGGACAACATTGTATTCTCTGTATGGTTCCAAGTTTCTTAACTTGGGGACCATCGGTGCAAAAAAAGTTTTTGTTATTTAGGATGTCCACATTTGTTACACAGAAATTAAAGAAGGCTATAAATGAGGCACATACTAACAAGCTTCATGAACCATGTCAATGAGCACATAACGCTGAGCATTAAAATAACAGTTCAACCTAAGCTCCATAATTCCCCCCCGCCCCCATGTAATGGTTACAAGTTGGTTATAAATGCAATCTTAAACAATCATACCTAGAATTAACTAAAGGGCTTCCTCCTTTGCCTAGAGATAAAACCTCTCCATATCCACCATGCTTTAGGGAGTCCTGGATTTTTAGGAAGTAGCTGTTTTTTTTCATTATTGGAATTGCTAAGAAGGCTACTGAGAACTCGTTAACTCATCTCGCTCAAAACAATATAAGCTTTTCTGTTACAAAATGCCAAAAATCTACTAACTCATTAAGAATATAAAAATGTAAATAAGTAAAATAAAAAAGTAACATAAAGACACAAACAGGTGTTAGAAATGGATAGATATGTTACTTTTTCAATATTGCAATGCTTGACATAAAAGAGAATATAATAATAATGGCTAATGCATTATTAAATGTATTATTAAAAGCTTCAGAATACAGTCGGCTCAAAGGCCTGGTTATAACTGAAGCTTTATAGAAAAACAGGAAGGCATAGCAGGTGTACGGCTTCAGTTGAAATAGTAAGAAGTTGTGGTCAGGCTTGTGGTCAGAAGAGTTAGATAAACTAAGCACAGACTGAAACATACTTGTCAACTGTCAGAATTTATAGCCTTGTGGTTAGGAGAAAGGAAACACATCTGTTGTGGTTAAAGCTAGATGGGAGTAGGGCATAATCAGAGTAATCAAGAGGTGGGCTTATGGGGAATTAATTCTTAATATGGAAGTAAGTAAATAAGAGTGGGTGGAATATCAAATGAGGGAGGCAGGGAGGTAAACAGAGGCGGAGTTACAAGGCGTACCGGGATAGGCTGTCTCTGACCAATAGAGTGATAGGGGAGGGACCGCTTAGGCCGGGCTAAGGGATAAAATGGTTTTGCTCTAGCTGGTAGGTGTGCCTACATGCCTAGACATCCGGACTTGCAAGTTTGCTCAATAAAACAGTGTTTAAACTTTCACCATTTGTCCCTGAATCTTCATTTCAAATCATGGTTCACAATGATTTCTGGCTAACTGGCATTAAAAAAATAATGGTCAAGATGGCCTGGATAATATCCAAGAACAGTTGAAGCCCATTGCTCAAGGCCAAGAGATTATTTGAAGATGGAAGAATTGTAAGATGTACTGACAAGGGCGAAGAGTTATTCAAAGGTTGTGGGCTCTCCCACACTAGAGGCCTTCAAGAGGCAGCTGGACAGCCATCTGTCAGGGATGCTTTAGGGTGGATTCCTGCATTGAGCAGGGGGTTGGACTCGATGGCCTTGTAGGCCCCTTCCAACTCTGCTATTCTATGATTCTGTGAAAGAGGCCTGGAATGGGAATCTTTGTTATTTTTCTCTAAGGATGAAAAACATATTTGAAGTCTGACTTGTATACAGCACCATGTACATTGATGGTGCTATATAAATAAATAAATTAATAATAATAATAATAATAATAATAATAATAATAATAGGCAGACAATATTGTATAAGTCACAGACATCAAAAAGTTTGATATATAACTTGCTAGAAAGATTTGTATATTTAGAAGCTTTTAAATGAGTAGAATTTTAAAGATATGATTCAAAATTAATCGAGTTTGAAAGATACACATCTAGCCTTTTTTGCATTTTCAGTTTTTTAGGAATGTTTAGTAACAATGATATTATTAAGAATGTGAGCCCCAATTTACCAGATAGTAGATAATATTATCTCAGAGGTAATCTCTAAACCAAATGGTATAAGTATGTGCTGATTCTGAAATGAGCTTCGTATAGAATTTCAGCTTCTTCTATCAGCTGAAACCCATATTCAGAACTGAATAAGGAAGTCAGCATTTAGATGAGATCTCTCTGTTTAAGCTATTAAGGGTGCAAGCCGACGCATGTTCGGACAGAAAAAAAGTCTTACCACTCCTAGCAGAGCCAGGCCAGGATTTCTGAATGACCTGCATTAAGTTCAGATAATCCATGCCACGTTTTGTACCAGATTGGCAAGGCAAAGGCCAGTCTGCCTGTGGTTGCCTGCAAAGAAGGAACACTAAAATAAATGACTACCACCTAAGTCTTATGTGTAACCAGATTCCTGTTTAAAAGGGCCCCTGGTCTGTGGACACAACCAGCAGGTCCACAGTCCACTGTCCTGGATGAACTCTGAAAGGAGTTCCATGTCCTCCTCTCGCCAGTATGTCCTGCGGTGCTGAGCCATCCCCATTCAAAACAGGAGACACTTCTTCTAGCATGGCGGCACGACAGAAGGTAGCAAGGAAGGAGGGATGAGCAGATGGGCAGAAGAATGCAGGGACTTCAGGAGAACACTACTTCTCACCATGGTGCCACCTTACAGCCCTCCAAGGAAATGTAGCAGAATACCACTGTACCGGCTGCTGTGCTGTTATATCGGAGTTGTGTAGATTTCCGAGAACACGTCTCCCAGTCCCTGCCCCCAGGGACGTTCTAGCCTTCCTGTGCGTGGCATGATGGTGCCAGTGCTCAAAAGAAGGCCTGCATCGCTGGTGGTGGTGGGGAGAGCTGGAAGACGCGTTCCCAGACTTCCAGGAACTTGTCTCCCAGTCCCCGCCCCCAGCGACGCTCTAGCTTTTTGTGCGTTGGCACGAAAGCACCATGGCTCAGGAGAAGGCCTGCATTTCTGGGGCGGGGGAGGAGCTGGAAGATGCATTCCCAGACTTCCAGGAACACGTCTCCCAGTCCCCACCCCCCAGGGTTGATCTAACCCTTCTGTTGTGCTGAAGTGATCACATCAGTGCAGCAGGGCTGGCTGGGCCAGGCCCAGCCACCCGGGACGGGGAGCGAAAACAAAGCCCCGCCCCTTGGGTCTCGTCGCATGTGATGAGAGCCAAGGGGCAGGGGTCAGTTTGCTCCCCGCCTCAGCAGCAGCAGACCAGACCACCCAGGCGGCAGTGACCAGTGGCGGACCAGGCCACCCGGCTAGGCAGCAAAAGAGGACAGCGGCGGCAGCAGAGGTACCAGGAGGACAGCGGCGGCAAAGTCAGCTAATGATGATGATAAAGGTGCTGATAATGATAATGGATGCTGATATTGATGCTGCTGCTGCTGCTACTTATGGTGGTGATGATGATAAAGGTGCTGATAATGATAATGTATGATGATGATATTGATAATGCTGCTGCTAATGATGGTGATGCTGACAATAGATGCTGATAATGGATGCTGACCGAGGCCACGCTTCATTGGGCGCCAGACATGTTGGGGTGGCCATGCCTCCTGAGGGCAGCCATATTGTCCTCCTTTTTGGTTTCCAAAATATGGTCACCCCAGCTACACCTAATCTTGAGATAGCTTTTCTCCAATGTCTGCCTAGATGATAGTATAGACCACATATTGATAGAAGCACCACCAATACTCCAAAAATGTATTGGCAGTAGTGTGGCAACTCTGTGACCTCGTTGCACGGTGAAGGAATCCGCTGAATTGGTGAAAGGGTCAGGAAAACCGCATTTGACGGTGACAGTGGTGGTACCAGTCCTCCTTTGGGTAGCTGCCACCGTCCCCCTCCTGAATGCTTCTTGGAATGATGGTACATGACATATTATCTCTCCAAGAGAAGGGCTGGTCTCAGAGGGGATGGGGAGAGATGTGAAACACCCTCTTCTGGCACAAATGTAAATGTCCTCCTCTGCCCTGAAACCATTTAAAGGGCTGAATTTCTAATGGGGGAGGGATGCACTGGCAGCTGCCATTTTCCCCACTCAGAAGCCCCCTCTGTGCAACCCTGGGGCTTGTCTTGAGAAAGGGTTTGCCTCGTGGTGGATTCAGAGTAGAGGCAGGTCAACTCCATGATGCAGCCACCATTGCGAAGCCATCTGGGGGCAAAGCCCAGAACCTCCACTGAAAAGAAGTCGGTATAATAGTAAAAAAAAAAATGGGGGGAGGAGAAGAACGGGGCAGCTGGGAGGCTGCTACTGCTGCAGGGCCCAGCCAGGAGGGGGAAGGAATGGGGGTTGAGCTCCAGGGAGGAGGCGGAACAGGGCAGCCAGCTCTCCTCCCTCTCACCTTGCTCTGGCTGTCCCGTTCCTCCCCCCCCCCATTTTTAAAGTTTTTTTTAAATCTGTAGATGCGAACCTTTGCATCTACAGATTACAAAAAAAAAAAAAAACCAGGGGGAGAGGAATGGGGCAGCCGGAGGGCGGTCAGAGGGAAGAGAGCTGGCTGCCCTGTTCCTCCCCCCTCCTCAGTGCTCAGTCCCGCGATGGTGGCAGCGGCAACTCCACATTGGCGCTCCTTCCCATGCAGTTGCCAGAAAGGAGCGCCAATTCAAGCGCCCGGAGCCTCGCGGCACAGACCCGCTTCCATCAAGACGGGGGCCTGGTGTTGTTCATGTGAGTTAATGTGTGTGTGTGAGAGAGAGAGAGAGAGAGAAAGAGAGAGAGAGAGAGAGATGGCAGCCATGAAAAGATGCACACCCCTACTAAAGAATTTCCAAAACGCATTTCCCATTTCAGCTCAGCACCTGATCAAGGGTTTATTTTTAAACAGATTCAGCGCCCAGCATGCTGCCATTATTGCACATCACCTTAAAATCTTGCCCGTGACTTGGGTTTAAACTAGCTGCATGCTTGTCCCCAAGGCTGATTCTCTTTCTCAGATCGTAAAAAGCTCTCTTCCGGGGATCACTGAAGGGCTGCGAAAGCCTGCTCAGCCCTCTTGAGGAGGCCTGTTTGCCGGCCGGGCTTTCAAGCCAGCACACAATCAGCTTGGATCTGAAGGGGTCCAACTTCACCACGCGTTGGCTTTACAAACACTGGGACAGGACCCATGATTGCCCAGGGTTCCCATCCTCATGATGTAAAGCCTGCAGACAATGCCAACAGCTGGTGGCATTGCATGCTGGTTCGAAAGCATGGCCAGCCTGCAGGGGTCATGGAGGGATGCAGCTAAGTCCTGCATGTGGTCACAGGCTCCTTCATGCACTCCAAAACAAACACCCAAAGAGGACCAGAGAATTAAGAGCTTTCAGTGAAGGCTGAGAATGTATTTATTTTGCAAGGCTACTTTCACTTTTACAGTCAACACAAGTTCTGAGGAAAACAAATGGAACTTAAAAAGAATGGACTAATACTATGTTAGAATTCCTGCAGCCTTGTCTTAATTCATTAAAATTAAATTAATGGGAATGCTGTGCTTTGATTTCCAGAATATACCCATTTATAACTGTAATCAGAATCCAGTTTGAACCTGAAACAGTTGTACAATTAATTAATTGCTTACTGAACACTATTCTGAATTAACATATGGCAAAGACTACATCTTCAGAACTGTTTGCATGGAAATGAATTAGAATTTGCACAGCTGTATTGGTGAACAGTGTAGAATATTTCAATATTTAATTCTGAAGTATTCCAAACATTTTCTATAGCCGAATAATAAATTCAGCTATAGAATTTAACAGGCAAAGTGGAAATAGTGACGGATTTCTTTCACTCTTTGCAAATGACTCTTGGAATTGCTCTTTTTAAAAATAAAAAACAACAATTTTTAGATACTAGGTTTTTGTCAATTTTAGATGGAAAATATAGTTTTCAAAATGCAGAACCCCCAGCCTTTTCAGTAAAGAACCATCATATCAAGATGCACATATATTTAAATAATTTCTGTTGCGCATTTACAGTTGGCTTCGCACATGTCAGCTATCACGCTGTTACTACAACTGAAATGTTTCATTCCATTACATCCAGCATGTCTATTGGTATATTTGCAAGGGTTGGCTGAAAGGAATCAAACCAAAATAAAGTTAGAATGCATGAGACAAAGAAAGATATTCATTTGATTTTTTTTAAAAAATGTTTCTCTCCCTTCTGATTTGTACAGTGTATTATTTCAGTCTTGCAACAGTCAAGCCTTATTGATCCAAAATACTTTTATTGTTATTATTATTTTATTATTATTTATTTATATAGCACCATCAGTGTACATTTTTTGCCTCATTCTGAGTAGGGCTGTGCACGGACCCCCTGATCCACTCCGCACCCGATCCGCCCTGCATCGATTCGCCTATGGTCCGCTCCGCTCTCAAGCTCCAGCTCCGAATCGAAGCTCCTCAGCAGCGGGGGCGGTGCCAGGTAAGGTCCCTTCCCTCCTCCCCACTTACCTGCATCCGTCGTGTTCCAGTGGCTGCTTCAAGTGAGCCTGAGGACTCAAACAGGAAGACCAGGCTGCAGTCGCGACCTGCTCTTCTAGTTTGAATCCTCAGGCTCAGTTGAAGACGCTGCCAGAATGTGACAGACGCAGGTAAGACCCTTCCCCCCTGCCCCCTTACCTGGCTCTGCCACCATCACCACATGGACTGCAGCAGCGCTGCCAGGTAAGGCCCCCCCCCTCCTCCCCCTTTACCTGCATCCGTCGCGGCCCGTCACCAGTTTCATTTCAGCCTGCTTGGGGCCTACACTTCCGGGTTGAGCCACAAGCTCAAGTGAAGCTGGCAACGGGCTGCGACGGACCAGGTAAGACCCCCCCTCCCCCCTTACCTGGCTCTGCTGCCATTGTTGCACGGGCGGCGGCAGCGCCAGGTAAGGCACTCTTACCTTTCTTTCGGAGCTCCAGATCGAGGCGAAGGATCCACCTTCATCTCAATCCGCTCCATGATGCTCCGCTGCCCCCTGATCCTCTTCGCCTCTGCCTTAAGGGGAGGCGAAGCACCCCAATCCGTTTCTGCTTCTCCGACCCGAAGAGAAGCAGAGCACAGTCCTAATTCTGAGCTTTCTGCTCTGGAGGGCAGGAGCCCTGCCATGGTCATTGGTGTCTTGGTAAAAGCTTAGTTTTATTTCAGTAGTGCACTTGATTGGAAATTGCCCTTCATACTAGAGCTAGTGCATCCTGCTGCTCCTTTATTAGGGACAGCATACAATATTCCCCCTATTACTCCAGTCTTGGCTAAGCCACAGGCTTTCTATGTAGTTCAAGGCTCTACTGAATGTGTTAATCATTATTAACCACAGAGGCCTAAAAGGACTGGGTCCAGCCTGTTATAAGGCATGTTGTAGCTCATGATGATTTCCCAAGAGGTCTTGTCTTGGGTTCTGCTCTGATGGGAGGTTCATTCCAAAGAAGGCCTTCTTTGTGGTGGCCTTTAAATGACAGAATTCTCAGGGGAGCTTACAGGGCCCAAACTGATACAAGTCTGTGTCTAGCAATTACATCGATGATAATGATGATGATGTGCAAGAGCAGAGTGTGTGATCCAGATCAGGACTCCAGCACCAGGGCTGTGGGGCTTTTAAGATCAAGATGGAGTCTGTGTGCCTATTCTAGAGTGAAAATTAGGAGGGGTGGTGGTTGTAGTGGCTACTTAAAATAATAGCTGTTTGCTATTGCTTTTCATAGGTATTAGTCTATAGGACATAGCACAGATAATCTGCAAAAGGGAACAAGTGTCACAAGAGTTTCTGGAGTAAGCTATGAGATCTAATATTGCTAGATTGTAAAGAAATTAATATTATCCAGAGAAATTGCTTTATATTATTAGTAACTTACTGCAGAGTTTATCCTCACAGTTGTTAAGACAGTCTGCGCACGTTGGACCTTCTTTATAGGGTGTTGTTATTTTCTCTTCAGTGTTCCCGCTGAAATCACAGAGCAATGCAAAAGTGTGGGTCTTAAAAGACAATGCAGAATGCGAAAGCTTCCATAGATTGATAGCATTGAGAGAGCTCAAATTATTTGCTAAGAATTAATTTAACACCACTTGCAGGAAACAATTTTCATAGCAGCAGCTGCAGAAGACTATTGCTGAAAAGTCAATGAAGAGTTTTGTGGCATCTTCAAGACCAAGGAATTTATTCTGGCATAAGTTTTTATGGACCATGTTGGCGAATATATCCATACTTAAACGCAGAAGGAGAAAAGATGGGAACAGTGAGAACAGGAAGGAAATGAAATACAAAAAAATAATAATACATGAAATGGAATATAATGGGCCTGTTCAGACAACATGCTAAACCATGGCTAACCCTCTAACCCAGCCTTTCTCAACCTGGGGCGCTCCAGATGTGTTGGACTGCATCTCCCAGAATGCAGAGCTGGCTGGGGCATTCTGGGAGCATTCTGGAAGTTGTAGTCCAACACATCTGGAGTGCCCCAGGTTGAGGAAAGCTGCTCTAACCCCTTTGCAGTAAATGGTAAGTGAGCATGTTTAATCCATGGTTATGTAGCCACCATGATTAGGAATGATTCACACCACATTAGGGTGAGCAACTGTCAGGTTGCACAACTGCCAGATTTTTATGGTTTTTGTTCTATTATGGGTGTTGCGGGATTTTTTGTAATTTTCTATAATGTCCAGGAATGATACACTTTCCCCTGTAAGGTTGCCATTAGCATGGTGGGGGAGAATGATGCACTTTCTGGGGTACGTCATTCCTCCACCACCACACACACAGATGCAAAAGGGGTCTTAAAGTGTGTCATTCCCAGACATTATAGAAAAAGCCCCAATTGGGGCAGTAGGGGGAGGGGCAGGAATGACACACTTTCCAGGGCCTCCAGAAAGCATATCATCCTCCCTTGCCATGCTGAACAGGATCAATGTGATAGTTGTGTTAAAGCTTAAATGTATGCAAATAGGTTACAGTGAGCATTCACAAAGGAGTGCTGATGGTAACAAACAGCCAAGCATTTGTGGATCAATGAGCAGAGTTATGAAGGTTGAAAGCCGGCAGGGGTGTGAGGCTTTTCCAGGGCAACTACCTGCCAGGTGGACAGAACCTGTGCGCTCTCAGATCAATGAGCTTCTGGCTCTCAAGGAACAAGTTTGTTCCTTGAAGCCAAGGTAGCCAACCTGGAGGCCTTGGGGAATGTGATAGCAACATCCCACTCTTAGGAGTGACAGCTCCTCTACTGACATGGAGAAAGGGTCTCGGAAAAGAAGGGCGCCACTCCTAGGCGCTGGGTCCAGATTTATTTATATGCAGAGTAGACCCATTGAAATCAATGGAATGGAAAGAAACTGAGGTGGAAAGAAATTTAAAATTTAAAATCATAAATGTTAAGTAATGTCTGTTTGTTTTTAATGATTATGTGATTTTTTTGAAATGGTCAGAAGACTTATTCAATAAAGGTATTCATTCATTCATTCATTCATTCACAACCGAGATTTAAAACATTCAAATGTGCCAGAAACCAAAACTGATAGCTTTTTTTCATCCAGGCTCAGAACTTTGAGCACTTAGTTCTTAACAGTCTGGGTTTTGAATCTCTGTTTATTCAACTATGTTTATGTTGATGTTGAATATGGGTGGCCACCTCTTTAACGGTTGCATGGCAGGCCAATGCAATACAGCCCTCTCAATACTGGGAATAGCTGTACTTACTGAATTTTGGCTGATGGAGATGAATCAACATTTTGTTTTGGTTCATTCTTGATGCGAATTTAACAACAATTTGCAAACTTTTTCATGTACAGAATGGAAAAATCTTGAGATTTTTTGTTTTGTTTTGTTTAAATTGAACGCATTAGGCAAAGAAACTAACAAATCTATTTATTTCTAATGGAAACGATCCTATTAGAAAGAACCCATTCCTTGGGAGATGAACCAATATCCTCTAGACCAAAGCTATGCCTCTATGGAGTAGGGGGCACAAGTAGTGGGCAATTTGATCACTAGAAATGCAGAGATGGGTTTGTGACTGGCATCTATACTGCATATGACTCGCCAGCCTGGCGTGAAGGTAGCAGACGTCTACATAGGTTGATAGCTAGTGCTGGGGAAGAGTCAGCAGTTGTGATGCACATTGGAACCAATGACATGTGGAAGTGTTATGCAGTTCTGGAAACAAAATTTAGATTGCTAGGTAGGAATGCAGGACCTCCAAAGGAGACATCTCTGAAATGGTACCTGATCAGCACAGAGGGCCAAGTTGGCAATTCCAGTGACCTAGGCCAGATCTACACTTCGTTGCGAAGGCACCTTTTTTAAAGACGTACCTAAAAGAAGCACCTCTTTCTTTACTGTGTGTACTGTGAGCTAGGCAGCGCCGCCTGCGGAAGAATCTCTACCCCATTCAAAGACGCTGCTCGGGCCGCTTCCCCCACGCGTGTTCTTCCATTCGAATAATACCCCCTCCCACCCGGCGGCTCTTCTGGCGCGTCCCGCCGGCGGCGGCTCCTCCTGCAAAACACTTTTCTCCCTCGGTGTGTTTGTATTTGCGTTTGCGTGCACGCGGCGGACAAGTTAAGCTCCTGCCTCTTGCTCTCCCCTGCAGTGTCATCTCCCCGGGACTCTCTTCGGTGTGTGCTCACACACGCGCACGCAAACACAAATACAAACACACCGAGGGAGAAAAGTGTTTTGCAGGAGGAGCCGCAGCCGCCACCGGGACGCGCCAGAAGAGCCGCCGGGTGGGAGGGGGGATTATTCGAATGGAAGAACACGCGAGGGGGAAGCGGCCCGAGCAGCGTCTTTGAATGGGGTAGAGATTCTTCCGCAGGCGGCGCTGCCTAGCTCACAGTACACACAGTAAAGAAAGAGGCGCTTCTTTTAGGTACGTCTTTAAAAAAAGGCGCCTTCGCAACAACGTGTAGATCTGGCCCTGGTTTGCACGATCACAACACTGAAGCAAGCCGCAGGTTATGAGAGGATTGTGTAACCCTCGCACAACCCCCACCAAGTCACAGTCACAGCTTGAATATTCAAAATGGCTGCCTGCCCACGCCAGAAAGATGGTGAGTTGTTTGATCGTACAGACTGACCCATTGTGTGGATAAGGTGGTGGTGTCAGGAAGAAGGGTCCCTATGTGTTAGGCAGCAACACTTTGGGGAGATTTGGGTCTGTACAAAAGTGATGGACTTGGCTTGAAATGAAATGGTACCAGATTGCTGGAATTCAGTATTAAAAAATTGCACAGCAGCTTTTAAAATGACCGCGTGGGGAAGCTGATAGAAGCTGCAAAGCTTCTGGTTCAGGTTGAATCATCACCAGGGCATGGCAGTGAATATAGTTTCAGTCATCCAAACAGGGACAGTGTAGAATTAGGCAATGCCATGGGGGGGGGGGGAATGCACATGCCAGAGACATTTGGAAAGGGACACCATGTATAGGTATTTATAACTGAATACTAGAGGCCTCTGGATGAAGATAAGGGATTGGAGAGATTTCCTTTTTAAAGGAAATCATAGCTATAGTGAGTATAATGGAAACCTGATGGAATGGAGAGAACCAGTGAGATCATCTCTGAATATAAATTCTACGGGAAGGCCAGGGAAGGTTGTATTTGGTATAGTGTCTGATATCTGAAATGGTGAAGGCCTCCCCACAGAATGCCCGTGAGTGGCAATAGCAGGCACCAAAGTTAAATTAGTACTGGGGATAAATTTGACCCAGTTCCCATGTCACCATGGCAATTCCTCAGTTGTTTAACCCAGGAATTGCAGGCTCCCAACAAAGCATAGGTTAACTCTGGGTTGTTTATCAGTTTGCATGTCACAGAACAACCCTGGAATGTTAATTAAAAGCAGAAATGGCTTACATGCCACTCAGATACTCTGCTCATCCCCAGCAATTCCTGGGTTCAACAACCATGATTCGTGAACCAAGCCATTATCTCTCCCCATCTCCCAACAAAAATAATCCAGGTGTTGGAGAATGAAATCCGGGGGACATCCGGAGGAGAAATTATTTTACTACTGTGTCATAGAACCAAGGAGGAGGTGACTCTGGGTGTGATCCAAATTGGTTCCCCAATTTGAGACTTCTTTATTTAGAAAAAAAGATGAGTAAGAGAAGACACGTTAGAGGTTTATAAAATTATCCATGATGTGGCATAGATCTGTCTATTTCACTTTCCATAATGTTTGCCTTTCCTCAAGCATGTTCGTTCCATTGCTGCCACATTTCAATTTCTTTTAAAGTCTGCTTGAAAAATTATATTCAATTTTATACAATTTCCCTTAAAATGTTTTTTTTTGCAAAATGTTTTGCCTAATTTATGCTATTTTGTATACGTATGTATATATGTAATATATGCATGCATTTTTGTAGAGAACTGCATTACAAAATTTGGAGATAGGATAATTGTATTCCAGTTTGCGTATTAATCCATGAAGTGCAAGTTAGGTTGATTTGTATTGAAATGCAAACCAAACAAATTTATCCCCTATAATGTAATAAAAGTAGATTAAGAGGGTCTCTCTCTCTCTCTCTCTCTCTCTCTCTCTCTCCCCCTCTCATAATCTGAGAACCTAAGATCATCCAATGAAGCTGAATAGCGAGAGATTTAGGACAGACAAATAAACTACTTCTTCACAAAGAGCAGGGGCATAGTTTTTTCCCCCGTTTAAAAGGTTGAGATGCCTCTCCTAAGGGTAAGTGATTGTTAGTAAGAGATTTAAGCTAAAATACAGTGGGATGCTGGGTTGTTGTGTTTTGCCACGCCTCTTTTGCCTTTAGCCCTGCCCACCACTGGAACGAGGCCCTCGAGAACTCTCTGAAATGGAATTTGGTCCTTGGGCCGAAAGAGGTTCTGCCCTTGACACAAGCTATGGAATTTGCTCCCCCAAAACGTGGTGATGGCTACCTATAAAGATGGCTTTAAAGGGGGATTAGACACTGGCCTTTGGTCTGATCCACCAGGACTCTTATGTATTTATATACTGTCAACACACATATGGTAGGATGGAAACCTATTATCTCAAGTGATAGAATTATCTGCAGGTGATAGAACTGATCATCTTGATAAATTGTAATTCAGCATAAAATTGCTGCCCCAGATGCTGTAATCCCTACTTCAACATGGACAGTGATCCAACCGCTGTCTGGGAGGAGTGTTTCAACCTATCTCAGTGCAGCCATTTCTATGTGGAATTATTCAAACATATAAACTAGACATTTACTCTGCTATGACTGGATGAGTTAAGCATAGGAGTAAAAGATTAAGACATAGACACCATATTGAATTTTCAAGTGGCTAAAGTTGTCTACAAGTATATTCCAGTGTGAATATCTCTGCCAAGTTTAATGGCTTTCATGTTGAATGCAGGCCTACAAAGTTTCTTGAGGTTTGTATTTGTACTAGGGCTTTAGCAACCTGTCTTCAAAAAACACTGCCCTGTCCTGTGGGGAGGGGGGGGGAAGGGGACATTTTGCCTACTCCAAATTGAAGGCCATGATTTCAGGTGCTGGGTTAAAAACTGAAAAACTGTGCTGCTTCTGAGGTGGGTGGAAGCTTCCTCTTCATTCTCAGCCACCCCTCTCTCACACACACACTTCTTTTAACAGCTTTGCAAGCAACTTTTAAACAGTGAAAAACAATAAAAATAAATAAATACTAGGATGTTGTTGCAGCCAATGTCATGGTAAATACTACCTCCCTGAAGAAACTATTGGGGGTGTGGGTCCAGAATCAGCCCCCCTAAATCAAAACAGCGGCCCCAATTTGTCAGCTGTAAATGGCAGGAGAGGATTGGAGCAGCTGACAATTTCATACAGGGTTGGAGATCCCTCAGGGAAGTGGAAACCCAGAGCTGCAGATTTGCAAATGCATGACCCCCCACCCACAGCTCTGCTTCCTCTATTGAAATAAATAGAGCAGCCCTGAGTCTGAGGAGCTCAACCACACCTGGCACCCTTGAAGACGGTGAATTATGCACACATGGCATTCAAAAAGGATACTTACCCAGGGCAAAAATGGCACACGTACAAGAAATGGAAGGTATTCATTGGGCAGTAAGCAAGTGCACAGCCAACCAGGTATGAATTATACCAAATAATCTATTAACATAAGGGGGGAAATCAGACAAGCTTTAGATCATAAACCATAATCATAACCCGTTGATTTGTATACCACATATTCCACTGTTTGAGCTCAAAACAGTTTGCAAAACAAACAAATGCAATCCCCATAGATAATAACTTCCTGACTGTTAGAGCAGTGCGACAGTGGAACCAGTGACCTAGGGAGGTTGTGGGCTCTCCCACACTAGAGGCCTTCAAGTGGCAGCTGGACAACCATCTGTCAGGGATGCTTTAGGGTGGATTCCTGCATTGAGCAGGGGGTTGGACTCGATTGCCTTGTAGGCCCCTTCCAACTCTGCTATTCTATGATTCTATAATACAAAACAACAGAAATGGAATAATAAACATACCAAGATGTAAATAAGACATAGCAGTATATTGATTAACACTGTCCAATACCACTAGTAATAGATACTTGCATTAAACAATACACTAAATAATACACCTAACGAAAAGATGCATCAGATTCACAACAAACAAGGAAAGAAAGAAAAAGAAGGCACTCCAAGCAGCAGAAAGAGGCTCTCCTTCTCCCAGGGTCCTGTGCCTAGATCAAAGGAAGGGGACCCTGAGCCTCATAGCAACTCCCCTCCTAGTAGTCTCTTGGCAGCAGGCGAGGCGGGATGCGGAAAGCTGTGCCTCCTGCCGTTGTCCCCAAGCTGTCCTGGAAGCAGCCCAAGCACCTTCACACACACACACACACACACACACACACACACACACACACACACACACGAGGCTCCTACGGCTGTGGGCTTGGTAAGGCCAATAGCAACAGCAGCGTCTCTGTCTCCTCACAAGTCATAATCCTGGCAGAACGTCTTTGAAGGCACAGCCCCAATGATGATACCCAGCAGCCTCTGAACTTGGAGGGTGCCCAGTATCTGATGCAGGGTGGGAGGACAGTGGAGGAAATCTTCGCACCCAGGCTGCAGCCATCCTGCACTCTGCTAGAGGGCGATTTCACCCCTCTAGCAGCAGCACCTCAGATGGGGAGGGAAGGATGCTGGGGCGGCCACAGGATAGGCCATAGCACAGGCACTCTGGTTTTCTCCCCTCCCCTCCCCTCCCCACTCCTGGGAACGCCCCCTTTCCCCCGTCTCAGCACGCCTGCCTCTGAGAACAGAGAGATAGACACCGTGGTTCTCTCTGTGCAGGCCACGAGGGGGATTTCTCTGACCTCAGAACCAGGAAACGGAACGACGCTATGCTCCCTGTATTACCCAATCCCAGAGCTGTACAATTTTAAAAGGAAGATGAATTATGTCTAGTTTAATCAGCATTTGGGAGGCAAGATGCCTTAGCCGCAAAATGCAAAGTGTGTGTCACACTCTAAGGCAGGACCTACACTACTGCTTTAAAACAGTTTATAATAGACAACAAAGAAGTTAAGGAGGAAGATTAAAAATAACGATTTTATAAATTGAATAGCAATGCTTAAAAATAATATATACAAAGCATTCCATCACATGTGCAAAAATACAATCAATCCATCAAAGAATTCAACAAAGAATGCTCAGGAAAGTTGTTTCCATTAGCCAGACGCGCTTTGACGCAAGGTCTTCCTCAATGGCCTGTGAGCTCAAAGCTGGTTGGAGCCAGGGGCTGTTTTTGTTGTTGTTATTGGGACTGACTTTACAGGTTTCAAATAGTAAAGGAAATAAACGAAATCAAGTGTCACTACTTCCCACTGTGTAGTTCCAATCATTCGCAGGAAGCCCATCCAACGTGTCTCCGACAACCTCTGCTCAAACACGGTATGGAAACAATGGAAACAGCTTTCCTGAGCATTCTTTGTTGAATTCTTTGATGGATTGATTGTATTTTTGCACATGTTATAGAATTCTTTGTATATATTATTTTTAAACATTGCTATTCAGTTTATAAAATTGTTATTTTTAATCTTCTTCCTTAACTTCTTTGTTGTCTATTGTATTCTGTTAGGTTAAGGGTAACACTTTTTTGTTACAATTAAAACTGTTTATAACAGTAGTGACAACTGTTGGGGCCCAGGACACACTGCAGATACAGTCTTCAAAACATTTTCAAAGTGATATACCCTGCTTAGTGTAGATCTGGCCTTAGTGTGACTAAATCTGGATCCAGTCCGTATTTTGGTAGAGGTCCTTTTTTAATTGCAGATAACCATCAGAAAACAGAGTATCAGAGGCAAACAGATGTGGAAGTAGAACAGATATTTATCTACAACAGACATTAAGAACACCAGAAGCAATGAAGGGAACTAAGTGAGTCCCCCAAGGATATGTATAGGCACTTGTTTATAAATTATCTAGAATTAAGGGTGAGGTAGCCAAGGGAGGTAGCCAAGTTTACAGATGACACTAAATCATTCAGCACGGAAAATAGGATTATGAAGAGCTCTGAAAGCATCTCTCCAAACGGGACAACAAAATGGCCAAATGTGGTTGAAACTAAGGCCACAGCTAGACCTAAGGTTTATCCTGGGATCATCCAGGGTTCGCCCCTGCCTGAGCACTGGATCCCCTGTGTGTCACCTAGATGAATAGGTTTGACCCCTGGACGATCCAGGGATAAACCTTAGGTCTAGCTATGGCCCAAGTAGATTTAAAGTGATCCACATTGGGAGAAGAAATCCTAACATCTCATTTACATATGACGGAGAGTTCTGTGGGTCATGATGGAGAGATCAATGATCTCTGGCAGCTATGTGACTACCACCATGCTAAGCTAAACCCCTTTCTTTCTTACTTTCTTTCTTTCTTTCTTTCTTTCTTTCTTTCTTTCTTTCTTTCTTGCATTTTATACCTCTCAATAGCCGAAGCTCTCTGGGCGGTTCACAACAATTAAAACCATTTAAAGTATAAAACAAACAGTATAAAAACATGGTATAAAATACAATATAAAAGCACAGCCAGATGGCAGCTGCGCCGTATTCGCCTCGCTCTAGAGAAAATAAATCTGGGTAAGTCGCTGATTTTTTTTCTTCTTCGCAGCTTCGCTGGAATGCCCCCACAATGGCTGCAAAGGGGCTGCTGTGGCGTATAATCAATCCAGCATCCCTGCGCAACTCACCCTGGGGCTTTCCGTGCATTTAGACAGTCTCCTGATCTAATTGGCTGGTTGTTGTTTCGTTTTGCTGATGGTGTTTTCATTCTGGTTTAATCTGTTTTTAATTTTTAATTGTATTGCTGTTTTTATTGCAATTTCACTACAGTTCGCCACCTTGAGTGCCTATTTTGGCAGAAAGTTGGGATAGTAATTAATTAATCAAATAATTAGATACAGTTCCCTGAATTTAGTAGGGAATAAAAAGTGCGTGTACAGAAGAAACTTTAAGAAGATGAGCAAAGTCACATACCTCTGATTAACTAGCATACGCCCAGTATTGGGAAAAGGGCGGGAAATAATAATAATAATAATAATAATAATAATAATAATAATAATAATAATATGCCTTTCTAGATTAAGGCATTGATCCCATTTTACAGATAGGGAATATGGAGGCTGGGAAATGACACAGGTCTGTCAACTATATACATGTTATTGCATAAGGACAGATACGACTCCAGAGTCTGCACTATTGCTCACATTTTACAGCTAGGATACCCCAAGGCTGAGAGATTACTTCCTTAAATCAGTCAGTACATTCAAGCCAGGTCATTCTAAAAAAGCAAGCCACCTTCCAAGCACGTTTGCTCTGCTGTCTCAGGAAAATGCTCAAAAAATAAGAGAGAAGGCATGCCTGGGACTGTATTTCAGGATGAAAAGTCATAAGCAGATCAGTCAATATCTTTCAGAAAAGCGAGAATTCCCTAAGCTTTGTAATCTAAGAGAAAATGCCTGTCTAACTCCAATAGTTAGTGCAACTTCTGATTCTTTCCTGCACCATTTCACCAGCAATAGTTAGTGCAACTTCTGATTCTTTCCTGCACCATTTCACCAGCAACAGCTGCCCTTGTTAGTTCTGTAAATAACCATTCACAACCACATTAAATTAGTTATGGTACCTTCAGGTCAGCTACGCCCCTCTGGTTTTGGTAGACTAATAGAGCTGACTCCTATTGCAGCTCTATTAACCAGCGATTTACAGTTTATGGGTTAAATCCAACAACACTGGAGCGGACTTTCACTTGCCTCATGGGGTTTCCCCTTGCTCTCCTTTCCACTGTAGCCTCCTGTGCCTTCCTAATCGGCTCTGGAAGGTCCCTCAACCCTTCCAAGCAGATTTAGGTGGTGCAGGGGCCGCAGGAAAAGGAAAATGTATTCCACCAGGGGGTTCTGTTCCACTGGTTTTGATAAAACCATGTATTTCTAATCTGTATACCTGACAAGTTTCTCTTGGGTTTATTGATCATTGTGAAACTTTCTTGCATTGCCTTTGTCTTATGGTGTTTGGAGTAATCATTTAGACCTTGTTATTTACATACTAATGCAGTGCTTTCTTCTGTCGTTTGCCTACCCAGGGTAGTTACAGATTGGTTTCCACAAAGGGGATCATCTTAGTGAATCACATTTGTTGCAGAATTCCTTGATATTTAGTGGGAGGGTTTTATGAGTGGAACTGCAGCTAATGCTGAACCTTGGGGCTAAAGTCCAGGGGGTCCCCAGCCCAGCGGTCCCCAGAGAGCAGCAGGTACCAAATCAAACTCCATTTGATTCCATTTGATAATGATGGTGCTATGAAACAAGTTTAAAATATAAAACCGCACATGTTCAGAGTGATTTTAAAAAAGGGTTGACACAGAGTTTTATTGTTGTTCTACATACCTGGAATTTAGAAGCAGCTTTAAGTATAGAATGGCAATTTAATGGGAGAATAGACATATTGCTTGCATGCGTCACAACTGCAATAATATACATGGCCATCTAAATGGGGGCGGCATAGGACCATGGACATAAGAACATAAGAGGTGTCATGCTGGATCAGACCAAGGGTCCATCTAGTCCAGCACTCTGCTCACACAGTGGCCAACCAGCCATCGGCCAGGGATGAACAAGCAGGATATGGTGTAACAGCACCTTCCCACCCATGTTCCCCAGCAACTGGTACACACAGGCTTACTGCCCCGAATACTGGAGATGGCACACAACTATAAGGACTAGTAGCCATTGATAGCCTTCGCCTCCAGGAATTTATCCAACCCTGTCACTTGAGGTCAGGTGAACTCAGTGGCAAAGAGCACCTTTTATCAGCTTAGGCTGATATACCAGCTGCGCCCTTATCTGGACAGAGATAGCCTAGCTACAGTTATCCATACTCTGATAACCTCTCGGTTGGATTACTGCAATGCGTTATACATGGGGCTGCCTTTGAAAACGGTCCGGAACTGTTTTTAAAGGCAGTCCTTTTACCAACAGGGACTGGCCGGTGAGATCACATTACGCCAGTCCTTTTCCAGCTTCATTGGCTGCCAGTCCAGGTCCGGGCCCGATTCAAAGTGCTGATATTGACATTTAAAACCCTAGATGGTTTGGGGCCAGATTATTTGAAGGAACGCCTCCTCGCATATGTACCTGCCCGGACCTTAAGATCATCCACAGGGGCCCTTCTCCGTGAGCCCCTGCCAAAGGAAGTGAGGCAGGTGGCTACTAGGAGGAGGGCTTTCTCCGCTGTGGCACCCCGGTTGTGGAATGAGCTCCCCAGAGAGGTCTGCCTGGTGCCCACACTGTACTCCTTTCATCGCCAGCTGAAGACCTTTTTATTCACTCAGTATTTTAACATTTAATTTTAACTTAAATTTAAATTTTACTGTTCTAACTCTGTATTTTAATCTTATATCAATTTTGCTGCGTGGTTTTATCCTGGTTGTGCTTTTTATACTGTATTTTGTATTTGAGCTTTTAACATCTTGTTTGTTTTATGATGGTTTTAATTTTTGTGACCCACCCAGAGAGCTTCGGCTATTGGGTGGTATAAAAATGTAATAAATAAATAAATAAATAAATAATCCCCTTTTAAAACCATCCAAATTGGTGGCCATCACTACATCTTGTGGTCGTGAGTTCCATAATTTAACTATGCGCCGTGCGAGGCTTAGCTGTACCTGTACCACCATTTTTTTGGGTTGTTTTGTTTTTGCCCTATTTGCAAGACTTCAAAAATAGCCCTCAACCCATATTCTGGAAGCAACATCTCACCAGAGTTGCTTACAAGAAAAGAAGAATTCATCCCCTCTCAAGGGACTTTGTGAAAAAAATTGTCTTGAGCATAGTGGCCTGATGGTGTTGGGGGTGGGGGAGGATAGAGGCCCTCATCTGTGCTCAGAACTGCTGGTTTACAGCTAAGCAGCTCTTTCGATCCCCTCCCTTACAAATTACACATTACAAAGTTTCACGGAGGTAAAATAGAAGAACAGAAGGTGTTACTGTTCATACCTGTGTATATGAATAAACGTTTTTCTTTGGGTCAGTTGGTCCAACGCCATACTTGTAATAAACCTTTTTATCAGCCCATGATGCGAATACATCTGACCAGCTTTTGGCAATCATAGTCTGTGTTATGGACTCACCACACATATGCACTGCAATAAGAAGAAATGTGATTGCATACGCCAGATTGCTTAGTCGAGATGCATTATCCACTAAAATGAGTCAAGAATTTGGACCATTATGGTATTTAGACCATAGCCAAATCCCCTAAATAAATAGTAAGCTAATATCTTTCAATTACAGCTATAGAGCTTATTGAATACAGTCAAAAACATAATGTAATTTTGAAAAGAGCAAGTGGGGAAAAGTGCTGTTACCCAATTATCTTGATGTTTTACACTCATTAGATTGTAAGCCTATGCGGCAGGGTCTTGCTATTTACTGTTTTACTCTGTACAGCACCATGTACATTGATGGTGCTATATAAATAAATAAATAATAATAATAATAATAATAATAATAATAATTTGCTGGAGCACAGGAATCTGGTTTCTTACTGAGGGCCAAACCAGAGATGATACCACACCATTACTATTGAGATTTCCCTGAGGGGCTGTCCCCAGATGCATCCCATCAGGAGAGACAAGGGAGGGCCTTTTTGGCTGAGGCACCCTAGCTAAGGAATGCCCTCCTCTCAGAGGCCCAACTGGCACTGACATGGGCCTCATTTTGGCACCAAATTAACACCTGGCTAGTTACCCAAACTTTGGGGTTATATTACCTGTAGTCCGGCTGTTGTTCAGACTGTTGATGATTATAATACTTCTATGCTGAATATTATTATTATTATTATTATTATTACTATTATTGTTGATGTTGTTGTACCTCACCTTATGTTCAATCAGTATAGGATGGAATTAAAATATTTGAATTAATAAACAAACAAACATATCTCCCTTGAATAAACCCACATTTTTCATTGAGTCCATAGGGAGGAGATCTGAACCTATTCCTCCCCTGCAGACAATAAGCACACTGCCAAGTTCTTAGCTCCAGAAGGAAAGCTCCTCTGGGTGCCAGTGGGGCTTTAGGGCAGATGGGGGGATAGCAGACACTGGGGGAAGGATATTTGTTGGGACGTGGGTAGGAGAAGAAAAAGTTGGAACTAGAATGTTTCATCAGGTTGGGGGAGTTCAAATAATTGGACACTTAGGTTAATTATTACTGATAAGGTGGCAGCAGACCCATTTAAAAAAAGAAGAATTTTTATTTGCAAATATAATAATAACCCACAAAAAACAAGGGAAAACCACAAAAGAGGGGGAAGCATCGTTCCTATTGGACTATTTATTTATTTATTTATTTATTACATTTTTATACCGCCCAATAGCCGAAGCTCTCTGGGCGGTTCACAAAAATTAAACATCTGATTAAATCAAATAAGGAACAGTGTTGGGCAGCTCTACTGCTTCTGGAAGTCGCAGCAAAGGGGTTGGTGGGAAAATAGAAATAGAAATAGAATAACCCCATAGGATTTGGCAGTGGTTTAGAAAGACTGCTCTTATTTTTCTTGCAGCTAGCACAAATAAAGCTATCCTATAGGTGATGAATCTGTTCACTTCAGCCAACAGCTATCTAATTTTAAAATTGTCTGATTGGCCTTCTAAGGTGGTCTGGAAAGGGAGAATAAATTTAGCCCTCGGCGAATTATATAATGGACAGTATGTGATATAATGTTCAAGAATTTCAATATGTCCTGCTTCACATTTGCAAAAGCATTCTTTTATTGTGCCTAGTTCTGCACTCCACAATTCAAGAAGGACGCAGACAAGCTGGAGCCTGTTCAGAGGAGGGCGACCAGGATGATCAGGGGTCTGGAAACAAAGCCCTATGAAGAGACACTGAAACAACTGGGCAGGTTTAGCCTGGAGAAGAGAAGACTGAGGGGAGACATGAGACCACTCTTCAAATACTTAAAAGGTTGTCACACAGAGGAGGGCCAGGATCTCTTCTCCATCCTCCCAGAGTGCAGGACACGGAATAACGGGCTCAAGTTAAAGGAAGCCAGATTCCAGCTGGACATCAGGAAAAACTTCCTGACTGTTAGAGCAGTATTACAATGGAATCAGTTACCTAGGGAGGTTGTGGGCTCTCCCACACTAGAGGCCTTCAAGAGGCAGCTGGACAAGCATCTGTCAGGGATGCTTTAGGGTGGATTCCTGCATTGAGCAGGGGTTTGGACTCGATGGCCTTGTAGGTCCCTTCCAACTCTGCTATTCTATGATTCTATGATTCTATGATTTGAAATCTGAGCTGGGTAAAAGCACGCCTAACAGGGAAAAAGGTTCATTATCACAAATAAGTAGCCCTTTTATGATCTATTCTGATTTTGGTATACCAAGTAGCAAATTCACAGTTTTTTATGTATTCGGAATCTCTTTTGGCATCTTCACCAAACACAATATCTCGGATCTTATGATCAGATACATCCTGCACTGTCGTTGTTAAGGGAGCTGAGTATCTCATCACCAGGCATCTACAAGATTATATCCAGGCTTCAGTCATCATAACACTTACCAGTGTCTTTTTAAAAAATTCGTTAATACTGAGGCTGGTGTCTGTGGGATGGTGAATCTGCTCTGGGGCTTTTGTCTGAACTTTAAAGGAGCTGTCCAGAGTGCTGGGCAACATTCACAAAATAGATTCAGCACCATGAATGGCTTCTGTCGTGTTCAGACTATAATCTGGAGTGGATTCACTGCCCCATGGACATTGCAGCGATCAGCCTCCACCCCCCAAATCATGGAAATTCCTTCTCCTTCCACTTTCAGTAGGGACAAATTGCCCTGCAAAATAGTGTATTCCGCATGACCCATGCTAAACCTCTGTTAAACCTGCATGTTCCACTCCCAATAAATTTTTTGATTCTGCCTCCGTACGTATATATATATTTGAAAACAAATACATACAGTGACATGGTTGCTACTAACATGTTTAATGTCACTTTCACAGCTTGGCCCTGAGTGAGGATCAAACTATGTTGTTAGTAAGCAAACCTCTCAGAGTGTGTAATTCATAGAATAGTAGAGTTGGAAGGGGCCTATAAGGCCATAGAGTCCAACCCCCTGCTCATTGTAGGAAGCCTCCCAAAGTTTTGTTTCATTTTGTTTTAATGAAAATCAGCTGCTGGAACTGTATCATGGGAGTTAGTGGTGTACAAATGGCTCCTTCTTATGTCTAGGCTTCTGTTTGGGCCTATTGCTTTTAGTGGTTAGTTAAATTTCTGCTCCCCATTAGTTCCCAGGGCCAGTTATCTTATAAGGCTGGACATTCTCAAGGCTGGTAGACAAGCCTCTGGCAAGATCTGAAAGTTAAACCACTACTCAGAACAGATCCTTTCACTTTCCAAGAGTGTGCAAACATTCTCAAGGTCATCGGAGTATAGCCAGAACAGGATGGGCCAATGGGGTAGCAAAGGTGTCCCTGGGACCTTCCTGATTCAGAAACTCTTATGGGAGTCCTGATTCTAAAAGGGTTCCCCCTGGCAGGAGGGATGTACGCTGTCTGCAATCATTGCATTGTAGTGTTCTGATTTAAATATTTCGTTAATTTGCTTCAATTTAATAAATCTTTCGCCTTCACCCACGGGTGGGTTTACTCCAGCCTTCCTCAACCTGGGGCGCTCCAGATGTGTTGGACTACATCTCCCAGAAAGCCCCAGCCGGCAGAGCTGGGGCATTCTGGGAGTTGTAGTCCAACACATCTGGAGCGCCCCAGGTTGAGGAAGGCTGGTTTACTGAATTTAAGGAGAACCTCCTGCCTATCGGCAACACAATTGGTAAATGAATTGATGAGGGAGGAACTGCTTAGCCCTTTCCTTGCTTCAGACAATTCTCCTTAACATACCCTTAATAAGCTGCTTTCCACCCGGTGGCAAACCCACTTTGTTGCTTTATAATCAAAGAGTTCTTCAGTTCACTTACAACTAGTAGTTCGATCCTCTTGGGGACTGCTTCTAAACTGACATTTAGCGGCCCATCTCTTAGCATTCCTGCTAGCTTCTCTACTCCATGTCTTAGCAAAAGAAGAAGAAGAATTAGATGTTTGTTGTAGTATCATCAGAATACAGCTTTTTTTCAAAAGGGCTGTGCAGACACAGCTCCAGCTACTGGATTGAAGATAGGAGCCACAATGGCTCCTGGGAAACAGTGAGGCTAGGAGTGGCTCAGTGCAGGCCTCTGCTGCTTCCTCTTCTTCCTCCTTTGCCATCCCAGCCCTCTCCTCCCCCCTCCCCTCCCCAGCAGCAGCCAGTGTTCAGTGTGTAAACCAGCCCCACTGATATCACCTCTTCCTCTCCCCCCAGCTCCTCCCACTAGCAGCTGTGGGTGAGCCCAAGAGCTGCCACTGCCTGCCGCGTTCGCTCATGATTGAAGGGTCAGTGATGCACCAGCAGCAGTAAGCAGTGACCCACACACTCCCCAGGAACTGGTACAGGGGAGGGAAAGGAAGGGCAGGGGGCAGCCAATGGAGGTAGAAGAGTAAGAGGGTGGCACCCCACTTCAATCTGCATGGAGGTGGCAGGTTGGTCCTGGGCAGAAGCCCAAGAAAGCAGCAGACCAAGGGGAATGGGTTTTGTCTTGAAAATGGAAGATTGGAATAGGCAGTAAATCAGAATTATCATTGAAAATGGATAACATAGCATGGAATGGCAAAGAAGGGAGAGAGAATGGGGTAGATAAATGCCGTCAATAGCCATCCAGAGCTGCGGAGATGGAGAAGGCTGAAGTCCACCTAGTGCGTTAAACCTCCACTCTGAGTGTTTCCAATAAAAGCACTGTGGATTCCCTGGCCTCCAGAGCCATCGTTTCTGGCTCTGCACTACATTTCCCAGGTGCGCTGTGGCGAGATCTACCCCTTGTGTCAATCATTATGATTGTGGAATAAAAAGCAGGAAACTATGAAAGCAGTATGTGGATTGTGCCTGGGCAGTAGCGTAGATGTAGCCTCTTCCTCAACTCCTCGTTGCCTAGGAGGTTGTGAGGGGAGGAGGGCTGCCTGCAAATGCCAAAGCAAAGCCTTCGGACATCAGTGAATTGCACCTTACCACTTTCAGCATGTTCCTGGCAGTTGGCGTCACGTCCCTCCTGATGGAATTTATCATGTCAATAATTTCAACCTGTTTTTCTGGACTGGTGTCACTTAGTACAACTGATTTATCCTGAAGGGTTTTTTTTTTAAAAAAAAGACAACGTTATGCCAGCGATTCATTTGACTTGAAAAATTTCACATCCTTCCATCATGATGAGCCTAACGTACAGTAACAATGTTCTTATTATGATGATCATGTTACAATACCACAAGATGCCCAAATCCTTCATTTTGATATTGTCAATCTCTAGTCCAACCTATTGACTCACATTTATGCCAGTTTGTCTAACCTGAGAGGCAACTCATCCCTTACCACATACTGACAAATTGGACTCTCTGCAGGGTTCATCCTGCCACGAAGTAAGATGAAGGAAACTGTTACAGTCAGTAGATTTTGGGGGCAAGATACTGCCAAGTCCGAAAGGGTGCCAGAGTAAAGGAAGGGTTGGGCTTAAAGTTTGAAGTGGAGCAGCTGATCAATTTGCACTGCAGCCCCACCCCACACACCGCGCTTGTGCCATGGTGAGCCAGCCGCCTTCCAGGGACTCAGCCCTCCTCCATCAAGCCACCACCACAGAAACAGAACCTGGGCAGCATCACCTGCAGAAACCCCAGAGCCTGGTCCCTGTAAGCTCATTATCGTGCTGGTCCAATGGCACCAGGGGGGATTCTACACGTCGTACTGAGGGCGCTTGCATGCGCCCCCAGTGCGCCCCCAAAGCGATCGTGTAGCTTGCCTGTTCGAAGAGACGAGGAAGAGGCGTCCTTACCACCGCCGCCGCCCACCTACCTCCTCGCCGGCCGGGTCGGAGAGCTCAGTGGAAGAAGGTGGGGCGGAGAGCAGAAGAAGCTCTCCGACCCAGCTGGCTCTTTCGCCGGCAGCAGGAGGCCGGCGGGGAGGTGGGCAGCGGCGGCAGCGGCAAGGATGCGGCTGGATTCCCCAGCCACCTCCTCCTCCGCCTCTTCCTCGTCTCTTCGAACAGGCAAGCTATACGATCGCTTTGGGGGCGCACTGGGGGCGCATGCAAGCGCCCTCAGTACGACGTGTAGAATCCCCCCAGTGCAAGCTCCAACCCTGAGCCTAAAGAAAAGCCATGTTTAAAACAAGTATCAAAATGTAATTCTACACGACTATTTATAATTTTAAAATGTAAAACTCATCCAATACATGCATGGCAAGAGAAAACCTTTTTATGTAACACACACACACACACACACACACAGATATTTTCCATTTATTCCCTTCTTCTTTCAAAACAAGGCATGTGGCGGATGTGATGCTCACTCTGTGGAAGGCTCCCATTGCCTGCAATGCACAGCTGTAGTGAAGCCTTATGGAGCAACGCTGCCATTGGCTTGGGCAATGGGAAGACACTGCCAGACCTGAGTCTGCCACCCAGCATCTTTTGGAGATGCATAGCAGATAATGGTTCCCTGAAGCTAGAAAGTTTGATATCCACTGTTTAACAGCCTAGCAACAACATAACTGCGAATAGAAATTGTGAGTTTTTCCTCCTTTGACCTTCTCCCCTATACATTCTTGGCTGTTTGAAAACTTATAAGAAAAAAATATGTTAAGATATCTGGAATCAGTAAGAATAGTGGGGAAATCTTTCTAGGAATTGTGGTCTCCAAATGCCAAATAACTTTCTCCAGAGTATGCCTTTTCTTTGTGTAGTAAATGATCTGAACTGTCAGCTTTTTCTATCTCTCTGCTTTCTCCACCTCACGTAACTGCAGCTCCCTGACTAAGCTGTGCCTAACAAATATTCTATTAAAGTCTTAAGGCTCACACCTCTTCTAGCGACTGTTGCAGGATAGCAGCCAAGAGCAGGAGTACAGCTGGAAGAAGCATTCCTGGAGGAACAGAAACCATTTCAAATGTGGTTAGGATCTTAATCTCCATTGCAAGAAAGAAGAAACACAACAGTACAATGGTCTGCAACCGTCAAGCGACTTTCTCCAGAGTATCCCTATTGGCTTTGCAGTAAATGATCTGTTAGCCTTCTTAACCTTATTTCTAATAATACTTTTTCCGTTTGTGTTTAAGAAGGCTACTTCTTCAATAAGGAATTTAGGGCACTAGTCTATGCATGTTTATAGTGCTTTTTATACTGTATTTTGTATTTGTGCTTTTAACCTGTTGGTTGTTTTATCATGGTTTTAATTTTTGTGAACCGCCCAGAGAGCTTCGGCTATTGGGCGGTATAAAAATGTAATAAATAAATAAATAAATAGGCAAAAAAAAAGTCCTACAAGTCCCAGCATTCCCAAGCCAGGATGCAAGTTGTACAACTTTTTTCTGTCTAAACATGCATAAGATCACACCCTTAACATGTTAATATACACAACAAATTGCTTAGGTATAAAGAAACTCAGGGAACAATCCAATCTTTAGACAGAAAAAGTCCAACAATTCCTACTACACCTCAGCCAGCGTGGCTGATTGAAGAGATCATGGGAGCTGTAGGGTTGTTTTTTTGTGTGTCTAACCGTGCATAGGATTGTGACTTTAATGAGCCTTGGGGGTAAGAGTTGCCATGATTTTTTTTCTAGTTGTAATAATCCCTACCTGTCTTGGTCAAATTATGAAATCATCTTTCTTGGAAAACACCTTTGATGGCAGGGTAATAGCATGCATGAAGTAAAGTTCGTGGCCCACTAGTTAATTAAGTTTCCTGTGTAGGGTTAAATGAATTTGTATATCAGTTTTATTTATTATTATTTATTTATTTAAAATATTTATATCCCACCCTATGTCACTAAGATCTCAGGGCGGCATGCAGATAAAAACATGCAGTATAAAACAATAAATATACACAGTTAAAAACAAGTTTTGGAAGCCACCATCAGACACCCACCTGGAATTCCCACCTGGGAAGCAGAACTTTTGTCTACATTACCTTTCACAGTGTGCTCCTTTTTTGGTCTTCTGAAGGGCTGCAGGAATAAGATCTAAATTGCACTGAAGCGGGAGTATATATAGCAAGAATACTTCCTGCTTTGTAAATGAGTGCTAGCAAAAATATATTCTTCAGCATCAACCAGCAATTTATTTTTTTAAAAAAAGTCTTGTACTTTATCAGGAAATATATGGTTGCAATGCTGCCAGTTCAACTCTGATAGTCTTTGTGAACCACCCAGAGAGCTCCAGCTATTGGGCGGTATAGAAATGCAATAAATAAATAAATAATCTACATATATTTTTAATTGTAAGCCATTTTAAAATGCAGAGACTATTGTATTCATCAGACACATTTTTCTGTAGGTAAGAGAACTGCAAATAACACCTAGAATCATAGAACAGTAGAGTTGGAAGGGGCCTATAAGGCCATCAAGTCCAACCCCTGCTCAACATGGGAACAAACACATGTTAAAATGCATCCATGGCCCCTTACTCTAGTCAGCCTAGAACAGGATCTTGTAACGCAGTCCAGAACTCTTCCCCCCTCTCCCAAATCTGAAAATGACTCAGGTAATTTCTGAGCCAGTCCAATTTTGAACCTTGCACACTCTCCCAAACAAAAAGGAATCATGGGAATCAACCCCAACAGGAACCTCTTGCCCCAAAGGTACTTAGAGGGTGGGTGGGTGTTCTCTCCCCACTAAACATTTTTGAAGGTGCAGTCTTTCCCCCTATTTAACCAATGGAGACACTGACGTTTCCATTGATTTGCATGGTGGGAAAGGCTGCATCCCCCAAAATGGCTGGTCGGGGAAAGATCCCACCCCCCTGGCCAGGACCCTGTTTCTCCAAGGGTCCTTGGTGAGGGGTGGGCATATGCCCCCACCAGGATATTTCTGGCACAGCATTTCTTCCCAGCTACAATCCAAGTGAGACTTCCATGATTCATGCGGAGCAATGGCCCTGCTATCCTTCTGAAACTCTCCCTTGTTCATCTATAAAGGCCTCGGGTTCAAGACTGGCTGCCAGGTCTAAATCTGAACACTTTATTGCTATATACCAGGATGAGGGGGTTTCTAGCAGGCAGGAAGGTGCCATTTTTCCTTTCCTCCTTCCCATAAATTGCAAGGAGGGAGATTTTTTAATCTCATAGTTCACATCTCCCCAACCCTAATCCCCACCTTCAGGCTACTTACTATAAACTGTTGGAAGATAAGCAGGGAGCCATCTTCATGGTGCTGAGTGGGTGCAGCTCCTCCGCCAGGCCCCGCAGTATTGCTGGGGTGGGGTGGCAACAAGTTACACCAACGAAGGGAGGCAACGCAAGGCTTCCAGTGACCAATGGCAAGTTGCCTTCCACAAAGGGATGCCCCGGAGCAGTGCCCAAACAAGGACAGTCAGGTAAAGTCAGGATAAATCCCAGATTTTTCTGTTTCGCATCTTTGGCTCTTTGCCCCCGGGGTGCAGATGACACCAAATTGGGTGGGATAGCTCATACCCTGGAAGACAGAAACAAACTTCAAAGGGATCTTGATAGGCTGGAGTGCTGGGCTGAAAACAACAGATTGAAATTTAATAGGGATAAATGCCAAGTTCTACATGTAGGAAATAAAAACCAAAGGCACAGTTACAACATGGGGGATACTTGGCTCAGCAATACTACAAACGAGAAGGATCTTGGAATTGTTGTAGATCGCAAGTTGAATATGAGCCAACAGTGCGATATGGCTGCAAGAAAGGCAAATGTTATTTTGGGCTGCATTAATAGAAGTATAGCTTCCAAATCATGTGAGGTACTGGTTCCTCTCTATTCGGCCCTGGTTAGGCCTCATCTAGAGTATTGCATCCAGTTCTGGGCTCCACAATTCAAGAAGGACGCAGACAAGCTGGAGCGTGTTCAGAGGAGGGCAACCAGGATGATCAGGGGTCTGGAAACAAAGCCCTATGAAGAGAGACTGAAAGAACTGGGCATGTTTAGCCTGGAGAAGAAAAGATTGAGGGGAGACATGATAGCACTCTTCAAGGACTTGAAAGGTTGTCACACAGAGGAGGGCCAGGATCTCTTCTCGATCCTCCCAGAGTGCAGGACACGGAATAATGGGCTCAAGTTACAGGAAGCCAGATTCCGGCTGGACATCAGGAAAAACTTCCTGACTGTTAAAGCAGTACGACAATGGAATCAGTTACCTAGGGAGGTTGTGGGCTCTCCCACACTAGAGGCCTTCAAGAGGCAGCTGGACAAGCATCTGTCAGGGATGCTTTAGGGTGGATTCCTGCATTGAGCAGGGGGTTGGACTCGATGGCCTTGTAGGCCTCTTCCAGCTCTGCTATTCTATGATTCTATGACTCTGAATCAGCGACTGTGTCTTATCACTGATTCGGAGCCACCCCGGGGCAAAGACAATGTATAGACAGCCCCCAGGCCTTGTCTCTCTGTCCTTCCCCCTTTTCTTTGGTTGAGATCCTTAACACTCTATGGGATTTTAAACTTTTCTAAGCTTGCTACTCTCCTTCAGTGCGGTCCTGAACTCAGTTACATGCCCTCCTATAAATATTGATAATAATGAAGCAAATGCATGTCTACTCAGAAGTGAGTCATTTCATTGTGTTCAGGGAGCCTTACTCCAAGCAAATGGAGGCTTTTTGTCTCACAATGGGACTACACTGGAGTAAAAGTGCTTGCCTAGGCTTGTTGTCCCCTGACGCCACGCTCTGTCTCTGCCCGAAGTTGGTGACAATCCCCTGCTCCGCTCCCTGAATTCTAAATTTGCAGCTAGAAAAGTTTGGACAGAGTAACTGTGGTTACATTACTAAGAGCTTTGACTCCAGTTCTATTCCACCCCCGAAGTGATTTTGTTAGTTGACGCACACCCCACTCTGTAGCTAGTTCGGCATTTCTTGCCCTAAATCCGTCCGCCCCCCCGCCCCCCCCCCCCCGCAAACTCATTTTGTGATGGATTTTCCCATCACTGTGAATTCAGTGCAGTTTGGGAGGCTATGTGACCTCAGCTGGCTTCGGCGTGGGCTGATGGAAGTGGTGCTGATTGGCTGAAGGGAAAGTTGCCCTGGGTGCGGTTGTGGGGGCAGCAGAGGGCTGTACATGGCTACCCAGAAGTAACGCGTTGTTTCCATTACACTTTGCGGAGTACAGGAGTGGGGAGGGGAGGCAGCTCTACTGCTTTGAAGCTGCGCTGTTGCCAACATGGGCTCAATCACTGCTTTTCCACTCTTTGCTGTTGCACTATTTCGCAGTTGTGCACTTTCAATATAGGGTACTTCAGACTTCCAGACTTCACCAAGGCTTAGGGGCACAGCAGCCACTGTGGGAAGAGAGAGGCGTGTGAGGGTAGATGTTGGCATGTCTACTCAGAAGTAACTCCTCCATTTCACTTTATGAACATGTGAGTGACGGGGGGAAGCCTGTTGATTCAAAGTTTCGCAATTATGAAGGAGCACAGCAGAGAGAGGGCGGGCACCTGTGGGTTCAAAGCTGCATAGGTGTGTGGAGGCATCCTTTCACTGCTATGGAGTTTAGCGGAAGAAAAAATACTTTCAGAACTCCAACGTGAGTCACTATTTGCTGGGAATTTCAGCCATGTAACCAATCCTGTGAAGTTTCGGGGCCGGTCATTCCATGTTCAATCCTGCCCATGTATCGCGGTGGCTGTCTCTTTGTAATTGCGATGCTGCAGGGTTTTAGGGGGATCAGCCGTGA